>NC_081308.1:22532500-23220833 GCF_030435805.1 Mustela lutreola
GAACATATTAAACAGAATGTTGGGAAAAGATAAAGGAAGGAAAATCTTACCTTGTGTGCTGAATTTGGCTAAAATTGAATGAATTTATTATAAAGGTTATAAAATTAAGCTTTAAAACCAGTAATGTACTTAGGTAAAACTGAAACTTAATTTTCCTTAATCTTCTAAAAAGGGCAATGTTTTCTTAGACTATTGGTCTGCTCCTGATAAGAGATCATGAACATTTTTCTTTACCTTTTAAGTAATCTGTCTAGAGAGCAAAGATTCCATGTTTTACAAAAAAAAAATTTCTGAACCTTATCAGGGCTTTGATTGCTCAAGAAAATTAAGTCTTCTTAATATTTTTTTTTTTTTAAGATTTATTTATTTGTCAGAGAGAGAGAGAGCAAGCGAGAGCGAGCACAGGCAGACACAGTGGAAGGCAGAGTCAGAGGGAGAAGCAGGCTCCCCGCGGAGCAAGGAGCCCGATGTGGGACTCGATCCCAGGACGCTGGGATCATGACCCGAGCCGAAGGCAGTTGCCTAACCAACTGAGCCACCCAGGCGTCCCTAAGTCTTCTTAATATTAAAAGAGCTAAATTTTGCACAACTATGTAACTTTGTGTTTGTCTTTGAAGTCTTTTATTGTTACCTTGGCTATATGGATAATTACGTCTAATTTTTTAATGATCTATGATGCTATTTAGTCAATTGTCCATACATTTTGATATTTTTGACAAACTTCCCCAAATCAAACTCTAAATTCTTTTTTTTAACCTCAAACTAAGTCTGAGGTATTTCAGAGGGTCCCTGAAATAGCTCAAAAGATTTGCTCTCTCTGCGTATAAGAAGACAGATGTTAAACTAATTAGTCTTATTTGGTATGCTAAATTACATGGAAAGCATTGACAAATAAGTGATAATAAACCTTACTAGATTATATTGTATGGGTAAATGTTATTAATTTAAATAGTCTAGAAGTTGTATGAAATTCCTAAAATTCTGATAAACCCTGGTATACTATTATCATTCATAATTCTAGTTATTATCTTAAAAGATTGTAATGTCATAGAAATAACAAAATTTCTTTGTCAATTCCATTATAATGAACTCTCATCAGCTGTGTAACAATCAGCATCATAAATCTGTTACCATTTACAGATAATTATTGTTTTACTCTGATGCTTTGCCAAAGTACTTGATCTTCAAGGAGATTTAAGGAAAGGAATTTTGACAAGTATAGGTTTCTGATAACTTTATCATGCAACTGAGCTGGCTAATAATTTCCAGAACTAATGGAAAGACTGAATTCAAGAACAAGTATTAATTACATGGAACGAATGAAGTGAGGAGCATGATTATAATTTATATGACTTTTCATTTGAACGCTGCTGGTTTTTTATGTTTTATTTTTCTAGACTTAAGGAAACTTTTTCTCTTTTCTCATAAGTTATCAACAATTTGGAAAGATAAACCTCTGTGACGAGAGATGAAATAATTACTTTTTCTCCTTACCTGATCTCTCCAGAATTTGGAAACTTAGTGTTCTTATTTTCATGGTAATATAGATATTTGCATAAATTCAATAAAAATGTGTTTTCGTAACAGGACATGGTTGGAAACATTGGTTATATTATCAAGACTTTGATTGGAATGTCATATTTAAAAATGATGTGCATAAATTCAGATATGACCAGACAGCATTAAGAAACTAGGGTTGACTTTACAGAGTGAATAATGTCCCTTGGAACACTCTGTCTGGTATCTGGCTTACATGGTTCCCAGGTTAGTAAGGAAGGTCACTTCCTGGTAGGTGCAGGAATCTCAGGCTATTTGGGGGATCTCAAGAAGCAAGGAATTAACCCAAATCTATAGGTATCAGAGGCAAACTCTGATGTCAAGTCCTTGGCTTAGCTTTCTAGCCTTGAAAGACTTAAAAAGTCACATCCGAGATTCCTTAAGAAAAGCAGTAATCAGCACCTGGGTAGCTCAGTTGGTTAAGTGGCTGCCTTCAGCTCAGGTTGTGATCCTTGGATCCTAGATCTACCTCTGCATCAGGCTCCCTGATGTATAGGCCATTTAGAAAGATCACCAGATTGAAACAACAAACTAGGAAAATCTCTCAGACTGCCACTGCCCATCCTCATTTAGTATAGAGATGCTTCAAGCCAGATACCTAAAAATCTTCTCAACTGGCTGCATTTAGAGCTCAAAAACTGGAACTATAGTCTGTTTCAATCATTAACATTGTTTTTTTCTTTTGTTTTCATAGAAACACCTTTTACTAAATACCTGATTGCTTGCACTACAGGTTTAACTTTGGGAGCCTACCTGTATTGATGAGGGAACAGAAGGCTGGCTGAGGACAAAGCAAAATCTGACACCTTACAACCTTCCCCACCCCCACTCCTGGGTGGGACATATATGACATTCTTTGGGAATCCCCCACCCATCTTAATGTTAATATCTTGCTAGAGGGCAAAACAACCTTGGCAATGGCAAGGCCTCTGGTATCTCTTATCTTGTAGGTCCTCTTTAGCATATGAAAGTTCTACTGAAACTTCCCTTTTCCTTACCTCCCCCACCCCCATGGTACATAACCTGACATCCCTCACAACCCCAGGCCAACAGCTCTTACTGCCCAGGGGTCCTGCCCCGTGTTTTAATAAACCACTCTTTTGCACCAAAGATGTCTCAAGAATTCTTTCTTGGTCATCAGTTCCAGACTCCACCCCAATGAACCTCACCTATATTCTAAAACTTCATCAGTATCATCGAATCTTGAAAGAAGTCACAACTGTTTATCTGAACTGATCTAGTCTCAGTACTAAGAGACTGGTTCAATGAGATGGAGCAATCCACCAACTCAACTTCTGAACACTAAAAGTACTTACAGAAGTTTCAAAGCCAGGACTGAGGGGGAGCAAAATACATGACCCCAAAATATGCCATTTTGACATACAGACTGTATTTAGCTGCAGGTATCCAGACCCAGTAGACTCAAGTAGAACTTTTACCTGTCCCTAATACCTAAAAGAATTTAAATAGGGGGACTGGTCCAGAATAAGAGTTATTACCTGAGATCACTTTTTTTTTTTAAAGATTTTATTTATTTGACAGAGAGAGAGATCACAAGTAGGCAGAGAAGCAGGCAGAGAGAAAGGAAGGGAAGAAGGCTCCCTGGTGAGCAGAGAGCCCGATGCGGGGCTTGATCCCAGGACCCTGGGATTATGACCTGAGCTGAAGGCAGAGGCTTTAACCCACTGAGCCACCCAGGCACCCCTGAGATCACTTTTTTATCTGGAAGAACTATTGGTATGGCACTGCAAACATCTAATTATGAAACATCTCCTCTTATTGTTCTGTGAATTACCCTCCTCCCTTTTGAAGACCCAGGTCCCTGTCCCATTCCTTGAGGCATATAAGCCTCAAGTGACTGACTTGTCCTTGGGTCTCATATTCTTATGGGGCTCCCATAGATATTTAATTAAATTTGCTTTTCTCCTGTTAATCTATCTCTTTTTCATTTAATCAACAGGCCAGTCTAGAAGGGACTAAGCATCTAGAAAGGTAAGGGAAAATGTTTTCCTCTCCTACACTTTCAACTCTTATCTAACATTTAAAATTGAAGAGAGTAGATCACAAGTTTTAATATATTTCTTTATTCAATTTAAAAAGTCTTCCATACCTTATGTAAAAGAGATGCAGTATACTACTAGGTATTTATCCAAAGGATATAAACATCATGATTTGAAGGGGGCATATGAATCCTACAGTTTAAATATGGTAAGAGCCAGACGTCCATCTGCAGATGAATAGATAAAGATGTGGTGTGTGTGTGTGTGTGTGTGTGTATTCCATCATATAGATGATGGAATATTACTCAGCCATTAAAAAGAACGAAGTCTTGGGGCGCCTGGGTGTCTCAGTGGGTTAAAGCCTCTGCCTTTGGCTCGGGTCATGGTCCCAGGGTCTTGGGATCGAGCCCCACATCGGGCTCTCTGCTCAGCAGGGAGCCTGCTTCCTCCTCTCTCTGCATGCCTCTCTGCCTACTTGTGATCTCTCTCTGTCAAATAAATAAATAAAATCTTTTAAAAAAAAAAAGAACGAAGCCTTGCCATTAGCAACAACATGGATGGAACTAGAGGGTATTATGCTAAGTGAAATAAATCAGTCAGAGAAAGATAAATGTCATATGATTTTACTCATATGTGGAGTTTAAGAAATGAAACAGATGAACATAGGGAAAAGGAAGGAAAAATAAAATAAGACAAAAGTGGAGTGGGAGACAAACCATAAAAGACTCTTAACTCTAGGAAACAAACTGAGGGTTGCTGGAGTGGTGGTGGGTAAGGGGATGGGGTAACTGGGTGATGGGCATTACAGAGAGCACTTGATAGAATGAGCACTGGGTGTTATATGCAACTGATGAATCACTAAATTCTACCTCTGACACTAATAATACATTATACATTAATTAAATTGAATTTAAATAAGAAACTTTAAAAAAGAGTTATTAACACCACTGAAATAAAGATTTGCATTGATTATAATATTGTTCCCAAAGTTAGAAAAGTGAAAATACACAAAAATATGATATATATAGCCTCTACAAAATTTCCTATTTTGGGTAAGGTCAAAAGTTAAAATGAAAATATCCATAGTTTATCTTTTTTTTTTTTTTTTAAGGATTTCATTAATTTATTTGAGAGAGAGAGCACATGCACACATGCAAGTGTAGACAGAGAGTGGAGCAGAGGCGGAGGGAGAGGAAGGGGAAAGAATCCCAAACAGACTCCATGATGAGCACAGAGCCAGACTTGGGGCTGGATCCCAGGACTCTGAGATCATGACCTGAGCAGAAACCAAGAGCTGGACAAACAGACTGAACCACGCAGGCACCCCAGTCCCTTAACTTTCTGATGGCTACTTTTGGTTAGTAAGAGTACAATGGGGAAAAATCAGCAATACCTATACCTGCATCATCAGGTATGCAATAATAATAGCTAATAGCTATTGAGCTCCTAATATGTATCAGTCATTTTTCTAAGTGCTTTCTATTTATCCTTCATTTAATCTCCAATCATAGGGTGTAGGTACTATTTTTTTTCTGATATGCAAATGAGAAACCCTGAAGTTCAAATGCTGGTAAGTGGAGGAGCCAGAAGGTAAAAGTAAAAAGATCTAACTCCAGAGATTATTTTGGGGCACTATGCTCTTTCTTACGTATAAGGAAGTTGGTACCTACAAATCACAGGACAAAAAATACACTGGCTGAGTAGTCAAGGACCAACGTGATATGAGGAAACCTTCACATAAGCATACAACAAGCAAGCATTTGTTTTTTTCCAGCATCTTATTATGAAGTTTAAAGCATAAAGAAGATGGGAAAGAATCAATGAGCCCTCATATATGCACCACCTAGATCCTACAAAAACATTTTGCTGTATTTGCTTTATCACATTTCTCACTATCCATCAGTCCATCAATCCATCTTATTTTTAATTAAGTTTAAAGTATGTTCAGGTCTTTGATTTTGTTACTATAACATCGCTGAAAAAATTGGAAGGCCCGTTTAGAGAGGATGTTAGAAAGCAAATTTGTTATTTTCTAAGAAGTCATACTACTGTAGGGGCCAAGAGTAGTCTGTCCCCAAGATGGACCACTTTGCCATGAATATTATTTTTACCTAAAAAGCAATCAAAGCCCAGCAGATTTAGGGAAAACTCTTTACTTCACTCTCAAGTGCCTAAAAAGAATTTAGACAGAGGATGTGCAGTAGGAAGTGAGCAGTAGGAAGTGAGCTATCACCAGAGATAACTACATTACGCTATGGACTAGTTATGGTAAATGGGGAGGAACCTAGCAAGACCAGTTTGTTTAAAAACCTCTATGTCCCATCAAGCATTTGCCAAACATGTACACATTATCATCTTCCAGTAAATTGTCTTCCCTCCTCTTGAAGACTCAGGCCCCTACCCCTTCTCTTTAGTTCAGAGGGGCATACACACCTCGGTTTGCCTCACTGTTTTTGGAATTTCCATGCCTGTGTGCTTTCCTCATATGTCTGCTATTAAGTTTTATTTTCTTCTCTTAATCTGTAAATTTGGTTTTTAGTTCAGCTCGAAAGGCCTTGAGGAGGACAGGAAATTCTTGCTCGCTGGCACCAGAAATTGAGGCCCTGTTTTTAACTGTCAATTAAATACCATCAATTTAACTTCTCAATCAATATTTTGCCTCTAAATATGAAGTTGTGAGGATTTAATGAGAAAAATATTTTAAAAAATACAACACTTACTACTCTACCAAGCATGGAGTCAGCAGGTGTTTAATAAAGTATAGCCAAAATAATGAAGCTAATGAGAAAATGCAAAAGCAACTAAGCTTATATTGAATTGAATCAGTTAGTGTACTGGAGGACTTAGGATAAAATAGAATGAGACAATCCTCCAACTGGGAAGAGGAGAATATTGACCAGGTATTTTATATCTGTATCTAGAAATGTTTGAAAAATTTTATGCTATTGTAATTAATCAAGTAAAACAAAGATCAGAAGCTCTTTAGAATAGGGAAAAAGGTAGCAGGGGATACAGAAATATAATCAGATGAATATGTTTACCTAGTTCTATAAGAAAACAAAAGCGTTTCTTGAAGCAGCTGAGTGAATACAGTGCAAGTACATTGCTCTTTGGGAGTCTAAACTGGGGCACCCAGAATAACCAATTATCTGTTAAATTGTCATTATAATGTGGATTTTGTGAACAATGTTTTCTCAATTCCTTACAGACATCAAGTAAAAGTTAACTGTGTGCCTAAAATGCAAATAAACAATTATTTACTGCAAATAGTTGAACTCTCTAGATAAGTAATAAACACAATTTTCTCTTGTGAATACTGAGGCATGTAACACATTTCTCATTCCAAAATTTACCACATCCTTATACAGAAAAATGACACAAATATGATTATAGGCAAGGTCAACAATATCCTTAAAAATGAATTTGGATTTCCATCCATGTTGGTGTTATTAGCCACAATACCACAGCACAAGTCAGAAGGAAAAAACAATAAAAGACAAGTCAGCCTGAAAAATATTAAAAAGAAAGTGAACAAATTTATCTAACCAAGAAAAAAACAAGAGAGAATGAAAATATATGATTTTGTGTTGGAAGGTAGAAAAGGAAAAAAATATTGCTCTAATGTGGGCCTATCAGAATGACATGACTGTAAACCACACCCCTAAACACCTGAATGATGAAATTATTTACAACCTTCATTTCACTGCTTAAGAATAATGGCCCAATGCACAAGTTTTAATGGAAGGATAGACATTGAGATAGTCTTTTGTTGTTAAGTTTAGTAAAAGTAAACCAAAATCTGCTCCCTAAGTAATTTTTGATTTGGGGATATAAAGGGCCAAACCAAATCAATGGAACATTGAGAATCATTAGCTATCATCCTAATAGATCTCAAGTTTGATTATGTAGTCATAGTTTGTTTTCATACTTTGTCCATGAAAGATAAATGATTAATTATGTGAAAGAAAAGCTAATCATAACTGTGTATGTAATATTAATTTGGTATTTTTCTCATTAATAAAATTCCATAAAAACAGAAAGAAACATCCTTTGAAATGGAATATAATTAAACTTGCCTCTGATAACTTTAAATAAGCATTTATATTAATCCCAATATAAAAAATTCATTACCTAGTCCCATATCTGCCTGGCTTTCATTACGACATATAGAATGTACCTCTGTCCCAGTAAACATTCTAACATACCAATCCAGATAAACAGCACGAGTGCATTTATAAACTGGTAGTTTCAGTTTCAAGTGGTTTTACATCATAAAAACATAAAATGTTTAGGTAGATTTTGCTTGTCCACATACATACATTAAAAAGATGGTCTTTAAAAATATTTATTTTGTGAGTCAGTAGAAAAAAAAACTTTATCTCTAAATACTGATGTTACATGTTTTGACCACCAACAACCCTCTATTATATTGATCTTATGAAAGAATAAATTTAATCTACAACATATTGAGAATGAAATGAAATGAAAATATGTAAGACACGGAGAAAATCTAATCTGTACTTCTGCTGAAATTCAGCTTCTGTTATGTACCTCTTTTCAGAAAGAGGAAGTAAACTCACAGTATTAAAAAACTCTACTGAGAATATCTTTTTGAATAAATTTAGATTTGGATAATGTATCCAGAAATTTCCTGGTGGCTTCAATAATGATGAGTTTTCTCTAACTACCCTGAGAGAAAGAGACATAGACAAAGAGAGAATATGTAATACGAGAAACAATCTAATGTAGCTAGGCCAAGTATAAAAAATAATAATGGTGCAATCCATGCAATCCGTGCCCTCTATAATACCCACCACCTAAAAAAAAAAAAAAAGAAGAAGAAGAAGAAAAGAAAAAATAATAATGGATTTTAACTACAATAAAAATGAAAACGAAACTTACGATTTTACCAATTCATCCATCAGAACCAAGGAGACATACCAACTGGCCAATGAACCAGAGACCTTATCAAGCTATAAGAAATACGGTCTGAGAAGTTTTTGGCAATTAATAGTATGGATCTGGACTAGCTATTCCAGTATTAGGGGAATATGCCAGGATGAAGAAGCAGAAAGATAAGCAAGCAGGCAGTCTGCCCATATAATCAACAATGTTTACTGGAGGACAGCCAGTGGATGTTCTGACAGGAAAAGGGTGTTAGGAAAATCTGTTGACCCGTGGTCAGTAAAATTATTAAAAGGCAATGCTTAGCATGCTGGGGGCTTTAGTTGGTACCAAGGTGGTTAAGAGGACTGAGTACTAAGATGTCCACTCAGAGATGGGGAAATAACAAAGATCTAGTGAATTAACTAGAAAAATATAGAAAAGCCTTCAACAAGAATAGAGCCAAGAACCAATTAGAAATACGAGCCAAATCAGCATCAAAAGGTGAACTTGAAGTTGATCACTAGAATTATCAACTGATAGTAAGAAACCCTCCAGTAGAAGGGAGATTATTCTAGAGGGTGATATTGGTTTGAGCCTGAATTTTAAAATTAAGCAGTCCCAAATGAGGGAACTTGATAGCTGAAAGATCAAGAAACAAGGCAATTTACTACCATCATCTGTAAAACTGAGTATGTTGATTCTTAGAATATAATTGTAATATAAGCCAGTGTGTATGGAAATCCATGGTATCATTAGGTATATTGCACAAAATAGTATTTTCCTACTGAATTTCCTACTGAAGAGGTTTCCTGCTGCATGATAAGAAAAATTTCCATTATTCAGCACCCAAGAGTCTGTTTCAGTCAGGGTTCTTATTTTTTAAGGCAACAGGAGCTGACTCTAAGTAAGTTCAGCTGAATACAAATTTATCGGAAGAATAGCTGTAGCTTACAGAATCAATAGGAAGACTTAAGAGTCAAGCTCAGGAGATGAGTATTAAAAGAAAGGAATCCTGGGCATTGGTGGACACAAGCAATGCTGTGCTACAGAATTTGCCAGGATATGGTATTGATTGGACATGATTTTGCCAGACTTAGATGTTGTCATAGTTGTCATTCATAGCCAGCATGACTAAATTCTCAACTCTTCCACTGTCACCACACCATTTCTTTAGATTCAGATTCCTGAGGGGGGAGTTCATGGTAAGCTAAACCTAAAGCAGGCTTACACTGGAGCTTCCACAGGGTGGTTTTCTTTCCACCCACTCTCAGCCTCAGATAACCACTAGTCTGTTCTCTCTTTTTTTTTTTTTAAGATTTTATTTATTTGACAGAGAGAGATCACAAGCAGGCAGAGAGAGAGGAGGAAGCAGGCTCCCTGCCGAGCAGAGAGCCCGATGCAAGGCTCGGTCCCAGGACTCGGAGACCACGACCCGAGCCGAAGGCAGCGGCTTAACCCACTGAGCACCCAGGCGCCCCACCACTAGTTTGTTCTTGATCATTATAGATTATTTTTGTTTTCTAGAATTTCATATATTTGGAATTGTGTATTCTTTTCCATTTGGCTCCTTTTGTACTGCATAATGTTTTTGAATTTTTTCCACATTGATGAATGTATTAGTAATTTTCTCCTTTTTACTGCTAAGTAGAATTCCATAGAAATAGCAAAATTTGGTTATCTATTTACCTACTGAAGGGCTTGGAGTTGTTTCCAGGTTTTTGCCAAAATAAAAAAGTTGCTATAGTCATTCATATACAAATATCTGTGTGGATATACATCTTAATTTATCTTGGGTAAACAATTCAGAGTGCAACTGCTGGATTATATGGTAAGTATAATTTTGACTTTTAAGGAACTGCCAAGCTAATTTACAAAATGGCCATAGTCTTTTAATTCCTCCTGGCAATGTATGAGTGTTCCAGTTGCTTCATATACTAATACTAAGTATAGTTTATCTTTTTAATTAGCCAATCTAGTCAAGTGTATGGTAATAATTTATTGTGGTTTTCATTTGCATTTCCCTGATAACTAATGATGCTGACTGTATTTTCTTCTGTTTATTAGTCCATTTGTATTATCTTCTTTGGTAAATTACCTGTCCAATCTGCCTGCACTTAACCAATAAGAGCCACAACACTATTTCCTGTCCCAAATGCTTTTCTTACAATGTGATTGTTACACACTGATCATCAAAAGACAGGGTCTCTGTTCCTCTTTTTTGAATTGGGGAAATCCTGTGACTTCTGAAAATATGTAATTAAAAGCCAAAAAAGTGATACAGTTTCCGTCTAGTTTTCTTGGGATGCTTCCTCCTGGAATTTGGTCACCACGCAGTGAGGAAACACAAGGAACCACATGGAGAAGCCACATGTAAGTATTCTGGCCAAGAAATCCTTCTAAGGTCACAGACAAAGCCTAGCATTAATCACTAGACTTGTGATTGAAGAAATTTATTGATGATTCCAGCCTCCAATTGTGGATTCATTTTGTAAGCTGAGGCCTCTGACATTATGGAACAGATGACTCTTGTGTGCCCTTTCCAAATTCCTCTACTACAAAATCCATGAGCATAAAAAAAAATAGCTGTCATTTTGCACCATTAAGTTTAGGATGGTTTGCTATGTAGTAATACATAAGTAAAACAGACTTTGAGATGCAATCAAATATTTAAAAACTTCTTAAACAGAAACACAATTTAGAGTGTTTTTTTTCTACTTGTAAAGCCAATTTTTTGTTTTATACTATGTGAGTACAATTAAGTTTTGTTTTTATTTTAAAGTTTTTTTTTTAAGATTTTATTTATTTATCTGACAGAGTAGGCAGAGAGGTAGGCAGAGAGAGAGAGGGAAGCAGGGTCCCTGCTGAGCAGAGAGCCCGATGCAGGACTCGATCCCAGGACCCTGAGATCATGACCTGAGCTGAAGGCAGTGGCTTAACCCACTGAGCCACCCAGGCACCCCTACAATTAAGTTTTTGAGAATCTAAAATTTCCCCTAAAGCTTGACTAACATTAATACATAGATATGTTAATATATAACATATATATATTTTTTTCTTTTTTTTTTGAGAGAGAGAGAAAGAACTTGGGGGGTAAGGGAGAGGCAGAAGGAGAAGGCAATTCCCCGTTGAGCAGGGAATCTGATGTGGGACTTGATCTCAGGACCCTGAGATCATGACCAGAGCCAAAAGCAGATGCTTAACCAACTGAGCCACCAAAGTCCCCCATATATATAATATATATAATGATATATAGAGAGATATATATACACACATACACACTCTATTTTTTTTTTTTGTTTTGGAAGGACTTAATGTCAGCTTATCCAAAAAGCAAGCTAAATGTTTAGAGCAGCAGAAAAATATAGACACTGATTTCGGTTAGGGATGTTAAGAATATTCAATAAAACATCGACTCTATCATCAAAGCAAAAATCAGAACTCTTGTTATACTTGCTTACCACTTGTTCTATGACTTAATGTTTTTAAAAATGTTATTACAGGGATGCCTGGGTGGCTCAGTTGGTCGGACGACTGCCTTCGGCTCAGGTCATGATCCCGGAGTCCAGGGATCGAGTCCTGCATCGGGCTCCCAGCTGCATGGGGAGTCTGCTTCTCCCTCTGACCTTCTCCTCGCTCATGCTCTCTCTCACTGTCTCTCTCTCTCAAATAAATAAATAAATAAATAATCTTTAAAAAATAAAATAAAATAAAATAAAAATGTTATTACATATTAAAGGCATATCATCAACTTTTTAGCATTCAGGTCTTCTCTTTATTTTAATCTCATCAACATGGTCATTTATGAATATCATTTATGAGTATGATGGGTATTTATGAATATCACAATTTTGTGACACTGTGCTATTTTTTTTTAAAGATTTTTATTTATTTGTTAGAGAGAGAGATACAGAACACAAGCACAGGCAAACAGAGTGGCAGGCTAGAGGCAGAGGGAGAAGCAGGCTCCCAGCCGAGCAAGGAGCCTGATGTGGGACTCCATCCCAGGACGCTGTGATCATGACCTGAGCGAAGGCAGCCGCCTAACCAACTGAGCCACCCAGGCGTCCCGACACTGTGCTATTTTGGATTCATTTTCAGAACTTTTGCAAAAAGAAAGGGGATAAAAATGGTAATATTTTATCATCTAACTCTGAAGATTAGATATTTCCCAATCACATGGTTTTTTCTCTAAAAATCTTATTTCTTCAGGTTTCACTTTGAGTTGAAGATGGGGAATTAGAAGGTATTTATTTCAATCTTTCTACTATTTCTACAATATTGCCACTGTTGTGGCAATTGATACATCCTAAAATATTTGATCTGTTTAGAATAGCCCTTTAAGCTTTATTATTTGTGTGCCATTTATTTGTTTCTGAACACCTAAATGCTGACCACTAAGTCCAGGAATTAGAAGTTTGGGAACTAATCATCAGTTATGTGACTGTGAATGAGGGCCTAGGAGCCCAGATCTAAATTGTCAACATTTCTTACATTGGCAAAATAAATTTTGTAAAGGAAAACCAATGCTTTGAACTTTATATACAAAAGGCTTCTTTGGGCTTAGCTATAGAAATGCTCCTATTTTAATATGTGATTCAAAACCTTAAATATGTAAAGCATCCAGACAGGATTTTCTATTCTTCAAATTTTGAGGGTGTTTATTATTCACTGGGTAAGGTACAGGTTGTTTGCACCGAAAGGGTATTTTGTCTTATTTTCTAAAAATCTGTTTATTTATCAACCACAAAACATAGGCCTACTGGCTTAACAGGTGAGCATGCCATTTAAATACATAATCAAAATTTATTCTAGAAATTCAACATTGATTGTTTTGGGACCATATTACTTTACTTACTACATTGTGAAAACAAGTTATAAAAATTGTACAATTTCAATTTAATTTTTAAAATGAAGTTTCACGGGCGCCTGGGTGGCTCAGTGGGTTAAAGCTGTCTTCAGCTCAGGTCATGATCTCAGGGGCCTGGGATCAAGTCCTGCATTGGGCTCTCTGCTCATCAGGGAGCCTGCTTCCTCCTCTCTCTCTGCCTGCCTCTCTGTCTACTTGTGATCTTTCTCTGTCAAATAAATAAATAAAATCTAAAAAAATAAATAAATAAAATGAAGTTTCACATGTATAAATCTCCTAACAATTAGAATATTACATATGAAAAAAATTCCTCTTGATTTCACCAAAATTCCAGTCCTCTCCCAAAAGTAACTACTGCTATCAATTTTATATTTATACCTTTAGATCTCTTTCTAGGGATTTAAATATATTTATCAAAATAGCTTTAAGAAAAAAATAGGTTTTTAAAAAATTTTATAGGCAGGGGTGCCTGGGTGGCAAAGTGGGTTAAGCCTCTGCCTTCGGCTCAGGTCATGATCTCAGGGTTCTGGGATCGAGTGCTGCATCGGGCTCTCTGCTCATCAGGGAGCCTGATTCCCCCTCTCTCTCTGCCTGCCTCTCTGCCTATTTGTGATCTCTCTCTCTCTCTCTGTCAAACAAATGAATAAAATCTTTATAAAAAATAATAAAAATAAAGATTTTATAGGCAAATTAAATAATTTGGTGTTATGTCAAACTGTAATTTTTCCCACTTAACAATCTGTATTGAAGCTCTTGTCATTCTGTAGTATGAAACATATCTCATTTATGTACAGTGATCCAAGATATGTAAATGCAAATGTTTAGGAACTTCTATGCTGGTTGTCAGTAGCTTATTGTTTTAAGCTTATAAAAAAAGTACTGTTAGGAAGATTCTTAGTGCACTTGTACAGTGATTTCTTTAAGTTCTATGTGCCAAGCACCGTGTTATGCAAAAAAGGTATCATTATTTCCTCATTGCTCTGAAGGTAAAAAGTGACCTAAGTTCACACAGCTAGTAAGTGCTAGATCTGGGCTTTCCACAAATCCCATCATGCATCAATGTTTTTTGTTTTTGTTTTCAAAGATTGTATTTATTTATTTGAAAGAGAGAGAATGAGAGAGAAAGTACAAGATGGGGGAGGTCAGAAGGAGAGGCAGATTCCCCACTGAGCAGGAAGCCTGACTCAATTCTGGGACTCCAGGATCATGACCTCAGCCGAAGGTAGTCACCTAACCAACAGGGCCACCTGGACACCCAGAATCAAAGTTTTTTAAAAAAAGATTTTATTTATTTATTTGACAGAGAGAGACAGAGAGAGAGAGAGAGAGAAAGAGAGAGGGAACACAAGCAGGGGGAGTGGGAGAGGAAGAAGCAAGGATCCCACCAGGCAGGGAGCCTGATGGAGGGCTTGATCCCAGGACCCTGGTGACCTGAGCCAAAGGCAGACGCTTAACAACTGAGCCACCTAGGCGCCCCAGAATCGATGTTTTTAACAACTGTTATCTACTCCCCAATTTTAAACAAAATTACTACTGAATCAAACTGTAGTCACATTGAAATTTCAATATATGCTGTCCATTTGCCTCCAGAAAGGCAAGAGAAATTTACATCTACACTAAGACTGACCTTTTTCTTAATATTTCCATGGCATATCCTTCTAAGGGTAGGAATATGCCTGAATGCTTTAAGTCAAATAGTAACGAAGAACTCAATCTAGATCCTCTGTTACTCGTAGTAGAACCCATGCCTTAATGCTATTGTGACAGAAGGCTTAGTGGGTGTTTCTGGAGGAAGAGAAAATAGTCTTATTAAAGTGAACAGGGAGGCGTTACCTTCTCACTCACCTTCTATCTCTTTCATTATGCTTTTGAGATTTTATAACACTTGTGAGTAAACTGTTTACTTCACTATTCTCATTTGGCCTGCTTTTGGTATGGGAAATAGAAGGGTTAGCACTCTCTCATAAATGGAAAAGATGATTCTGTTGTCATATATGTATATATTCTATTGTTATATATATGGAAGTGGCTATCACAGAAAACTGGATCCACTTTCTAATTACTGTTCAGAATAATGGCTTCTGAAGACCAAAATCACTATACCTGTTAGATGCCCTGCATCATTTAACTAGCTCATAGAAAACCAGTCTATAAAAAACTGAGCAATTTAATTACCTAGTAATATATTGCTCATAGTTAAACTATATTTCAGTGTTAGACATATTTTTAATGGTTGAGTTTGGCATTTTGTTATTTGGAAAGAAATTACCTATACTTCTGCTGTAAATGAGATTTCGGCTAAAATCTTAAGATCAGATTTTAACCTAATGGTAATGATGCTTTTCTTCTATTTTCTGAATCACTTTGTATAAGACAGAGGCTATGATTCCTTGAATAATAACATCCCAGCACTTTATTTTTGTAAAGATTTTTTTTATTTATTTATTTATTTATTTATTTATTTATCTGAGAGTGAGAGAACAAGTGTGGGGGGGGGGGCAGAGGGAAGGAGGAGCAGAGGGAGAGAAACAAGCAGACTCTGGGCTTAGTGCTGACCAGGGGCTCATGAGATCAAGATCTAAGCCAAACCAAGAATTGGATACTTAAACAACTGAGCCACCCAATCACTTTCACACACCCCCACCCCGCTTGCTGGTGCTTTACTTGAATGCTTTGTTTTGACTGATTTACCTTTTTTTTTTAATTTTTATTTTTTATAAACATATAATATATTTTTATCCCCTGGGGTACAGGTCTGTGCATCACCAGGTTTACACACTTCACAGCACTCACCATAGCACATACCCTTCCCAATGTCCATAACTCCACCCCCCTTCCCCCAACCCCCCTCCCCCCAGCAACCCTCAGTTTGTTTTGTGAGATTAAGAGTCACTTATGGTTTGTCTCCCTCCCAATCCCATCTTGTTTCATTTATTCTTCTCGTACCCCCTTAACCCCCCATGTTGCATCACCACTTCTTCATATCAGGGAGATCATATGATAGTTGTCTTTCTCTGCTTGACTAAGCATGATACCCTCTAGTTCCATCCATGTTGTCGCAAATGGCAGGATTTCATTTCTTTTGATTGATTTACTTTTAAGTGGGGTTTTTTTCTGTTTTTTTTTTTTTATCCCAAGTTTCTCTTTCTTTCTAAGTTAAACTTTTAAGCTATACTTTATATACTATTTTTCATTTTTAACACTTTTGTCAAATGTATTTGCCTAGTTTTTCATGATAGTCTTAATCTTTTAAATGGCCATTATATGTTAGGCTATGAGCTCTTCCCTGGGTCAGGCCATTCATTTGGCTCTTTTGTAGATCTTCTATTTCTTTGCTGATATTTTCTGTTTCATTTGTTTCGAGCACTGTTCATTGAAACATTTTTATGATAGGTGCTTTTTCAATTTCAGCATCTGAGTCATCTTGGCACTGACATCTCTTGATTATCTTTCTCAATTCTGGTTGTAATTTTACTGGTTCTTGGTGTGTCTAGAGATTTCTAATTGTATACTGAATATTTTGACTTTATGAAATTCTAGATATTATTTAAATCTTTGATTTTAGCAGTCAGTCAGGTCCTGACCTACTTTTGAGGGTTGTGGATCCATTGAGAATATTCAGAGCCTTTGCAGTGCTATTCTAGTCTACTCTGTTTATGAAGTATACTACTCAGAAACTGCTTTGAAAACCTGGGTGCTTATCCAGGGTTTCCTCCTTAAACCCTTTGGTGTAATAAGCCTCCATGTGGGAGGCTCAAGTATCTTCTCAGGACTTTATATGCAAATTTATAGACTCCCTTTCTCCTGCTTCTCCCTTTCTCAGATTTTCCAACTTATTAGTTGAGAAGATGAGAGGCTTCAACCTGTCCCTACCAGAGGCTGAATGTGAAGCCTGGACTCCTCACTCAGTCTCCACTGACCCCACAGTGTTGTGCAGGGCAGCTGGAGGGCATCTATGGTATTTGATTGGGGTTTGATAATTATTTGTCAAGAAGGTTTCTATTATCCTGGGCTCCTCTTTTCCTCATCTTTTGGCGGGGAAGTCAGGTTTCTTTGGCCTTTTGACTTACGTACCCATTTAGTGTTCCAAAATTAATATAGATTAATTCAGTGCCCAGTCAGGATGGATGGATGGATATATATACAAAAAATGTGGAGATATATATATATATATATATATATATATATATATATATATATATATATATTTTAAGAAGAAAGATAAAAAAACAGAGAACTTATCATCATGCCATTGCTCAAGACAAGAGATTTCCCAGCCAGTCTGTTCTCTTCTTGCCACCTCTCAGAGTCCTCTCATGGTTATCTGTTATAATTTCTACAGTTTTTTAATTGTACTTTATCAGGGAGAAGCTGGGGAAAATAAATCTATTCCATTCTATCTATAACCAGGAGCCCAGGACATAACCTCGTGAATCATGTTTTTTTTCACAAAGCATAATTCTTGGGTTTCATTCACGTTGTAATATGAGTCTAAGACCTTGCTGTTTTGAAGATATTTATTTTACAGTTCTATCTTCAGGTACAAAAATGAATTATTTAAACACCCATGGCACCAGATCACCCCTTGTTGTATTTATGTTCCTTATTCTTTGCTGATTCTTTGGGAGTAGACCCCCTCTTTTTTATTTTGAGACTGCCTTATATTGTAAAAATACTTGCAATTATAAAATTTATTTCATTCGACGTTTCTGTGTGCTTGCATTTGCTAAATGTGGACATAGATGGGGATCAAAAGGGATTTGCAATAGTTTAATCTGCTAATAAAGGAAAATCTGTGATAAAGCAAGATATATTAATAAATAACTACTTTTTATAGAGAAATGTATAATATGGAAGTATGTCACTTACTTTATTTCATTTGACCCATACCACAAGGATGGGAAGTAAAAGTAGTAAAGGGTAGATTTTTTATTGACAATTTTCTGGGGAAGTAGACATCAAATATGTTTGGGTAATTTTGGTTAGGCATTTGAATAGAATGTAAAAAGGCAGAATGTAACCCAAGTCTTGTGCTTCTACTCCATATTCTCTTGCTTCAGTATACTGCTAAATAAAATAGCGCTTTGCCACATTAAACTTTGAATACCGTGCATAAAAGCAGATACATAAAATTTAATATAAAAAGAACAAAGGAAGTTTAATTTAGCTGGAATACAATAGCTTGTTGAATCTCTATTAAAACACTGCTGAAGATGTATATTATTACATTTTACTTTATAATTTTGCTAATTAAAATTTCTCTGTACTGTACAATCAGCTTCACATTAAAATTATTTTTACAAGGATGCATATTCCTCTTAGAGCAGCTTTAGCCTTTATCTTTCATGGCTTTTTGTTATATAAATAGCCTTGAAAAGATAACTGGTAAAAGAGGGCAAAACATGTAAAAATATGAGACCCAGACAGAGAATTATCACCCAAGAGTGAACAAATGCATTTGGAAAATGTAGTATCCAGTACACATTCCCTACAGTACACACTGTAGTACAGAATGTCACGAAGACAACTCAAAAGACAACAGACATTACCTGTCACAGCTTGAAGGATGAAGACAATTTGCTAATGCTAACATTTGTTCAGTGGCTTAGATAAAATAGACTGGCAATCATAATTTTGGATTAAAACATGTATAATGCTGTAAACTAATTGAGCTATTTTAGATAGAAAGCTGATTCTTGTTAATATGATTCCATCCAGATGCTTGCATTTGGTTATCCCAATGAAATTAAGAGTGGGCTTACACTCAATGCCTACATTTGGAAGAACTCAGTTTCTCAAGCTAAACAGGTTTGCTATTTTCCGGTTACTTATTTGTAAAGACGATATAATAAAGTGTATATTTTCAAAGCAGCTTCTTTGTTTTAGTTTAGGCACGTGTGTGTGTGTGTGTGTGTGTGTGTGTGTATCTGTGTCAGTTTTACATGCCTATATTTTTTGTGTTAAATAATTTATTTAGGGCGCCTGGGTGACTCAGTGGGTTAAGCCGCTGCCTTCAGCTCAGGTCATGATCTCAGGGTCCTGGGATCGAGGCCCGCATAGGGCTCTCTGCTCAGCAGGGAGCCTGCTTCCCTTTCTCTCTCTCTGCCTGCCTCTCCATCTACTTGTGATTTCTGTCAAATAAATAAATAAAATCTTTAAAAAAAAATAATTTATTTAAATTGCATAGACGAGTGCTTATTCTTTCAAATTATTTTGATGATATTATCTCCTTAATCTTATGAGAATAATGATTGTTCTATTTAGCTCAAACTAGGTCTTCATAAGAGCTATTTTAGATTTGGACAAGAAACTACTAAGTTATGTTTCCAGGATGATATCCTTTGATTCTACAATCACTGGTCACCAAAATGCCTCTCAATACAAGCCATCTCCAAGGGGTTGATTTGGGGGTACAGGACAAGTACATGAGTTAGAGCGCTAGCTAACTACGTGATATCTAATTCTAAAGAGAAAGAAAAAAAGAGGGAGGACAAGGAGGGGGAGAATGACATGATAAGACAGTCTATAATCATATTACTTGGAACAGTTGTCCCTATGTAGCTATAATGCCTAAAGTCCTAGGATATAAACTCCAAAAATCCTACATTCTAGAAAGTATTAATTACTTTCCTACCATCTTTTTAGCCACAAGCAACTATTGCATGTCACGACCTAATTCTAACAAGGTAGGTGAGCAATTCTCAGTTTTATATCAAGACCTAGGAAAGGGGTTTTGTTAAAATAGTTTCCCAATGGCACTCACCATATAGGCTTTGTTCTTTTCTGGGGGAAGAAAAAATAACTTTAAAAGTTATATTGTATTCTTTAAAAAATATTGTATTATTTACAAAAGCCAGATATGATCACAAAAGTTTTACATGTTTTCCTCACTCCTACACACACATTACTTCAACACTCCACCCCATACACACAGAACCAAAGTATGAAGAGATGCCAAATCTTATTTTAAAAATATTCTTTTAAAAAGTGTTAGTTTTTCCCAGGTTTGTGCCCTTCATTTTTCACATATTACCAACTCAGTATTTTGTAAAACCACTAAAATAATTTTGCTAAATCAAAGTCAACATTGTGTGAAACTAAAAAGTTTTAGCAATTGGAGTATTTCTGCATATTCTCATAAAATAGGTACAAGTATGCATTATGAATAAATAGGTATTATGAACACTTTCATTGTCCAAAATATAATTTATGTTACTACCTAGATTCTCTGATCTTTTTTTCTTCCCCTCTGCTATTATTCACGATCACACTACTATGTACCTATCCCCTCCGACTGAGAATGTGTAAGTAAGTTCAGATAAAATACAATTCCATCTATTAAGCTTTTCATAATCATGTCTGTAAGAATATGGCACTCATTCTTCATGTTTCCTATAGTAATTTCTTCTTGTTTTTCTTGAAGTTACTTATTTCTGATTGGTTGTCTCCTACTAGATTGTCATTTCCCTGCTGGTAAGGACCATTTCTCCTTTATATCTTCAGAAACTAACATAATGCTACAAAAAGAGTCAGTATTCAGTAAATGTTTTCTCAATCAACTCAAACTAATATTTCAATATTAATGCAAATTCAAAAATGCTAACATGTATATACAGACATTATATATGATTAGAAAAAATACAGCCCTCTATTTTATCTTCCCTGGTTCTTTATAAGCAGCTTATATCTAAAAGGGAATATTTTCCTAAACTTCTAAAGCACAAATGAGTTTTTAATTATACATGATAGCAGACTATTATGTGAAGGGATTTTCATTTCAGTGATTTTATTCTTTCCTTATCTTAATGGGATATTTTTGAGAAATTTATTTTCCCTTTACCTATGACTAAAATGTTATTTTAAAGTCATATTAGCTCTACCTCACAAAGTTGGATGTATGAAAGAGGTTTATGAGCATACTTTTAGGCAGTGCAAATTATATGTATCGTTTTAGAATACTCAAACTAAAAACGTTAAAGTACTTTAAACCTGACACTAAGATCATTATTCTAAGTTTTAAATTTTACCTGAAATTAGATTTAATGAAGTGAATGGAGGTATGACTATTTCACATTCCTCTAATAGCCAAACAATAATGTTTCACTTGCTTATAGTGGTCATTAGGTTTAGAATATAACTTTCATTTGAGTTATAATTTCATATAGATAGATAGATAGATAGATAGATAGAATATTAACATATAATGTATTACTTGTTTTAGGGGTACAGGTCTGTGTTTCATCAGTCTTACACAATCCACAGCACTCACCACAGCACATACCTTCCCCAGTGTCCATCACCCAGCCACCCCATCCCTCCCACCGCCTTCCCCTCCAGCAACTCTCAGTCTGTTTCCTAAGATTAAGAGTCTCTTATGGCTTGTCTCCCTCTCTGGTTTCATCTTGTTTTATTTTTCCTTCCCTTCTCCTGTGATCCTCTATCTTGTTTCTCAAATTCATCAAATCCGTGAGATCATACGATAATTGTCCTCTTGGATTGACTTATTTCACTTAGCATAATACCCTCTAGTTCCATCCACTTCATTGCAAATGGAAAGATTTTGAGTTTTTTTGGTGACTGCATAATATTCCCCTGTATATCATACATATTTTTAAATTAAGTATCTAAAATTTGAGAAATTAGTTTGCAAATAATATATTAGATGATTAGATGTTCTGTGCAGAAGCTTTTGACTTTGATGAAGTCCCAAAAGTTTATTTTCGCTTTTGTTTCCTTTGCCTTTGGAGACATATCTTGAAAGAAGTTGCTGTGGCTGATATCGAAGAGATTACTGCCTATGTTCTCCTCTAGGATTCTGATGGACTCCTGTCTCACATTGAGGTCTTTTATCCATTTTGAGTTTATCTTTGTGTATGGTGTAAGAGGATGGTCGAGTTTCATTCTTCTATATATAGCTGTCCAGTTTTCCCAGCATCATTTTTTGAAGAGACTGTCTTTTTTCCACTGTATACTTTTTCCTGTTTTGTCGAAGATTAATTGACCATAAAGTTGAGGGTCCATATCTGGGCTCTCTACTCTGTTCCACTCTTCTATGTGTCTGTTTTTATGCCAGTACCATGCTGTCTTGGTGATCACAGCTTTGTAATAAAGCTTGAAATCAGGTAACGTGATGTCCCTGGTTTTATTTTTGTTTTTCAACATTTCCTTAGCGATTCGGGGTCTCTTCTGATTCCATACAAAAGCGAAAATAAACTTTTGGGACTTCATCAAAATCAAAAGCTTCTGCACAGCAAAGGAAACAGTCAAAAAAACAATGAGGCAACCCACGGAATGGGAGAAGATATTTGCAAATGACAGTACAGACAAAAGGTTGATATCCAGGATCTATAATGAACTCCTCAAACTCAACACACACAAAACAGACAATTATATCAAAAAATGGGCAGAAGATATGAACAGACACTTCTCCAGTGAAGACATACAAATGGCTATCAGACACATGAAAAAATATTCATTATCACTAGCCCTCATGGAGATTCAAATTAAAACCACATTGAGATATCACCTTACACCAGTTAGAATGGCCAAAATTAACAAGACAGGAAACAACATGTGTTGGAGGGGATGTGGAGAAAGGGGAACCCTCTTACACTTTTGGTAGGAATGCAAGTTGCTGCAGCCACTTTGGAGAACAGTGTGGAGATTCCTCAAGAAATTAAAAATAGAACTTCCCTATGACCCTGCAATTGCACTCCTGGGTATTTACCCAAAGATACAGATGTCGTGAAAAGAAGGGCCATCTGTACCCCAATGTTCATAGCAGAAATGGCCACGGTTGCCAAACTATGGAAAGAACCAAGATGCCCTTCAACGGATGAATGGATAAGGAAGATGTGGTCCATATACACTATGGAGTATTATGCCTCCATCAGAAAGGATGAATACCCAACTTTTGTAGCAACATGGACAGGACTGGAAGAGATTATGCTGAGTGAAATAAGTCAAGCAGAGAGAGTCAATTATCATATGGTTTCACTTATTTGTGGAGCATAAGAAATAGCATGGAGAATGTGGGGAGTTAGAGAGGAGAAGGGAGTTGGGGGAAATTGGAAGGGGAGGTGAACCATGAGAGACTATGGACTCTGAAAAACAATCTGAGAGGTTTGAAGTGGTGGGGGGGTGGAAGGTTGGGGTACCAGGTGGTGGGTATTAGAGAGGGCACAGATTGCATGGAGCACTGGGTGTGGTGCAAAAATAATGAATACTGTTATGCTAAAAATAAATAAATAATAAATAAATGTAAAAAAAAGATGTTCTGTGAACAAAAATTTTGACTCACATAACTATTCAGTAATGGAGCCACCATTTTATTGATGAGGAAACTGAGGTCAGAAAAATTAAATAGCTGGATATTTTTGTCACAGGACATCTTTATTGTGAATTCTCTTAATAGTTCTACTTCCTTTATGGATTTTTCCTTTTGAAAACAGTTTAAATAACTTCTGCTTTTCCAATAGTAGTTAATTTAAAAATTAGTATTACTTAACATTCCATATATTATGGTTTATATCACTATAATATTATTAGAAATAGGAACCTACTATACTACAAACTGGAGCAAGAAAGGTACTATATTAGATACTTCTAATATAAGGCTAGCAAGATCATAGTTTTAAGTATTTTTAAATATCACGATAATCTCACTAGCTAAATTCTGAAAACTATGGACTAGATTAAGCAGAAAAAGGCAGTGATGGTGAAATGGAACTAGACTACCTGGATAAAAATGCTCTTTAAAGAAAAAAAAAAATCCCTGTTTTAACTCTTCAAAGCTTGGCAAGTTACTTAACCTTTCTCTGTTGCAATTTATCCCAAAGAATAAATGAGGATATATGTAATTTAGAACAGTACCTGTTACATAGTGATCACTACAAACGAACTGTTGGCTATCATTTCCTTTTTATTTGACAAGCTTGAGTGTTCTCCTTATCCCCACCATTTTGGCTTTTATAGCACACTGTACTTCTCTTTACTGGTCATTTTCAGAATTGTAGTCAATAGATGCCACCGTGGGAAGTAAGCTTTTCCTTGTAACTAGTACAAATTGAAAGTAATAATATATTCAAAACTTTTGGTTTCATCACTTGACCCCTGCTTTATACTCTCTGCAATAAATTTCCCAGGGTAAATTTTCTACTCTTCACTAATCACCACCATCTATATGCTGATCATATTTAAGCCTGTTTCACTAGCAAAAAGCTATCCCCATAGCCTCAACTGAAATATCCAACTGTATAATGGCTATATTTAACCAGCTACACAGAATATATCCAAAGCATGTTCTTCTTATTGTAATCTTATTTACGGGGTAATACCCCAAATTCTTAGCATAACATAAGACATATCATGATCTAGTTCTTGTCTGTCCCAGCCTTCCCTTACACCGAACTGTTTGTGGTGCTTTGGCATAAGACATGCTGGTTCCTGCTCCTATTTTCCTAGAATACCCTTCAAGCCCAAGTTCTATTTTCAGACCCAACTGGACCATTTTATTTTCCTGAAACCTTCATACCCTCAACTCGACATTTCTGGTAGGCATTTCCATTTTCCCAGAACTTATACATATGTATAAAATATATATATATATATATATATATATATATATATATATATATATATGTATCTGAAAAGGCTAAATATAACAAGGCATCATGATGAATTTAATGGATTCATCTTGTACTTTATGGTGATGGAAGAAGGCACAAAAAGGAAGGAAAAGCCCATGGTTTTTGATGTATAAGGACACCACAAATTCAATATTATTGCTCAATTAATGGGATGGGCCATTAGATTCGCAATCCTCCCTCAGTTAGTAAGTATATAGAAAGCTAAGGTACTGTGAATGATGGAAGTTACTTGCCATAATGAAGAGAGTTAAAAAAACAAAAAAACAAAAAATCACCTCATTCCAAAATTTAAGTGCATTGTTGCTTTCAGTGGTGATGAAAAGTCCTCAAACTACAAATGCAAAAGCACGAAAAAGAACAAAAAAAAAAAAAGCCCAGGCTTTCAAAAAAACCAATAGATCTTCAATTGCAAGAATAATAAAGTGATCATTAAGTCTTTTTTTAAATATTTGAATTGTTTAATTGGATATATAAGTGTTAAATTATAAATGATGCTAAAATTATTTCATGAAAGTCTGTACTTTGGAACATTTCTTTAGGAAACACTGTGAGAAATAGATGTGCCAAGTCAAACAATATTAATGGCTATTAATATTAATAGCTTTGGCATACTTACAGAGAGTATAAATTGCAATTATACATCTATATTATATTTAGATTATATTTTTACACGCTTATATTATAGATTATATTTATTGAAAGTGTGTAATCTAAATATAATATAGGCATGTAAATACAATTTATAATCTCTGTAATTATCTTCAAGCATTAGATATTTGCTGCTTCATAACTACAGTTAACCCTTGAACAATGCCTGGGTTAAGGGTGGCAATCCCCCACATAGTTGAAAATTCACATAGAACTTTTTGTTGTTGTGGTTGCTGTATTTTTAATTTCTGGAATTCCCACTTAATTGTATTTATTTATTTATTTTATATATTTTATTTTATATGATATTTTATATTATTTATTATGTTAAGTTGGCCACCATAGAGTGCATCACTAGTTTTTGATGTAGTGTTCAATGATTCATTAGTTGCTTATACACCCAGGGCTCATATAACTTTTGACTTCCTAAGAATTTAACTACTAATAGCCTACTCTTGACTAGAAACCTTACCAATAACATAAACAACTGATGAACACATATTTGGTATATGTCTTAAATAGTGTATTCTTATAACAAAAGAAGTTAAGGAGAAAAAATATTAAGAAAAATCATGAGAAAATATATTTATAGTACTGTATTATATTTGTTGAAAAAAAAAATCTACGTAGAAGTGGACCCACGCAGTTCAAACCCATGCTGCTCAAGGGTAAACTGTACATACAAAAACAGCACCTCATTGTTTACTTTTTAAGTAAAGTTTTCAAATTTTTTTTTTGAATATCGTTGACATACAATGTCACATTAGTTTCAGGTGTACAACTTAGTGATTTGATGAATTTATATGTTATGCTATATTCACCATAAGTGTTGCTACAGTCTCTCCCACTATATCCCTATCACAGTATTATTGACTATTCCTTATGTTTCATTAAGCTATGTGCATGCTGCTCCTCTTTTCAGACACATGTTAGGTTGGGACGTCCATATACCTTTGAAAGGAAATTGTGGCATGTGACTTACTTTAGTCAATTAAAATTCAATGTGAGAAAAGCATCCTTACTCTAATGCAATCATTACAAGCCTGTGCATGATCTCCCACAATCCCTCACTTTGAGAGGGCACAGAAATATTTGTTCGGAGCTTCCATCAGCCTGTGTTCCTGAATGACTATGATGTGCAGATCCTCTGCTAACCTGAATTTCGCTCAAGTATAAGTTAGAAATAAACTCCTGTGCTGAGCCTCTGAAACTCTAACTTATCCTTCCTAATTTAGTGTAAATACTGTCTTTGGATGATATGATACCATGTTCATCTCATGAACTCTTTTTGTGTGAGTCTTACTTATGTGTTGTACATTTACTACTCGTTTAAGTATCTGTCAAAATTGGGCAGTTTTATTGTTGGTGCAATAGACGAAAATTTCTGAGAAAAAAGAAAGATATCTGATATCTGAAGACCTGTTTCTAATCTTTTCTTGATTTCTTAAATAAAATTAGCTGAAATTGATAGTATGAGGAAAAAATGTGTTCTTCCCTATTTTATTCTTAACTTTGTGTGAATATAAGCACATAAGGTATTATAATATAAAAAATTTTTCAAAATAGGTGAAAGGAAAATAAATAATTATGCATATGTGATAAACTTTCAAGATATTAGATTGATATTAGCTTCTATATATAACCAATTCATCACGGTCTCTAAAAATCCTTTTTTATCTTAGAAAGAAATAGCACAATTATATATTCTAAAAAGCAATCTACAGCATTTCAAGTATGTGGGATGCTTTCTAATTTTCTTTAATTTGTAAGGAAGAATTTGCATGTAAATAGGTAATTAAGAAAAGGCATAAAAGGCTATGATAGAAACTAATATATTTAGAATAAGAATAAAAGTTTATTTTCCTATTTCTTGCACAGAGAAGTAACTAGGGTAAGCATTTGTATATCTTGGGAATAAATCCTAAGACTGTGAATCCTGTAAGTTGTGTTTCCCTATAGCTTACAATTTCTTTTTTAAAACAGAGCAAAATTAAGTGATCCCTTCAAATCCTGGAGAGGGTAACTGTATATTGGAAGGAAAACAAATGTCATTACATTGAAAGGCAGATACATGGGGATGCCTGAGCTCATTCACTTACTGTAGGACTTTCTTCCACCCATCAGTTTTGTAAAACTTGTGATTCAAATCTGTCATTCAGCTGCATTTAAATTTACTACATGTTATGGATGCTCAGATAGCTAAAACCATGACTATTACATCTATTAAATGATATTATGTGACCCACAATAATAGTATAATACTAATGGCTTATTCAAGGAATAAAAGGTTGTCCATCATGATTACAGAATTGGTGGCAAATTTGGGGAATGCCATAGGCAATACTAGAAAAGAAGTTTGGAACCAAACTTTAATAGATGTGGAATGTCATGTTGTTTAATGCTATTTAAGGTAAGAGGGGTCAATTATTTTTAATTTATATTATTATTTTATGTATTTGATTTCACTATAGAAGTGGTATCATGTCTAGCACAGTGTGAAAAATGTTCTTCTGGGATGGCCAACAGACACATAAAAGGTGCTCAGTATCACTCATCATCAGGGAAATGCAAATCAAATCCTACACCTGTCAGAATCACTAGTATCAAAAAGACAAATAACAAGTGTTAGTGAGGATTGATGAAAAAAGGAAACCTAGTGTTCTGTTGGTGGGAATGCAAATTGGTGCAACCATTATAGAAAACAGTATGGAAGTTCCTCAAAAATAAAAAATATAAACACTGAGGGTTGCCGGGGGGAGGGGGTTTGGGAGAAGGGGTTGGGATTATGGACATTGGGGAGGGCATGTGATTTGGTGAGTGCTGTGAAGTGTGTAAACCTGGTGATTCACAGACCTGTACACCTGGGGATAAAAATATATGTTTATAAAAAATAAAAAAATTAAAAAAAATATATAAACACTATACAATACAGTAAAGCCATTACTATTTACCCAAAGAAAGTGAAAACACCAATTCAAAAAGATATATGCACCCCTGTTACTGCAGCATTATTTACAATAGCCAAGATATGGAAGCAACTTAAGTGCTCATTGGTAGATAAGTGGATAAAAAAAGATGTGGTGTATGCATATGATAGAATATTACTCATCAATAAAAAGGAGTGAGATCTTGCCTTTTGTGACAACATGGATGGACCTAGATGGCATTATGCTAATAGAAATAAATCAGACAGAGAAGGATAAATGTCATATGATTTCACTTACATGTAGAATTTAAAAATCAAACAAGTTGAAGCAGAAAGAGACCCACAAATACAGAGAATGAACTGGTGGTTGCCAGAGGGGAGGAGAATAGAGGGGCAGGCAAAATAGGTGAAGAGAATTCCAGTAATGGAATGAATAAGTCATGAGGTTGAAAGGTACAGCAATGGAATACAGTCAATGATATTGCAATAGCATTGCAATAGCATTGAAAGATGGTAGCTGCCCTTGTGATAAGCATAGCATGATGACTTGTCAAATTACAATGATGAACATCTGAAACTAATGTAACGTATACTAACTATAATTGAATAAATGTAATTTTAAAAAAGAAAAATGAACTACTTGGGTGTAGAGAAACTGGAAGCAAAGAAAATAGTCTTAGCCCAAAACTAAACTATGGGGAAAATCAGAACAAGGGTTACTTCTAAGGCGTTGACTCGGGAGAGATATGCAGGAATTCTCTGGGGTGATAGGGATTTGCATCTGTTTCATATCTTGAGAGGTTACAGAGTGTACGGTTTGGTCAAAACACATGGTATAATACACTTAAGATCTCATTTCACTGTGAATTTTGTCTCTAGGAATATAAGGTCTAAAAACAAACATTGAGCTCTAAATAAAGATATCCATACTGATGTGCTTAAGAGTAAAATACATCAAAGAATAAGATGGATTAACAGATGGATGGGTATGGGAATGGACAGATATGTGGTATGAGATAAAGCAAATATACCAAGATGTTAGCAATTGTAGAATTTAAATGGTAAGTGTCTTCTGGATAGTCACTAAACAAGTATTTCAAATTTTCTATATGCTTGGAAATTTTTCATACTCAGATGTTGAGAATAGATAAGCCAGATCAAACTGTGCAAAATACTTTGCAAATGTTAACAAGATCCATACTCTGCCCTGAGAAATCATTAAAAAATTTAAAGGGGACAGAAGTCTGAAAAAGGTCATACTATTATAATTATAGGTTCCATTACAATCTTAGAAATTTCTGTAACAGTAAATATATACTTTATCAAAAAGACAGCTAATATAACACAATGAATAATATATCCATTTTTTCTGTGTAAGATATATACTTCATATACAAAGTAGAACTAGTTGAGCTAGCCTAAATATTAATTCATTTACATTCTTGGTAGAGTGGGGATGGGGGACACAACACAGCAGCTTCTTATTTTTCTAGAACAAAATTATTTCAATGGAAAAATCAAAAGGTATAGACAAGTAACATAAGGGGAATAAGATCACTCTTATCAGAAAAGGAAAAAATTTTGAGGTGACTTCAGAGTGGTCCTAATTTCTCTGTTTTAAGCAATTCCTTTGGAATATTCTATCATTTTTTTTTATCCTGGCTAGGTAAGTGGAATGTTTGTTGTTTTTATTTATTTATTTATTTATTTATTTATTTATATTTATTTATTTGACAGACAGAGAGATCACAAGTAGGTAGAGAGGCAGGCAGAGAGAGGGGGGGAGCAGACTCCCTGCTGAGCAGAGAGCCCGATGCAGGACTTGATTCCAGGACCCTGGGATCATGACCTGAGCGGAAGGCAGAGGCTTTAACCCACGGAGCCACCTAGGGACCCCAAGTAGACTGTTTTTAAAAAGCTTTCCATGACTTAGGAAATATAATGTTTTGATTACCTGGCTGCTCATCAGAATATTCTTATTTTTTTTCCTAAAAAACATGTACATATGTTATTGCTTTTATTAAAAGAATGCTATTTGAAACTAAATCAGTTTCAAACATTTAGAAACTAGTCTTCTTTAGGTTTAATGCTTATTTTGTAAACTATTATAAAGACTAAATTGTAAGCAAGTTCTAACCACAAGACTATCAACCAAAATGAATCTATTTGGCAAGTATTAGGATTACTGCAGAGATTATTAAAAGGTAATTATTGAAAAATATTACTCATAAATTGAGTCTCATCATGCTCTGGGCTTATTTAGATTGAAACATTTATGTTTTAAAGTACTGGTATTAGGCTGATGTGTGAAGAACTAATAGTGGATCTGTTTCTAATACTAAACATATGGATTATGTATGAATTATACTATAGTTTACATATTTTATACCATTTTATTATAGTCCTAGTAAGTATAACTATATCACTCTACTTGGGTTTATTTGGAATAGATTGAGAACTTCAGGTATAATTTCAAAAATCACTGGCTTTGACCTTCCTCATTCTAGTCTGTGAAAAGCTGAAATGTTTCATCTGGTGATTTTAAGCCGTTGATCCCCTTTCAAAAATCCCAAAAGAAACATATGGCAAAATTACATCGTACAAGCTTTCCACTTCATCACCTCATCAGAAATTGAAACAGAACATTAGGAATTCAGCCAAGAGCTGCCATCCAAAGGCCACACTTTCTGTATGCTGACTCAACTCCGGCATTAATTATGGGTGCATATGATAGTTACTGATATATCTTTAGAACATCCAGAAATTGCTTGAGAAAATATAGTAAATTATCCTTGTCAAATTTAGAACAGGTATGCAAATCTTTTTGAAAGGAAAAATGAAAGTGAATTAAGGAAAAACATCCTCTAATCAAACTCAGATTTAACTTTCAAGTATGTAGTATAGCTATATACATTAAAATATTAACTTTGAATGATATTTGATGATTTTGTTCCATTGGAATTTTACATTGCAGTTGATTTAAGAAATGTATTTAATAGTCAAATTAGTTCAATTCTTTTAAATAATCTCAGCAGTTAACTGTACTAGATACAAGTTTTATAGAGTAGAACAATCTCCAGTAAAAGTGAATATAAATATATACTATAAATAATATTTCATTTATATATGCCAAATGAGGCAAAATTAGCAGCAGAGCATTAGCTGTAACTATTTCCTTATTACTGACAAGTGAAGGACAAGTGAGCTAAGAGAATGAATGCAGCCACAGCATAATTTCCAAGTCCAACTTGTACAACTTCCAACTTGAAGTTTCTTTTTTTTTGTTGGTTTGTGTGTTCTTTACAGTTTCAATTTCTCTCTTCATGACATTCATATTTCCTTTATTTCCCTAATCATGTTTATAATAACTGTTTAATTTTTTGTCAACTTTATCCTATCAATTCTAGGTCATTTTAACCGATCTTTTCTGGTTATGAGTCACTGTTCCCTGCTACATGGAAGTTTACTAATTGTTGACTGGATGCCAGACATTATGAATGTTAATGTTGTCTAGACATCATTGGTTTCCTTGAAAGAACACTGAGTTTCACTTTGGACTTTTACGTACTTGTACATCAGCATTTTTTTCTTGAGACTTTTTTCTAAGCTTTGTTAGGATGGGTCAAGGTTAGTTTTCATTCTAGGGGTAGTATATGTGGCTTCTGAGGCCTCTACTGAATTTCCATGGTGACCAATGAGGCTCTATTTTGGTAATGTCCCAGCCCCATATGAACTTTGAGAACTGTTCAGTTTATAGCTTTCTGATAGTTATTCTCTGGCTGACCTTGTCAAGTCTCACTTTATGCATGTGACGCTTATTTAGCCAAACATTCAAGAGGATCCTTGTCTCAGGGATCCAGCACTGCCAGACAGTCACGTGTGAGAAGATATGTTTCACATATTCTGTCCATTTTTCAAGTTATTCATGGCAGCAGGAGGGGAGTAGTTGGGCAACTATATTATCAGTCATTCTGCCATGGATGGCTCCATTTGTGATTCTTATAACCCCTAAGGGAATTCAGATATGCATTCAAAGTTGAGTCCTATGTTCTCGTTGACATTTATTAACTTAATAGGATACACAGGCATGAATTCAGCATCACGGAATACATAATCATCTTATAAAAATGTATCCATAGCATTCAAATTATCTACTTTCAGAAAGATATCAAATATATATATATAGTTTTTTCCACTTGAATTTCACTGTTCTTTAGTCCATTATGTCCTCTATTCAATTAATGCATTACTTAATAAACAGGTAACCAGGTAACCCAGTTTCTATCTGAATATCAATTTTTATAAACATTGAATTTTTGTGCATCACTGAATAGCTTGGAAAATATTATATTAAATGTTCTGATTTTATGTCAACTGGAATTTGCCTTGGGCAATATGGGCCAGAGAACCTATCCTTTAAACCAGCTGACTGACAATCAAAAGGCCAAATCTGGCCCACTACCTGATTTTGTTAATAAAAGGGTTTTTCTGGAGCAGAGCTGTGCTCATCTATTTATGTATGATCTATGGCCATTTGCATGATACTACAATAGAGTGAGTAGCTAAGACAGAACCAGACGGTCCTCAAAGTGTATAATATTTATTTTTACAGAGAAAATTTGCCAGTCTCTGCTCTGAACTCATATTTGAACACTGGTCCTAATGATCCTACAAATATCATAGTTTCATTTAGTACTTAAAACACAAAATCACAATAAGTGTCCAGCTTCCCTTGTCTCCCTTAGTTTCACGGAAACACTATGAAAGGGGAATAAAAGTGTGAAAGAAGACCGAAAGTAACAATGAAAACCCTCATTGGGTTTTTGAAGCAGTCATTCAACTTTTCCCTATAAACTATTTTCCTACTCTATGGACACAGTATTTATCAAGTTAATATGGCTTATTTGTACAGATTTAAGAGAATACATATACACATATTTATAAATGATCCTTGTAAAATACCTCAAAATTAAGTACAAATATGACAAAGATGAAATACACTACTAAAAAAAGGCAATTATCAAAGCTGAACTGGTGATGTACAGTCTAATTATATCTATTGGCTGCAAGCAGGGTTTAACTTAGAGGTAGAAGAACTTCTGCAATTTGTCAGTCCCACAAAGTTCTGAACAAGAACTAGATTTAAGTACTCTACTCTAAAGAAATTAAGAACTCAACTGTAAAGAAAGTACTCTATTTTGGGGGCACCTGTGTGGTTCAGTCAGTGAAGTGTCTGCCTGCGGCTCAGGTCATGATTCCAGGGTCCTGGGATCAAGTCCCACATCAGGCTCCTTGCTCAGTGGGGAGCCTGCTTCTCCCTCTGCCTGCTGCTCTTCCTGCTTGTATTCTCACCTCCCCTTTCTCTGACAAACAAGTAAGTCTTTAGGGGAAAAAAAAAAAGAAAGTACACTACTCTAAATATGAACTAGATTTAAGTACTCTAAAGAAATGTCCAAAATACCGAATCACTAGTTGCTTATAATGCCTGTATTATATTACCATTTCTTTTTCATTTGTACCTATGTTGTTCTGTAAGAAATACTGAACTACTTAAAAAAAAAAACCCAAAAGAACAAAATATATTTTAATTTAAGGGAGTTTTAAAATAAACCACAGTTCTGTAGAGCATTTAAAACCTTCCAATAAATGCTGTTTTCTTTCTCCTTTTTCTGCTGATGTTTTTTAAAAAATAAAATTTTTATCTTCAGTAGGATTAAAATGAAAACATATCTGATTGACAGCAAATTAAATCTTATGTTAACAGGCTTTCAAATATCCTTGTGATAATAAGCCTAATGAAGTAATCAGGTCACTGCTATGAATCTAAAATTACAATTTATATTAAGAAACTGCCAATATATGTTCGTTGTATCTTTGCATTTTAATACAGTTAATTATTATTTTATTCCTTTTATTTCAATTGAGTGATTTAGTGTGCCAGGTACTTCCACCATGCTTTTTGTAGGCATGGTCTTTTAATAATTATTATCTATCACTGATACGTAGCTTATTTCAGATCTCAGAGCAATTGCTTATAAACATACCCAACTGAATGATATAATATTCTGTGCTTGGCAATGGGGTCAGTGATGGAGAGATATCATTTAGCAAGACACTTGTGTTGGCTAACTTCATGGAGCGTAGAGTTTATATGCTTATTGATCTCAAGGCTTTAGAGACCTCCAGTCTCCCTCTTTACTCCTCTTGCCAAGGGTTGTGTTAGGAGGGGATGTGGAAGTGATAATAGTGAGCTCTTCTCTGCTCTGCCATCGTATTTCATTGTCAGTGTCCCCTTGACACTGGCCTCAAGGTGTTGAAAATTGAAAAATAGTCCTCTTTTTAATAAAACTTAGCACATGGTACACAATAAATTTGCACAATGCTATATGTCAATTATATCTCAATAAAGTTAAAAAAAAAAAAGAGAGAGAGAGAGACTCAGGAGTCCTCTGAGAAGTAAAAAGGAATTTATCACTCAGTTTGACATCTCTAAAACTTAATTATAAACTCTAAACTATGAAGTGCAATGTGGAAAGACTGTGAAATGTTAATTTCTGTGATAATGTGAAATATTTGAGAAAATGAAAACTAGTTAACAATTTATGTCCTACTAACCTCTATCTTTCAGTGAACTTATATAACAAAAGTGAACTAATAACATACCAGTTTTTTTCGGTCCAAGTATACTATTTCTCACAAACATTTATCTTCATTACAAATCATTTCTGAAACTTTTCTACATTTAAATAAAGGACAGTTTGGTTCCAAAAGTCTTCGTCTCTCTATGACTCCCTCAATTTTAAGATAATAGAAGTTTCAGCATCTATTATCAGCTATCTTCATAAGGTTTTTCTCTAAATTTCTTTCCACTGTATGCTTTTCCAAGGCAAAGATGCTTGAGAAAAAAGATGACTTTGTAAAAAATATTTAAAGATCTAATGTAGACCCAGACTTTCACCCTACTTTAACAGTGAAATGCAAGTGACCAGTCGTATATACAAGTAATTGAATTTTTTTCTAATGATATATAATGTTATTATTGCAAATGATGTAGCTTAAGGGGTTATATTGTCCTTAGACATGAATAGTAAAGAAAACTGCTTTCCAATATCTTATATTGCCTACTGTCTTATATAAATGTATGAATTTAATTAATAATGGAGTTAGGGTTTTATATGTTGCATTCAAACACAGGGAAAAGGAAATGGGATTACTGTGCCATCTTGAAAATGTTTTCTGATTAATGATAAGAGTTTTTATGTGACTAAATGAAAGGTTAAAAATTTCAACATAATTTATAAAATGAAATTTCTCATGAAGCTTACATTTCTTAAAATAATATGAGTTTTCTACTCTTCTGATGGGGTCAATTCAGTTTTATCAGCACTCATCCACCACATCTCCTGACAGAGTAATTATTTAAATTGACATTTATTCAAGAGCGTTTACTGCTATATTTGTACATATATTTTTTTAAAGATTTTATTTATTATTTATTTGTCAGAGAGAGAGCAAGCGAGAGCAAGCATAGGCAGACAGAGTGGAAGGCAGAGTCAGAGGGAGAAGCAGGCTCCCTGCGGAGCAAGGAGCCCGATGTGGGACTCGATCCCAGGACGCTGGGATCATGACCTGAGCCGAAGGCAGCTGCTTAACCAACTGAGCCACCCAGGCGTCCCTGTACATATTTTTTTTTAAAGATTTTTTCTTTACTTATCTGACAGAGATCACAAGTAGGCAGAGAGGCAGGCAGAGAGAGAGGAGGAAGCAGGCTCCCTGCAGAGCAGAGAGCCCGATGTGGGGCTCGATCCCAGGACCCTGGGATCATGACCAGAGCCGAAGGCAGAGGCTTAACCCACTGAGCCACCCAGGTGCCCCACATATTATTTTTTTATTTAAAATTTTATTTATCCATTTCACACACACACACACACACACACACACACAAAGAAAGGTAGAGAGAGCAAGCACAAGCACGGGGAGGGGCAGGCAGGGAAGAAGCAGGCTCCCCGCTAAGCAAGGAGCCCAACATGGGGCCTGATCCCAGGACCTTGGGATCATGACCTGAGCCAAAGGCAGACACAACTGACTGAGCCACCCAGGCACCCATGTACATACTATTTTAAAAACTACTTGATTTTAGAGTTTAGAGTGATAGCATTTTGTGCTTTCAAATTTTATTATCATACTGAACTGGCCTCAAAGACATTTTTGAGGAACAATGAAAGACCATTTCTAGTTCATGTTACTTGAATTTTTCATATTTAGAACAAGGCAAGTTCACACATTTAATAAATGATAAATAACATGCTTTAATGATAGGATATATTTGCAGATCCCATTTCCCAAAAAACTTTCAAAACTATTTTTTATAAAAAGGAAAAAAAAGGTAGTCTGAATAAAATGACTACCAAAATGGAGAAATAAACAATTTATATAAATTATAAATAAAATCCTTGAAACAAAGTCGCCCATGCTAAAACTCTTGCTGAACACTAATTTCTGATAAGTTCAAATGAAATTAACTTTCTAAACCTTCAAAAGGTATTACTTCTATAACTTCAAGAAGAACTGATGTTTTATATTTTCACCCTACATCTGTCACTGACTTAATTTCAGCAAATTCCTTTACAGAGTTAAAGTGTACTACTAAATGATTCTTTTTACCAACTTACTGAATAGAAAATTTAAAAATATTTATGTATTGTTTGTGTGAAGATGAACATGTAAAATATTTTTTATTCGAAGAATGAAGAAGAGTACCCATTTAGTTTTAAACACAAAGACCAGTTAGTTTCTAAAGATAAAATACTTTTTTTTTTTGTTCTGACGTAAGTTTAGGAGAGAAATGCCAGTTTTACAAATGCAGTGTACTACAACAACTCAGAGAAAAAGAGAGAGGGTGGTGGGGGCATATTCTTTTCATTTAAACCATTTCTGGACAAAGACTATCTCTTTGGAGATCTCTTCTATTTATATTTATATGCATACAGAAAAAAAAAGATCATTTATTTCTTGCCACTCTTATTTAATAGGAAATTGCTGGCATTTTTCATTAGTTGAATAAACTCTCCTTTATTTAGTAGCCAAGCAATTTGTAAAGATAGAAAGATAACAAATGATATTTTATCTATTTTCATATTCTATATGCTTTTATTCACTCCAGTATATCAAACTAAGGAACAAACCAATAAAATAGATGTAATAAAATCAAACAAAAGCTTTCTAAGATATATGACTGGGAAAAATATTCTCCCAATCCAATATCCTTTATTATATTTATAAACATATATGTATATTATCCACTGAATATAATTAAAATCATGAGCCCTAGATATTACCAGAATCATAAGTGAATATATATTCAGATATGGGTATTTAAAATAGATTCTAATTAAATGAAAACTTACACTCTTCAGACATTCATTCAATTCTCTATTCATTCACTGATTCAACCAACCTATCACCATGTGTGAGTATATTCAATTTACCAAAAACAGTACAAGGTGCAAGGAAAACGTGGATAGATCAGACATTCTATTGTCGGTTTATATGCTGAGTGTAACAGGTCTTAATATGGGTATGGTCTCCATAAATGGCAACAAATACAAAAAAGGGTAGTTAGGTGCTTAACTCTATATAAAGGTTAAGACAGTCTTCAGATAAATGCCATTGTGGGGTTGACTGGGACTTCTCAAGGCAATGGGAGCCAAAAATGAATTTTAAGGTAAAATCACCATAAACAAATATCCTTTTTTTTCCTTTAAGATCAGGATAGTGTGATTATGGATGATGAACCCTAAGGATTTGAGTTTGGAGGCATAGTGACAAATCAGAAAACCATTAAAACATTCTAGATGAAAGTAGAGAGTTGAACAGCAAGAATCAGCTAACAGTGGTAAGAAGTGGTAAGAAGCATTTATGTAAAGGCAATAATTAGGGATACAAATAAAAGGAATTGTTCACTCACTGAATGTGAAAAGGAGAAACTGAAGATATCTCGGATTCTGAATTTTCTAAACTAGTACTTCACTTAACTGTCCCTGATAAACTGTTTGTTTGTTTTTTTTTTTTTTTTAATTGTGCTGGGTCAGTAGTTCACTGTACACAAACTTTTGCAAAAGTAATTATTGTTGTAGCATAGTACTTTTTGCAAAAATACTCCCATCCCAAGCCCATAACTCCTTAGTGTATATGAAATGTGATATGCTCTAAAAAGACTCCTATAAACCAAAGATCCCCTTGTTGCTCTACCTGCCTTTCTTCTTGTCTCTACGAATGGGGTTCTAGGGATTGTAGGGTTGATCAAGGAAAAAGAAAAGATCACAGTAAGGTAGCCAACACAAGCTTTATTTGGAATATGAGGTAAAAAACCTAGGGACCAAAATACAGAATCACCTTTGGCTAATTTATTTAATATGCTAAATAACTGTTAATAGGCGTCTCTCCCTGTAAGGTTATAGTAGGTAGGTGTGTGAGTAGTTAGTTATTTTATTCATAATTGCTTTGTACTCTACTGAGTACTTTTTGTGGCTTAACCCTATATTCCCTAGAAATCTATGTGGACATAACAATTTGGTTTATGCATGCATTCATCCAGCAGAAATATATAGTTATATGTGTATGTGCATAGATATGTATGCATGCATATCATGCACTTTTATAGATAATGTGATAAAAGAAGGGAATACAAAAACAGGGTCCTTGCTCTCATTGAATCTGCATGTTGACCAAAATTTCCATCAACAAATATATATACAAATTAGATGTTGATAAATAATGTAAAAATAAAATAGGAAGACTCACAGAGATTCAGAGAATGACCTACAGTGATACCTTAGACAGATGATCAGAGATGTACTTCAAAGTGGTGTTGCTTAGGTGGAGAGAAAAATGATAAAAAGCAAGAGGAAATATTTTGTATACGGAATCAATTTTCTTCCATGAATTATAATAAAGCATATACCAAAAATGAAGTAACTGAATTAACACTAGAGGCATAAATCAAAATTTTTCTTTTAAAAAAGGACTGACACAGCAAAAACAACCCATTAGTAATCATAGACCTTTTCTACTTAAAAACTTATCCTTCAGTTTTCTCATACTCCCTCTATTACCTTGTTCACACTTCAGAGACTTTGTAAAAAATATAAAGAAACAATAATTTTAAAGGTACTTTAAAAATGGTAAACTGAGTTCTGGAACCTCCACCACTCCAGCCTTCCATCAGCTTAACCAACCATGGCAAACATTCAGCCTACTCTCATTGCCATCCAGCAGAATGACATACAGCAAAGCCTTATGGTAGTGGTCAGTGTTTTAGCAGAAGGGATTAAGCATCATTACCCCAAAATTCATGAAAGCTTCTGAAGCATACATGAAACAAAACGCTGATCTGGTATATCACCCTTTCTGCAAAGCCTGGGCAAATATATGAATTTAGGGTCAACTGGGGCCAAGTTCACTAGAAGCTGAAGGTGGTGAACAAAGGGCAAGCAATCCCGAGGAAAACCAATCTACTGTGTTCTAAGACTAGCACATTTATAGCCATTAAGCCATTTTTCAAATCCTGGAGTAGATGTTCGAAGTTGGCAGCATCTACTTAAAAATAGCTACAATAGGCCTTGACAGAAGTGGATATAGGATGATTAATTCTGGGGGTTGTAATCCAGGCAATTCTAAACCAGCTACCTCCACTGCCATCCAGCCCAGGAGCATGCGATCAGGACTTACACAAGAGGTCATCAAACACTATGAAAAGAAGATAATCAATCTCGGGGATGTGACATTCCCTAAAGTTGTAGCTATTGTTCAACAAGCATTGAAGGATGTAAACACAAGAATAGGTATGCACTAGGAGATCAATCCAGTGCTGCCAAGACCTTTCCTTTTCTTACCAAACCATGTGGTATTAAGCTGGGTATCACAGAACAGAGAGCAATCACTCTCAGCAGAAGGGATTCAGATTCATGAACACAATTATCCTATGGGATTTGCAAGAACTCCTTAAAAACTCTACATTGATGTGATTGCCCATTCTTTTTAGTGTTGGTGCATGACATGAATTCAGGGCCAGTGGAAGTGACTGAGCAGTAGTTGTTAAAGGATATGAACACAACAGTGGGATACTTGAGGAAAAAAATCCATTGGGTTCTAAGTCTGTCACCTTCACTGCTTACAAACTTGGCTGCTTATGGTAGGAACTTACTGGAAAGGTCCTTACAAGCTTTGAGAAAAAAGGATTCAGCCTCATGGCCACAACATAATTTCAGGCCTGTGAAATACATAGGAAGCAGTATTTCAGTGACCTGACAGTCATTTTTTAGGGGTTAGAGATGTGCATGAACAAATGTTTGATTGTGGTGATGGTCCAGCATGTGCTTCAAGGGGTGATAACAGTAGAAGCATGGTTTATGGTACTCAGTCAAGAGTTTCTCAGGCACCTTCATGACCAACAATCTGAGGAACCACACAGCAAGGCATTATAGAAAAGGTACTGAGTGCTTGTAAAGAAATGCATTTCCAAGGGCTCAGGAAAATTAGCATTTCTTTAGAATGTTAGGAAAATGTGAAGCATCCTTATATTGAGATGATAACACTAGTTACTCTTCTCAGGACTGGTGAAATCCATTATCTCAAGGATGTTGTGATCATTGTCTAGCCAATGCTGAACCCTTTTACCAAAGGGCAAGTGACTAAGCAGATAACAAATCCAGTGCATTTTAGTGAAAGCAACTTACTGCCATCAAGTTGGGGAAAAAAGAAGAGAGTTAAAGGAGAGGATGTGACACATTTTAAGCAGAACGGTTTTAGCCCAATGGTCTTGATATTCTTTTGGACCTCAGGGAACATCTGAATCTACACCAAAATGAATTGAGAGATGTCTATTCTTCCCAGGTCTGAACATGAATTCACAGTGACCAAGTTCAGGATTATTCAGCAGGTGCTATGCAATGTAAACTTAGAGAGACATACTTGAGAAACTCAAAGCAGTAGATTAAAACAGGGTTTTAACTAGACAGATGTCAAACATCTGAACAGAAGACATTTAGATTCCATGGGCATAACATTCTTTTTGACCTGTAAAGAACAACAGAAATATCACAATAATGACTTGATTTTTCTGCCCAATCTTCCTAATTATGGTCAAGCTCAGGAGAAAATGTGAATGTGTTCAACTCAGGAGAAGCAGTTCTGGGGAAATCACTGGTAGGCCTACACAGAATATCACCTTCATTTTCCTTGCACAAGAAATATCCTGTGGGTGTATGTTTACCCTATGCTTCGCATGCTGCATAATGAGTGTAAACAGCCCTGAGTGGAGTGAACACAGGGTGTGAACACATCAAGATAGAAATGTAACCTATCGGGCACCTGGGTGGCTCAGTGGGTTAAGCCACTGCCTTCGGCTCAGGTCGTGATCTTGGGGTCCTGGGATCAAGTCCCACATCGGGCTCTCTGCTCAGTGGGGAGCCTGCTTCCTCCTCTCTCTCTGCCTACTTGTGATCTCTCTCTGTCAAATAAATAAATAAAATCTTTAAAAAAAAAACAAAAGAAAAGAAAGAAAAAAAGAAATGTAACCTATCCTGGCAAAATAAATGCTGTCTAGCAAAGGAGCAGATGATGGCATAGAGGAGAGGTTAGTAAGCCCTTTGGGGAGAAGACTATGAGTCTCATGAGCATAATATTCTCTTTCAAGCACCTAGAAAACCCCTGAAGAAACAGTACACTGACTACACACCATTGGGTATTTCAACCTTGAAAGCAATGTTCATGACCTGAGCTGAAATCAAGAGTGAGACACTTAACCCACTGAGCCACACAGGTACCCTGCGACTTCATTTTTCTTACACAGGAGTGTCTTGCAGGGTGTATATTTACATCCAACATGAGATGATAGCAACTATAAAGGGCTATGCGGGGGATAAATCAAGGGCACTCCTTAAGTAGAATCAATTCTAATGTATTTTAAGTCCAAGAAACTGCCATACCTGCAAATGGCATACAATAGGGACCTAGAGGACAGGTCATCAAGTGCTGTGAGGAGGAACCCATGATATTCTTTCAGGAACATTACAAACCTCTAAGATACTAATTCATGACTCAAAGACAATCCATTATTCCTGACTTAAAAAGTAACTGTAGTAAGTGACTTGCACTGCAAAGCCCAGGACAAAATGAAGGTGGTGAGCAGAGGTACATGAGTCTGCAGCTAACTATTCCCCTATATTCAAAGGCTGACACATTCATAATGCTCACATACAAGGTATTGAATATGTTGTTTATCCTTCTCCTGAGGCACATATGATTTGATAACTGAAGGAGTGTATGCTTCCAAGAGAGTCAAATGAGTAAGAACATTCCAGAAATAAGAAAAATATATGTTGAACAGGGGAAGGGAGAGGAAACTTGTTTCACTCCAAGAATTTCTAGTACTGAGATCATTTATGAAGGCATGACAGAGGCAATGAATGCATAAACGAGGAAAGTTTATGAGGTAAAAACCTGAGATTGGAATAGTAAGTGTGGAGAAAAAAGAATAACAGTGTAAGACATCTAGAGGGTGGAATCTTGAAGATTTCATACCTATTGAGATTAGAAAGAAAAAAAGTATGATAGAGAGAGAAATCTAGGAACATCCATAGATTGTTTAATATGATGCTTTGTAAATACTGGGTCTTGCCAGAGAAAGCATGAGTAAAATCTAAACTTTAGATATGTATGTGTGCACATGTGTGTACACACATGCACACATGCAGAGTTTGGATAAGGGAGTCTAATACGGATAGGTTAAAAATGTCTACTGGTAATGGTGAAGTGGATTATATACACCATTCTTTATCATGAAGTAACTTTAAAAAGCTTCAAATACCAAAGATGTAACCATACAGAGAATTCCCAGGCTCAGATTTATGAATTGAGAGATACCCCCCAAATAAGCCCACTATATTGGGATTCTTATGCTCTGGAGTAATTTACTCATTCTCAAATGATGATCTGATTGGCAAATTATATTTCTGATGATTAAAGGAAGATAAGGGGGCAGTGTAGGCCAAGAGACTGTTAAAGGCTCCAGTTAATGGTTAATTTTTTTCTCTTTTTGTAATCATTTGTTGGGCTTTAGAAGCTAAGGGGAAAAGCTAGAGGAGAATAAATGGGAGAACATAGAGGAAATGGGCTAAAGAATGTCTTTGAAGAATTTGTCTCAATCCCTCATGTAAGTATAACTTTTGGAAAGACTTTTGTTTAGGGATAAAAAATAATTTATACTAAAGCTTTCCTTAGTGAAATGTGTATCCCTTGGGTTCCAGAGGTCTATTAGGCTTAGCCCCCAAATAGGAAATATTAGCATCAACATTTAAGCAATTAAAAATGAAAGAATTCAATTGTGACTTTATCTAAAAATATATGTAGATTAGATTTGTATTACATAATACTACAGACTGAACTTAGTACACTTTAAAAAAAATTTTAAAAATTTTTTTTAGAAAGAGAGAGAGAGAAAGAGAGTGCACACGTGGGCGGGGGGGTGGGTAGGGAGGGAAAGGGAGAGCACCCTTTAACTTAATACTTTAATATAGATGCTTTCAAAACATTTTATACTAGAAAGATATATAATATCAACAAATTTTACTATATTAAATGTTGGAGAGGTAGAACTTTCACAATGTTAACTTGGGTGGCACTGAGAGTTTTTATCTTACATAATTTTAACCTCAAACTATTCAGCAGCTCAGTTTAATGATCTCATCATTTTATTTATTTTTATTTATTTTTTTAAGATTTTATTTATTTATTTGACAGAGAGAGATCACAAGTAGGCAGAGAGGCAGGCAGAGAGAGAGGAGGAAGCAGGCTCCCTGCTGAGCAGAGAGCCCCATGTGGGGCTCGATCCCAGGACCCTGAGATCATGACCTGAGCTGAAGGCAGTGGCTTAACCCACTGAGCCACCCAGGCGCCCCTGATCTCATCATTTTAAAAGAACATTTTCTATTGGTTTTCTCCTAGCACCTAAGGGATCATGCTGCATTTCCCTTAGTGGCACTTACTTGCCCATAGTGCCATTATTATGGATTAAGAATGTAACTTAGACCTTCAGACATCCTTGCCTGGTCCACTTGTTCTCTGTGTTCCCAAGATATCATTTGTACCCTTTTTTCATTACTTCGTATCATTTCTTATTCTACAGACACCATTTGTTTACTTTTCCATTCTCACAATAAATCGTGAGCTTAAGAGACAAAGATATGCCTTATTTCAACTTATAAAACAATACCTGTAAGAGTTGACGTTCTATAAATGAAATTTGAGGTAAAATGCAAATAAGGACATAGGAAATTAGATATGCTTAACAGACATTTTTACCCAACAGTGATAAAATATTTTAAATAATAAGGAATTATAATATTTTGCCTAGAGTGAGAGTTTTCTTCTACAATAATATAATCTATTTATACATAAAATGAGAAAAATTTTATCTATTATGTTTTTTAGTACTTACAGATTGTGATTTGGGTATTTCTTCACCATTATCACTTTCTTACATACACTTCCAAGATTACTACTATATAACTACATACATACACACATTTTATATGTATGTTACCACACAATTCAATATACATGATTTAACACATATTACCAGAATAATAAATTAATATTCCTATGTGTATACTATACATGTTATGCATGTATAAACACACTTTGTATATATATAGAGAGTTTATACATTAAATATATAAAGGTTACCTTGAATTTTCATAGTTCTGCATTTTTAAATAGGAATAATTATAAAGGGAAAATTTTCTGTTTCTCTTCATACATTTTTCATGGTTACTTTTCTTCAAACTTACAGAGAAATGTTGACTGTTTTTCCACATGGAATTCTGCATTGCTTTTAATTTAGAAATTCCTCTCTTAGACTATATTTCTCATCATATAGCAGAAAGAATCACGCTACAGTTGACATAGCAGATAGCCAATTTTATTTGAGTTTTTAATTATTGCCATTTTTAAAATGATTATGTAGGCAAACCTCATTTTGTAGAGAAAAATCATGCTCCACCATTATATATAAGGATTATGATGATGTTGATGAGGTAAGAGGAGGAGGAAGAGACAAGACAGAGGAGGAGTAAAGGACAAAGGAAAAAGAAAAGGGAGAACAAAATTTTACCAATTACCAGGATTTCTTAGCCACAGTACCTCTACTAAAACTGCTGCTCACAAGAAAAAAATATCCATCTGTGTGTTGTGTCTACAGTGAAGGCATAAGAAAAACTTAAAGGTTTTAAGTGTCTAGCAAAACTCAGTTTCATCGGTTTCCATGGCCAGATTGTGTACTTCTGAAATCCCAGTGGCATCATTAGAATATTTATTAATCTCTATATGTTAGTGTTTGGGAAATTAAATACAATAATTTGTTCCAAGTTCTTTACATAGCACATAACACATAGTAAGCATTCAAAAATTAGTACCTGTTATTATTGGTTCCATTTCCCTTTTAATATTACTGTTTTTTCTTAGGTATAACTCTCAATATTGCCAATTCTTAGGCATTTTTATTCCATCTCTTCATTTGCATATCCATTTAAGCAAAGCTAAAACACAGTGAACATTTCTTTAAGCCTCAACTATGTGGACTTTGATCACATAATTGTTTCTTGATGAATGTAAGTGCCCTCTGATGCTGAGAGAAGGGTATGTTTATTTCCTAATGAAACCAAATACAGTATTCTTTTGATAACCCTGCTTTCCATGATTGCCACTCTTTTCACTGTATTGCTTCTATAAATAGTGGAATTTGGCATGAATAAAAAAAATGGCAAGTGACAGTAACACCACCCTTTTATAAATCTAAGGCCAATGCAGAAAATGTGGTGTCACAGAAAGAGTACATTCCTTAACACGCTTGCAAAAGTGAGTAATTAAGTGCACCAGTTCTTACTCTGTTATTACACTATCTGAGGTAAATTAATCCCAAAGCGCCATTATCTAATATGTGGAAACATAACGATTTTATTTAACAACTAACACTCAATCTGGAACCAAAAAAATTCCCTAGGTCTTTCACTGCCCTTTTCAATTTGTTCACCATCTATTCTCTGTATTCCGTGGATAAAACCCTAAGTATGTTCCACGACTTCTCACTCAATTAGAGAAAAAAATATCCTCTGGCCACTTTAGTCCCCAAAATAAAGACCCATCTTAGTCAATAAAATATCCAGGCCCTTAACAATGCTAAAATTTGCATAGATGCTTTATCCAAAGTAGCCCCAAATAGAATTTAACTCAAATGGCAGGCAATGGTAGAATGGATGAATGTCAATACAATGAAATACATATGCAATAGAATATTAGGTACAGAAAGCAATATGTTAATGTGTCCTACAAACAATTACACAGATATTACACTAAGCAAAACAAGCTGAACCCAAAAGAGTACATAGCATAGAAGTCAAGTTAAATGAAGCTACCTATTTTTTGGAATGTCAGGGTGGCTCAGTCAATTAAGCCTCTGCCTTTGGCTCAGGTCATGATTCCAGGGTCCTGGGATCAAGTCTCACTTCAGGCTCCCTGCTCCACAGGGAGCCTGCTACTCCCTATGCCCCCACCCCCAACTTGTTCTCTCACTCTTTATTTCTCAAATAAAGAAATAAAACCTTTTAAAAAAATAAAGCTACCTTTTTTGGGAAATATTAGTAAACTGTACATTTGACATTTTATGTCACATAAAGACTATTAATGAAGTGAATAAATGTATGTCCATCTAAAAGAAAATATTACCGATACCTATTGGCATCCCATATACACACACTTGTCTAATTGTATCACCCAGGCCTCCTATGAAAACACACACATATCAAAATAATGGATAAAGAAGACATGGTGTGCACATGTATATACACACTAGAATATTATACAGCCATAAAAATGAATGATATTTTGCCATCTGTGACAACATGGGTCAACCTAAAGGGCATTATGCTAAGTGAAGTAAGTCAGATGGAGAAAGACATACCATATGATTTTACTTACGTACAGAATCCAAAAACCAAACCCAATGAACAAATAAAAACCAAACAGACTCTTAAATACAGAGAACAAACTGATGGTTGCCAGATGGAAGATGGATGGAATTGTAGGTAAAAGAGATGAGGAAAGTTAAGAGGTACTTCCAGCTACATCTTATATAAGTCATGGAGATGAAAAGTACAGCATAGGGAATATAGCCAATAATGCTGTAATAATATTATATAACTGTAGATGGTGACTACACTTATAATGGTGAGCAATGAGTAATGTACAGAATTTTTGAATCACTACATTGTACACCTGAACCAAATATAACATTTGTTATAACATTTGTATGTGAACTACAATCAAAACAAACTAACAAAAAAGGCCTTAAAAATGAACCTTGGTCAAAAAAAAGAGAAAAAATCAACAACTTAGAAATTATTTTATTTATTTCTTTAAAAGAAGCAAACTAAAATTCTAGAGTAGAAAACTACGGTAAACAAAATGAAGAATTCACTGGGGGGCTTAAAAGTAGACTCATTAAAACAGAAGAATGAAACAGCAAACTTGAAGATAAGTCAATAAGAATTAAACAGAAGCATACAAAAAAATAGTGAAGTTTCAGAGAAAGTGAGCCATTATCAAGAGTATCAACATATACATAATGAAAATGCCAGATAGAGAAGCGAGAAAGCATAGATCAGAAAATGTATTTCAAGAAATAACAGCTAAAAAGTTCCCAGATTTGATGAAAATCACTAATCTATATATCAAGAAACTCACCTAATTCCAAAGAGGGTAAATGTAAGAAGATCCACATCAAGAGACATCACAGTCAAAACCCTAAAAGCAAAAACTAAAGACAAAATACTGAAAGCAAAAAAAGAGTGAATCATCACGTGGAAATTAACACCAATGAGACCAACAGCTGGCATTTCATGAGAAACATTGTCAGAATGCCATGGGACAACATATTCAAAATGTTGAAACAAATACATGAATAAACTGACAACCAAGGTTCCTATATCCAGCACAGCTATCTTTCAAAATGAAGGCAAAATGAAGGCATTCCCAGATGAGCCAAAACTGAAAGAATCTGTTATGAATCCTGCAGTAAGACATTCTAAAGGAAATTCTTCAGCATAAAAGGAGTAGCACCAGACTTAAAAAATACAAACCATTACAGAAAAAAAAATAGATATTCAGTAAAAACAATTATATAAATAATCAGGCAAGTATAATTACATATTGATGTTCCTATCTTATCATAACTTATGTAAAAGACAATTACACAAAACTACCTACAATGTTGTATTTTGGACATGTAACATAAATATATATTTCACAATAAACACAAAGGAAAGGGTTGTGATTGAAGCTATATTAGAGCAAGTAAACAAAACCAAGTGGTACCATGAATTCACAGGAAGATATCAGACATAAGAAGTTTAATATAGAATAAAATCAACTCTGTAAATATATTTATACTTCCCTTTCTACTAGATTTTTCAACAGGCACACACTTACATAAAGGAATAATTTTGACAATGTATTATTGGCTATAGAACAGATATAGAGATAGTATGCATAAAAACGATAGCACAGTGAAGGTGAGTGAGAATGGAGTTACAGAGCAGTAAAGGTTCTATATCACACCATTAACCTAGAATTCTGCCTGTGAAATTATCCTTCAAAAGTGAAGGAAAAATAAAATCTCATCAGGCAAACAATTGAGGGAATTTGTTTTCAGTAGACCTGCCTTACAAGATATATTAAAAGAAGTTCTTTAGAGAAAAGGAAAATGACATAGGTCAGAAATTCCTGTCTGCAAAAAGAAAGGAAGAATACTGAAAAATGAATAAATAAAGTTAAAAACACAACTTTTATTTTTTCTTTTCTAAATTGAAGTAATAGAAAAAAGCTTGTTAAAAATAATTCTAGGAATATGTTTGATAATATATATGTATATACATACATATGTATTTGTGTCATGTATGCTTATATAAAAGTGAAATGAATGATAGCAATGATACAATGGATGGGAAGAACAAATTAGGAATAACTTGTTATTATAAGGTACCTGTACTACCCATGAAGCAGTATAGTTGCATTTGAAAATGGGCTTAGATTATATGTAAATGTATATTGAAAACACTAGGTCAGGCAACAACTAAAAAAAATTAAAAAGGAAGCATTATAATACCCTAAGAGAGAAAATGGAACATATACAATGTTCAATTAAAACCATATTTAAATAGAGAATATAAAAAAGTCAAACTCATAAAGGTAGAGAGAAAAATGGTGGTTGCCAGGGGGTGGTAAGTAGGGAAATGGGGAGATACTGGTTAAAGTTTATAAAATTTCGGGTATGCAGGATGAATAATTTCTGGAGAGCTGATGTACAGGATGGTGATCCAGTTACTAATACTGTACTGTATACTTTAAACTTGCTAAGGGAATAAATCTTAAGTGTTTTCACCAAGGAAAAAAAAGAAGGTAACTATGTAAGATGATACATGTTAATTAATTCACATTGTATACATATATCAAAACACCATGTTGTATACCTTAAATATATGCAATTTTTATTTGTCAATTTTACCTCAATAAAACTGGCAATACATTTTTAAAAATGGCAGAAGTGTGGAAGTAAAAAATAAGAACCAATTACAAGGATATCAAATAGAAAACAATATTAAATATGGTAAATATTAATCAACTATACCAAAAATCACTTTCAACATCAAATCTAAATACACCAGTTAAAAGACAGTGATTGTCAGTATAGATATATATATATATATTAAAAAAAAAAGACCTTGCCATATACTGTCTACAAGAAAACCACTTAAATATATAGGAACATACAGATTAAAAGTAGAGGGATAGAGAGTTACACTCTGCTATCACTAATCAAAAGGAAGTGGAATTTGCTTTATTAATTTTGCACACAATAGACTTGAGATCAAGTAAAATTATTAGAGATAAAGAGGGGCATTTCATAACAATAAAGGAGTCAATAACCCAGTAAGATATAGGACTCTTTAATGTATATGTGCCTAATAATAGAGTATCAAAATATGTGAGTAAAATGCTGATATAACTGCAAACAGAAATAGATGAATACATTATTATAGTTGGAGACTGTAACACTACTCTATCAGAAACAGACAAACCCAGAAGGCAGAAAATCAGTAAGAACACAGCTAAACTCCTCAACACCATCAACTAGCTATAAGTGACATCTATACTCTACTTCCAATAACATCAGAATATACAACTTCTCAAGCTCAAAAAGGACCACCAAATTAATCCCCATTCTGAACCACAAAACACATCAACAAATTGAAAAGAATAGATATCATACAGTGTCTGCTCTCAGACTGGAAAAAAATTAAATTAGAAAGCAATAAAAGAAAGAGCTGGAAATCACAGAGTGTTATTTGACTGTAATGGTGATCAGTAACACAAAACAAGAGGAAAATCTCCAAACACTTGGAAATCAAACACATACTTCTAGAAACCCCATGGTCTACAAGGAAATCTGAAGGTAAAATTTAAAAATACATAAAACTGAGTGAAAATGAAAATTAACAGATCAGAATGTGTGGGACACAGCTATACAGTGCTGAGAAAGAAATTTTTAATAAGGAGTGCTTACATTAAAAAAGAGAAATGCCTTAAGTCAATCATACAAGTTAACACTGTTATAAACTAGAAAAAAAGAACAAAATAATCAAAAAGCAAGCAGAAGAAAGCAAATAATAAAAGAAGAGCAGGAAACAATGAAATTGAAAATACAGGAAAAAAACATATAAACCAATGAAAAATCTTTAAAAGAAATCAATAAAATTGGTAAAGCTATACCGCAAGACTTGACCAAAAAACAACAACAAAAAACCAAATCACCAATATGAGGAATGAAAGAGAAGCAAGCTATCATTGCACACATTATCTCCATTAAAAGGATAACAAGGGAATACTACAATCAACTTAACATGAATAAATTAGACAATTTGAAAGAATGGATCAATGCCTTGAAAACCACAAACACCTAAACTCAATCAAGATGAAAGAAACAATCTGAATAGCTTATGTCCACTGAAAGAATTGGATTCAAAATTTTAAAAACCGGCCAAAGAAACTTCCAGGTGAGATGGTTTCACTAGTAGTCTATCAATTATTCAAGAACTAACACCAATTTTATACAACATCTTTCAGAAAATAGAAAAAAAAAGGAATGTTTCCTAACTCATTTTGTAAGGTCAGTAATGTCCTGATATCAAAAGCAGACAATGACAGTATAAGAGAACGTTACAGACCAATCTCATAGATGAATGTAAATGTAAAAATCTTCAAGAATTAGTAAATAAAAAAATAATTAGTAAATTTAATGCAATGGTGTATGATACTGATTAGGTATCATGACAAAATGAGATTCATTCCATCTATGAGAAGCTGCATCATCATTTAAAAATCAATTACTGTAAGCCACCATATCACCATGATAAAGAAAAACATATATATACATGATCATAACACCTGACATGGAAAAAGTATTTTAAAAAATTCAACAATCTTTCATAATTAAAGAAAAAACATCTCAGCAAGTTATTAACAGAGGCTACCTACCATAATTTACTGAAGAGTATCTTAAAAAACAACTACAGTGAACATTATATTTAATGATGAAAGACTGAATGTTTTCATTCTAATTTCTTTTTTCTTTTTTTAGAGATTTGTTTGTTTATTTTAGAGAACAACAGAGAGAGCATGTGTGCATCCAAGTAAGGGGCAGGGGAGAGGGAGAGAATGTGAAGCAGACTCCCCACTGAGCACAGAGCTTGATTCCAGGACCCATGACAGATCATGACCTGAGCTGAAACCAAGAGTTAGACACTTAACTGAGCCTCCCAGGTACCCCAACTTTCACTCTAATTTCAAAAGCAAGACAAAGGAGTCTGATAACACCACTCTTATTGAAGATAATACCAGAAAGTCTTGCCATTAAAATGTCAAGAAATAAAATAATAGACATACATATTGGAAAGAATTAATATCATTCCATTTTACAGAACACACGGTCTCTGTTAAAAATCCCAATCAATCTACTGAAAATTCTCATAGAATGAGTGACTTCAACAGAGTTGCAGGATGCAAGATCAAAATTACAATATAATCATATTTCTATATATTAAATATGAACATGTGGAAATCAAAATTAAGAATTCCCAAGTTTTTAGAAGTATGTCAAATTATTGATCCAAGATCAGTAAACCAAGGCTGGTTAAATCAAAATAAATATTCATATGGGTGCATCATACTTGAACTGGTAAGAGTCAAGGAGTAATTAACAATTATTTAATAAAATTTAATTATTTAATAAAAACCATTTTTATTTAATAAAAACAATTAAAAGTGTCAGAGAGGGGTGCCTGGGAGGCTCAGTGGATTAAGCCCCTGCCTTTGGCTCAGGTCATGATCTCAGAGTCCTGGGATTCAGCCCTGCATTGGGCATTCTGCTCAGCAGAGAGCCTGCTTTCCCCTCTCTCTCTGCCTGTCTACTTGTGATCTCTCTTTCTCTGTCAAATAAATAAAATATTTTTTTAAAAAAAGTGTCAGAGAAATAAAGATAAATTTCCTATCTGGGAAATTTAAATGATTTAAATAATGATTTAAAACATGATTTAAATAATGCCTGTCTTCTCAAGAGTATCCATGGAGAACTGTATAAAATGGGGCAGCATTTTTGCAATGCTGAAGGAAAAAAACACAGCTGTCAACCCAGAATTCTATATCCATTAAAATTCTTTCCAAACTGAGGATGAAACAAGATATATTCACACAATCAAACCTGAGACCACTGTTGCTGTACAACCTATAACACAAGTAATACTAAAGGAAGGTCTTCAGGCTGAAGGAAAAGAACCCCTCATGGAACTTAAAAACGATAGGAAGGAGTGAAGAGTACTACAGAGGGAAAATATGTGGATAAATATGACAAATTTTCTCTATGTTTGAAATACATCTCTATGAAGCAAAAATGGGAAATAGTATTGTATATACAAAATACATGACAGGGATACATTTGTCATATAGGAAATGTGACAAAAGAGAGGAAAAAGATTAAAGGAAATATAGTGTTGGGAGGATACATTCACATCAGTGGTGCTTTCATAACTCTACACACCAGGATAAGATAGTAATTAGTATGTCAGTTCCTAAAGCACTAATTAAACATGTTATAGGCAGTAATATGGTTAGTATGGCTGTATGATGAGTTCCTCTAAAATTTATTTACTCGTTATTTACTATTTTTACTTCCAACAAGGTTGTACCTCAGTAAGTACAACCATCAAATGGTTTGTATATGGCACATGTTGGAAAGTGAAGAAAAATTTACTGAATCAGTGACATATTTAAAAGAAATTAAATTACGTGAAATGATAAGAAATAAAGATGAACTCTTCTTGGGAAGATCATTTGCCTTAACAAAAACTATTGATCTTATGGACATATGGATTATATTAATTTTATATTTAAAAACACTACAGATCCAAAAGTATTTCTATAACTAGTTTCTGTAGAGATTAAGCATTTTTATTAATGGTAGCTCAACCATCCTGCTGAGAAAATTTAAGAAAGTTGGAACATACTAATCCAAGGAAGCAAGCTTTTGAAGAGACAGAATCTCGGATGAGAGGCTTATGTGGTGTGATTCACCCAAATTTACTTTGGCTTTTCTCTTGAAGGCTTTTACTGATTCCAAAGATGTGACTGAGTGTCCGTAATATTAAATAGGAAGTTATAGCTAAGAAGGTGAAAAGGACTTGCAGCAATCTCAACCAACTCAGGGACAGAGAATGGACTTGACAGTGCACCAGGAAGGAGAGGCTCTGAAAAACAAACTGGGGTTCACTTGGCACCCCCTTGTGGCTATGCCCTAATGTCAGTTTGAACCTCAAATAAATAACTCCACACAAAACCCGAGATCCAGGTTCAAAATGATTCAATCTCTGAGATGAGATGAACTACCCCCACCACCACTCCTTCTCAAAAGCAAAAGCTCACTGAAGATAAAATCCCAGAAACTTCAATTACATATATAGTATTCATACAAAAAATCCAGCCTACATTAAAAAATAACCATACATACAAAAAGTGAATGGGCAAGAAAAGAACACCTGTTTCATCACACGTGAGATTCATTTTCTCCATTTAGTGAGGATGTTTGGACAGAGAAAACTAAGACTTGGTTATACCAAGCTATTTAGAACAACAGTGAGATAGCACTACCCACTTATTAGACAGGCAACAATGAAAAATGTCAACCATAGCAAATGATGACAAGAAAAGAGAACAAATGCAATCCTCATATTCTGCTGGTAAGGAGTACAACTGTATATTCATACCACATAACACTTTGACATACTAAAAAAAACCACAACACTTTGACATACTGTAAAATAACTGAGATATACAACTGTCATGTGATCTAGCCATTCTGTTTCTTGACATTTATTCCTAGTACAAATGAATTTATATCTCCATATAAAAACTCCAAAAATGGAGTGCTTAGGTGGCTCAGTCGGTTTAAGCATTTGTCTTTGGCTCAGGGCATGGTCCCAGGGACCTGGGATCGAGCCCTGCATCAAGCTCCCTGCTCAGCAAGGAGCCTGCTTCTCCCTCTCCCACTCTCCCTGCTTATGCTCATGTGTTCTCTGTCAAATAAACAAATAAAATCTTTAAAAAAAAAAAAAAACTCCAGAAATGTAAAAACATGGGAGATTGAAGAGGGCTGGGGCAGGGTCAGAAAGGAGAAATAACAAGTTCTCAAGGAAACTTGATGGGGGAGGAGTAGATATTTACATGATCTTATTTGTGGTAATGGTTTCATAATAAACACATTTCTTGAAACTTAGTTAATTTTAATGTTGTGCAATTTATTTTAAATCAATTATATCCCAATGAACCTGTTCAAAATGTGCAGCATGCACCAAATATGTGTCTTAAGTGGAAAGAACCAAGATGTTCTTCAACAGATGAATGGATAAAGATATGGTCCATATATACAATGGAGTATTATGCCTCCATCAGAAAGGATGAATACCCAACTTTTGTATCAACATGGAAGGGACTGAGAGAGATTATGCTGAGAAAATAAGTCAAGCAGAGAGAGTCAATTATCATATGGTTTCACTTACTTGTGGAGCATCAGGAATAACATGGAGGACACTGGGAGATAGAGAGAAGTGAGTTGGGAGAAATTGGTGGGGGAGACAAACCATGAGAGACTGTGGACTCTGAGAAACAAACTGAAGGTTTTGGGCGGGGAGGAGTTGGGTGAGCCCAGTGGTGGATATTAAGCAGGGCATGTATTGCATGGACCACTGGGTGTGGTGCATAAACAATGAATTATGGATCACTGAAAAAAAAATTTAATTAAAAAAAAAAGTTTAGATAAAGCATTAAATCCCAAAAGAGGAAGTACTGAAAGTTTTAAATGATCATCCACCTCAAGAAACTGAAAAATGAAGTAATTTTTAACTAAAACATAATAGAAATAAAATGCTCAAATTAAGATAAGTGAATGAAATTAATAAATTACAAAGAGAAAATTTAAAAATCTAAAAGTTGTTTTTTGATGTTGCTGCTGTTGTTCTTTTTTGGAATAAGGCAAAAAATTATAAACTCCTGACAACACTTATTCCCCCTTCCCCTGCAAAAAGAAAAATATATCTAACATTACTAGTAAGAATGTAGAGTGGATTATTGCTATAGATCCTTGAGACACATGCATAATAGCATAAGTTATGACAATATTTTGAAGTTATCTGAAATCAGTAAATTCCAAGAAATAATCAGCTCAAAAAAAGGAAAAAGAAAATTTAGAAAATATCAACAATTCTATATCTACTTAATAAACTGCATCTGTAATTAAATCCTTCTTACCAATGATTCTACACCCTTGTGCCTGAGGGCCTGATGTTGTCCATATAGTTAAAAAGAAGCAACACTAATCTTGCATAATCTTTTCCAGAGAACAGAAACACTAAAAACACTCCTCAATTATGTTGAGACTACTATAAACTTTACACCAAAACAACAAGAATATTATCAGAAAATCAATGGTTTATAGTAGAGAATTGGACAAATGAAGCACCTCCTTTCCATGCTGAAAGAAAAATAAAAATGTCAACCTAGAATTCCATATACAGAAAAACTACACTTCCACTATATATATAAAATTATGTGATAAAGATAAGATTATTTTCTATTATTTCCTTAACTAGAATAACAACTCTACTCCACCCAAATACCACACAAAAACCTGAGACTCTATCCTCACTCATACCATATGACTTAGGCAGACTGAAAGCAAATTATGGGAAAAGATACATCATGCCAACAAAAATCAAATGAAAGCAAGAAAGGGAATAATGAATATTAATATCAGGTGAACAAAATTTGGAGCAAAGAAAACTACCAGAGACAGAAATGGACACCACACAAAGATGTATGCTCAATCCAATAAAATACAGTAATCCTAAATGTATCTGTATCCAACAACTAGAGCTACAACATGAGAAGCAAAACTAATACAACTGAAAGGAGAAACAGATGAATCCATAATTAGAGCTATAAGTGTCAAACCTATCTCTCTACAGTTGATAGAATAAATGTAGAGACAGCAAGGATGCTGAAGAAATCAGCACCATTCACTCACAGTACTCAATTGATATTTATATAACCCTATGCCAAATAACAACAAAATACAAATCTTTTCAAGTGTCCTTGGAATATATACCAAGATAGAACATATCCTGGGGGCTAAAGAGAAAGCTCAACAAATTGAAGATAACTGAAATTCTAAGAGTAATGTTCTTTGACCATATTGGAATCAAACAGTAAATCAATAAAATAAATGTAACAGGAGATCTTCAAAAATTTACACACAAAACAACACACTTGTAAAAAAAATCCCTAAGCCAAACAAGTATCAAGAAAAAAAATTAATCACTGAAAAAAAAAACCCCAAAAATATAACACATCAAAACTCGAGATCAAAAGCAGAAATAGAAGAATAGCAATTAAAAGAGGAAACATTTCCCAATTCATTTTATGAAGCTAGTGTTACTAAGATATAAAAAGTAGACAAAGATATAAAGCCAGCACAGATTGATTAATATCTCTCAAACGCAGACACAAAATCCTTAACATAATATTAGCAAATAGAACTCAGAAACATATAAAAAGATTAAGCACCACAAACAAGTAAGTTTAAATCCAGGCATCCAATGTTGGTGCAGTATTTGAAAACCCACCAATGTAATCTACCATATTAACATGCTAAAGAATGAATATGACATAAACTTATCAGTTGATGAAATAAAATCCATTAACCAAATTCAAAATCTAGTTACTCATGATAAAAAGCCTCAGAGAAGCAGGAATATGGAGAAACTTCTAATGTTGATAAAGAGGATATACCAAAGATCTCAAATATACCTTACGTATAATGGTTAAAAACTGAGTGCTTGGGGCACCTGGGTGGCTCAGTGGGTTAAAGCCTCTGCCTTTGGCTCAGGTCATGATCCCAGGGTCCTGGGATAGAGCCCCACATTGGGCTCTCTGCTAGGTGGGGAGCCTGCTTCTTCACCCCCCCCCACTGCCTCTCTGCCTGCTCATGATCTCTGTCAAATAAATGAATAAAATCTTAAAAACAAAAACCAAAAACTGAGTGCTTTCCTGCTAAGTTCAATAATAAAAGGCAAGTATGCTCACTCTCACATTTATTCAAAATAGTGCTGGAAGGTGAGCCAGGATAATAAGGTAAGAAAAGGAAACAAAAGGCATATAAACCTAAAAGGAAGAAATAAAACTATTGCTATCTACAAATAACACGATGTCCACATGGAAAAATCCCAAGGAATCTATTAAAATTTCTTAAATAAGTGACATCAGCAAGGCTACATGACACAAGATGAACATACAAGTTCAATTGTATTTCTATATACTAGCAATGATCTTGTGTACACTGAAATTAAAAAAAATTATAAGTGCTTCCAAAATTAAATACTTAGAGGCAAATCTAACAAAATATGTATAGGCCTTGTATACAAAAACCTTGAAAGAAACCAAAGAATATTTAAACAAATGGCGAGACATACCATGCTCATGGAATAGAAGATTTAAGATTTAGTAAAGATTTAAATACTCTCCACAATGCTATACAGTTTTAATGTAATTCCCAAGTAAATACTAACAATATATTTTGTAGTTATTAACAAGAGCATTCTAAAATTAAAATGAACACAAAATGGAACTAGAAAACCTAACAAAATTTTGAAATAGTAGAATAAAGTTGGAGGAATCATTCTACCCAATTTCAAGATGTATTATACAGGTACAATGTTCAAGATATTGTGGTATTACTAAAGAACTAGACACATAGATCAATGAAACAGAATGGGAACCTAGTAATAACCACATGCAGTGTGGCCAGTTTATTTTTTATAAAGCTGCAGAAACAATTCCATTGAGAAATAATGGTCTTTTCAAAAACTGTGCTATAGTAATTGGATACACACAGGCTCAAAATAGAGTTGCAATTTAAACTGCACATCTCATACAAAAGTCAACTTAAAATGTATCATAGATCAAAATGTAAAACAAAATCTATAAAACATATAGAAAAGAAATAGGATAGAAACATTCAGGTCCTATGGCTAACCAAAGAGTTGAGATATCTGACACTAAATGTACAATCCCTACAAGGGAAAATTAATAAATTAGACTTCATCAAAATTCAAAACTTTGGCTGTGCTAACAGTTTTATCTTCTAGTAAGTAACTGGGAACAAGGTACATACTAGAAGAAATCATTTACAAGCCATATATCTGACCAAGGATGAATATCTAGAATATATAGCATAAATATTTATTCATTCATTCATTCATTTTAAAGATCTTATTTATTTACTTGACAGAGACACAGAAAGAGCGGGAACACAAGCAGGGGGAGTGGGAAAGGGAGAAGGAGGCTTCCTGCTGAGCAGGGAGACTGATGGGGGCTAGATCCCAGGACCCTGGGATCATGACTTGAGCTGAAGGCAGACCCTTAACAACTGAGCCACCCAGGCGCCCCATACATTTTTAAAACTCCAACTGGAAAAAGGTCAAAAGAAAAGAACAGAAATTTCACCAAAGAGGATGTACATATAGCAAATAATCACACAAAATATGTTTAACATTATAATATTTAGGCAAATACATATTAAAATTACAATGAGATACCACTACACACCTATAAGAATGGCTAGAATAAAAAAAGAGTTACACTGCAAAATGCTGGCAAGGATGAAGACAAAATCATACATGGCTTGTTACAATGTAAAACGCAGCCAATCTGAAAAAGTTAGGCAGTTTTCATAAAAACCGAACATGCAAATACCATATGACACAGAAATAGTACTTCTGAGTATTTATCCTAGAGAAATGAAGACTCACGTTCACAAGGAAACATGTACTGAAATGTTTATCACAGCTTTTCCGTAAGACCCAGAAACTGGAAACACCCAGATGTCTTTAAGAGTGAATGATTAAATAAAACGTGATACATGCATACCATAGAATTCTCAGTAAAAACAACGACAAGGAAAAAAACCCACTTATACACTCAACAACCTTGATGAATCTCCAGATAATTACACGGACTGAAAAAAAAGCCAATCTCAAAGGTCAAATAAAGAATGATTTCACTTATAAAATATTCATAAATGAAAAATTATAGAAATGAAGAACAGATCAGTTGTCTAAAGCAAGACATGTGCAAACGGGCAGGGAGGGAATGGCTTGCTTATAAAATGGAAACACCAGGGATTCTTGTGGTAATTAAAATATTCCTGATCTTGCCTGTAAGTGTTAATATCTTGGTTGAGATACTGTATATAGTTTTTTAAGATGTTAAAAGTAGAACCTGGGCCAACGGTACAAGAATGTCGCTGTATTATTTCTTATAATTGCAAATGAATGTACAATCACTTCAAAAGAGAAAGCTAAATTATTATCTATAGTCTTGATGTAAAGTTGGAATTAATTTGCTATGGGAGGAAAAATTACCTGTTAACTGAAACTTATTTCAAAAAGCAGTTTGAGGGAATATACCTCTTTCTTGTAACAGTCAACTAGCCTGAATATCCTGAGAAAAACTGGGGAAGCTGGAAATGTATTAAAGATAACCTCCTCAAGATACATACCACAAACTCAAGGAAACAAGCATGGAAGGCCGAGGACATCAGGAAGAAGAAAAGCCCAGGTAGTGAGATACGAATTTAGAACCACTTTCCCCTAAGTATTTGCCAAGTCAAAAGAGGTGACTGAACATTCAAAGCACTAAGCAGAAAGTAGAGGCTAAGCAGCTAATCACCTGAGCAGGTAGGTCTCCCTATACTCTTATCTTGTCAGGAGACACACACTGAGCTCAGGGTCCAGAGACGTAGAAGACTAAACAAACAAAACAAACCTGATGTCTTCTTTTAATATCCCTGAGGGGCTGTGTCTTCAACATCCATATGAACCAGAAATTCAAAACATCTTGTAACACTTGAGACCCAGTTTGAAAAGGTCTCAAGGTGGGGGCACCATGGTGGCTCAGTGGGTAAGCCTCCGCCCAGGTTATGATCTCAGGGTCCTGGGATCTAGCCCTGTGTCGGGTTCTCTGCTCAGCTGGGAGCCTGCTTCCCCCTCTCTCTGCCTGCCTCTCTGCCTACCTGTGATCTCTCTCTTTCTCTGTCAAACAAATAAATAAAATCTTAAAATAAATCTAAAAATAAAAAAAAGAAAAGGTCTCAAGGAAAAAAGAACTTCCCGTTAGGTAACTGCCCCTAAAATGGAAAAGAAATTGTCCCTAGAGGAAGAAAAACATCACCCAGAGCCTACAGTTATTTCTGTAGTATTTCATAGAAAAAAATCTATCAAGCCATAAAAGTAACCACACATGCAAAGGTAACAAATGGAAAGGATTAACATCAGGCCTTTAATCTGTTTTCTCCTTTTACTGGGGATGCCTGGAAGAGAAAGGAGTAAGACGTGGCTCTACCCATGCAATTTAGAGTGATAGTGAGATACCACTGTGTACTCACCAGAAGGGCTACAGCTACAAATACTGACCGCAGCAAGCACTTACTATGATGCAGAGTGCCTGAGACATTCACACTGTTGATAGGGTACAAAGTGATATGATGTGTTGAAAAATATTTGTCACATTGTAAAATAACTTTTTTTTTAAATAACTTTTTTTTTAAAATAACTTTTAAAGAGACCCTAATCACATGATCCAGCAATCCTTCTGTGAAGTTTATCCAAAGTGAAAGTAAATCCAAGTTTCACTTGGATTTGTTGTATAAAGACCGGTACAAGAATGTACACAGCATGCACAAATCTGGGCAGCATCAGCAGGAAGGGAATATGAATGTGCCACCAGAAAACGTGGGAAGGTGGGTCACGTGGATATTTATGTCATCTTGATTATACTGCATGCTTCACAAATATGTACATATTTTATAATGTATACTGCTTATTTTAAAGTTGTGAGTTTATTTTAGATTATACTTCCATAAAGCTATTAAAATAAGGGATGCACCAAAATACGTGTCTAAAGGAAAATTTATAGCATTAACTGCACAAATGGAAAGGGCAAAAACTTAGAACCTGATAATGTACCTCAAAAAAATTTTAAAAGTATAATTTTCTACTAATAACTAAAAAATATGAAACAAGATTAAGAACAGTTAATGGATTTTGAATAAGTGCAAAGAGAAGACTGACAAATCCAGAAGTTTTGTTTTTTTTTTAATAGAATAAAATAACTAACTTGATTGTGGTAATCATTTCACAATGTTCACATATATCAAATCGTGACATTGTACACCTTAAATTACAGAGACTTGAGGCGCCTGGGTGGCTCAGTGGGATAAGCCTCTGCCTTTGGCTCAGGTCATGATCTCAGGATCCTGGGATCCAGCCCCCAACATCGGGCTCTCTGCTCAGCAGGGAGCCTGCTTCGCCCCCAGCTTCTCTGCCTGCCTCTCTGCCTACTTGTGATCTCTCTATCTCTGTCAAATAAATAAATAAAGTCTTTAAAAAAAAAAAAAGAAAAATAATTACAGAGACTTGGGTCAATTACATCTAAAAAATATAGAATAAAAATTAAAAACTCCTTGCAAGATTTATCAAGAAAATTAGAGACACATATTATCAATAAAATAAATGTAGAAGGGATCATCACTACAGATCCTGGAGACAAATACATGATATTATTTTTAAAAGCGTACTAAAATTTAAAATGAGGGACGCCTGGGTGGCTCAGTTGGTTAAGCAGCTGCCTTCGGCTCAGGTCATGATCCCAGCGTCCTGGGATCGAGTCCCACATCGGGCTACTTGCTCCGCAGGGAGCCTGCTTCTCCCTCTGACTCTGCCTTCCACTCTGTCTGCCTGTGCTCGCTCTCACTCTCTCTCTCTCTTACAAATAAATAAATAAAATCTTTAAAAAAAATAAAAATAAAAAATAAATAAAATTTAAAATGATATAAAAGGCTGAAATCTTTTTTAATCTTAAGAAATCTCAGCAGTCCTATAATTATTAAATAAATTCTCTACAATGAAAATCCTTCTTACAAATGAACACCATGGCCTAGTGTCTGGATTCCTGATTTTTATACATAATAAGAAAGAAGTAACAACAATCGTGTATAAACTCTATCACAAAATGTAAAAACACTCCCCCAAATGTTCTAGGAGACCCTTATAAACTTTATACCAAGTTGATGAAGAAAACGTAAGGTTTATGTTTCATGTCACCAAATGCAGAAAACAACTTGTTTGACAAATGGAATCAAGAATGTAACAACTATAAAACACAATGTACAAATTGAGGTTCATTCAAGAATGAATTCTTATGGGTTTAACATTTTGAAATCAAACCACTTTAAAAAAACAAAGGAAGGAAATCATGCACTATTGCAATAGACATAGAGAAACCATAATTTACCACCCACTTAAAACTAAAAACAAACATAAAAACAAAAACAAACAAACAAAAACACCCCAAAACGGAAAACCGAGAACAATGCAGCAAACATCATACTTAGTGATGAAATACTGAAAAACTGGACTCCTGAGATCAGAAAAAACAGAAGGATTTCTTCTACTGTCATTAGTTCTATTAACCTTTTACGGTGGTTCCTCGCCAGAGAAAAACAAGAAAATATTCAAAAGATCAACTAAATTAGAAAGGAAGAAATGAAACTGCCATTTTTCACAGATTATGTGTTTATGTTTCCAGACTATCTAAAAATAACTTGTAGGCAATATATTGAAACCAATAAGCTAAAAGATTTATTACCAAGATTGATGAATACCATATAATGAAACATAAATGCATTACTGAGAAACACAATCCTTAATAAACTTTTCAGGTTTGTCATTAGAAATGGCACTAAAACTCCACAGGACAAGGTTTTATTTTTGAGGTTTATTCTATAAGCTGATCATATAAACTTTGAGAGTCACTATAGCCCTAATCATTGTTATTATTTTCTCTGATAGCACCGTAACAGAAGCCACCGAACATAAGACAGACTTTATAACACACTTGACAATTAATGCCAGTATCACTCTTTTCTAGTTCTCTTGTTTTTAAGCATAACTTATTCTATTGTGCACTAACTCAAAAATGGGGAAAAATCAAAACACAAGCCATCTTGTTTCTATTTCTTTGATTTATCATTTATTAGTTATACATATGGGTGCTCAGTGAAAAATCTTCAAAAATGTAGACATACATTCCCTTTCAGAGGTAACCAGGATTAGCAACAAAGTGTATATATTGGCAGATAAACACTTAAATATGTATTCACATAATGTATTTATAAATTTTCACATATCTGAAAGTAACTTATAATTTGCATTCTTTGTTTAGCAACTGAGCTCAAAATTTTCTTCCACAAATATATATAATTCTTCATGATCCGTTGCAAGAGCTGCACAGTATTCTTGGTACAAACAAAGCATGATTTATTCAGAAACAGTGGTTTTGCCTCTTTTGTAACCACCCTTTCACACACATGTATGAGTCAGTGTGTCAGATGCAGTACTAGAAGGCAAATCACTGTGGAGTGTAAAGTGTAGGTAAATTTTAAAACTGGTAAAAAGAAAAAAAAAGAGGCCAAGTTACTCCCAAGAAGACACGGTAATTTTATACCCCTCCAATAAGCCGATTATCAAGATGAAGTGCCTTCACATAAATTTAACTTGCTCTAAGTATTAAGCATATTTAGTAGAGTAACTGCCCACTTATGTTTATGTTTATACCAAACCTAGATGCAATTGCTAGGTTATTTGTCAACCAATTATTATATAATTACATGAATACCAAAAATACTATTTATTAAACTTAAATCTTCTCATTTTTAAAATTTTCTATATATTGCTTGTTAGTGACTAGTTCTGATTTTTACTATATTTATGTAAATCACTCCTTTAAAAAGATTTTATTTATTTATTTATTTATTTATTTATGTATTTATTTGTGAGAGAGAAAGCAGCGGGGAGCAGCAGAAGGAGAGAGAGAAGCAGACTCTCCACTGAGCAGAGCCTGAAGTTGGGCTTGACCCCAGGACCCTGGGATGATGATCTGAGCCGAAGGCAGATGTTTAGCCTGCTAAGCCACTCAAGAACCCCTATAAATCACTTCTAATATAGATTTTGTTTTGCCAAAGCAGGATGGTATTATATGTTATGTAATATTGTAGATACAAAATGTTTTTCAATTGGCAATAGAATCATTTTATTGAGGCTTTGGCTGTTACTCAACTTCTCATCCAAGTCCCAAGTAATATCAGATTAGCAATAACAGTAATAAAACATTTTAATATTTTTGGGAGGAATGTGCTTTATTTTAGTTTGTGTTTGTGTGCAGATATCTTTATGAATTAAATATAAAATTTATTTATGGCTTTTGTTATTTTTTACACAAGCTATATTTTTTGCTACTGCTTTGCTGTATTTCTAGGGTCAGTTAAATGAATTACCCTTTTATTTACACAAATGGAGTAATTTGGATTGACATAAAAGCTACAAAAGTTTTTCAAGATTTTTATTAGTAAACACTGATATCTATAGCAAATATAAATAATATTAATGAGGTGAACAAATGTATGCACATTAAAACCTTCTGAGAAATAAATACACATTACTAATCCATGAAAAATGACTTGAACGATGGCCACCTTCTCAAAAGGATTCAAAGAGAACTAGAAAAATTGAGCAGACTCTTCAATGCTCAAGGAAAAGATGTAATTTTAAGCCCCCAACTATGAAAGCAGTATTCCAAGCCACAGGTCTTTTGGTTCAGAGACCTAAGTAGACCATATTTGACCAATAAGTGTCTTATACTGACTAGAGGAGAACACCTAAGAAGCCTGGCTACCAGGTTGTTTTTTTTTTTTTTAAATAGGGAAAAATCCAGGCAATCCAATCAGAAACTACACAGTGCAGTAGAAACAGAATACATAATTAGTCCAGCCTTGTCATCAGACAACAAAACAGTAACAACAAGCCAGTTGGGGGAATCAGTCTCTAGATTTCCTCCATTATATTATTGAACACAACCAGTTTTTAACAACAAAAACTCTGAGATGTGCAAAGATAATGTGTTATTACAAAACCTGCAATATAAGAAATCCTAAAGGAAGTTCTTCAGCAGGACAGAAGTGATACCAGACAGCAATTAAAATCATATGGAAGGGTGCCTGGGTGGCTTAGTTGTTAAGTGTCTACCTTAGACTCAGGTCATGATCCCAGGGTCCTGGGATTGAGCCCCACCCACATCGGGCTCCCTGTTCAGTGGGAAGCCTGCTTCGCCCTCTCCCACTTCCCTTGCTTGTGTTCCCTCTCTGGCTCTCTTTCTCTGTCAAATAAATAAATAAAATCTTTTTAAAAAGTAAAATAAAATCCATATGGAAGAAAGAAAGATCTCTAGTAAAATAATTATATAGGTAATGATAATATCAAATATAATTAAATATTGATGTTCCTTTCATAGGATAACTGATTTAAAGGACAATTTCACAAAACAGTATCTGTAAAATTATAATTTTATAATTATGAAATTATATTGTAGTCATATAACATATTCAAATGTAATATATTTGACAACAGGAACACAGAAGAGGGAGTTGTAAATGAATCTATATTGGAGCAAAGAAGTAAAACCATATGGTACCACCAATTCACAGGAAGAGATAACAGATTCAGAAACAGTACATAAAAATTTAATATAAAAAAATCTATAAACACAATTTATTCTCCCTTCCTCTAGCTTCTTCAACAGACATCAAACTATATAAAACAATTATTACACTATATAACAATGAAATGATGGGTATATAACATGTTTCTACATAATATATATAACAATAATAGAAAAATATGGGACCAAATAGGAACTAATGTTCTGTATTTTACTGGAATTAATTCAATGTAAATCTGAAGTATATTCTAATAAATTAAGATTTATATTTTAAGCCATAGAGAAACCACTAAGGTAATAACACAAAAATATAACACTAGTCCATAGAACAAAACTCAATAGTTTCAAAAGGACTAAAACAAAACAAAGTATGTTTTCTGACACAATGGACTGAAATTAAATGATTATGTTTATTGCCTTGATTGTGGTACTGGTCTTACAGGTATATGCATATGTTCAAACCCATCAAATTGTATACATTAAATATGTGCAGTGTTTTGGTTATCAATTACACCTCAAGAAAGCTGTTAAAGCAAACCAGCTGAAAGAAATCTGGAAAATTTAAAAATAAGGGGAAATTAAGCCACTGTAGACCTCATAAACAACATGTCAAAGAACTCAAATAGGAAATCAGAAAATGAAAAAGTCCATTTTTTAAGCAAAAATGTTAAATACCATTCTGTATGTAAAATATATGACTTGCAAAATTCACTGAAATGTAAGCTCAAGAGTCATGTATTTAAAGGGACATAAAATTTACTTCATTTAATTAAAGGAAAAATTACAATAATCACCAATAACCACTTTTAATAAAACTATAAATAAAATGTGAGACAAAAAAGACCACAAAGTTAAGGGTGACAAGAGACATTTTCTTGTTGTGAGATTGCATGTACATAATTTGGTATTTTGCTAATTCTAAGTAGACCAAGTTAAGTGAAGGTTTTATACGCCAGCCTGTAGAGGGACTGGTAAACATAACACAGTAACATTTTAGACTACTGTAGCTTAAAAAATTGTTACAAATTTGCCTTTTATAATATAATCCATGTTTGTTTGTGTTTCACTGGGCTCTGCCTACTAAAATTATGGATCCTCTACTACATAATTAATATATGGTACCTGTTGGGAACTAGGGAAGCATTTAGGCAATCAACGACAAAATTTAACTGGAGTACACTTTTTTTTTCTAACTGGAGTACATTAACCAAATAAGGACAAAAGACATCTGCTCTTTGGGAAATCATTTGTCTTAAGAGAAATTTTTAAAAATCTTATTGATATAAAGATTGAATTAATAAGGTCTAGGAGGAAAAACAAACAAAAACTTATTCTAAAATATATATATATATATATATATATATATATATATATATATATATATATATCTGCTTTCAGTAACAACTAAGAAACTCTAACAGCCCAACTATTCTGTTAGAAAAACCAAAAAACAAAAAAATAGGAAAGTTGGAAGATATTAAAGATATTTGAAGGCACCACAAAACCAAGGAGGCAAGCATTTTAAAGAAACCCAAGTAATGAGGCTCAAATGTGGTACCTCTCTTCCCCTCAAATACATGCTTTTCTAAAGGAGGTGATCAAGAAGACAAGATGCTAAGCATAAAGTCAGAGTTGAGATAAAGCAGCTAAGTAGGGCTTATCGCCATCTCACCAACTCAGGGAACAGGCTGGAACTGAAGGTGCACCAAGGAGAAAGTCTCTGAAGGACAACCCCGGGGTCCATTTGGCATCTCTGGGAAGCTATACCCTAAATATCCAAATGAACCCAATATAGAAAACCTCTCACAAAACCTGAAGTCCAGCTTCAAAAGTATGAATTCCCTCATTGCCATGACATAAGCTACCCACATACTTGATGCCCCTCAGAAGCAAAAACCAATGCTCACTAGAGCAAGGAAAATCAATTCAGAACCTCCAGTTACTTTAGCAGTATTTCAAACAGAAAATCCAGCACTCAATAAAGAAGAGCTATCATGCAAAAGCACAAATGGGAAGGAAATTACCATCAGTCTTTTGATCCATTTTCTCCATTTATGGAGAATGATGCCTTTTGCATACCCATACACTGTGGAGCTACGGTGAGATACCACCGCACATTGATTAGAAGGGCTATGATTACAAGCACTGACCATAACAAGAGCTGGCAGGAATGTAAAGCAACTATGACCCTCACACTGTGGTCAAAATGTAAATGGCACAAACAGGTTGCACAATATTTTGACATATTCTAAAACAACCTTAAAATACTCCTCTCATATGATCTGGTCATTCCATTCCTGTAAAAGAATGTCTACTGCATGGAAAGTGCAGAGTGCTCAGGGAAGATTTGGAGGGGGCTGTCCCAATGGGCACAAATAAATCTAGAGAGAAGAATGAATATAAGCTCACTATCTTGATTGTGGTAATGGTTTCACAAACAAACATATCAAAATATGCAGTGTTTACTTTTAAATTGTGCAGTTTATTTTACATTAAGCCTCAAGTGAATTGTTCAAAATCGTGGAGGATGCATCAAAATATAGGACTTAAAAAATGTTCAGAGCACTAGTGCAAAAGATAAATTCCTGAAACTTAAAGACTTGAAAATGCACTTTATAAAATTAGAGAACAAAGCAGGAATTTAAACTAAAGTTCTCAACCTGAAAAATTAATATCAATTATGAAATAAATGAACAAATGACAAATCCCAAATCAAGTGAACAAAAAGACATGTTATCAATAGCAGGATTGTAGAAGGGATCATCTTTGGGATCCTAAAGACACATGCATTATGTTATAAGGAAATATATGTCAACAAATTTGAAATGCATAAAATAATGAAATTTTCAAAATAACAAAATAGGAAATCTCAAGGATTCTATATGTATTTAATAAATTCCATCTGTATAGAAAACTTTCCTACAAATGAATTGCATGTCTTGATGTCTCAATTCCTGATGTTTCCCTTATACTTGAGAAATCAACAACCAGTCTTGAACAACCTCTTGCATAAGAGAGAAATTGTAAAAACTCTAGCCAAAATGTTTTATAAGATCCCTATAAACTTGACACCAAACCAAAAGGATCATCATAGAAAAAGAAAATAAAAGTTCTATGCCTCACGAGAATCATTAAAAAATAAGTTAAAACCTTATGTTTGAAAAACAGAATCCAAAGAGAATTCAAATACAGTACACAAGGAAAAAATTGGGTTTAATATAAGAATGGATTCTTGGTTTAACATTTTCAAATCAAACAACCTTGACAAATAAAAGAGCGAAACTGTGTCATTACATCAGAAGATACAGAAAAACTATTTGATATAATTAACCACCTACTAATGATGTTTAAAACAGCTTAGAAAACTGCAGCACATATAATTAGTGGCAAAATATTGAAAAACTCCTTGAGATAAAAATGAACACAAGGATGTCTATTATCACCATTTCTCTTCACCAATTTAGGGAAAGTTTAGTCAGGGCAATAACACACACAAAAAAGAAGAAGAAGAGGCATCAAGTTTAGAAACAACAAAATGAGCTTGCTCTTATTCACAGATCACATAATTATGTTTCCAAACTACCTAAAAGAAACCTGCAGGTCATGCAGTAGAATTAATAAGTTAATTTATCAAGATCATGGATACCAAAGAGTTAAACATGAACACAGTTTTCTGAGAACAGCAATTAATGGACTTTTCATATACTTAATAAGAAATGGCAAAAAACCAAAAAACAAACAAACAAAAAACCCCTCCACAGGATAAGGACACACGTTTTTTTAAAAGATTTTATTTATCTGACATAGAAAGAAACAGAGCACACACAAGCAGGAGGAGCAGAAGGCAGAGGGAAATGCAGGTTCCCCACTGAGCAGGGAGACAGATGCGGGGTTCAATCCCAGGACCCTAGGAACATGACCTGAACGGAAAGCAGACACTTAACTGAGCACCCCAAGGATAAATTTTTGAAGTTTTTTCTATTTACTTTTTTAGAAAACATTTCAGTCATTATAACTCGGAATACTGTTGTCATTTATTTTCTGATATCATTGTATTAAAGACCCCAAAATACAAGATAAATTTTACTATACACTTGACATTTAATCCAAGAGAAACGATAAAAAGATACTGTTTGTGACAAATTTACCCATGGTCCCTAGTTCAGGGATCTCATTGACTAGAGATAAGGTTCTTCAAATTGGACCATAATTAAACTATTTTCTCCACAAAATCCTTTATATTTTTATTTCTCTTGTTTCTAACATGTTTTCTGCATGACTTCTTACCTATTCTATACTAACATAAAGGAAAAAAATGCAAAGAGAAGACATTAAAAAAATAATCACTAGTGACATATCACCATGTGAATTTTTAAAATTTTCTTACTGGTAAAATTCAGTTTACACTCAGTGCAAACAAAAAAATGCAAATGCATATTTTCCTCTCAGAATTAATAATGATCATCAATTAAGTATATAAAACAGATATTCACATATATATGTATTTACATAAAGAACATATTTGTATATACTTGCACATATGAAATTATAATTTGCTTTCTTTTGTGTTAGCAATAGGCCATGGAGTTCTGTAATAAATAAGACCTACCTGATCTTTTGCAAAGTTTCATAATATCCAAGGAATGAGCACAACATAATTTATTTGAAAATAGTTCCTTTGCCAATTTTGTAAATATATGTTTATACTCAATTGTGAGTAGCTATGTTGGATACAGTCTTCAAAGGCAAATATTTTAAATATCAAAATATTTTAATATCAAAACATTTTAAATATCAAATATTTTAAATATCAAAAAAAAGAAGTTGCTAAAAATGCTAGACGAATCTTCAAAATCCTGATACCATTTCATAATGCCTTGACAATCTGCCATTAAGATAAAGATAATCTTCTTATCTATTTAATTTGCACTAATTATTAAGCATATTTGATTACAATGCATACTTATGTCTGTGTAAACTTTTTGTTGTATTTTGCTATTCTTTTTGTTAGTTTATAATTTTATAATTCTTTGAAATAACAAAAATTTTATATATTAAAGTTATATATATTTATACATGAACTGTTGTTGCTTTCCCCTATGTTCTATATATTGCCTTTACTGAATTAGTATTACTATATTAATAATACTACATGTACTGTATTTACATGGATAGTTTAGAAATAGGATATGATTTGCCAAAACAAGTATTTTGCTGTCAGTAATACAAGTGTTACTCTATTACTCTTTATAAAGGATTTTAATTTCTTCTATTTTCTCATGCATGTCAACATTAGCCACAGATGAGCAATTATAAAAACAATTTTGATACTTTATTTAGAATGTGCTTATTTTACTTTGTGTATGATTTATAGATATGATACATATTCAGTAAGAAATACAAATTAAGTTTTTTTTTTCCTTTGGGAGATTTTCCCTTGTTTTGCTACATTTTGTTGCCATTGTCAATCAAATTTTTATTTTTATTTAGAAAAGCAAAGTAATTTGGATTGACCATGTATGTATAGAAATTCTGGAATATTTTGTTATTAAATTATATACTAGAATAGCATCTATCTAAAGAGTATCACTGAAGTAAACAATTAAAAACATTTGAGAAATAAAGATACATTACCTGTCCCACAAAGATGACTTAAAAGATGGCTGCCTTCTCAGTAGGATCCATCGAGAACAGGAGAAAAGCAAGAATCTTTCTAATGCTGAAAGATAAATTAAGACTGTTAACCCAGAATTCTATACCTATCAAAATTACCTTTCCAAACTAAGAGTTAAATATAAGACACAGCCACATAAACAAACCTGAGACAATTTACTGCTTGAAAACTGTAACCCATGTTCCTCAGCACGTGGTGAAAACAGAACCACAATATGAAGGAAGAGCCAGGACTAGAGAGCCAATATGGTACCCTTCACCATTGACAGTTGGTAATGGCAGTTAATTGGAATTTAAGTTAGCAACTTATGTAGCAGCAAACCATTGCATTTTGTTGGTTACAAGAGAATCACTCCCAGAGTCCTGGGAGGGGCCATAAACCCCATTTTTGGAAGCAAGAATGTGTCAAAAAATATGTAAGCATGTTTTTTAAATTGCCAAAGGTAAAAATCCAAAAGCAGCATTTAAATTGAGTAAAAAAATTATTCAATAAACAAAAGGCACAGAAAGAAGAAAGAAATAAGAGACAGGGAAAACGGAAAATAAAGGACAAGATGGACAGCTGTAAATCAATCTATACTGACAAAAACAATTTTTTTCAAGTTAAGCATTTCGATTAAAATGTAAAATTTTTCAGGCTAGAAAAAAAGAAGTTTCCAAATATATGCTGTTTATATGAAAGGGAATTTAAACTGAAAGATACTGTAATGTTGAAGGTCATAGCATAGAAAATGATACACCATGCAGAATTAAGCATAAGAAAAATGAGATGGGTAAATTAATGCTAAACAAACTAGACTCCCAGGAATAAAGGATAACTAAAGGATAAAGGGCGACATTTCATTATGATTAAAGGATTCATTCTTCAGAAATGGAAGGAACACATTACTTAAATGAGGAATGTCAACATTACAGAATCTGGAAATAGATAAACTATAAGTGATTTTATGCTAAATAAATTTTTATGTTATTAAATATGAAATGTGAAACCCAACTTGAGACTCAGGAAATCTATATTGTCATGTGTTTATTAAGTAAATTGGACCTATAGTGAAAAATCTTCTATAAGTGAGTCCCATGCTCCGGTAATTGAATTAGTGAATTTTCTTCTACAATTGAACAATTGAGAAAGAAATGACACCAGCGTCACACAAGACATTACAGAGAACGTAAATAGTAAGCAATCCCTCTTAATGTCTCAAGAGTGCCATAAAAACTTTACACTGAACTGACAAGAATATTGCCTAAAAAGGAAAATCAAAGGTTTTGTCTCTGATGACTAAATGTAAAAAAACAAAACAGTATGTTTAGCAAAGTGAATCAAGTCTGATAAAGTCTCAACAAATTGGGTTTTATCCAAGAATAAATTCGTGTTGAATTAACACTCTGAAATCAAATCATTTCAGTAAAACAAAGGAACAAAATAGTGTAATCATTTTAATAGATACAAAAAAGATACAACTTCTTCAGCCACTTAGGATTTTTATTTTTATTTTTAAAAGGTTTTATTTATTTATTTGACAGATAGAGATCACAAGTAGGCACAAAGGCAGGCAGAAAGAGGGGGAAGCAGGCCCCCGCTGAGCAGAGAGCCTGATGTGGGGCTTGATCCCAGGAACCCGAGATCATGACCTGAGCCGAAGGCAGAGGCTTTAACCCACTGGCCACCTAGATGCCCCCCACTTAGGATTTTTAAAAATTCATAAACTATAGCTGATATCATAATAAGTATTGAAATATTTAAATCTTCCCCTGAAATCAGGAATAAGAGAAAGATTCCTAACACTATTTCAATTTATTATTTATATAGGGTAATAATATATGAAAAAGGAAAAAAAAGGTTGAATCACTTATGTTGTACACCTGAAAATAATACAATGGTTGTATGTCAATTATACTGCAATAAAGCATTAAAAAAAAACAGACAAAAGACATAAGGATGGGAAAGGAAGAAATGGAACTGCCATTATTCATAATGGGTGACTATATTTCTAGACTACCTAACATCAATCTACATATGATATATTAGAATTACTAAGTGAACCTAGCGAGATTGCTAAACACATATTAACAAAAAAATCAACTATAATTGTCATTCCAAATGCCAGGAACTAATAATTAGAAGACTAAATCAATTATAAATACCATTTACAACAACCCCAAAGATTATCAGACTCCCAAGTAAAATTTCAATGAAATTTGTGCAATCTCCTTACATAGAAAACTCTCAAAAATTACTCATAGGAATTAATGAAGTTATGAACAAATGGAATGGTATCCAAAGTTTATTAATAGAAGACTTATTTTATTCAGGTGACCAATTTTTCCACTTTGAAGCACATGCAATCCCCATTTAGTGTAAACCCAAGTCAAGTCCCAGCATTTCCAATAATTCAGCATGTTCTATAAAGGCATAAATTTTTAAAAATGGGCTAAAAGGGAGAATGAATACAAAGTTAGTTTCCAGTTAAACAGAAAGAAGGAAAAACCTACTGCTGAGGGTTAAGAACAGATCTGAAAATTGTGAATTCCTGCACCTAAAGTTCAAGTAGAAGCTGTAAAGTACCCTGGTGAAGATATTCTACTGGGAAATTAAAGATAGGCTGATGGCCTGTGACAGCAACACTTTATATGTTAAAATCTAAGTTCATATGATTCTATCATTTGTGAGTATCTGGGTACCTGATAACCCAACTGTTTAATTTTCTGTAGTCTAGAATTCTGTGTGAATCTTTCAAATCATGAGGAGATTCTGCACTTTAATGATTACTTTAAAATGGCATGCTCCTATAGAAGGAAAGACGTGTAATTTGCTGAACATTTAACATGTGACCATCACTGTGAAATACTGTAGGTTATGTTCACATTTATACCATGTATTTGGGTATATAGATCCTATAGATTTTGAGCACTAAAGAAATTTTGCTTCCCTTGCTTAAGAATAAAAGACACTAAGGTCATAGGAATTTTCTCAAATTCATGGAGAGACAATGGCACCGCCGAATCTAGGCATCCCCTCTTGTAACCTTGTCCTGAGTGTTACCCTCTGTTATTCTTTTAAGATGAGTTTCCACACAAGTGGCCATTTATTAACAAGTGTGCCTACCTTCAAATGAGAAGCAGGCAAATTCAAAATCATCAGAATCATTTCCTCAAACTTGAATATATGCAAAAACTGGACTCTATTTTGATTTGAGTCAGAACTAATTATTTTTTCAATTCCTATGACATGTAATCACATACAAACTAAGTATGCTTTAAGAAATTATTTCTGGGAACTGATGGTTCTTATACATTATATTCTTCCCTTTCAAAACATGTTGAATTATCCAGTAATTTTGATAGCACCTAAGTGGTCCTCTACACTTGGCCAAGATCCGATCATACAGTTAGAACATAAATTTAGTTTTCTGAGAATAACAATGCTAAATAAGGTTTTTATACACATTGCAATAAATGGCACAACTCAACAGGACAACATTATACTTTTAATACTTTCTTCTATATACTTACCATATAACATCTAAGAGTCACTAGAACCCTGACCATTACTGTCATTTTTTTTCTTGCTGTTGTGGAAACAGAAACTGTTAATGTAAGATAAACCTCATAATACACATGGCATTTAATCCTCCCCTAGTGGAGTAAAAAAATATTCCAAGTGAAACTTTTATTTATGATGCCTCACTTAATGATCTCACTGACTAAATAGAGATCAGCTTCTTTGAAGGGTTTCACAGATAAATTATTTTCTCCCCATAGCTTATTTGTATATTTTCTTTTTTTATCATTTCTTTCCTTTGTATCCCTTTTCTTCTTTTTTTTTTTAAGATTTTATTTATTTGGCAGACAGAGATCACAAGTAGTCAGAGAGGCAGGCAGAGAGAGAGAAGGAAGCAGGCTCCCTGCTGAGCAGAGATCCTGATGTGGGGCTCGATCCCAGAATCCTGGGATCATCACCTGAGCTGAAGACAAGAGGCTTAAACCCACTGAGCCACCCAGGTGCCCCTGTATCCCTTTTTTAATTGTACTTTCTTCAAGTAAAACATCTTACTCTGTACTACTTAAAAAAAGAAGAATATGCAGGAAGTAGATCTAAAATAATCATTAGTGATATTACAGTCTATGTTGTTTTAAATAAGCTCTATGCCCAACGTGAAGCTTGAACTCATGACCTCAACTTCAAGAATCACATGCTCTACTGACTAAGCCAGCCAGACACCCCTATGTTTTTTCTTTTATTAGTCAGAAATACAGAGCACGCTCAGTATAAAATACTTAAAAACTGTACATACTTATTCCTTCTCAGAAATAACCAAGATTAGCAATGTCTCTATATGAACAGGTATACAGATAACCATAAATTAACATATTTATGTATATATTGTTGCACACAAGTGAAATTAAAATACAATCACTTTTTTTTCCTTACCAATATGTCTTGGAGATGTTCTATGTAAACATATACAGACATACCTGATTAACTGCAAAAGTTGAGCTCTAGTCATAGTATGGATACATCATAATTTATTTAAAAATGGGTCTGTTCCCTTTTTTGGCACCCATATTTTTGTGCACTTCCCTCAGGAGCTATGTAGTCCTAGAAGTAGAATTATTATTTTGCTACAAAATGCTAAATAACTTTACAAAAATCTGGTGCCATTTTATATTCTTTATAAAATCTAGTACTGGAAATCTGTAAAAAGTACTATATTTTAAATTTAGTGTTCTTTAATAAGCTATATAAATTATTATAGATATAAAATGTTTTCCCAGAAATAAATGTTACTGTGTATTACTGTAAAAATTAAATATTTTGATATAACACAGGTATTAATTCACTTTATCAAAAGCACTTGACAGTTCTCATAATTTTTCATCTTTATCAATATTAGTTTTAGGTCATTAATTATCAGATACTTCATTTAGAATCATCCTTAGGAAAATGCTTATATTATTTTAGTTTGTGTATAGTTTATTCAGATCTTTTTGGTTTTTTAAAGATTTTATTTATCTGACAGAGAAAGATCACAAGTAGGCAGAGAGGCAGGCAGAGAGAGAAGGGGAAGCAGGCTCCCTGCTGAGCAGAGAGCCCAATGTGGGACTCGATCCCGGGACCCTGAGATCATGACCTGAGCTGAAGGCAGAGGCTTTAACCCACTGAGCCACCCAGGCACCCTCTTTTTGGTTTTTTAATATAAATTTTCTATGACATTTTTTGGCTTTTGTGATATTTAGTCTACCTTTCATTTCTTTTATTTCATTTTGCTTCTATTGTCAGCCAAATTAGGTATGCTTTACTTCCCATATAGGAAATAATTTTAATTGAAAAAAGTCTTTAGAAATTTTTGAAAAAATTGGGGCGCCTGGGTGGCTCAGTGGGTTAAGCCGCTGCCTTCGGCTCAGGTCATGATCTCAGGGTCCTGGGATCAAGTCCCGCGTTGGGCTCTCTGCTCAGCAGGGAGCCTGCTTCCTCCTCTCTCTCTCTCTCTCTGCCTGCCTCTCTGCCTACTTGTGATCTCTCTCTGTCAAATAAATAAATAAAAAATCTTTTTAAAAAAATTTTTTTTGAAAAAATATAAAACTACATATTTGACATATATATGAAGCATAGATATTATTAATGAAGAAAACAAATTATAACCACCTGAAAGAAAAGAGATCCAATGCCTTAGGGACCCCACAGATGCACTTCCCCAATTCTATCACTCTGTCCCCTCCTAGGAAAACATAGGTATGCGCACACTTCCATATGCACACAACCCTCAAAAACTTGGCGTTGATCATTTGCCTTGAGTCTATATTTATTGTATTTGCAGGTCATTTAAAGTATAGTACAAATGGAAAAGAGTGCCATAAAACCAACTGACCCGCCAAACAGAACAGAGCTGTGTAAACCACTACTCAGGTATAGAATAAAACACTGTCAGATTTCCAGAAGAATGAAGTAGGCAAATTCTTTTTTCCAGCACCCATTCTTATGCCTTCCCTTCCCCCCAAGTAACCAGTTCCCTGACTCCTAACATCTTAGGCTCATGTTGCCTGTTGTGATGGAAAGGAGTAAGAGCTGGTCTGTAACTATTCCCTACATATAATATCTGATAATAGTAAATCAATTCCTAGTAAATGTGTAATGACATTGATAGTAACTCCTTCTAAACATGCTAATAGATGCTATTGTTTTATGAGGGTATATCTTAACTGTCTAGGTTATTTATTGTAAATGACATTGGAGGTTAGGAATCTGGAGAATGGCAAGTAGTGTTATTAACAGAGGTTGTGTAATTAACTGTATAAAATGGAATAAGCCAAAAAACTAAATAATTCCCATTGGTAAATAATATTTTCACCAACATTGTTCAACATCACAACTCATCTTTAATTGTGGAACCAAAACATATCCTAATGTGGAAGAAAAGAAGCACTACTAGGGTCTCTGTTTGATGTTTTCTTGCTCCCTCCGATACTGTACATTTTGGCTGACTGCTTGCCTTTATCCCTTGAATAATTAAAATTTGGTATAAAGTCTACCATTCACATATCTGATTTTGCAACTCAACTCATGACAAAAGACCCATTTTAGAAATTCACAAATACTTCTAAAAATATGATTTTCGGGGGGTCTGGATTCCTTTGCTCAACAATATGTTCATGGGACTTCTCCATGTGATATGCAGAAGTTTGTTCATACTCATTGGTGTATATTATATTGTATGATGTAGAACTTTTAAACCCATTTTTAGAGATGGTGGACTTTCAGACTGTTTCCAGTTGAGGGCAACTAGGAATCACGGTTTCTATATGCCTTCAGGCACACATAAGATAGAATAGAATTACTGCATCATACTGCATAGATATGTTCAGCTTAAAAGGACCTGCCAAAATTTTGCCAGAGTTGTTGCTTCAATTTCCTCTCCCACAATCAATATATAAGAGTTGCTCATCAACAGAAGGTACTGTCAGGGAGTGAACCTCATCTGCCCAAGCCCTCTGCATGGGGAAAACTCTCCTGTTGCAGGGAGTTTGAGACCAGGCCAATGTGGAGGTGTTGCTGAGCTGACAAGGCAGAGATGGGAATCAGTGTTGCTAATGCAGCTGCGTATAGATAGCACTGCAGATAAAGAGTTGCGTACAGGCCCAGAGTGAAGTCTGCGTGGGAGTTCACAAAAGGTCTTTAGCCAAGGGTTGGGCTGCACATGTGTAAAAAGACACCTTAAGGTCTAGTAGACAGTGGAAGTGAGGCTAAGAGAAGAACTGTGATACCAGGTATCTTGTAGTGCCCAAAGACTGGTGTTGGGGTGGGGAGTAAGGTTCTGGCCTAGTCAGAGTAGAGTGACCTACAGCAACCTGTGAGATAGTATTCGGTCATCAAACAAATGTTTAACTGACATATAATGTGAAGAGGAACCAAATGGATCTGAAAAAAAAAAGTTTTATAAAAAAATGGGCACAACTTCCCAAGTTTTAAGAAGTATATCAAATTACAGATCTAAGATTAATGGAACGAAAGCAGGTTAAATAGGAACAGTTATTCACAGGCATATATCATACTTAAACTGCTGTGATACAAAGATTTTTTTAAAAATTAACATTTCCAAAAGAATATAGATGAATTTTCTACTTGAGATTGATGACTTAAAAGATGTCTGCCTTCTCAAAAGACATCTCAAAAGACTGGGGAATATGGAGCAGTATCTTTTGAAAGTTGAAAGAAAAACTAAAGCTGTCAATCCAGAATCATATATCCATCAAAATTATCCCTCCTAACTGACAGTGAAGTAAGACACATCCACACGAATTTGAGGCAATTTGTTGCTGGACTGCCTTGTAATACAAGTAATACTACAAGTTCTTTAGACTAAGAGAAAAGATACCTCATGGAAATTAAGAACTCTAGGAGAAATAAAGACCACAGGGGGAAAATATGCACATAAATACAAAAGATAACTTTTCTTTATTTTTGAAATACATCTGATTTCATGAACAAAAAGTGGTAAATACTGAATATGTAAAAATATGACAACAAAATATTGAAAGGGGTCCTCTAAGCAAAGAGAGAGCCTACAAGTGGTAGATCAGAAAGGAACAGAGACCTATACAGTAACAGTCACCTTACAGGCAATACAATGGCACTAAATTCATATCTCTCAATAGTTACCCTGAATGTGAATGGGCTAAATGCCCCTGTCAAAAGACACAGGGTATCAGAATGGATAAAAAAACAAAACCCATCTATATGTTGCCTCCAAGAAACACATTTTAAGCCCGAAGACACCTCCAGATTTAAAGTGAGGGGGTGGAAAAGAATTTACCATGCTAATGGACATCAGAGGAAAGCAGGAGTGGCAATCCTTATATCAGATCAATTAGATTTTAAGCCAAAGACTATAATAAGAGATGAGGAAGGACACTATATCATACTCAAAGGGTCTGTCCAACAAGAAGATTTAACAATTTTAAATATCTATGCCCCCAATGTGGGAGCAGCCAACTATATAAACCAATTAATAACAAAATCAAAGAAACACATCAACAATAATACAATAATAGTAGGGGACTTTAACACTCCCCTCACTGAAATGGACAGGTCATCCAAGCAAAAGATCAGCAAGGAAATAAAGGCCTTAAACGACACACTGGACCAGATGGACATCACAGATATATTCAGAATATTTCATCCCAAAGCAACAGAATACACATTCTTCTCTAGTGCACATGGAACATTCTCCAGAATAGATCACATCCTCGGTCCTAAATCAGGACTCAACCGGTATCAAAAGATTGGGATCATTCCCTGCATATTTTCAGACCACAAGGCTCTAAAGCTAGAACTCAACCACAAAAGGAAGTTTGGAAAGAACCCAAATACATGGAGACTAAACAGTATCCTTCTAAAGAATGAATGGGTCAACCGGGAAATTAAAGAAGAATTGAAAAAAATCATGGAAACAAATGATAATGAAAATACAACAGTTCAAAATCTGTGGGACACAACAAAGGCAGTCCTGAGAGGAAAATATATAGCGGTACAAGCCTTTCTCAAGAAACAAGAAAGGTCTCAGGTACACAACCTAACCCTACACCTAAAGGAGCTGGAGAAAGAACAAGAAAGAAACCCTAAGCCCAGCAGGAGAAGAGAAATCATAAAGATCAGAGCAGAAATCAATGAAATAGAAACCAAAAAAACAATAGAACAAATCAACGAAACTAGGAGCTGGTTCTTTGAAAGAATTAATAAAATTGATAAACCCCTGGCCCGACTTATCAAAAAGAAAAGAGAAAGGACCCAAATAAATAAAATCATGAATGAAAGAGGAGAGATCACAACTAACACCAAAGAAATACAAACTATTATAAGGACATACTATGAGCAACTCTACGGCAATAAATTTGACAATCTGGAAGAAATGGATGCATTCCTAGAAACATATAAACTACCACAACTGAACCATGAAGAAATAGAAAGCCTGAACAGACCCATAACCAGTAAGGAGATTGAAACAGTCATTAAAAATCTCCAAACAAACAAAAGCCCAGGGCCAGACGGCTTCCCGGGGGAATTCTACCAAACATTTAAAGAAGAACTAATTCCTATTCTCCTGAAACTGTTCCAAAAAATAGAAATGGAAGGAAAACTTCCAAACTCATTTTATGAGGCCAGCATCACCTTGATCCCAAAACCAGACAAGGATCCCACCAAAAAAGAGAGCTATAGACCGATATCCTTGATGAACACAGATGCGAAAATACTCAACAAAATACTAGCCAATCGGATTCAACAGTACATTAAAAAGATTATTCACCACGACCAAGTGGGATTTATTCCAGGGCTGCAAGGTTGGTTCAACATCCGCAAATCAGTCAATGTGATACAACACATCAATAAAAGTAAGAACAAGAACCATATGATACTCTCAATAGATGCTGAAAAAGCATTTGACAAAGTACAACATCCCTTCCTGATCAAAACTCTTCAAAGTGTAGGGATAGAGGGCACATACCTCAATATCATCAAAGCCATCTATGAAAAACCCACCGCAAATATCATTCTCAATGGAGAAAAACTGAAAGCTTTTCCGCTAAGGTCAGGAACACGGCAGGGATGTCCATTATCACCACTGCTATTCAACATCGTACTAGAGGTCCTAGCCTCAGCAATCAGACAACAAAAGGAAATTAAAGGCATCCAAATCGGCAAAGAAGAAGTCAAATTATCACTCTTCGCAGATGATATGATACTATATGTGGAAAACCCAAAAGACTCCACTCCAAAACTGCTAGAACTTATACAGGAATTCAGTAAAGTGTCAGGATATAAAATCAATGCACAGAAATCAGTTGCATTTCTCTACACCAACAGCAAGACAGAAGAAAGAGATATTAAGGAGTCAATCCCATTTACAATTGCATCCAAAACCATAAGATACCTAGGAATAAACCTAACCAAAGAGACACAGAATCTATACTCAGAAAACTATAAAGTACTCATGAAAGAAATTGAGGAAGACACAAAGAAATGGAAAAATGTTCCATGCTCCTGGATTGGAAGAATAAATATTGTGAAAATGTCTATGCTACCTAAAGCAATCTACACATTTAATGCACTTCCTATCAAAGTACCATCCATCTTTTTCAAAGAAATGGAACAAATAATGCTAAAATTTATATGGAACCAGAAAAGACCTCGAATAGCCAAAGGGATATTGAAAAAGAAAGCCAACGTTGGTGGCATCACAATTCCGGACTTCAAGCTCTATTACAAAGCTGTCATCATCAAGACAGCATGGTACTGGCACAAAAACAGACACATAGATCAATGGAACAGAATAGAGAGCCCAGAAATAGACCCTCAAATCTATGGTCAACTAATCTTCGACAAAGCAGGAAAGAATGTCCAATGGAAAAAAGACAGCCTTTTCAATAAATGGTGCTGGGAAAATTGGACAGCCACATGCAGAAAAATGAAATTGGACCATTTCCTTACACCACACACAAAAATAGACTCAAAATGGATGAAGGATCTCAATGTACGAAAGGAATCCATCAAAATCCTTGAGGAGAACACGGGCAGCAACCTCTTCGACCTCTGCCGCAGCAACATCTTCCTAGGAACAACGCCAAAGGCAAGGGAAGCAAGGGAAAAAATGAACTACTGGGATTTCATCAAGATCAAAAGCTTTTGCACAGCAAAGGAAACAGTTAACAAAATCAAAAGACAACTGACAGAATGGGAGAAGATATTTGCAAACGACATATCAGATAAAGGACTAGTGTCCAGAATCTATAAAGAACTTAGCAAACTCAACACCCAAAGAACAAATAATCCAATCAAGAAATGGGCAGAAGACATGAACAGACATTTCTGCAAAGAAGACATCCAGATGGCGAACAGACACATGAAAAAGTGCTCCATATCACTCGGCATCAGGGAAATACAAATCAAAACCACAATGAGATATCACCTCACACCAGTCAGAATGGCTAAAATCAACAAATCAGGAAATGACAGATGCTGGCGAGGATGCGGAGAAAGGGGAACCCTCCTACACTGTTGGTGGGAATGCAAGCTGGTGCAGCCACTCTGGAAAACAGCATGGAGGTTCCTCAAAATGTTGAAAATAGAACTGCCCTATGACCCAGCAATTGCACTATTGGGTATTTACCCTAAAGATACAAATGTAGTGATCCAAAGGGACACGTGCACCCGAATGTTTATAGGAGCAATGTCCACAATAGCCAAACTATGGAAAGAACCTAGATGTCCATCAACAGATGAATGGATCAAGAAGATGTGGTATATATACACAATGGAATACTATGCAGCCATCAAAAGAAATGAAATCTTGCCATTTGCAACAACATGGATGGAACTAGAGCGTATCATGCTTAGCGAAATAAGTCAAGCAGAGAAAGACAACTATCATATGATCTCCCTGATATGAGGAAGTGGTGATGCAACATGGAGGCTTAAGTGGGTAGAAGAAGAATAAATGAAACAAGATGGGATTGGGAGGGAGACAAACCATAAGTGACTCTTAATCTCACGAAACAAACTGAGGGTTGCCGGGGGGAGGGGGTTTGGGAGAAGGGGGTGGGATTATGGACATTGGGGAGGGTATGTGATTTGGTGAGTGCTATGAAGTGTGTAAACCTGGTGATTCACAGACCTGTACCCCTGGGGATAAAAATATATGTTTATAAATAATAAAGAATTAAAAAAAAAAAATATGACAACAAAACACAAAGCAAATAGTATTAAATGAAAATGCAATGTTATGAGATTATATTTAAATGGGGTGGTGCTATCATAATTCATAGCAGACTAAGATAAGATAAATATTCATATGTTAATCCATAGAGTGATAATTAAATATGATATAAGAAGACATAGATAGGGGCACCTGGGTGACTCAGTAGGCTTACTCTTTGACTCATGGTCATGATCTCATGGTCCTGGGATAGAGTCCTGCATCCTGCTCCCTGCTCTGCAGGGAGCCTGTTCCTTCCTCTCCCTCTGCCTGCTGCTCCCCCTGCTTGTACTCTCTCTCTCCCTGTCTGTCAAGTGAATAGGTAAAATCTTTTAAAAATAAAAAATAAAATAAAACAAAAGAGTAGCCCTGTCACACTGGTCCTTCCATTAAAAAAAAAAAAATCTGGTAATAATAAATTAAATAAATAATAAAATTATTTTATTTAAAATTAAAATTAAATAAATAACAAAATAAATAAATCTGGTAATAATCTGGTATTATGGTTGGATCATCAATTACCACTGAGTTTATCTATAATAATACATGGCTATTTACTCAAATTCTCCCCACTTTTCATCAATACAGGATCTCCACCACCTGGACCAGTACTTTGTACATTCTGTGAACTGAAGAACGATTTATTGTAATCTATGAATATGCAATTAAAATAAATCCAGTAAAATGTAAAGAAAAAAGATATACTTCTTAGGAAGCTTCTTTGTCTTAAATAAATTGATATATAGATTAGATTAATTGCCTATAGCAAAACAAAAATTAAAAAAACCACCAGCTACAAACTGAAAATATTTTTAAAAGTAGTGTTTATAGAAAAATTTTTTTTAGTAATAACAGTCCAGATTTTACAGTCCAACCATGCTGTTGCCAAAAACTAGGAAGGCTGGATGCATATTTAAAATGTGTGTTTAAAAGCATCACAAACCCAATGAAACAAGTATTTGAAGAGACAGGACCTCAATTAGAAGAGAATTCCAAGTGGTAAGACCCAAATTTGGTACTCTTTTTCTCTCCAGCCTTTCACTGATTCATGGCAGGTGACTGAGAAGCAGAGATGCTAAGCAGAAGGCTTAAGCTGAGAAGCTAAGCAACTGACTGAGGCTTCTAGCAGGCTCAGCAAACCAGGAGAAACAAACTGGACCTTAGGGTGCACCAAGGAGGAAAGGATCTAGGAAACCCACTAGTGCTTCATTCGACATTCCTGAAGCCCTATACCTAAATGTCAGTATGAGCCGGACAGACCAAATTAACAAAACCTGTGATCCAGCTTCTCAATCCTTGATAGTTATGAGATGAACTACCCTCATACTAACAGTCCCAGGCGAATGACAAAAAAAAAAAAAAAAAAAAAAATTTTAATGCTCCCTGACCTCCAATTATCTCCATGCTTAATACAGAAAATCTAGCTTGCAACACAAAAGAACCATGTAAGCAAAATAAGAATGGAAATGTGATCAATTATCACCATTTGCTAGGATGTTTGGGAAAAAAAGAACAATGACTTGGTTACACCTAATGCAATTTAGAGTGACACTGAGATATCACTGCATACCTATTAGAAGAGCTACAATCAAAACATAGCAACTACTTGGAAGAATCAATATTGTTAAATGTCCATACTACTCAAAGCAACCACAGAGGCAATGCAATCTCTATCAAAATACCAACAACATTTTCCACAGAACTAGAACAAACAATCCTAAAATTTATATGACCACAAAAGACCCCAAATAGCTAAAGCAAACTTGAAAAAGAAGAACAAAACTGGAGGTATCACAATCCCAGATACTACATAGGTATCGTAATAGGAAAAAACAAAACAAAACAAAACAAAAAAAAAACAACCATGGTATGGCACAAAAGCAGACACATAGATTAAGGAACAGAATAGAGAGCCCAGAAATAAGCCCATGCTTTTATAGTCAATAAATCTATGACAAAGAAGGCAAGAATATAAAATGGGGAAAGACAATCTCTTTAACAAATGGTGCTGGGAAAACTGAACAGCTACATACAAAATAATGAAACTGAATCACTTTTTTACACACACCATACACAAAAACAAACTCAAAATGGATTACAGACCCAAATATGAGACTTGAAATCATAAAACTAGAAGAAATCATAAGCATCAATTTCTATAACATCAGTGTTAATTGTTAGCAACAGTTTTATAGATATGTATCCTCAGGTAGAGGAAAAAAAAGCAAAATTAAACTACTGAAACTGTGTCAAAATAAAAAGTGCTGCACAATGAAGGAAACCATCAACAAAACAGCAAGGCAACCTATTGAATCGGAGAAGATATTTGTAAATGATGTAGCTTATCAGTGGTTAATGTCTAAAATATATAAAGAACTTCTACTACTCAACATAAAAAAAAAACCCACAAATAATGCATTTAAAAGTGGGCAGAAGACCGGAATAGACATTTTTCAAAGAAGACATATAGATGGCCAACATACACATGCAAATATTCTAAACATCACTAATCATATGGGATATGCAAACCAAAACCATAATGATATGTCACTTTATACCTGTCAGAATGGCTAAAATAAAAAATATAGGGAATAAAAAGTGTTAGTGTGGATGTAAAGAAAAAGGTATCCACATGCACTGTTAGTGGGAATGCAAACGGGTGCAGCCACTATGGGAAACAGTGTAGAAATTCCTCAAAAAATTAAAAAGAATTATATGATCCAGTAATTTCACTACTGAGTATTTAAAGAATACAAAAACGCTAATTCAGAAAGATATATGTACCCCTATGTTTCTTGCAGCCTTATTTTATAATAGCCAAGATATGGAAGCAACCCAAATGTTTGTCCATAGATGAATGGATAAACACACACACACACACACACACACAGGAATACAACTGATTCATAAAAAAGAACAAAATCTTGTCATTTGCAACAACATGGTTCAACCTAGAAGGTATACCACTAAATGAAATCAGTCAAGGAAAATTAAATGCCATGTGATTTTACTTATATGTGGAATTTAAGAAAAAAAAAAAAAGAAAAAGAAAACCGACAAACAACAACAAAAAAGACTCTGAAATACAGAGAACAAACTGGTAACTGCCAGAGAGAAGGTGGTTGAAATAAAGGAGATTAGGAGTATATCTGTCTTGATGAACACTTAATGTATAAAATTGTTGAATCGTAATTATATTTGAAACCAACATAACACTATTTATTAATTATACCTTAAATGATTAAATAAAATTACTATATAACAAGAGCAGAATGGGGTCATTAAAAAAATAGTGACTACTGCTTGTGTTGGCAAGGGTATAGAGCAACTGCAAGTCTTACACACCTCTGGGTGGTTGTATAATATAATAAACAAGTAGCAAACCACTTTGATGTTCTCTAAAGTAAGTTAAAGACACACCAATCGTATGTTCCAATTATTCCATTCTTTGAAGCTTATCCAAGAAAAATGAAATTATATGTCTACAGAGACATTTATAAGAATGTTTATTTTATGGCAAAGGGGAGAGGTCTTGAGCAGGACTAAGTGGGAGGAAATACAAAGAAGTAGAAGGAAACCTGAACATATTGGATGGACATTTACATTTTATGGATTGTAGTGATGATTTCACAAATGTATACATATTTCCAAACTTACATTGTTAATTTTAGTGTTGTACAAGTTATTGTAAGTCAATTCAATGTCAGTGAAGCTGTTATAAAACGTGTAGGATGTATGAAAAGATGTGTCTAAAAGAAACTATAGAGCATTAAATTCAAGAGTGGGGGTGCCTGGGTGACTCAGTGGATTAAAGCCTCTGCCTTCAGCTCAGATCATGATCCCAGGGTCCTGGGATCGAGTCCCGCATTGGGCTTTCTGCTCAGCAGGGAGCCTGCTTCCTCCTCTCTCCTCTCTCTCTGCCTGCCTCTCTGCCTACTTGTGATCTCTGTCTGTCAAATAAATAAATAAAATCTTTAAATAAAATAAATAAATTCAAGAGTGGAAATCTGGAAAATTTAAGAGCTGGTAACTTAGCTCAAGTAAATGAAAAAAGAAACTGTAATTAAGCTTCAAAAAGAATATAAATGAAATGATAATATTAAGATCAGGGAAATAAACAGACAAAATTATAGAGAATATCAATAAATTCAAAAGTTGGTTTTCATTTTTTTATAAAATGGTTTAAAAAATGATAAATTCATAGGAAGACAGATCAAGAAAAAAGGTAGGTTCACATTATCAATACCAAGAATGTAGAAGTATAATACTACAGATCCTGAAAACATGGGCATAATGTTGTAAGAAAATTCATTCTAATACACTCGAAATTACACAAACTGGCAAAAGTCAAAGAGAAATAAATATACATCTAAAACTCTTAGGAAATATCAATAATCCAATATCCATCATGTAAATTTTGTCTAACAAAACTATCTACAAATGATTTGCATGTCTGGTGTCCTGAGCCATGAACTTTCCCATATAATTGAGAAAGAACTAAAATTTTGTATGAACTCTTCCACAGCATGGAAAGAGTAAAGACACTCTCTAAAGATTTTTTGTGGGTGGGACACTGGTGTGGCTCAGTCAGTCAAGGGTCTGCCTTTGGCTCAGGTCATGATCCCAGGGTTCTGGGATCAAACCCCACTTTGGGCCCCTTGCTCAGTGGAGAGCTTGCTTCTCCCTCTGCCTACTACTCCTCCTGCTTGTGCTCTCTTCTCTCTCTCCCTGATAAGTAAATAAATAAAATCTTAAAAAAAATTTTTTTGTGGGACCTGTAGAAACTGTACGTGAAACTATTAAGGATATTATGAGGAAGGAGGGTCATAGGCTTATATCCCCTACAACAAACAACAACGAATCTTTTTTTCTGACAGAGTGCTAAAATACATCAAATACCTAAGATAGCATCACAAATTTGGGTTTAAGCCAATATTTTGGAATAATTATTATTCAACCTTTGGAAATCAAATAACTTAACAAAACAAAGGAGCAAAATCATATCACAATAGAGAAATAATTTGACAAAATTTACCATTCACTTATGATTAAAAATAATAACTTAGAGAGCTAAAGAATATCATGATTAGTGTTGAAATACTGAGAATTTTCCCCTTGAGATGAAGACTGAAGAAAGGATGCCTTCTATCACTAGTTCTAGTTAACATTCTACAGATGTCTTAGCCAGGACAATAATACAGGGTTAAAAAAACAAACAAACAAACAGAAAACAAAAATCAAAACCAAAAAACCAACAACCAGAAAACCAAAAAAACTGTTTTTGTATAAACATATAAAAGAAAAAACTATATAAAAGGGAGAAATGAAAACAACTTCACTTAGGAACATAATTGTGTTTACAGACTAAAAGCAATCTGAAGATAATATATTAAGATTGCTTAGAGAATATATTAGAATTGTTAGATTCCATTCTGCTAAACATAAATATATTTTCCTAATAATATCAAAGATTTTTAATTTATCTATTTGTCAGAGAGAGAGCACAAGCAAAAGGAAGTGGCAGGCAGACAGAGAGGGAGAAACAGGCTCCCTGCTAAGCAAGGAGCCCTTCAAGGCATTGGATTCCATGATCTGGGATCATGACCTGAGCCAAGGGCAGATGCTTAATGGACTGAGCCACCCACGTGTACCCCTAATAATATCAATTCTTAATACATTTTTATACATAGGAAATGGCACAAATACCCTGCATGCTAGTGATACATTTTTAGGCTTTTACTGTAAATTTATTAGATAAAACTAGTTATAATCCTGAACATTTTTGTCATGTTTTTCTGATATTATGGTAAAAGACTCCAGTAAATAAGATAAAATTTGCAATATATTTGACATCTAATCCAAGTGAAACAATAAAAAAAGCATTCTTTGTGATAATTTTACTTATGACCCACAGTTTAAAAACCTCATTAACCAGAGCTCATCTTCTTTTAAGTGGTTCAGTTAAATTATTTTCTTAATATATCTTGTTTTTTACATTTTCATAGTATTTGTCCTTCTTCTAAATCTGTCTGTAAGCCTAACTTCTTTTTTTTTTAAAGATTTTATTTACTTATTTGACAGATAGAGATCACGAGTAGGCAGAGAGGCAGGCAGAGAGAGAGAGGAAGAAGCAGGCTCCCCACTGAGCAGAGAGACCAATTCGGGGCTCAGTCCCAGGACCCTGAGATCATGACCTGAGCCAAAGGCAGAGGCTTTAACCCACTGAGACACCCAGGCGCCCTATAAGCCTATCTTCTTATGCTATGCTATACTACTTAGAAAAAGAAAGAGTGTATATCTTTCAAAAACAATGATTAGTAACAGGTTATCATGGAACTATTTGTTTTTGTTCATATATTATATTGAATACACATATGACATGTACTCACAGTAAAATCTGCACAAAATGCCAATACGTATCCCTATAAGAAATGATAAGGGGGTGCCTGGGTGGCTCAGTCTGTTGGGCATCCAACTCTTGACTTCGGTTCAGGTCACGATCTCAGGGTCATGAGATCCAGCCCTTCTCCCTCTGTCCCTCCCCCATGCCCCTGCTGGCGCTCTCTCTTAAAAATAAAATGATAGTGAAATGATGACGACTGGCACAGACCTCTGTATATAAATACATACATGCAGTGAAGTTAATAACATATTTACATATTTCTATGCATGTCTTCAGTAAATTACAATTTGCTTTCTTTTTATTAGCAACAAATCTTGGAGATAAATACTGTAAATATATAATATTTAAATGAATGGCTGTAAAAGCTATGAAGTAATAAAAGTATAGGAAAAGCATAATTTTTAAAAAAGCTGTTCTGCCTTTCATTCCCTTTTCTTAGTTTCATAAAATTGAGCTAAAAATCATATAACATAAAATAAGCCACTTGAAAGCAAATAATTCATTGGCATTTGTTTTGTCTTTGTTTCATATTTTAATGAAAATGTTTAAGCAGTTTTGTGATATATAGTCCTAGAAGGAAAATTACTGTGCAAGTGTTATTAAATAATTTTATTCTATATTAGTGCTTTTCATGAAGCTTTTTAGCTTTTGAGATTTTTTTGCTCTTGTCAATTAAAGATGTAATTTTCTTACATAAGTGGAATAATTTTCACTGATAAAGTGATAATTTTACTTATCTAGTTAAATTTTTGAAATATATTAATAAATTATTTATTAGATATCTCTATGAAATATAGATTATATTAGGGAATTAAACAAATGTACATCTACCAAAAAATTCAAAGAACTAAAGATACATTACCTACCAGGGAATGATGATTTAAATGACTGCCTTCTCAACAGAATTCAAGAAGAACCAAAGAAAATGGGGCAGCATCCCCAATGACAGAAGAAAAGACAGATCTTTCAACCCATATTTTCTATCCAGCAAAATCATCCTTCCAAACTGAGAGGAAAAGCAGACACACCCATAACCGAACCTGAGACAATTTGTGGCTGGTCAACCTGTAACAGAAATGATGCTCAAGGAAGTTCTTCAGGCGGAAGGGAAAGGACACCTGATAGAAACTAAAATGTACAGCTATGAATGAAGAGCATTGGATAGGGCAAATATGTTGTTAATTATAAAAGGTTAACATTTTCCAGTATTTTGTAGAAAAAAATTAACTCTTTATAGCAAAGTAATAAACTTATTATAGATGCAAACAATGCAAAAAGAACACAAAGGAAATGGGAATAAATTGAATTGTCCTGTTGTAAGATTATATTTAGAAGAAATGATAGTGTGTAAAACTAAGTAGACCATGAGAAGTAAAGGATTAAATACCAAGCCCCTGACTAAGCACCAAACATAACATAAAAATATATAGACAAGGGGCACTTGGGTGGCTCAGTCGGTTATATCTGCCTTCCGCTCAGGTCCTGTTCTCAGAGTCCTGGGATCAAACCCCACACTGGGCTCCCTGCTCAGCAGGGAGCCTGGTTCTCCCTCTTCCTTTGCCCTTCCTCTCCCCCAGTTCATGTACTCTCTCTCTCTGTCTTTCAAGTAAATAAAATCTTTAAAAAATTCTCTGAAGAAAAAAAATGTGGAGAATATTCTTACTGTAACTATAATACATTTACATTAAAATTATAGCATACTTAAGAGGCAATCGCTCATTTATATTTATCCTTTGATGGGTGTTACTAATTCCATTAAGTACTCTTCTAGTATTTCACAATTATTTGAATATCAAAATTACAATACATTAAGAATACACATAGACACACACACACACACATAAATACTGACAGATAGCTAGGTGCATAAACACTTATTGCATATATGGTCTATATATTGTTTGGTACTTCATTGCTTCTGATATGTATTGCATTTAAATAAATAATTTTGCACTTAAAATATATTTTGCAAAGAATATATATATATATATATTGCCAAAGCACAATAGTATTGCATATTATAGGAAGTGACAGAACTCTAGGTAGAACATGAAGAGTAAAGAATTATACCATTAACCCTCTATGATACAACATTTACTTTTCTGACTTCTCACTAGGCTCTCCATCAATAATGTAACTCTAGTCCATGGTCCACGTGGAAACATGCTGAGAACTGAAGAAACATTTATGCGATGAATGAAATAATTTATCTGAAAGAAATTAAGCACATGATAAAAAAAATCCCCTATTTGTAAGATCATTTGGAGAAAAAAAATTGTTGGACCTTGGCTTCCAAGAAAAAGGAATAGACATAGTTTTATTTCTACACCTAAAAACAACTAAAAGTCCTGGATATTATATATAAAACAAACACAACAAGACTGAGTTGTGGAGAGAAGCAAGACTTACTAGGGACATCAGAACCAAGGAAATAACATGATGATGAATCCCCTGTTTTTGTCTCTTTTTTAGGGGTTGGGGGGGGGGTCACTGTTTTGTTTTGTTTTTTGCTCATACATACCAGGCATGAGGCTGAAGAATCCAGCAACCTGTAAAGAGCAATGCTTTTATTTTATTTTTAAAGATTTATTTATTTCATTGACTGGGGGTGGGGGGGACAAGCAGGGTAAGAAGCAGAGGGAGAGGGAGAAGCTGACTCCCCAAGGAGCAGAGAGTTGGATGCAGGGCTTGATCTCAGGACCCTGGGATCACGACCTGAGTTGAAGGCAGAAGCTTAACTGACTGAGGCTCCCAAGCGCCCCAGAGCAAAGGTTTTAGATAAAACAAAACAAAACAAAACAAAACCAAAAAAACCCACCTTTCAAAAAAGAGCTTCAGGAAAGGAGTAGGTAAAGAACAGCTTAACAAGACAGAAATATTTAAGACAATAAGCATCTTACTCCAGCCAGTATGACAGCAAAAATAGAGAGCCCATCTTCACCCTTGCCAGCAAAGGCCCTGTGGGAAGCCTAGCCTCCCATACTTGCCAGGATGTAACAACCACCTCAAACTGCCCAGGCCATGATGTCAGAAAAACATGACCCATAAAGGTAAATTTGATAATTTGGACTCCACAATATTTAAAGATTGTGCTATTAAAAAAGATTTATCCTCAGTTAAGAATATGAGCAGTCAAGCTACAGATTTAGAGAAAATATAACCAAGGCATATATTCATAAAGAAGTAGTGTCTAGAATATATAAAGAACTTCCTAAACCCAAGAATATAAACAATTCAATTTGAAAATGAACAAAAGATATGAGCAAAAATTTTACCAAAGATCACATGCAGACGTCAAGTAAGCACATAAAAGGATGTTCGATATCATTGCCATAAGGTAAATGCAAATTAAAACCACAATGAGATATCTTTACACTTACCAGAATGCCTAAAATAAAAAACAGTCACATAAACAAATGCTGGCAAGATAGAAGTAAGCTGGATCACTCATATATTGCTTATAGGAATGTAAAATGTTATAGCTATTCTGGAAAACAGGTAGGTTCTTAAAAAACTAAATTTGGAAATAGTATATGATATAGCAATTGCACTCTTGGATATTAATACCAGAAAAATGAAGGTTATGTTTATATAGAAATGTAAAAATAAATGTTTATGTCAGACTTATCAGTAGTAGTCAAAACCTGCAAACAACCAGAGAGTCTTCAAAGAAAGAATGGCTGAACAAAATGTGGTACATCCAAACGATAAAATACTACTCAAAAAGAAAAAGCAATGAACTGCTGATACATGCAGTAACTTTGATTAGTTTCTAGAGAATTACACATTCTGAAGTAAGTTAATCCATGTCACATACAGTATGATTTTATCTACATATGACAATCTTGAAATGAAAAATTTTGGAAAAGAACAGATTAGTGGTTGCCAGAATTCAGGGACAGGAAAGAATGAGGAAGTGGGTGTGCCTCTAAGTGCAACACTAAGGTCTTTGTGGTGATCAAAATGTTACCTATGCCTTGACCATATCAATGTGAACAGTTTGAGACATTTTACTATAATTTTGCAACATGTTAAATTGGTTGGAAATGGGTAAAAGTTGCACAGGGTATTTCTGTATAATTTTTTGCAGCTGTAAATCATTGCCCAATTATCCCCCCAAAAAAAGTTTAATTAAAACGGCTTATATTATTAATATGCAGATTGAGTTAGGTGGATAGAAGTGGCAAATATACATACAAATTATTTTTCTAAAGACTTTATTTATTTGAGAGAGAGAGGAAGCACGAGCAGAAGGGAAGGGCAGAGGGAGAGGGAGAAGCAGGCTCCCCACTGAGCAGGGAGCCCGCTGCAGGGCTCGATCCCAGAACCCTGGGATCATGACCAGGGCCAAAGGCAGACACTTAACTGACTGAGCCACCCAGATGCCCCTATATATACAAATTAAAATGTATTTCAAAAATAGTGCTTATGAAGATACCTTCTTCTAGTGAAGGCAGACCAGACACTTCAGGCCAAACATTCTGATGAGAAAAACTGAAAGATGCAAAGATACAAGACATCTGTTTGAAAACACCATAAGCCCAAATAATCAAGCACTGAAAAGACTATAGATCTCAAGGAAAAAAACTAGCAAAGAGGATGAGAACCAAATTTAGTTCTTTTTCCCACATGATATTCTTCCTCAAATGAGAATAAAAACCCAAGATGCTAAGCAGATGGATGTAGCTAAAAGTGAGGAAACTGAGTAATGTTTCCAATAGACTCACCAGCCCATCGAACACAAAGGATTTCAGTAAAAATGCTCCCTGAAAATGTTTTGAGACCCCTATTAATCTGATACCAAATGATACGAAGATTATAACAATGGAAAAGCCATTGTTATCAGAAAAGAGATGAGGAATTACCCGCTATCACCAGTTCTATTAAACATTTGAAAGAGAGCCAGGGCAATAAAAAAAAAAGAAAAAAATAATAATTTTTTTAAAAAGCATTAACAATTGGACAGGAAGCTGTTAAATCACCTCTATTCATAGATTTCCTGTTTTTATTTCCAGATTACATAAAAGAGATAATATACAGATTAACTAGAAAATTTAGGAAAATTGCTGGATTCTATACAGTTAAACATCAGCATTTCCTAATACTAAACACTTCAAATTGTTACTAAGTTTTTATACTTAGTAACATAATAACTGGCGCAAAAAAAAAAAAAAAACTACGTGACAAAGTTATGTTTTTAGACTTTCTCCATATATGAATCAGACAAAATCTGAAAGAGTTTTAACCCTGATTACTGTTTTCAGTGTTTCTGCTATCATGGCAACAGAGCCCTTTACAGTACAGTTGACATTTAATTCTAATGGAACAATAAAAAGATCATTCTCTGTGACAATTTTACCTGTGGTCTCTAGTTTAATGATCTCACTGATTAATTAGAGGTTAGCTTCTTATAAAGGGCTCACAATTAAATTATTTCTCCTCATATCTTGTTTATATTTTTTATTTTCCCCTTCTGGTTTCTAAACATTCCATCTGTAAGATTAACTTCTAATTCCATTCTGAAGTTTAAAATAAAAAAGCAAAGAGTATATCTAACTTCTGATTCATTCTTTACTTGAAAATAAAAAAGCAAAGAATTTCTTTTAAAAATTATTAGAGGGGTGCCTGGGTGGCTCAGTTGGTTAAGCAACTGCCTTCGGCTCAGGTCATGACCCTGGTGTCCTGGGAACAAGTCCCACATCGGGCTCCTTGCTTTGCAGGGAGCCTGCTTCTCCCTCTGCCTCTGCCTGCCTCTCTGTCTGCCTGTGCTCACTCTCTCTCCCTCTCTCTCTCTGACAAATAAATAAATAAAATCTTTAAAAAAATTATTAGAAAGATGCCATTACCATATGATTAATTTTTGATTTATACATTCTATGACATAGACATACTGCATGTACATGGTGTAAAATTTCCAAAAAGGCTGATAAGGATCCCTCTTCAGAAGTAATTGTGATGAGCAGTAAAGTGTGTATATAAATAGATGTAAACAAACATTTATCTACATGAACAACATATTTATATAATTATACACGTATCTGTAAGTAAATTATACTTAGTTTCTTTTTAATTAACAATATATCTTGGAGATGTCCTCTTTAGATATTTAACATCTACATGATTAGTTGTAAAAGTTGCATGGATACAACATAATTTACAAAAAACAGAATTATTCTATTTTGTGTCCATACTTTAATGCACATGTGTGAGTAGCTATGTCAGATACAGTTCAAAAGGCAAACTAATGTGTAAAACTGTAGGAAAATTCACGACTTTGTAAAAAAAATACTACTTTCCTAAAACTATTACTATTTTGTATTCTCTCAATAACCGTGTATCAAGATTTTAAAAAGGTACTCTGTTACTTATTTACACCAAATATTAAGTATACTTAAGACAGTAATTACCCACATATATTTATTATTCATATATTCTTTGATATGCATTATTAATCCCATTTGGTACAGTTTATCATTTCATAATCATTAACAAAATTATATGCCAAAATTTTTATATACACACATATGCATAATTACACATAAATTCTTATTGCTTTCAATTACATTCTATACACTGCTTGGTACCAAATTGATTATGATGTATATTATGTTTATTATATAAATAATTTTACCTGTTAAATATATTGTATATAAGTATGATAGATATAAGATAAAATATTTCTGCATTTAATACAAATATCATTCTATTTGTTATCAAGACATTTTGCCTGGTCTCATACACTGTCACATCTAGGTCAACATTAGCATCAGATCAGAAATAATAATTAAAACATTTTTTATATTGTACTTATAAATGTACTGAAATGATTTGTATTTATATACAAATAGTATAGATGTATTTACATGTTATAATAAGAAGAAATTGATTCTTTTTTGGTTATAGTACTTTTCTGCAGCTTTTTTATGATTGTTGATCAAAACTGAACCTTTTTACATAAATGCAATTTTATAACTACTGAAGTTTCAGAAATATTTCATTAGTAAACTATATATTAGAAATCTAGACAAGATATAAAGCATTTTAATGAACTGAACAAATATACCTCTACCAAAAGCTTAAAAATATATATTACCTCTCCAGAAATTATTTAAATGTTGACTCTTCTTCATAGAATCCATGGATAATCAGTGAAAAATGATTTTTCCAGTGATGAGTGCAAAGGTACAACTTTCAACACTGAATTCTATATTCAACAAAATCACCCTTCTAAACTTGAAGTGAAATAAGACACATCCAGATAAGCACACTTGAGACAATTTTCTGCTGGCGAAACTAATACAAGTCATGATTAGGGAATAGATTAGTTTGCTAGGATCGTCATAACAAAATACCATAAACTGGATTGCTTAAAAAAATAGAAATGTATTGTCTTACAGTTCTAATTGAGGCCAAAAATCTGAAATCAAGCAGTAGGCAGGACCATGCACCTCTCTAAAACCTGTAGGATCATCCCTCCTGTCCACTTCCCAGCAATCTCTGGCATTACTCCAAATCCTTCATCTTCACGTAGCATTGTCCCTGGGCATGTCTTCAAAGACTTCCTTCCATATATATCTGTATGTATGTCCAAATTCCCTCCCCTCTTTTAAGGACACCAGTCATACTGAATTAGGTCTACACTAATGACCTTATCTTAAGTTGATTACATCTGCAAAGACCCTATTTCCAAAAGAGTACATTCTGAGGTGCTAGAAATTACAACTTGTTAGAATGACACAATACAACTATAAGGAATTTCTTCAGGCTGAACAGAAAGGACATCTGATGGAAACTAAGAACTACAGGGCTTCAAGAAGGCATGAAAAACACTGGGTAGGGAAAATTAATAGATAAACATAAAAGAATAATGTTTTCTACTATTGACTACTAATAGTAATCAATATTAGTTACTATTAATTATTAGTTATTATTCTAATATTATATTACTATTCTATTAGTTAACTATTATTACTATTTTCTACTGTTTTTAAAGACATCTGACATTTTTTATTGACATCTGACTCTTTAAAGCAAAAAATGATAAATGATATTACTGATAAAGGAAAGGAAAGGTAGCACACAAAGTATTTGAGGGTAGTGAGGCTACATTTACAGGAAGTGATACTTACAGAAGTTACTTCTATGGAGATAATAAAAAGTAAAGAATTTAAATATAAATCCCTCAAGCAACCACTAAACATAACACAAAAATGTATAGACACTATTCTAGTTACTACTACTAGATAACCAATAATACTGGATAATTACCACAAAACTTATTTTCCCCAATATACTCCCTACTTACTTGCTTGTTTTCCCACTAGGCTTTCCCCCAACATTTAACTCAAGTACTCTACCTGTACTTAGCACATACTTGAAATTGAAGAAATATTAAGGAGAAGAATGAATAACATTAAAATAAATGAAACAAATGATGGCAAAAATTAAATAAAAAATAATCCACTACTTGTAAAGATGACTTGGATAAAAAAGAAATTGGGTATCTGTTTCCCAGAAGATATACTCTCATTTATCTCCCCAAGTACAACTAAAATTCCTTGACAGTACATAGAAACACAAACATAAAAATACTCTGAAAGGTAGAGAGACTAATGAAAACTGAGTAGAAACCTCAGAAGCCAAGGAACCAATACTACAGTGGTTTCCATATATTTTTTGCATGTTTTATTTTCTTTTGACCTCATATATCCCAGACCCAGACCATAAAAATCAGGCAACCTGAAAATGCTAAAGGGTGCAGACAAAACAAACAAACAAACAAACCTCAAAACAAAACCAACTGATCTCTCCCGACAAAAGACTAGGAAAGATGCAGATAAACGAGACAGGATATTTGCAGACCATAAAAGTTCTATGCCAGGGGTGCCTGGGTGGCTCAGTGGGTTAAAGCCTCTGCCTTCGGCTCAGGTCATGATCCCAGAATCCTGGGATAGAGACCCACATCGGGCTCTCTGCTCAGCAGGGAGCCTGCTTCCTCCTCTCTCTCTTCCTGCCTCTCTGCCTACTTGTGACCTCTGTCTGTCAAATAAATAAATAAATCTTAAAAAAAAAAAAAGTTCTATGCCAAACACCAAGCTCATCTACCACAACTGAGGACCAGTGGCGAAGATAGATGCTTACAATTACCAGGTTGGAAAGATTCAACCAAACCTTCTTTCCGCATAATGCTCTATTTTTTTCCATTTACTAGGTATGTAAAAGAAAGAAAATAGAACTTGGTTACACTTATGCAATTTAGACAAATACTGAGATGCCACCACACATTAGAAGGGTTATAACACAAAATAATGACCCTAAAAATGCAGTATAGCTGAGATTCTCGCATTTCAGCTGCCAGGAAAGACAAAAGCACTGTCACACTGGAAACTCTCTGACATATTCTAAATAACTTAAAGCATACTTATCATGTGATCTAGCCATATCACTCTTTTATGTTCATGCAAGAAATATAAAAATACATGTCCACACTAAGACTTGTACAATAATGCATACATACCATGGGAAAGAAGGAAGATTTGGGCAGAAAGAGAAGGGGAAAATACAAAGTTGTACGAGGAAACTTGAGTGAAGGGATGAATATGTACAGTATTTTGTAGCTGGTGATAGTTTTGCAAATATATGTGTAAATGTCAAAATTTATATTGTTCACGTTAAATTTGCAAAGTTTATTTAAACTCTATTATATGTAATTCCGTGAAGCTGTTACAAAGTGTGAGATACAAGAATATGTGTAGCTAAAGGAGTATTTATAGCAATAAATGCAAAAATCTTGCAATTTGTGATTGAGAAATCCATCTCAAAATATTTAGGAAAAATCCATAATTTAGTAACAAACCAATGGAAATGAAACAACAAAATAGAAGTTTGTGGGTGATACTAAGAGAAAAAGAGAGAAGGCTTTTTTAAAAAAAGTTTTACAGGGCGCCTGGGTGGCTCAGTGGGTTAAGCTGCTGCCTTCGGCTCAGGTCATGATCTCAGGGTCCTGGGATCGAGTCCCACATCGGGCTCTCTGCTCAGCAGGGAGCCTGCTTCCCTCTCTCTCTCTCTACCTGCCTCTCTGCCTACTTGTGATCTCTGTCTGTCAAATAAATAAATAAAATCTTAAAAAAAAAAAAAGTTTTACATTTTTCAAAGAGTCACATAAACTCTGGATGGAATGACTAAGGAAAAAAATGATGAAGCATAAACATACATCCAATATCAGCAATGCAAAAAGGAAATTTTCATGTCAGATCCTGGTGACATATACATAATTATATAAACAACTTTATTCTAAAAAGTTTAATATATGAAGAAATACAGAGGAAAACATAACCTAATGAACAATAAAACGTAACAAAATCTCAACTGTCTTACACACTGTGTAAATAAACTGTGTCTATAAACTTCTTCCTATAAATGAAACCCACATGCTGCTGCCTGAAGTAATGAACTTTTCTGCATAATGGGAAAAGAATTCTTACACAAGCCTTTCCAAATAATAAAAATAGTGAATACGCTTACTAAAATGCTCCTCAAGACCCCTATAAATTTTATACCAAACAGATAAGAAAATAAAAGTTAGGAAAAATCAATGGTATATTTCCCCGATCAAATAACAAAATTCCTGCTTCACCCCCAAACCGAACTTTTAATTCAACAACAACAACAAAAAGACCCACAAAGGTACTTCGACTATAATACCCCTGTACATACTGGGTTTATACCAAGAATCAATTCTAGTGAGAGAAAAATACCAGTATCAAACAACTATCATCCCCCCCAAAAAACGGAAAAATCGTATTACACAATAAAAACAATATGACCAAATTTGTCAATACATCATGATTTTTAAAAAACCTCAAAAACTGTAGCAAATACCATACATACTGATAAAACACTAAAAACCTCCCTCTGAAATTAAACACTAAATTTAGCAAGAGTTTTGGATTCCATACAGTTAAGTATTAATACATTCTTCTAAGAAAAACTTCTACAAGTAGTGACTGAGTTCATCAAAGACACAGGCTATTAGATGAAGATACAAGATTAATTATATTTTTATATACTCACAATGAATATGTATGACATCATACTAAAATACAGTAAAACATAATTGATAAAGTGAAATACTTGAATGTAAATCAGATGAAACATCTAATGGCCTTGTGTGCTGAAAGTTTCATGGCAATGATGAAAAAAAATCAAAGCCAATCTAAACCAATGTAGAGAAATGCCATGTTCATGGATGAGAAGACTGAACATAGCAAGATTTCGTTTCTCAAATAAATACACTGGTTTAATATAATTCCTAACAAAATTACCAGATTTTTTTAAGATATAGAGAGGATGGTTCTAATATTTATATGGAAAGACAAAGGAAATTAGAATGGATAAAACAACTTTGAAAATTAAAAATTAAGTTGGCAGAATCACAATACAGAATTTCGAAATGTATTACATAGCTATAGTAATCAAGAAAATGTGGTACTGGCAAATGGACAGACACAAAGATCTATATAACAGAAGGAGAACTACTGGTTTACAAACAGAACCACACTGAGACACTACCACATACCCATTACAAGGGCCGCAATGAAAAAAATGACTTTAACAAGTCCTGGCAAGGATACAGAGCACATGTGGCTCTCATATGTTGCTAATAGGGAATAGAACAGTGCAATCAAGATGCAAAACACTTTGACATTTTCTAAGACAGTTAAAAGATACACGTCAGGTAATGCACACATACTATGAATGTTTATGTAAGAAAATAAAAATATACATCCAAGATTTTACAATAATATAAACATCACAGGGCAGAATCAGGAAAGGGAAATCCAAAACTTCACAACACAACAAACCTTGAGTGTAGGCATGGATATGTACATTATCTTGCTTTCAGTAATGGTTTCACAAATACATGTATATTTATTTATATGTACATAAATATACATACATGAAAAAACACATTGTTTAAAATTATAAAATCTATTTAAATTCAATATATGCCAATGAATCTGTTGTCAAGTGTCAGATATACTAATATGTATCTTAAAAGGACATTTATAACCAATAAATGCAAAATGTACTCCTGAAAATTTATGATCTGATAATGTATCTTAAGATTTTGTTTAAAAAGCAGTAACTTGATACCAAAAATATGTAGAAATTATATGTGTATACACACACACACACACACACACACACACATATATATAAAAATATATAGAAATACGCAAGACTTCCAGCTTCTAGTTAATATGTTAAGAGGCTTGAAGGTCCTCATTCTCATTCTCACAATAAGAAGAAAGCTGAACTAAGTGAAAATCAATAATTCTTAATCATCACAATCACAGACTTGATTTTGCAGGACCAAATGCTACCTGCCCCCAAAATTGGAAAGACAGGCAAACACTGAGAATCACAGTTTACTGAAGCAGAAATCTAGAAGCAGAAGCCCACCATTGGAGCCAGTAGCAAGGGTATTTTACAGTGGGAAGACCTGCACATCCCAGACCTTATTAAAGAAATCTCTAGGGGAAACTCATAGACAACAAAACAAGGACACCAGAGGAAATTTTAGCCTATGACACCTACAGCTACAGCTAACAGTTAACAGTCTACCTCTTTATCAAAGAAACATAAAAACTTACACTAGATGTTTATTTACCTCAGTTTTTGTTTTTGTTTTCTTTCTTTTTCTTTTTTTTTTTTTTTTACCCAACCCACTGTGTCTGCTTTTCAACAGAAAAGTACAAGACCCTGAGGGCAAAAAAAAAAAAAATTATTTGAAGAGACAGAGCATCAAAAAGCATCAAACCTGGATTCAAGTATAACAGGTACTTTAGAATTATCAGACCAGGAATTTTTAAGAACTATGATTAATAAGCCAAGACTTTTAATGGAAAAAGGTGAGAACAAGAAACAATAAAATTAAGGACAGTGAGAATTATATTTTAAAAACTGTAAACAGAAATGCACAAACCTGAAGATGTTTATTTTCATAAAGTTTTAAAAAATAATTGACAAACCCCTGACCAGACTGATTAAAAAAAACAAAAGATAAAATCAATATCAGTAAAGGAAATCCTCACTCCATATCCTGGAGACACATACATAATTATATAAGAAAATTTATGCTAATAAGTTTGATATTATACAAAATGAAAATGTTCTAGGAAAACACAGCTTAACAAATTAAAAAAAAAAAAACTTAGGGAATCTCAATTGTCCTGCATGTCATAAATAAGCTGTGTCTATATCAAAAAAACATTTTTTACAAAGAATTCCAAGCACTAGTGCCTGGAGTCATGCACCTTGCATATAATTAAAAAAAAAAAAACAAAAAACAAAAAAACCACCAGTCCTTCACAGGCTCTTCCAAATAACAGTACAAATGCTTCCTAAAATGTTTCATGTGAACTTTACAAACTTCACACCTCGATGATAAAGATACTACAAGAAAGTAAAAACAAATATTTATATTCCTCAGGAAACCACACTGCTCACTGGCTGAAGAAAAACAACAACAAAACCCCAGCAACTTACAATTGAAAAGCAGTACCCAAAGATACTGCCACTATAAGCCCATGAACAAATTGGTAGAATCCAAGCATGAATTATTTGGGGGGCTAACATTTTGGAATGAAACTACACACTTCAACAAATCCACGGACAGAATTATGTTGCCATCACCACTGATGCTGAGAAACCATAAGACGAAATTAACCATTGAGTTATGTTTAAAAAAAAAAAAAAAAAACCTCTAAAACTGCAGCAAGTATAATTAATGGTAAAATTTGAAAACCTTCCCCCTGAGATGATAACAACAGGTAAGAATGGCTACTACTATCACCATTCAATATTTTAGAACACTCACAACCAAGAAGAAAATGCAAGAAAGATGGAAAATACATAAAAATTGTAAAGAATGAAAAGAAAAGAAGCCACCTTAATAGCCACCTATTTGAGATCAGACAATCATGTTTCCAGGCTATGGAAAAGCAATCTCTAAGTAATTTGTTAGAATTGAAAAGTGAATTTACAAGCTTGCATAATTCCATAGAGTTACACCTAAACATATTTCTCTGAGAATAATGATTCTTAATAAACTTTATTATACATATTATAAGAAATAGCACAAAACCCTACAAGATAAGGTCATATTTTAAAGATTTTTCTTCCTATAGTTATCAGAGAAAATTCAAGAGTCATTATAACTCTCATTGTTTCATTTTTTCTACTAGCATTGTAATAGAGGCCCCCAAATATATGACACACCACTTCCCAATATACTTGCTATTTAATCCTCGTGAAACAATGTATTTTTTTTGGAGGAGTAGTACCAATTTTGTTTCACAAATAATATTTTTTTTTTTTTTTTTTTTTTTTTTTTTTTTTTTTTTTAAAAGATTCCATCTATTCATCTGACAGAGAGAGATCACAAGTAGACAGAGAGGCAGGCAGAGAGAGAGAGAGAGGAGGAAGCAGGCTCCCCGCCGAGCAAAGAGCCCGATGCGGGGCTCGATCCCAGGACCCTGAGATCACGACCTGAGCCGAAGGCAGCGGCTTAACCCACTGAGCCACCCAGGCGCCCCTCACAAATAATATTATTGAAGAATAATCTAAATAAAACATCACGAAGTTTATACATACATAGTCCTACCCATCTTAACACTTACTTTCATTTTTGTATTTGATTGCATGTCTATAATATGAATTCTAAGTGTTTTAAAATTTAAATATAAGATTTCTTATACTATGTACAATTATAACATCTAATGCTTATATCGTGCTCTGTCACATGACCTATCAAATATTGACCATAATTTTCCTACTTCCTAAAAAATCAGGTTGCCATTTTTTTAATTTGTGCTAAAATACACATAACATTACATTTACCATCTTAACCATTTTTACATGTACAGTTCAAGAGTGGTAAATACATTCATATTCTTATGTAACCAACATCCAGACCCTTTTCTTTCTATTACAAAACCAAAAATTTATGCACATTAAGCAATAACTCCCAGTTCCCTACTCTCCTAACCTCTTGGAACAACTTAAAGAGCATTCATTATGCCAATTTTATTTATGGTGCCTAGGTTAATGATCTCATCAACTAATTAGAGGTGAGCTACTTCTAAATGTTCTACTCAATTATATTATTTTTCTTTACATAAATTATTTATGTATTTTCTTATTTCTTCTCTCTGTTCTATATCTGGTTTTAAAAACAACTTTTTGGGCGCCTGGGTGGCTCAGTGGGTTAAGCCGCTTGATCTCAGGGTCCTGGGATGGAGTCCCGCATCGGGCTCTCTGCTCAGCAGGGAGCCTGCTTCCTCCTCTCTCTCTCTGCCTACTTGTGATCTTTCTCTGTCAAATAAATAAAATCTTAAAAAAAAAAAAAAACTTTTTATCTGTTCTGTACTAGTTAACAAAAGAAAAAGAAGAATGAATCTCAAAAAATCATTAGTGGTATGGTTTCACATGAGTATTACTTTGATTTTTCTTCTACTAAGTATCAATTTGGCATATGCTCAGGGTAAAACTTTCCAAAACCAGAAATGTATATTGCTTCAAAGAAGTTACCAAGATTATCAGTAAAGTGTATATAAATATATAGAGATAAATATTTACATAACTAATACATTCATATACTTGTAGCTATGAAGTACAACTTGCTTTCTTTATTAGCAATATGTCTTTGATACATCTTTTTCAGTAATATAAGATCTGCCCAATTAAGTGTAAAAATTATGCACTATTAACACAGTGTATGTTATTTTCAAAAAAGAGGTTTTTTTGCCTTTTTGTAAACTTTTATGCACATGTTTAATAAGCTTTGTCAGATATAATCATAGAAAGACAATTACTAAATAATTTCTACCAAGCATTAAACATATTTAATATTAATTGCCAGCTCATTCTTATTTTTGTGTAGATCCTTGATGAATTTTACTAATTCCACTTTTAATTTTAAAAAGGCTATCATGTCATTATTATTTGAATATCAAAACCATTATGTATGAGGCCTATGTATATACATAAATTCTTGTTACTGTCATTTATGTCTACACATTTCCTGTTAGTGAATCTGCGAGGTACCATATATAAAGAATTTCACCTATAAAAGGTTCTTTCAAAAAAGAATTATATTTTATTATATACAATTATAGTATATATAAAATATTTTACTATGGGGTGCCTGGGTGGCTCAGTCAGTTAAGTGACTCTTGATTTTGGCTCAGGTCATGATCTCAGGGTTGTGACATCAAGTCCCTGTCAGACTCAACACTCAGCTTGGAGTTTGCCTGGGATTCTCTCCCATTCCGTCTCCCACCCCGCTTCTGCTCCTCTTCCTGCTAACAAGGACACACTATCTCTCTTTCTCTCTCTAAAATAAATAACTAAATAAAATATTTTTTAAAATTTCACTATAAAAATAAATATTCACTATAGGTATTACCAATGCCACTTCATTATTTTCTATCAAGGGTTTTAATGTGTTCTTGGACATTATTTTTTGCATCTCAACATTGGCAATATATTGCGATTATAACAATTTTTTAAAGATTTTATTTATTAATTTGAGAGATCAGAAATAGGCAGAGAGGCAGGCAGAGAGAGAGAGGAGGAAGCAGGCTCCCCACGGGGAGCCCAATGCGGGGCTCGATCCCAGGACCTTGGGATCATGACCTGAGCTGAGGGCAGAGGCTTTAACCCACTGAGACACCCAGGTGCCCCTATAACAATTTTTTTGATATTTTGCTCATAATTTTACTGTAACTATTTTAATTTATATATAACCTATGTCAATGCTACACTATCCTAACTGAAAAAAAATTGGACTTTGGGGCTTTTAATTTATTTATTATTATTATTATTTTTATTTTTGAGGGCTTTTTTTTAAGATTTTATTTATTTGACAGAGAGAGAGAGATCACAAGTAGGCAGAGAGGCAGGCAGAGAGAGTGGGGAGAGCAGGCTCCCTGCTGAGCAGAGACCCCCCCCCCCCCAATGCAGAGCTCGATCCCAGGACCCTGCAATCGTGACATGGGCTGAAGACAAAAGCTTAACCCACTGAGCCACCCAGGCGCCCCAGGACTTTTATATTTTTAATGTTATCTATTTTCTATTTGGGCTTTATTTTCTTGCTCTTAATCATCCAATCAGTTACATTTTTATTTACTTAAATAGAAAATTTTGGAATGACAAAATACCTATTGAAGTTTTGAATGATATATATTTGATATTGATATGAAGTATAAAGAATAGCAGTTAGGTGAACAAATGTATACCAATCAGCTTCCAAGAACTTCCAAGAAATAAAGATACATTGCATACATGTTGAGACATGATTTAAATGATGGCTTCTTTCTCAACAGAACCCAAGTAGAATCAGACAAAATGCACCAGCATTTTTCCAGTGCTAAAAGAAGAAATACTTGAGCTAGAATTCTACATCTAGCAAAATGATCCTTCCAAACTCCAAACTAGATGACACTGCCACATAAACAAACATGAGACAATTGGTCCCTGGCCAACCTGCAATATAACTAATGCTACACCAAGTTCCTTAGGCACAGGGACAATAAGGAGGAAAGAGGTCTTGGGAGGAAAAATATTTAGAGAAATATTAAAGGCAGTATGTTCAATTATTTCAAAGAAAGTGATTCTCGAAACAAAAATATTAAATAGAGGTGTAGATGAAATCATATGCAAAATTAATCAAACTAGAAGTTTAAGCTTTGTTTTTTTAACTGAAGGTGTTTTAATCCCTTAACCAAAATTATAAGGCAAGTATAAATTATAATAGTTTCAATAAAATATTTAATTAAAATATATGACAAAAGGGGCGCCTGGGTGGCTCAGTGGGTTAAGCCGCTGCCTTCGGCTCAGGTCATGATCTCAGGGTCCTGGGATCGAGTCCCGCATCGGGCTCTCTGCTCAGCAGGGAGCCTGCTTCCTCCTCTCTCTCTGCCTGCCTCTCTGCCTACTTGTGATCTCTCTCTGTCAAATAAATAAATAAAATCTTTAAAAAAAAAAAAAAAAAAAAAATATATATATGACAAAAAGAGAGCAAAGGGAAGGGGCAATAAATAGATTGTACTGTTATGAAGTTACATTTACACCATGTGGTAGACTCCCACCTGGAAGTAGGCTAAAATAAGTGAAGAATTCACACATCAGTCCCTAGAGTAATTACTGAATATAATAAAAAGTGGCATAAGAGTTACTGTTGCTGCATAACAAATTACCAACAGCATGTTTATAATATACAATATACTTTTTTTAAAAAGATTTATTTATTTATTTGAAAGAGAGAGTATGAGTGGGAGGGCAGAGGAAGAGCAAGAGAGATGGTGAAGCTGACTGCACTAAGCACAGAGCCCAGCATGGGGGGCTCGATCTTACAACCCTGAGATCATGACCTGAGCTGAAAACAAGAGTCAGATGCATAAATGACTGCCACCAAGGTGCCCCTGTAATATACAATCTACTCTTATTTACTTGTTTGTTTTCCACTAGGCTATATATCCCAGTGGGTATCTCCACCACATAATGCATACCTGGCCCATGATTAAGAACTAGGGAAATATTTAGGCAATCAATGAAAAAACTATAATTGGAATATGTTAACCAAGTAAGGATAGAGAAGCTCCACCGCTTGGGCAGACGAATGTCATAAAATTTGTTTTATTTTATTGACATAAAATTGGATTAATTGGCTATAGAAGGATAAACAGATGAAAACAATTCAAAAATAGCACATATGAAGATGTCCACTTCCATAAATGGCAAATCAGCCATTTCTGTCCAATTATCCTTGCTGAGAAAAACAAGGAAAGCTGGAAGATACTAATTGTTTTGTTTGAAGGTATCATAAACCCAAGGAAGTGAGCATTTGAAGAAACTGGATCTGAATTAGAAGAGAAGACCAAGTGGTAAGACCCAAATTTGGTACATCTTTTCCCTAAGCTTTTTTTCACTGATTCAAAGGAACTGAGAACCACAAGTGCTAAGTAGTTAAGTTTTAACTCAGAAGTTAAGCAGCTGACCAGAGCTTCCAGTAATCTCAGACTCAGTGACATAAATTGGGTTCATGGCCCAATGACCATGAATAACCCAACAGCTGATGGCAGAAAGGATCTGGAAAATCACCCAAGGATTAGTTTGGCATTCCTGATGGGCTATATTCTTGGTGCCAATATGAACCAGAATAGAAAATTCCTTACGAAATATTACGTATAGCTTCTAAGGGACTCACCTACTGAAATAAGATAAACTACCCGACCCTGGCTTTCAAAACAAAAAGAAAATGCTCCCAGAACAAAAATAGAATCATCCAGAGCCTCCAAAGGACTCTATAGTATTTCATATTGAAAATCTAGCACCCAATAAAAAATAACTATACATGCAAAATATAATAGGAAGGAAAGTGTTAGGTTCAGAGTTGTGACCCATTTTCTCCATTCACTAGATAGTTGGGACAAAAAGAGCTAAGACTTGGTCACAGCCATGCAAGACAGAGTGCCCATGAAGTTCTACTGCACACTGACTAGAAGGATTCCAGCTGAAAATACTATCCATAACAAGTGCTGGCAGATATAGAACAAATGCAACACATCCTGTTGGTAGGATGTAAAATAGTACAATCACATTGTAAGACGCTCTGATACATTCTAGAAAAAATTAAATATACACTTCTTAGGAGTTCCAGCCATTCTTTTCTTTCATTTTCCCCCCAACAAACAAATAAAAAGAAAAGCATATGTTCACACAAAGACTTCTGTAAGAGTGTTCACAGCATAAGGATGGGGAGACAACTTGGGCAGGAACAGGGAGAGAAAATACAACAGTGAACAAGAAAGCTGGGTAAGAGGGGATAGATATTTACATTATCTTAACTGTGGTGATGATTTCATAAATACATACATATCTCAGAATATACTATTCTAAAATTGTGCAGTTTATTTTAAATCCACTATACCCCCACTGAAGCTATTAAAAATTGTGTAGATGCATCAAAATATATACCTTAGGGAAAATTTACACCATTAATGCAAAAGGCTAAATCTTGAAAATTTAAAATTTGATAATATACTTCAAAAATTAGAAAATAAAGCAGAAATATAGACCAAAGCCTGAAACATTAAAATAATTAAATAAAACCAATTAAACAAACTGAAAAAAGTTAAATAGTCAACAATACTAAAGAGGTGTTACTTTTTTTTAAAGGTTAAAAAGAATTGAGAAACCCTGGCAAGACTGATCAAAAAGGATGACAAGTCGGGGAGAGGGAGAAAGAGGCAGAGGGAGAGGAAGAAGAGGCAGAGGGGAAGAACTAGAGGAGGAAAAGAAGGAGGAGGAAGAGGATAGTGACCATGACAATGATAACAAGAAGACACAGATTATCAAAAGCATGAATGTAGAAGAGATTATCGCTATAGGTCCTGGAGATACATACATTATATTATAATCAAACTTATGCCAATAAATTTCAAATTACATGAAATTAAGAAATTACAAAATAGAAAACACTTAACAAATGGGTAGATTAGGAGATCTCAAAAATTCTATATTCACTGCATAAAATGCATCTGTATTGAGAACCTCCCTACAAATGAATTCAAAGCCCCAATGTCTCAATTCCTGATCTTTTCTATGTATTCATGAAAGATAAATGGCTAACTTGCACAATCTCTCCCACAAGTTTCTAACAGCCATAGCACTTTCAAATGTTTTAGGAGACCCTTATAAAGTTTACACTAAACCAATAAGGACATTATATATAAAGACTATTAAGTTTGCATACCTCATGACAAAATACAAAAACCAAATAAAGAAATGTAAAGCTTTTGCCTTGCAAACAGAAACCAAAGCTATTTCAATTAGAGGAACCTATGAACAAATGGAGTTTCACCCAAGAAAAGATTATTGTGTAACCATTTTGAAATCAAGCCAATGTGGCAAACGGAGGAGTTAAATCATATTACTATCACAACAGATACAGAGAAGTCATTGGACATAAACTACCATTCATTTATTAATGGGAAAAGGATGCTTGTTATCACCAGTTCTATTCAACATTTTAGGGAGGTCCTAGCTAGGATCATAGTGCAAGAAAAAGAGAAAAAAAAGAAATAATACCGAAAAGGAAGAAATTAATTTGACTTTTTTCACAAATTGCATTTTTATGTTTACAGACTAATTATCATAAAACTTATCGTCAATAACATATTCTGACCCACAGGTGGCCACTGTTAAAATATGACAATTAAAAAGCAGATTTGTCAAGATTGGTGGATACCATACAGTTAAACATAAACATATTTTTCTGAGAATAGCAATTCTTAATAAATTTTCTATACATATTTTAAGAAATGGCATGAAACCCTCTAGGACAAATTCGATTTTTTGTTTTGTTTTGTTTTCTCAATATATTTACCAGATAATCTTTAAGAGTCAATATGACCTTGATTACTGTTGTCATTTTTTTCCCTGATATCATGACCAATAGACACTCAAAGATACAAAACAAAATTGGTAATACACTTGACATTTAATCCAAAGGAAAAGTGAAAAGAGTATTTTTGGTGAAGTTTACTTATGACCTCTAGTTTATTGATCTCACTGACAAATTAGAGATCAGCTTTCAGCTTTTGTTTTTAAGTGGATCACAAATTACTCCTTCTACAAAGCTTCTTTATATTTTTATTGTATCTTCCTTCTCTCATTTTACCGACATCTTTTGTTTTTGTCCCTGCTTCCAATTTAGGATGAACAAGAAGAAGCCAAACATGATCCCCTAACCAAACATATACAATATACCCCTTCTAGTTAGCCTGCCTCTATCCTCCTTAACCCCATAACCTCCAATCAGTACACACCCAAGGTCTTCCCTTTTTCCCACTATATGCTTTCACACTTCACTGCCTGCCTTTGAGTCTCTGCCAAATACAAGTGATGCTTGCTGACTCCCTTGCATTTTCTTGTCCTCCTTTGGATGGTCTTCATTTATTTCCAGAATTGCTTGATTATTTTACTAATCCATTTATTAGTCAATCATCTTGTAAACACTTGACATACAAAAATTATCCTATATTAATCACATATATACACAGATATCCTTCTCACTTTCATTATATATATATTGACTGTTAAGAATTTATTCTGATATGTATTTATATAAATAATTTCAGATAAAGAGACTATGTTTGCAAAACTGAATATTATTGTATATTATGCAGTTACTATAAATATAACATATTTTGCCTTAAGTAGTATATATTATTCCATTATTATTTATCTAGAGTTCAATTTGCTCTCATACAATTCTCATACATGTTAATATTAGCATCAAATTAGAAATAAAAATGATGGTTTTTAATATTTCACATGGGTATTTGTAGAACTCATTTTAATTTACATATAATATATGAAAATATTTTTATGTATCTTAATGAGAAATAAAAATGGGTTATTTGGCTTTTGAAAAATATCTTTTCACATAAGCTTTTTCTTTTTTTTTGTTTTATTGCTAGTGTCAATCTAATAAGCTATCATTATTTACTTGGATGGCAAAATTTGGATGGATAAAGTAGTTATTGAATTTTTAAAATATTTTATTAGTAAAATATATATTAGACATCTAACCAAAATATACAGGTATTGGTGAAGTATATGAATGTATACCATCAAAAACTGAAAAATAAATCACCTTACCTACCAAGAACGATGATTTAAATGATGGCTGTGTTCTCCAAAGAATCCTTGGAGAAATGGTGAAAATGGAGCAGCATGTTTCCAATGCTGAAAGAAAAAAAAAATAAAACTATCAACCCAAAATTCTTTATCCACCAAACTATCCTTCCAAAATGAGAGTGAAATAAGACAAAGACACATAAGCAGGCTCGAGACAATTTGTCCCTGTCCAAAAAAATAACACATAATGGTATAGAAAGCTCTTCAGGCCAAATGGAAAAAAAAAAAAATACCTGATGGAAACGACACAAAGGAGAGAAGAACGTGGATAGGAAAACTATGTGGATAAATAGAAAAGACTACTTCTTTCTACTACTTCCTTTTAAAAAGCTGATTCCTTGAAGTAAAAATGACAATAGTATTTCTGATGTAAAAGACATAATTTACAAAATTAAATGGTAAGCTTAAGATTTTAGCTTTTATGCTTTTAGCTGAATATAATATACTTAAAGAGAATTAAAGGGCAAAACTAAATTATATATAGTCAATTTAACTTTTAAATTAGAATATTTAAACAAAATATGTGACAAAAGGGCATAAAGGGAGAATAAATGGATTCATACTCTTGTGATGTTACATATACATAAATGGGTATTATCCTAACTTTAAGATCGAGATAATTTAAAGATTCCTATGCCAGTCCTTTCAGTAACCAGTAAATATAATAGAAACCAGGTATAGGTGGGCGCCTAGGTGGCTCAGTGGGTTAGGGCCTCTGCCTTCAGCTCAGGTCATGGTCCCGGGGTCCTGGGATCGAGCCCCACATCGGGCTCTCTGCTCAGCGGGGAGCCTGCTTCCTCCTCGCTCTCTCTGCCTGCCTCTCTGCCTACTTGTGATTTCTGTCTGTCAAGTGAATGAATAAAATCTTTAAAAAAAAAAAAAAAGAAAGAAAGAAACCAGGTATAGGTAACATTCTGGCTATTAATACATGTAAAAAATTTAGCACTAAACTTATCTTCTATAATATTTTCCATACTGTTTTCCATTAGATTATACTTCAATAATGTATCTGCAAATACTTACAGGAACCTGGTACAGGTAGGAAACTAAAGAAACATTTTGGTCAAAGACTGGGTAATTAGCTATAGGAGGAAGAATAACTAAAACTAAAATATATTTCAAAAAATAGTACCTGCAGAGCTGTCTTCCAGTAATGGTAGACTAACCATTTCTGTCCAGCCATCAGGCTGAGAAAAACTAAGAAAGCTAGAAGATAGTAAACATTTTTTTCAAAGCCACCACAAACCCAAAGAAGCAAGCATTTGAAAAAAATGGACCCAGAGGAGAAGCCCAGGTGATGAAACACTAATCTGCTCCCTGTCCCCACCCCTTTTCAAAGATTTTTATTTACTTATTTGAGAGAGAGCACAAAAGAGAGTAGGGGCGGGCAAGGGAGAAGCAGGCTCCCCACTGATCAGGGAGCCCTATGCAGGTTGATGGGAGCTGATCTCAGGACCCCCGTATCATGATCTGAGTCTAAGGCAGACAACCAGCTGAGCCACCCAGGGACGCCTCTGTTACCCCTTTCACTCAGAAGCCTTTTTGCTGATTTAAAGGAGGTGATTGAGAACCTGATGCTAAGAGAACAATTAAAGCCAACAAGGTAAGCAGCTGATCAGTGCTTCCTGTAGTCTCACCAACCCCGGGGTCATATTGGGTTCAAGGCCCGCCATGGCACACAGATCTGGAAAACAACCCGGTGTTAATTTAACCTCCACAAGGTTCTAGGCTCTAAATATCAATATGTACCTTAAAAAGAAAACTACTCACAAAACCTGAGACCTAAATTCACAGTTGTTAATTTTGAGGAAAGGGTTTCAAAGGTAATAAATCCTGGCAAAACTGATCACACACATACACACACACACACACACACACACACACACACTCAATACCAGGAATATAGAGTAGATCATCACCATACATGCTTCATGCTTGAGATCCTTACATATTACTTTAAGTTATACAACATGACAAAATTCCAGAAAAACAGAGTCATAAAACAAGATATTTAGAAAATCCTATATGTTTTAATTAACTGTATCCATAATTTAAATCCTTCCTACAAGTGATTTCTATGGTTTGATGATGAATTTTGTGAACTTTTCCATAAAATTCATAAACAAATAACAAATATGTTATTTGCACAATCTTTTGCAACCTCTTCCTTGGAACAGAAATAGTGAAAACACAGCAAAATGTTGAATGGGATCCCTATAAATTTTACAATAAACTGATAAGGATATCATAAGAAAGGAAAAAATAGGAGGTAGGGCACCTGGGTGGCTCAGTCAGTTAAGTGTCTGCCTTCAGCTCAGGTCACCATCCCAGGGCCTTGTGATAGAGCCCCAGGCAGGGCTCCTAGCTGAGCAAGGAGCCTGCTTCTCCCTCTTCCCCTCCCTCTGACTCTCTCCCCGCTCATTAAAAAAAAAAAAAAAAAAAAAAAAAAAATCAGTGGTTGTTATGCACACATAACAAATAAAGGAAAAAAACCCTTGTTTTTGAAAAATGGAATTGAATCACCCTTCAATTATAAAACCCCATGAACAAATTGGGTTTAATCCAAGAATAAATTCTTACTGGCCTAACATTTTAAAATCAAATATCTTTAACAAAGACAAAACCATGGCAGTACCACAACAGATACAGAGAAACCATTTGGTAAATTTTCCTTCCAGTTAACCAGTTTTCAAAAATCTCAGGAAACTATAGCAGATACCATTATTAATGATGCAGGACTGAAAAACACAACCTGTGATCAGGATGGAGGCAAGGATGCCTACTATTACCAATTCTATTCAACTCTGTATGGAAGTCAAAAGCCAATAATGCAGCGAAAAGTTTAAAAATCCATAAATGATTAGAAAGAAATAAATGAACCTGTACTTATCCACAGACTGTATGTTTATGTTTATGTATGTTTGTTTCCAGAATGCCTAGAAGCAATCTATATGTAATAAATTAGAATTAATAACTGCACTTAGCAATATTGCTGGATCCTAGAGAGTTAAATCTAAATATTTTTCTGAGAACAGCAATTCTCACTAAACATTTTGTACACATCATATTAATGTGAAAACTCTATACAGCAAGATTATAGTGTTAAGTCTTTTTCCATACACTGATTATATAAAAATTGAGAGGATTTTAACCCTAGTTATTATTGTCACTTTTTCTGATATCATGGCAACACAGTCCCCTGAATATTAAATAAACTCTACATTGTACTTGACATTTAATCCTGATAGGATAGTAAAAAGAACATTCTTCACGACAATTTCACTTATGGCTCCCCGTTTAATGATTTTAATGACTAATCACAGGTCACCTTCATATAAACGGTTCACAACTAAGTTAAATTATTTCTCCATTTCTGTATTTCTTCTTATTTTTTCTTTCTTATCTAGTAGCTCTGTTCTAATTCTGGCTCTAAGCATAAATTAATATTGTCTTGTACTACTATTAAAAACTAAAAAAGTAGATGGTTCAAAAGAATCATTAGTAATATGCTATCATTTGACAATTTATTTTATTCTATTGATTACACATAAGGTGTGCATTCAGTGTAAAAGTTCCAAAAAATGCAGATAAATATCTTTGCACAGAAGTAACTATGATAAGCAGTGAAGAATGTAACTTAACAAATATGCATACAATTATACGTTTACATAATTAATACTTGTGAACACATGTGAAATAAATTATAATTTGTTTGCTTTTTTATTAAAAATAAGTCCTGGAGATATCTTCTGCAATTATTTGCAATCTGTCTGATTGGATGTAAAATCTGCAGAGCACTTATAGTATGAACACAAATAGTCTATTGAAAATAGCTGTTTTGCCTTTTTATATCTATATTTTTACATACCCTTAAAAGTTCTGTCACAGAAAGGCAATTACTGTAGAAAAGGGAAGGCAAATTTAAAATAGCAGTAAAAAATAGCAAATTAATTTCCAAAAACTAAGTACCATTTTATAATCCCTCCAAACTCTGGTATCAATATATAGAAAAGTTTGTATCTTGGTATTTAATTTCCACTAAGTATTAAGCTTATTGCATACTAATTGCCAAATAATGCTTATTTTTGTACATATCACATATGCATTTTATTAACACAGTTTCTTAGGGTATATACTTTCATAACTATTTGAATACAAAAATTATTACACATTAAGTATATGCATATATGTGTTACTTTCACTCACATTCTATATATTCCATTACTGAATTGGTTCTGGTATGTCCTCTATTTATATAAATCATATCACCAACATAGTATGTTTTCCAAAACAGGATTTTATTATTCAATGTAACTATAGTAAATATAAATATCTTTCTCTAGGCAATAATGTGTCACTTCCTCATTTTTTATTAGGAGTCTTATCTTACAGTTTCTCATCCATTTCAGTATTAGTATCAGAACAATTAGAGCAACAAACCATTTTGATAGTTTGCTTGTGAAAGTGCTTAAATTGTTTTAATCTGTATATAATCTACACAGGTATTTGTATGTATTTTAATAATAAAAAGATGTTTTGGCTTTTGCTATATTTCATACCAGGTTTTTTTCTTTTTTGCTTCCAATTTATTTTTTTTTTTTTGCTATTGTCAATCCAATAAATTACCCTTTTATTTATACAAATGAAAAATTTTGGATTGACAAAAATGAAAATGTTAAGTACTAAAATATTTCAGTAGCAAACGATATATTAGGCACTTATATGAACTATAAGGAATAAACTGTACAAAGTCAAGACCTCTGAAAAGATACGTTACCTCCACAGGAACCATGATTTAAAAGATGGCTGCCTTCTCTAAATAATTCATAGAGAACCGGAGATAATGGAGCTGAATTTTTCCAATTTCTTAACAAACAATGAAATTGTCAGTAACATTCTATATCCAGCAAACTGGATATCCAGAAAACTGAGAGTGAATTAAGACACGAGAATGAATTAAGACACAATCACATAAACAGACCTACGACAATTTGTTGGTGGACAACCTGTAATTTACGTTGCTACCGGAAGTTCTACTGGCTGACGGGAAAGGGCACTTAACGGAAAGAGAGTACCACAGAAATGCGTGAAGAGCGCCCGGTGGAGGGCCAAGATGTCTCCCTCTGCTGGTGGCAATTGGTAATGTCAGTTGGCTGTAATTTCAGCCTAGGAATTTATGCAGCATTACAAGGGCTGTGTTGTATTGGTTACAAAGCTTTGCTGAGCTTGGTCCAGAATCCTGGAAGGAGCCATAAAACCCATCTCTTGAGGGAAAAGGTGTTAAAGAATGTGCGAACATGTATTTAAACCACCACAGGTAAAAATCACAAGAAGAATTTAAATTGAAAAATTTAAAAACCCAATAAACAGAAAAGTTGGCACAGAGTGAGGAACAGAGAAATAAAGGGCAAAATAGAATATGAAGGGCAAGTTGGTCAGCTTTAATGAAAACTGTATTAATAATAATAATATTAAATTTAAGACCTATTCATTCCAATGAAAATGAGATTTTTCCAACTAAAAAAAAAGCAAGTCCCAATTATGTGTTTACATGTGAAATAAATTTGAATTGAAACACACAGCAAGAAAGTAATAATATGAATATGTCATGTAAAATTAACCATAAGAAAGCTTGATTTAGTATATTAATGCCAACAAAGCTGACTTCAAGAAACAATGTAACTGGAGATAGATATATGGACATTTTATTTCAAAGTACATAAAACAAGATCTTATTTATTTTTTTTTAATAATTTTTCACTTCTCTGCTAAAATTCTTAAATTTTTCAACTATTTGTTTGAACATGTTAGGTATCTTAATGCATAGCTGATGGATCTTTTACATGGGTAACATTTGTTTCTATTTCCGTTACCTATTGTTTCAATTGCCTTTTGGCCACATGTTCCTTTCTCTTACTTATCTTCATCATTTTTAACTGTATGCCAGAACTATGTATGAAAATCTTAGAGATGATTCAAATATAATTTCACTCCGTCTGAGCAAGTACCAGCACTATCATTTTCAGACCTAATTAATCCAGAGATTCAAACGACTCAAAGTTGAGCCTGGTAAGAGTTGGTCAATTTTAGATTCACTGTTGCTCTCAAGCTGTAGTCTTCGATATCCCGTCGAAACCCAGGAGAATTTACATCTTTCTGTTCTGTGGTCTACCACACATAGATGCTGATTAGCAAATTCTGAAATTTTGTTTACCCTGTGGTGTGGTGAGTTTATTGGAAGCTCTGTTCATTGTTCTGCCTCTAAGTAAGGTAGCTGAAGCTATAGATTCCTTGAGGGGAAAGAGCTGAATTCTATGGATGTTCAGTTTGCAAAATTTCTGACAGACAATTGTCCTTTGTTAGTTCTTCAATCTCTTTCTCTTTTCTCTCTCTTCTAGCATTTCAAGTTTACAAGTGGTCTGATTTACCTAGATGGCCTTGATCAGTCAAGCATCTTGAATATATAAATAAGTATATATTATGCCACCAACTTTGTTTATTTTGGCTCAGTATTATGTTTCTGAGATTCATCCATGTTGACATGTGTACTTCTGGTTCATTTACTTTCAGATGAGGGACATTGGGGTAGTTTTTATCAGGTAGATAAATAGATAGGCTGAGTGACTTGGTCAGAGATTGTAATTTGTTTGGTAAAACCATTGAAATCCTTAATACATATTTTGAGATTTAATATATGATAAGGTGTCATTAATTTATGCAAGCGTAAAGCAGGTACATACTTTTCTCTTAACCCTTATCTTCTCTAATATATCTCCTCATCTACTTGACTGTTTCCAGTCATTAGGGAGTAACCCAATAATGTTCCTCCAACAGATCAATCATACTTGGCACATGTTGGGAACTGAGAAATCATTTATGGATTCAGCAAAAAATTTAGATAGAGGGGAAATTAAGCAAATAATAACAAAAAGGACTGAGTCCTCAAGAAGAACATTGGCCTTGAAGGAATTTGTTCACCTTAATACCTAGCTTGGATTACTTGGCTTTAGAAAGCAAAACTATTACAAATTAATACGTATTTTTAAAAATAGTATTTGTAGCAATGTCTACTTCCAGTACTGGCAGAACAGCCATTTCACCCCAGCCACTGTGCTAAAGAAAACTAGAAGATTTAGAAGATCTTAAAGATATTATTCAAAGTCTCCAAAATGCCAAGAAGAGACAGGATTAAGTCCTTTACTAATTCAAAAGAGATAATTGAGGGCGCCTGGGTGGCTCAGTGGGTTAAGCCGCTGCCTTCGGCTCAGGTCATGATCTCAGAGTCCTGGGATGGAGTCCCGCATCGGGCTCTCTGCTCGGCAGGGAGCCTGCTTCCCTCTCTCTCTCTCTCTGCCTGCCTCTCCATCTACTTGTGATTTCTCTCTGTCAAATAAATAAATAAAATCTTTAAAAAAAAAAAAAAAAAAGAGATAATTGAGGATGCAAAATGCAAAGCAGAAAGTTGTAGCTGAAAAGCTATGCAGCTGATCAATGTTTCCAGCAATCTCACCAGCCCAGGGAATATAGAATGGACCTGATAACACATGAGGGAGGAAAGGTTCTGGAAAACAATCCAACAAATCATTTGACATCTCTGAGAAGATATGCCCTAAATGTAACATGAACCAGAAATACAAAACTCACAAAACCTGACGTGCAGCTTCAAAAGGACTCAATCTTTCATTGTTAGGAGATGAATTACTCCTGCACGAAATGCTCCTCAAAAGCAAAATAAAATACTCCCTGGCCTCCAATTATCTCCACAGTATTTCATACAGAAAACCTAGTTTGCAATAAAAAATAACTTATACATGCAAAAATGAATGGGAAAAAAAGGATTAAGATCAGCCTATATTACACTTTCTCCATTTACTGAGGACACCTGGGACAGAAAGATCAATGACTTGGTTACACCCATACAATTTAGAGTGACAGTGAGATATCACTGTACATTTACTAGAAAGACTACAAGTAAAAATACTAACCATTCCAAGGGCTGGCAAGGATGTGGAGCTACTGTGACTTTCATACACTACTGGGAGAGCATTAAATGATTCAATTATTTGGAGAAATTTATTTACTTTATCTTATTTAGGATGCAATTAGAGCATATATCTATACATATATTTGTATAAAAGTATTTATTGCCTAGACAGGGGGCCATCAGGAGAGTCAGAAGAGGTGATTATGCAGCTCCATATGGAAATTTTGGCAGGTAACAGATAGGATTAATATCTTGTTTCCTGATAAATATCTTGTTTCCTGATATATACATATATACAAATCAGATCACAATGTACACTTTAAAGTTGTATGTCTTACTGTATATTAATTATACCTCAATAAATATTTGCTCATGTATAGGATGGACCAAGACAAGTGTCTAAAGAAAATTTCTTATATTAAATGGAAAAGAGAACATGCTGGAAAATTCAACGTCTGGTTATTTCTCAGAAGACTTTAGAAAAAAAATGGTAAATAGAGGAAAACAATAAAATTAAAAACAAAATTTAATGAATTTTAAAAATTACAAAGAGAATATCAACAAAATCAAAAAGGTTTTTTTGTAAAGATTAATTAAATTGATAAACAACTAGTAAGACTGATACAAGAAAAAGAGAAGGCACACATACTCTGTATTTAGAATATAAGGGCAATCATCTCACCAATAAATCTGATGACATGAAATGATAAAACTCCAAGGAAAACATGCTTAAAAAAAGAAAATAAGAGGCGCCTGGGTGGCTCAGTGGGTTAAGCCGCTGCTTTTGGCTCAGGTCATGATCTCAGGGTCCTGGGATCGAGTCCCGCATCAGGCTCTCTGCTCGGCAGGGAGCCTGCTTCCCTCTCTCTCTCTCTCTCTGCCTGCCTCTCCATCTACTTGTGATTTCTCTCTGTCAAATAAATAAATAAAATCTTTAAAAAAAAAAAAAAGAAAAGAAAGGAAATCTTATTAATTATATATTTATTAAATAAATTGACTCTGTTAAGAGAAATTTTCCTGTAAATGAACTCCATACCCTGGTTCTGGTCCCTGAAGTTGTGAACTTTTCCATATAAATGAGAAAGAAATAACACCGATCTTGCACTACTTCTTCCAGAAAATAAAAGTAGTAAAAAAACTTCCAGTAAGGCTAAATTTGACCCATTTGAAATGTTACACCAAGATGACAAGGATTTTATAAGAGAATAAAATCAAAGGTTTCTCTATCATAGCCAAATGCAAAGAAATAGGATGTTTAATAAACTGAGTCTAATCAGCTGTAATACACATGAACAAATAATGTTTAATCCAAGAATAAAGCCATAGTTTGTATCATTTAGAAATCAAACAAAGTTAACAGAACAAAGGAATAAAATCCCAGGATTATCCCAAACTGCGCAGAAACGCCATTGAACAAAATTTACCACATACAATAAAAAACAAACAACGCTCAGAAAACTGAAGCAAATGTGATAACTACTGATGAAATATTGAAAACTTACCCTCTCATGAGGAACAAGTCTGCTTATTATCACCAGTTTTACCTAACATTTTAGGGAGGCCCTAGCCAGGACAATAATGCATGAAAAAGATAACAACAAAGGATAAAGATTGAAAAGGAAGGAATGCAATCGCCATATTCAGAGGTTGCATACTTATGTGGTTATCTGATCTAAAAGTGATCTATAGCTATTGTGCTAGAATAAATTAGTCAGTTTAGCAAGATTACTTGGTACAACCTCAAGAAACAACTCAGGTGTAATCCTAAATGCCACAAATAAGTAATTAAAAAATGACATTACTATAAAAAATACCATTTAAAATGTCATCAAAGGGGATCCTGGCTGCCTTAGTCAGAAAAGCATGTGACTCTTGATTTCGGGGTCATGGGTTTGAACCCCACATTGGATATAGAGTCTACTTAAATTAAAAACAAAACAAAACAAAACAAAAAAGCAAACAAAACAAAATGGCACCAAATAACATGAAACTCCAAAGTGTAAGTTTAATGAAAGATGTGCAAGATCTATACACTGTAAAGTGTGGGAAACTGTTGAGAAATATAATGACACTGAGTCACAAATCCAATATAATCCCAATTAAAATCTCATCATTTCTAATGATGTTAAATTTCTTCCTCTGCATGCTAGTCACATGGGTGTTATTTGTGAAAATTAATCAATCTGTAACTTATGAATTGTATACTTCTGTGTATGCTTGCTAAACTTTAATGAAAACTTTGATTTATTAAAGCAAAATGTCGCAGCTATCATTTTTCTTTTTAAAAAATACTGTTTTGGGGGCGCCTGGGTGGCTCAGTGGGTTAAAGTTTCTGCTTTCGGCTCGGGTCATGATCCCAGGATCCTGGGATTGAGCCCCACATTGGGCACTCTGCTCAGTGGGGCGCCTGCTTCCCTTCCTCTCTCTCTGCCTGCCTCTCTGCCTACTTTTGATCTCTGTCTGTCAAATAAATAAATTTTTAAAAAATTAAAAAATCAAAAAAATTTTAAAAATTTAAAATGCTGTTGTTGTTGTTTTTTTCTCATAACCAAATTAAAACTAGTTTAAGAAACTTAAGAAACAATTCAGGCTTAACAGATTTAATAAAAGAAACAGATGCACAATTTATATTTTAGATAGCATCCATAAATTAAGTACATCTCAATTAAAAGTCATATTGGGATGTATAGTAGAAGAAGAGGAATGTGAGGAAAACTGTGATGATGACTAATAGGGAAAACTGGAAGGGGAAGAAGAAAGAAAATAAGAAGATTTAACATTATCAAGCCCCCAAATATGAAAAAATAAGTTTAAAAAAAAGTGTGAACATTAAGAAATAATATCCAGAGGGGGAAAATAAGCTTCGAAATGATTTATTTTAATATATGGAGAGGCTTACAGAGGGAAAGGGCAAGATATCTATCTCATTTGAGTCTACATTATTCATCAATAGGGCTATAGATATGGACTTAAGTAACCTGGAAATCCCTTCCAGCACTTTGAAGTTAGCTCTGTGATAAAAAGAGCTTTGGGCCTATGGGTCAGAAATTTGGTTTTCATTTTTCGTATTTCCGTGCCTGTTCTATAACCTTAGGCAACATACCTAACCTTTCAGAACTTCAGTCAGCTCACATTTAAAACTTTGATAATATTTGCTTACCTACCCGTAAGCATTGCAATGAGAATCAGATATGACAGTGGGGAGCAAGACAATCTCTAAATGAGTCTTAAACCCTATAAGACATTATAAAAAATGTATTCATATCATATTACAGACCATGTAGAGGTTTTCATTATAACAGCTAAATGTGCTTTAAGTTTGCATTCTTATAAAATGATATTTGCTATATAAATATCACCGAAAGAGTTCAATTTAGAAATGAGGCACAGTTATTAGCTATTCAAATTCTAACTGGAGACTGCAAAGCCTTGGAATATGAAATTCCAAATAAGGCTCAAATTTATTCAGAATGTAATTTTTATAATTAGAAAGGAAATGTCATCAATATGTGAATGTTTAACATTATTTAGTTGAGAATTTTTTTAATTTTTAATTTTTTATAAACATATAATATATTTTTATCCCCAGGGGTACAGGTCTGTGAATCGCCAGATTTACGCACTTCACAGCACTCACCATAGCACATACCCTCCTCAATGTCCATAACCCCACCCCCCTTCACCCGAACCCCCCTCCCCCCAGCAATCCTCAGTTTGTTTTGTGATATTAAGAGTCACTTATGGTTTGTCTAGTTGAGAATTTTTTTTTAAGAAATAAAGAAATAATTTTTAACAATAAAAAAACTCTAAAGTATATGACATAAAAAGCCTTCTAGTATCATGTATACTGCATTTTCTTGGGAAATATCAAACAATAATTTCAATAATTCCAAGAAAGCTATTATTTATAGTTAATTCAAGTATTAATATTGTCTGGTGGGAAGACTGTAGTATCAGTAAGTAAAGAAACTTTGTTCTATAATCCTTAAGACCTGTATTTTCAGGGCACCTGGGTGGCCAGTGGGTTAAGCCTCTGGCTTCAGCTCAGGTCATGATCTCAGGGTCCTAGGTTCAAGACCCACATCCGGCTCTCTGCTCAGAAGCGAGCCTGCCCCCCCCCCCACTTCTTTGCCTGCTGCTCTGCCTACTTGTGATCACTCTCTCTCTCTCTGTCAAATAAATAAATAAAATCTTAAAAAAAAAAAAAAACCCTGCATTTTCTTGTCCTAAAAAAGGAAATGATACCAATCCTATCTACTTACCATAACTCTAGACCCTACTAATAGCAAAAATACTGTGAGTTATTATTATTACTAGAATAGAAAAAAACATCTCGGCTTCTAGGGGAATTAACATAATTTTGCTCTTTTACTACCTTCAAAGCAAATAGACATTAAATAGTTGTGTGACTAACATAACACAATGAACTTTTTTAAAAAAGTAAAAAAAATTAAAAATTAAAACAAAACAACAAAAAAGAATAATAGTAAAGCTTATGAATTGCTTAAAGAAAGATAGGTATCTTATTGTTGCTTCCTATAAGTTAGTGGAAGGTTCATGGACCAAGCTGGATTTAACATAAGCTTAAGTAAATGATAAGGGAATGCTGAATATGAGATGACTTTGGGCACCCTGAGTGGTTTGGCAGAAATGAGGGGTTTGGAGGAGGAACTGGAATATATAGGGAAGAAACTAGAAATAAATAAGGGAACTGACAATTTGGAAAAAGAAATAGAAAAAAAAACCCTAATGGGTTATATGTGGTATTTTAAGGTAATCATAGAAAAGCAAATGACAATGTTCCATTAAAAAGAACTATTAAAGCCAGTAATCAGTCACAACAGCATCTAATCAAGATGATGAAAATGAGTGCCTTTAGCAGCTGATTGAGAAAAATGAAAATTATGAGACAAATTTTGTCAAGACTTGATATGAAATGCATGGCTTTCTTGCTTTTTGGTTTTCTTCAAATCATAGCTAGAAAAGTTGGCAGACTTCCAAATGCTGGTTGACTTCAAATTATGGACATTCCATATAAGTTAACACTTCATTCTTTTTGCTAAGTTTTTAAAAATGCATACTTGCTGAAGAGATATTTTGGAAGACAGGCAAATGAATCTATGCTGCTACTCCTTGAATCTTATAAAAATCAGCCACTAAAACAATTCAAACAGTAAATCTAAATACAGTTTAAAATAAACATATGATTTGCTTCATTTCTTTTGTAGAAATACTTCTAATTGGCCTCTTGTGATTGGGCTTTCTATATTGGCCTTTGCTTCAGGTTATTCCTTCTAGCCTCATCAACTTAAAATGATGGTAATGATGATAATGACTTGAGTAATATACTCTCCTTTATCATGTTTGAATTTTCTGTTAAAATCCATTAGCAGTCACATTAATGTCTCCCACATGAGGACCACCAAGTCTTTACTTGAAATTCCTTAAAATGACTTTTCCTTTTAGAATTTCCAATTATTAAAAATATCTGATGTTTTGTTCAATATTTAAGAAAATTCAGTTTGCTTAGAGATTAGAGAAGCAGCACTTTCCTACATCTGCTTTTAATATCTCAAATGACAAGGTGGCTTTTTCTTTATCACCAAGTAACCAAAGTTAGCATTCTTGTAGCTTTCTGTACCATCTGTTTAGCAATTTATTCAGGAACATTACCAGGCTCTGTCCTAAGCACTAGGGATTAAATAGTAAATTAAAAAAGTACATAGTTCTTGCCCTCGTGGAGCCTACCTTCTGTGGGAGAACAGAAATCAAATAAATATATACCAACAAAATGTCAAGTTTTATGAAGTGTTATGAAGAAAATGATTAAATGTCAGAAACTATTAAAGGTTTGAGGACTTAAAATTCTGCTTTGATTTTGGTAATGTGTAAGTCATTGGGTAATTTAAAGTGATCTCAGTAGCACAGTGGGAATCCATATCTGATAGGAGTGTCTTCTAGAATAATTGGAGATGTTTTCTCTAAAGGGGGGCAGAGGAAATGTACGCAGCTGAGGAGGATGCAAAGTCAAGGAAGGTTTTCTTTTTCCCCACTAGATGAAAACTATCACAGATGCTTTAACAGTAAAGAATATAGATAATTGCAAATAATGGTCCATAAAGAATAAGAAGGAATTCCAAGTGCAAAGTCCTTAAATGGACAATGGAAAATGAGTTTCAGTGGTTAAATGGAGAGCTGGCACCGGACAGAAGAGAAATGCCATCCCGTGTAATGGAAAAAAGACAGAGTGTGTGGTTTAAAATCAGGTTAGCTGGTGTACATGTCTAGTATCGGCCATATTATGCTGGTAACTTTGCTTTTTGCTGTGAGATTGAATGAGATCATCTGTAGGTTCTTGGCCGGAGAGGATGTTTGAGATATGAGGAACGACAAGATAGCACCTGTGGATTTCCTCTAAATCAGATTCTGAGACAAGGACTTGGTTGTGGGTAGTTTATTTGGGAGTTACTCCCAAGAAGTACAAGCAGGAAAGTGAGACAAAACAGATGAGAGACAAATATACGTCACTATATCCTGAATCTTATAGAACTCAGAGCTATCCACACCTTTATACCCCTTTGCCTTATTTAAGCCATCTTAATTTCCCAGACTTATAGTAATGTTTTTCCTAACTTCCCTGTCACCAGTTTTGCCACTTACCAATCATCAGCAGCATAATAATAAAAAAGGCAGCTTTTCCTCTCTCAAAATCCTTCACGAGAAATCTCTCGGTTTTGTTACACAAGGTCTCTCATGATCTGCCCTTACGTTTGCATCGTTATCTTCTACCATGTGACCAAAACACTCTTCTATCTAGCCAACATACTGAACTTCTCTGGCTTTTTACACTCTACAAAAAAGACCCTTATTCAGAATTCTCTCAACCATATTTTCCAACTGGATAAATGCTGCGCATTCAAACGGATTTTTTTTCTGTCCCTGACACCTTTCCTTAAACCCCTGATTTGATTTAGTGGCTAAATCAGTGGATTGCTAACCCACTGCTAATAAATTTTTATCATAGGACAATTCACTGTATACAAACATACACGAAAATGTATATATATATATGATATATATGTATATATGTGTTATATATGATAAATGTTATATATGTATATATGTTATATATTATATATATTTATATATATAAAATATTTTGGATACTTCTACACTTTGTGAACTTTTGTGAAATCTTGTGACAAGTTTCTCTTCTCTGTATTGCTATAGTACAGAGCATTAGCAAGATTTTGTTAATTTTAATTTTATATTAAATGAATATAAAATTAAACTAAGTCTAAACTGTGATCCAAATATTCATCAAAGAAAATAGCCAACACTAAAGTTTGCGGATCTCTGTGCAAACACAAGCCTCATTATGGGTAAGATAATGATTTTTTTTTTTAAGAGTTAGGTAACAATGAGGGACACGAGGGTGGCTCAGTTGGTTAAGTTTCTGCCTTAGTCTGGGGTCGTGTCCCAGGGTCCTAGGATCAAGCTCCATGTCAGTGAGGGGGTCTGCTTCTCCCTCTCCCTCTCCCTGCTGCTGCTACCCTTGCTTGTACTCTCTCTTTCTCTCTTTCTGTCAAATAAATAAAATCTTAAGAAAATAATAACCAAAAACACTGCTAAAAAAATAAAAGAATTAGGTTACAATGATGCCATACCCAGAGCTCACAGACAGCAGAATCTTTACCCTCCATCTTTAAAAAAATTGAGGGCTTTTTATATTATGCAAATGTTAAGTATCTAGTGAATAAATAGATGAATGAATGAACTCTTATTGTCTGCCATGAGGTTGACTAACGATATTGACCAAGTTGTTGAGGAAAATCTTATCTTCTTTGACATGGAGCTGAGATTTTGGAAATAGAGTAGGGCCTTTCTTTTCCACTGACTCTGTGAATATGAAGAGTTGTCAGCCTATTACTTAGTGAACAGGATTAAGCCATACCAGTGTACAGGATAATCTATGAAAGTTATAGCAAGGAAATGCAGAGCAGCAAAGGCTGTTTCTTTGTATTCGGTGGTGTGTCATCAGAAACTCTTCTAGCTTGCTACTTGAAATATCTTTTTGGTGAATAGTGGAAACTTCCTAACCAGTATCCAAAATGGAAGATAAAATTATATGTTATCATTGTCAAACATTTTTTGGTGAAAGGAAGATGGTCTGCTTCAAGAGAGAGAAGAGTTAATTTTCACAGTGCTTGACCATGGACAAACCTCCCAGCAACTGTTATAAGAGTTAGGAGAGGGGAATTACAGGGTGATACATGTTTTGAAGTTTTTCTTAGATCATTGAACTGGTACAGTAGTTAAGAGGGGCTAGGAACCAGAGTCAGTAATATTTGATTATCATGTAAAATTAATCTAATTAGAAAAATTTTAAAGACCTTTTTGACTGAGATCTTAACTCTCAAAAATTTGAACCTTTCATTCACTGACTTAAAATAGTACATAGCTCCAGAGATCTGAATAGAAAAAGTAATGGTTTTTAATTATTGCTCAAAAATACCATCAAAAATTTTGAATTAAAATAGCTTTTTAAGGTTATTTCCACAACTGTTGATATGTGTTATATTTAGATCAAATAATGAAGATACAATAGTTTTTATTTAATATTATTTATTACAAGAATGACAATTTGAAGTTATAAAATAGGATGAAAAAGATATCCCATGTATGTGTACCATCACAACCAAAAACTAAAATCCTATCCCAACAATTCACATGCTTCGCCCTACCTTGTAAGAAAAAAAATGATCACTGCCTCATGTTGAGAGAAGATGGTGTGAGAACTCTGCTGGTAAGAGAACCATCTCTAGCTACAACAAGCAAGCAAAGGCTGGGACGAACACTCTTTTATTAAAATCACTGTAGTCTTCCGAAAAGGTTCTGACAGGTGTATTAAAAATATTTTTTTAAAATCATATGAAGTGTAAACACATACAATAGTTACCATAAAAAGAGTGCATGTATGATTGACTAGATAAAGGTATGAAATAATTTGGATTTTGCTAAATTATTAATATATAATCCACTACTGCAGTAGAACACTATTCTGTTTGAGAAAAGCTTTAGCTTTCAACATGAAAGAAATCAGCAAACCCTGTTTATGCATTGACTAATAAAAGGCAGTATGTTATCTATCTTGTTCAGCTATATTATTCTACACTCTGTCATTGCCTTGATGCATCTATCTAATTTTTATCATCTGAAAAATACTCGATCACATTTTAATATCTTTTATTTAATGCTACCATATATAAAGAAGGGATGAACATTCCTTTGGTGGGGGGAAGGAGAGGAAGAAGGAAGTTAAATCCATTTGCTTGTACATTGCTGCTTCAGACTTAGCCAAGATATTTATTAAAAGCAAGGAAATGATGGATTCATATTTTATAAACCTCTAGAACATCTGTACTACAAGATTTCTTTTAAGCTGTTTCTCAAGTATTTGTAATAATTTCTGGGGAGCAAAAAAGGCCCCAAATATCTGCAGATATTAATTACAACTTTTTTGGGAAACACTTGAGCCATATATTCTGGTCATAAGAGAAAAATCATGCATTTTATTAAAGAAGAATATGGCCAAAGGGGTAAAAAATTCTAGTTGCTCAATCTTGAGATTTTAACTTGATTAATATTTCCATATACACATGTGTATATATGTATATATCTATCTTTTGCATCACTGAACAGACAACAATTTCATCTATTAATACAAATGCAAAAGCACATTTTTTATTATATTACCAAATAGTACACAGTAAACTATGGCAATTCTCTACCAGGAGAGAAATAGTGTATACAGACATCAAACAGACAATATATAAATATAAAAATATAAAAATAGGATATAGTTTTCTTGTGCTTTTCTTAAATCCAATATTCCATCTTCATATGTGAGTAAAAATTTTATAAATACTTGAATGCACCATGATCCCTCTTCTTACTCTTCAAATATGATTTTTCTCCCTCTTGAACACTATTCTATTCACAAGTCAGCTTCAGTATTAATGTCACTTTCCTCTGAAGAGATTTCCCTGCCATCACCCCACCCCCCCGCCAAGTTAAGTGTCCTTCTTAGGTACTCCTGGAACGTCCATACTTCTCTGCTATAATGTTTCTCAAATGTTGATATTTTAAATTGTTTCTCTTCTGCCACTGAAAATTTTCTCTGTTAAAGCAGTAACGGAGCTTATGCTTATTCACCATTGTAACCTCTGATCCTACAGGAATCTCTGGAACCTAATGTATTTCAAATAAAATATTTTGATTGAAAGTATATTAAAATCAGTACCTAAGAAAATATCTAGGACATAGTATTTGCTCAATAAATATTTGTTTAAATATGCTCTGTTATCTTTAGAAGAACTACCACCTCTTGCTATAATCAAAAGTTCTATTATTAAGTGGTAAATCAAAGATTTTCCTTTATTTTATTTTATTTTTTTATAGATTTTATTTATTTATTTGACAGAGAGAAATCACAAGTAGATGGAGAGGCAGGCAGAGAGAGAGAGGGAAGCAGGCTTCCTGCTGAGCAGAGAGCCCGATGCGGGACTTGATCCCAGGACCCTAAGATCATGACCCGAGTCGAAGGCAGCGGCTTAACCCACTGAGCCACCCAGGCGCCCCTTCCTTTATTTTAATTCCTAGAAATTTTTATTCATAAGTCATAACATGGATAAAAAAATAGGAGAACATATATGAAATTGAATTTTATAATTGAATCATGATTCTAAGCATGATACTAACTAAGGCCCATTTCTTGCAATAGGAAATGTGTAAAAGCATCCTGGAGAAACAGCAGTGAAATTCTCATGTGGCAGGATAATGTAAATACCCTCATTTGAGCTCATACAAAGATTTCAGGAATGGTTTTCCAAAGTGGTTTGCAGGATCAGGCTCAGTGACAATATAGATTATTTTTACCTGGAGTTATTCTAGTTTATGAATTGTGCTTTTGAATATATCCCAGAGCTGAAAGCCATAAGTAAACTTGTAATAGGATTGAATTCTCAGTTGAATTGCCAGAAGCTGACCCATTGCCAACCCCCTATTCAGTTTCGAATGATTGCTTAGTCAAGCAACCTTCCAGATTTAATACATTATACCTTCTGCAAGTTATACTTTAGCTGATATATTTCACTCTTCAAAATTCTTATGAACTTTTCAGTCTGAGGTTATGGCATGTGTTCTTATGTGGTCTTGAATGTCAAATTGTTGAGATTTACATTTTAAATCTGTTTTATAGCCAATTACTTAAAGAAAGTATAAAAGGATTAGTAGCTTTTTAAGAAGGATATTTTAATGTAATAGGACACTAATTCTTCACTGTTTATAAACTGTTCATAGAATTTCAAATTTATTTATTTTTCATTTTTTAAGGATTTTATTTATTTATTTGAGGGAAAAAGAATAAGAGAGAGAGGGCATGAGAAGGGGGAGGGTCAAAGAGAGAAGCAGACTCCCCGCTGAGCAGGAAGCCTGAATCGGGACTCAATCCTGGGACTCCAGGATCACAACATGAGTTGAAGACATTTGCTTAACCAGCTGAGCCACCCAGGTGCCCCTAGAATTTCAATTTTATGTACTAAGTTATCCATATCTATGGATATATATTTGGTAGCTATACATTATTTTAATTATTCTATCATGCGAAAAATAATTTTTATTAAAATGTAATGGGCATAATTGATACAATGATTAGTGCGTTATGTTGTACAATTGGCTCAAACAATGGATATTGACTTAGTATCTATTGTGTTACAATAACTTCTCAACAGCAGCATTTATGGTTTTCAATCTTAAATTTGCTTTCTCACTCTGCAACTTCAATTAATTCTATATGATCAAGAACTCTAGCAAAAAGTGAATTCTTAATTGTACATTAAACATACTATGGTTCTCAATTTGAGTGTCATTCCAGGGGTATCCAACAGATCAAAATAAAATTCATAATCTTGTACAGTCATCAACTATATAATGATACAGTAAAACAAAAACAAGTAAAATATAGAGTATTTAGGAACATATAATTTATAGATGTCCCACACAGTATGACTCTATATATGAGTACCCACTCTATAAAATTTGTTCATATTAATCTATACCAGAACCTAAAACTAAGAATAAAGCAAAACTCTATGGCTTCTTGATATACAATAAATCAAAACTTGATATTTCAAACTAAGTTACATTTGAACCTTAATCCTGAAGAACATGTATCCATGCTAATACACTAACAAAAATTAAGTTGATTAATTAAATCACAAATTATTGGATGATTCAGCATACTTACCCAAGTCCTTAAGAATGTTGCTTTACACTTTCTATTGTGGACATCTACTAAAATATCATGTTTTCTTAATTTTATATTTCACACCCTAGAATAACTCCACATGAAAGTTTCTGAAAGGATTCTATTCTTTCTTAAAAAAAAAAAAAAAAAAAGACTTATTTTAGAGAGAAAGAGAGAGGGGGAGAGAGGGAGACAGTGCACATGCGTGGGGATGGGCAGAGGTCCAGAATCTTGAAGCCAACTCCTCAATGAGCACACAATCCAATGGGGCCAGATGGGGGTGGCTGGGTCCCATCACCATGAGATCACAACCTGAGCTGAAATCAAGAGTCATATGCTCAATGGACTGAGCCACCCAGGCACCCTGAAGGGATTCTATTCTTCTGATTGTGACATGATTCCTAAACCAAGCCATTTGCCCAAACTAACTAACCATGTATAATTTCAAAAGTATATATTTGCATACTATTTTCATGTGGTAATTTTAATAGAAATAGAGTTAATTTCCTATTCCTTATCAGTTTTTTGGTTTTTTTTTTTTTTTTTTTTTTTTGCATCCAGAGAGGACTACACAAACCAAATTCCATAACATGATCAGAGACCTAAGAACCATAACACGATCAGAGACCTAAGAAGTCAAATACTTATTATAATCCAGCCTCTATCCCTTCACCCCACCCTCACTTTTGGTGTTTATTGACTAGGTTAAAGTCAATCTTTCTATTATATGAATAGTTTCCTTGTTGAAAATACTGTATAATCTTCATTTTCATTAACAGCATTATATCAATGACTATATAATTCACCATTATAACAATTTCATTGTCAGAACCTGTGGGATTAATACTAGCAGGTACTTGAAGAGCTCACTATGTTGATCATTGGTTATACTTTTTTTTTTTTTAAAGATTTTATTTATTTATTTGACAGAGAGAAATCACAAGTAGATGGAGAGGCAGGCAGAGAGAGAGGAAGGGAAGCAGGCTCCCTGCTAAGCAGAGAGCCCGATGCGGGACTCGATCCCAGGACCCTAAGATCATGACCTGAGCTGAAGGCAGCGGCTTAACCCACTGAGCCACCCAGGCGCCCCGATCATTGGTTATACTTTTCATGTTAGTCCCTTATTAGCCACAACTATTTCCTCAGATAACTACAAAAATCATTTTTTAATGTTAATTATTAGGTTTTACTGCTTAAACTGCAATGGCTTAAAAACAGGACAAAACAATCCTGCCAGGTCTTACAATAGGAATCCTGGTGATACATTTCTTAATTATTAGGTTATTTTATTTTTTCCTATTTCTTATATAAAGAGTATCCAAAACAAAAATGACTTGGGGAATTGTTATTATTAGTGGGCTCAATATTTTGTTGGCTGAACTTGACTAGGGAATTGAAAGTAAATTGAAGTTAATATTTCAATACATTTGTATTGCCCTGGCATTACAGAATAAGTATACAATCATTAACACTGTAGCATTAAAAATGTTTTCAACAATAAATCTGAGTTAAAAAAAAAAATCAGACTGGAATGAATAAGGGATACAAAAGAGCATAAACTGTTTTCCATTTTCTTTAAAGTGTCTCAAATTATCTTTCCATGGGCTATTCCATGGAGTAGATTTCCAAAGCCATGCTATAGAATAGACTGACAGTGAAGCAACTCTTCAAGAAAAATGGAGTTACCCCAGCCCTTTTAGATGAGCTAGGAGAATGAGAAGAGAATGTCCTCTGCTTACAGAAAAGTATTATTTTCTACAAGTGGAAATTTTTGTACTATATAGATATAACTGTGGTGTGCATATAATTTGGTATATAAGAAGGAAGAAGAGAGAGAAGAAAAAAGTTTTTTTTGTAATTTATCATAAATATAAGGTTTTCTTTTCATTAAAAATTTTTAATTATATTAGTCACCATACAGTACATCATTAGTTTTTGATGTAGTGTTCCATGATTCATTGTTTGTGTTGTTGTCTTTTTTAAACTGGAAAATCACTTATTTTCCATAGATGTAGTGACTTCTAATATGAGATAGTACCGAAACCAATAAGGTCGTCTAAAAACTATAAAGAGATTTCAGAACTGAGAGGCCTGGCCTTCATGTCTTGATCCTAGCGTTGCCCTGCAAGCCAAAATATATAGGTTACTAACTTCTTTGGGCATAAATGGGATGGGGGAAAACGTTCCTTTATAGCTTTTAAAGGTAGCTATTCTCAATTTCTTCATGAGATAGTCTTACATTTTTAAAGAACTTTTGGAAACTCTCAGAGCTCAATTACAAATGAACAATGAAATTTTTTAAGTGAGCGAAACTGGTTGAAAATACACTTCTCTAAAGATATACTGATGACAAAAAGCACAGGACATGATGATAACATCATTTTTCATTAGGTAAATGAAAACTAAAACTACAATTAGATACCATTATCTTTCCATTAGAATGGCTGAAAGTACAAAGACTGATTATACCAAGGATGTGAAGCTACTAAAACTTCCAAACAATACTCGTGGAAAGTAAAATGATTATAAGCACTATAAAAAAGTGGTTTGGTAGTTTCTTAAAAAGTTAAACAAACACTTGCCAGAGAAATAAATGCATATATCCATAGAAAGACATGCACAAGAATACAAATAGTGGTTGCATTTATGATAGTTAAAAGCTGAAAGAAAAAAATATATATATGTCCATCAATAGGTAAATGGATAACCAAACTGTGGTGAATTGATACAACAATTACTCAACAATAAAAAAGAATGAATTATTGATATGTGTAACAACATGGCTGAATCTAAAAATAATTATGCTGAGTGAAAGAAGCCAACAAAATACAGCATATACTGTGTGATTCCATTTTTATAAAAAATTTTTAAGTGCACTCTGATGTATAATAGCAGAAAACAGGTCAGTGGAAGCCTAGGGATGGGGGAACCAGAGTGAAGCAGAAAGAAGATATTATAAAAGGGCTTGAGGAAACTTTTGGGGTATATAGATGTATTCATTATTTTTATTGTGGTGATGATTTTCAGGCATATTTATAAACATTAAAATTGATTACATTTTATGCTTTAAATATGTTTCAGTTTTTTCTATGTCAATTAAACAAAACCATTAAATTTTTTGTTTTATAAAAACAAGAAATTTCTGTTTATAAGACAGTCTAGAGTATTCTGTCTTAACATTGTTTATAGGCACCCAGTCTGTAGTATTCTATTATAGCAGCCCAAGTGGACTAAGACAGAGTTGTTCATATTATCATTTCATCATCTCTTTTGATATCTACTGAATTTGTACAGATGCTTCCATCCTCATGGGTTAAGTTATTTTGTCTTTTTTTTTTTTTTTTTCATTTTTCTGGTTAGCTTTATTTTATTTTCTTTCTCTTTTTTTAAAGAGGGAAGGGGGGTTATGGGGGGGATAGGGAAAGAGAGAATTTTAAGCAGGTTCCACACCCAGCACAGAGCCCAAATTGGGGCTCCATATCAGGACCCTGAGATCATGACCTGTATTGAAACCAAGAGTCAGAGGCTTATCCAACTGAGACACTCAGGTGCCCCTGATTAGCTTTCTGAGATAGTCAACCAATTCTGGTTTAAATTATTATTTCCCATTATATATTATTATTTTCTCCTGCTTTTGGGTTTACTGTTCTTGGCAATGATCTATTTTCATTATCATCATTATTATCAGTATAACTCATTATCATTGAAATGCTAATATCCATTGGAATCTTGCTTTTGACCTAATGGGTAATTTTAAATTTCCTTTTATAATTTATAATTAAATTTTATTTCAAATATGGTAGGGATTACTTATCTTTTTATATTGACTTCTAAGGCAGCTACATAGAAAAAAAGAAAAGGAAAAAACCTCATTTCTTGACATTATATTGCCACATTTTATAAGTTTGAAAGCATGCTTGATAAGAGTGTGTATTCTGGGGGCACCTGGGTGGCTCAGTGGGTTAAAGCCTCTGCTTTCGGCTCAGGTCATGGTCCCAGGGTCCTGGTGAAGGAGCAGGAGGCTGGCTGAGGACAAAGCAAAGGCTGGCGCCTTGCACCACGCCCCTTCACCTGCTCCCCTCCATATGTGTAGCATTCCTCAGGCACCCCTGACTGCCATAAAACGATAGTTAACTTGCAGAGATCACAGTCCTGCAAGGTAGGAGTCTCCCTTGGTTTGCAAATGTCCTTGAGATTTACAACAAAGAAGTTACCTTATCAATAGCCCAATTTCCAGGGACACAGAACTCAGTTCCTCAAGCCCTAATGTCACCCTCCCCTCCATGAAAACGGAAGGAGGCGGAGGTAGAAGGAAAAGTAAATAAAGTTCAATTTCTTCTAAACCTAAATCTCATTAACAAGGATGCTTGATAGCAGGAATGTAACATTCCACCAGGAGACTCCCAATTGTCTTTACTTGATAGTAACTAAGCCTTCAATATCCTGATAGTGCTTTTTTCCGCATGCGTGGGCTAACCGGCCAGTTCTGCTTCTGTAAGATTGCTTTGTCTGCTTTCGCGTGGGGTCCCCTGACCCAATTCACTGACGCCAAGTATGCCTGTTCAAACTGTCAATCAATCAGCTCAGCCCCACCCGAAACTTGTTTGTACCTGTCTATAAAAACCCTGCACTAACCCAGCTCTGGACCTCTCGGTGTTATCGGCAACGAGCGCCGCAGAGGTCCAGGTTCGAACCTGCAATAAACGACCCTTGCTGATTGGCTTTGACTCACGTCTCTGGTGGTCTTTTAAGGTGGGGGTAATACTCTATTGGCATTTCACTGGGATCAAGCCCCGCATCGGCCTCTCTGCTCAGCAGGGAGCCTGCTTCCCTTCCTCTCTCTGCCTGCCTCTCTGCCTACTTGTGATCTATCTGTCAAATAAATAAATAAAATATTTTTAAAAAATAAAAGTGTGTATTCTGCAATTCCTTTTCAAATTACTAAGTGAATGCAAGAAAACCTATTTTTAAAAATGGGCAAAAGACCTGAAGAGGAACTTCACAAAAGAAGAGGCCCCCCAAAACCATTAAGTTTATAAAGTTACTGAGTAAGATTATTCTTTGGGGAAAAACAAATCAAAACCATAGTGGGATACTTCTATACATCTATCTAAATGTATCATTTCACTGTGTTGAAGTTTCCATTGTTTCTGTTAAAGTACTGTTTTCTGTCTAATCAATATTCCTTTCTATGTATATATGCTACTTGGACTTTGTAGGAATTTCTTATCTGTTTTTAATATTGTCTGCCATAATCTCTCTCTCTCTCTCTTTTTTTTTTTTTTTTTGGTCTAACATTTATTTTTCTCTTTCTGGAACTCCAATTAAAATAATACTGGAAGTTCTTACCATATCCTATTTATCTTAAGCTTACCCTCTCTTCAGTACTTTTTTTTTCTCTCCAAAGTTATTGAAGTTTTGTTTGTTTTTAGATTTCCTATTTGGTTTATTTGAAAATCTTCTGTTCTTTTCCTATGGTTTCTAGTTCTTTGCCAGAGAATAGAGTCAATTCTACCTGTTTTAAAAGACAACAGATTAATTACACAGTATTAAATGTATGACTGAATAATTGGCCAGGCTGAAAAATACAAAACAACTGAACCTAAAGCTATGAACAGAAATGGACCAACAAGGAGGCTTCTGAACCTGCCAAGATCCAGAATTAGGATTTTGCCTGTCAAAAATGGAATCTATAACTCCAGAAGTCTGTCAGTTCTCAAACCACATTGCTTCCGCCATGATCTGAAAAACACTGCCCCAGTTGTTGGTTCCAGAACTCTTCTGTCTCCGCCATAATCCAAACCAACTGTTCTTAACCACTTTGCTCTCAATACCTCTTTATACTCAAAATTACAAGATACTTACCAGATATTTTGTTTATATGGATTATATCTATCACTATTGATATAAAAATAAAAAAACTTAGAAATCATATAACTATTTAATAAAAATAGCAATAATAAATTCACTACATGTTAACATAAGTGAAATATGTTTACTAAAAGTAACTATATTTTCCAACAAAGATGCCAAGATGATACAATGGAGAAATAACAGCTTTTCAACAAATATTGCTGGGACAGCTGGATAACAAAATAGAAAAGAATAAAGTTACACTCTTTCCTCAAATAATATACAAAAAATAATTCAAAAAATCAATGCCCTAAAGGTGAAAGCCCAAACTATAAAACTCAAAGAAAACATATAGGTAAATCTTTGTAACCATGGATTTGGCAATAGAGTGTTAGATATGATACCAAAACAAAAGCATCAAAACAACAAAAAAAATAGATTAATTGGACTTTATAAAAATTAAAAATATTAAAGGACAACATAAAGAGCATAAAAAGATAACCTACAAAATGGAAGTAAATATTTAGATATCATGTATCTGATGAGGGACTTGTACCTAGGATCTAAACTGTCATTTGTGACTGCATGGATCTACCTCGATATTTTGGGTTCCTGGACCCAGGTTCAACATATATGTGTGGAGGCTTCCCCACACCAACAAGCATTTCTTGGATAGCAGCAGGGGGTCTGAGAATTCAACTTAATTCTAACACTATCTACACAGAAGGAGCATCAAATTCTACAGGTAAAGGGCTCTGTCCCACAAGACTAAACACACACAGGTCAGATGCCAGTCATATGCCTCAGGTTGTTACCTATGCTCCTAACCAACTGGCTATAAATCAGAGTTTCCCATGACCCTCTCCTTCCCTGGGTTTGATTAATTTGCTAGAGTGGCTCACAGAGCTCAAACATTTTATTTACTAGATGACCATTATGTTATAAAAGGATAACTCAGGAACAACCAGATGGAAGACATTCATAGGGCAAGGCATGGGGAAAGGGTGTGGAGTTGCTATGCCCTTTCCAGGCACAGCACTCTCCCAGCACTTCCGTGTATGTTTACAAGTCCAGAAACTTCTCAAACCCCGCCTTTTTGGTTTTTTTATGGAGACTTCATTATATATGTATGATTGATTAAACGATTGACTATTGCTGTTTAAACTCAATCTCTAGCCCCTCTGCCCTCCCAAGGAGGTTAAGAGGTAGGACTGCTAAATTCCAACCCCCTAACCACAAGTTTGGCTCCACTGGCAACCAACCCCCATCCTAGATGCTTTCCAGTAATCACATCGTTAACAGAACAAAAGACACCTCTATTGCTCTCCTTACTTAGGAAATTCCAAGGGTTTTAGGAATTTTGCACCACAAATAGGGAAGAAGACCAAAGACATATATTTCTTATTATAAATCACAATATCATACAAGAGGACATTATGCTAAGTGAAATAAGCCAGACAAAGAATTCAAATACTACATGATCTCATTTATATGTGGAATTGGAAAAACTCTAACAGAAGCAGAGATTAGAATGGATGTTACCAAGACTGAGGGTGGAGGTAATGGGGAAATGCCGATAAAGGGTACAAACTTTTAGTTATAAGATAAATATATGCTGGGAATCTGAATGTACAGCATGGTGATTGTAGTTAATACTGTATTATATACTTGAAACTTGCTGGAAGAGTAAGTCTTAAGTGCTCTCATCATGATGAGGGAGCAAGAGGCTGGCTGAAGACAAAGCAAAAGCTGGTACCTTGCACCCCCTCTCCACCCACTCTCCTCGGTAATGTGTGTGACATTCCTCAGGCACCCCTGACTGCCATAAAGGAAAAACAAATAGTTAACTTGCAGAGATCATATCCTGCAAGACAGAGTCTCCCTTGGTTTACAAATGTCCTAGAGATCTACAAAGAAGTTACCTTATCAATAGCACACGTTTCCAGAGGCAAATAATTCAGTTCCTCAGCCCTAAATAAAGTTAAATTTCTTCTAAACCCAAATCTCACTAACAAAGACGCTTGATAGCAGAAATGTGAATGGCTTGCCAAAAGAACCTTGTAGGCCCTCTTTAGCATATGAAAACTCCATTGAAACCTCCCTTCCCCTCACCTTCCCCCAACCACAGGGTACAGAACCTGCCATCCCTCACAACCTGGGGCAGCAGTTCTTTCTGCCCACGGGTCCTGTCCCTGTGCTTTAATAAACCACCATTTTGCACCAAAGATGTCTCAAGAATTCTTTCTTGGTCATCAGCTCTGGACCTCAGCCCACTGAACCTCACCTAGGTTCTAGAACTTCATCAATCACACACTCACAAAAGGTTAACTATGAGGTGATAGATGTGTTAATCAACTTGATTGTGGTAATCATTTCACAATGTATATGTATTTAAGGCCTGAAGAAGCCATCATGCTAAATTTAAATTAATGAAGTTGATACATATCCCTTCTTTTGGACTCTCAGCTTTTTAAGGATTATTTTTTTCTAATAGTTCTATTGAAATATAATTCATATATCAAACAACTCACCGGTTGAATGGGTGTATACATGTGTATGTATATGTATATTTATGTTAAATCATTGCATTGTAGACCAAAATAACATTCTACAATCCATATACAATTTTTATTTCTCAATTATATCTTAACAAAGCTGGAAAAAATAAAGATAATATTTGTCAGGCAAAAAAATAAAGTTTAAACGAAAAATTTAAAATGATTCTTAGGGCCCCAAATTAAGAAGACAAATAAACTAAATCAAAAATGGATAGAGAATCTGAATAGACATTTCTTCAAAGAAGATATACAAATGACCAATAAGCCATGAAAAGATGCTCTATGTCATTAGTCCTCAGAAAATGCAAATCAAAATACCAGTGAGATACATCACACTTGGTAGGATGACTATAATCAAAAGTCAGATAATAACAAGGATTGGTCAGGATGTAAAGAAACTGAAATCCTCCTTCACTGCTAGTGTTGATGCAAAATGATGCAGTGACTTTGGAAAACAGTTTCCTCAAAAAGTTAGACATACTATACTACCCAAAGCAATCTACACATTTAAGGCAATCCCTATCAAGATACGAACAGCATTTTTCACAGAGTTAGAACAAACAATCCTAGAATTTATGTGGAAGCACTAAAGACCCCAAATAGCCAAAGTAATCCTGAAAAAGAAAAACAAAACTGGAGGCATCACAATTCTAGACTTCAAGCTCTATTACAAAGCTCTAATCATCAAGGCAGTATGGTACTGGAACAAAAACAGACACATAGATTAATGGAACAGAATAGAGAACTCAGAAATGGACTATCAACTCTTCGGCCAACTAACCAGGAAAGACTATCCAATAGAAAAAAGACAGTCTCTTCAACATATGGTGTTGTGAAAATTGGACAACCACATGAGGAAGAATGCAAATTGACCATTTTCTCACACCATACATGCAAATAGACTCAAAATGGATGAAGGACCTAAATGTGAGACAGGAAACCATCAAATTCTAGAGAAGAACATAAGCAACAACCTCTTTGACCTTGGCCATAGCAACTTCTTACTAGACATGTTGCCAGAGGCAAGGGAAACAAAAGCAAAAATGAACTATTGGGACTTCATCAAGACAAGCTTCTGCACGGTGAAGGAAACAATCAACAAAACTAAACGGCAGCCCAAAAAATGGAAGAAGATATCTATCTGTAAAGGACATATTTGATAAAGGCTTAGTATTCAAAATCTATAAAGAACTCACTAAAATCAACACCCAAAAATAAATAAACTAGTTCAGAAATGAGCAGAAGACATGAATAGACATTTTTCCAAAGAAGACATCCAGAGGGCTAACAGACATGTGAAAAGATGCTCAACATCACTCATCATCACGGAGATGAAAATCATAAAACTACAATGAGATATCACCTCACAACTGTCAGAATGGCTGTAATTAACAGCACAAGAAACAACAGATGTTGGCAAGGACGTGGAGAAAGGGGAACCCTCTTACATTGTTGGTGGGAATGCAAAGTGGTGTGGCTACTCTGGAGAACAGCTTGGAGGCTCCTCAAAAAGTTAAAAATAGAGCTACCTTATGACCCAGAAATTGCACCATTACTAGGTATTTACCCAAGAGATACAAATATGCTGATTCAAAGGGGTATGTGTACCCCAATGTTTATAGCAGCATTATCAACAATAGCTAAACTATGGAGAGAGCCCAAGTGTCCATCTACTGATGATTGGATAAAGAAGATGTGATATATACCTCTTGGCATATTATGATCTTGGCCAAGATTATGCAGCCATGAAAAAGAATGAAATCTTGCCTTTTGCCATGACATGGTTGGAGCTAGAGTGTACTATGCTAAGTGAAACAAGTCAGTCATAGAAAGACAAATACCCTATGATTTCATTTATATGTAGAATTTAAGAAACAAAACAGATGAACATTTGGGAGGAGGAAAAAAAGAAAAAGAAAAAAAGAGAGAGGGAAACAAACCATAAGAGATTTTTAAAGATAGAGAACAAACTGAGGGTTGATGGAGGGAGGTTGGTAAAGGATGGGCTAGATGAATGATGGGTATTAAGGAGGGGCTTGTTCTGATGAGCACTGGGTATTGTATGCAAGTGATGATTCACTGAATTCTACTCCTGAAACTAATATTGCGCTGTATGTTAACTAACTAGAATTTTAAAAAAAATTTGAAAGGAAAAAAAGAAGTTGGGCATAGAGTTGCCAGCAGTTTTACTCCTAGGTGTATATTGTAGAAAAATGAAAATCTGTGTCTACACAAAAACTTGCACATAATTGTTCATAGCATCATTATTCATGATAGCCAAAAGGTAAAAAAAAAAGAAAACAACAACAACAACAAAACCTAATATTCATTAGTTGATGAATAGGCAAAAAAAAAAAAAAGATATAGTCATACAGTGGGATAATATTTGGATATGAAAAGGATTGAAGTGCTGATAGATGATACAACATGGATAAATCTTGCAACTTTAGGCTAAGTGATAAAAGCCAGTCACTAAAGGCCACATTCCTTTTGTGTGAAAAATCTGGACTAGGCAAATATATAGAGATAGAAGTAGAATGATGGCTTCTTATGGCTGGGGGACCAAAAGATGATACCTAACTAGTATAAGGTTTTCTTTTGAAGTGATGAAAATGTGATGAGATTTACTGTGATAAATAAACAATTCTGTGAATATACTAAAAACCACTGAATTATACACATTAAGTGGATGAGTCTTTTGATAGGTGAATTGTATTTCAATAAGACTATTTAGGAAAAAATTATCCTTAAAAGTTCTTGGAAGCCCAAAAGGAGGGATATACATTAACTTCATTAACTTGAATTTAATATGCTGGTTTCTCACGGTTTTATGTTAACTTGCACTCTGATTAGTAAACACTTTGTGATATTTAACCCAAAAAGCAAATCAAGCATATGCTATAGATATAGAGGCTGACTGGCTTGTCCCATATAGAGAGGTCCATCTCAATCTATGTAGACTCAGACCATAAAGCATTAAATAGTTTCACAGTGATGGTGCTTCATGTTCTCCTTCTGTTTAAGTATTCGGTACTTGCAGTAACTGGCAATTGATCTTGCATCATATAACCATTATCTTTAATCACTGTGACCATGTTTTTCAAAAAAGCGAACTGTAGAAAATACCAATAAACTTGTTAAATTTACACATAACTTAATTTCTACAAAAGGATAGTTCTACAAAAATTTCATTTAACTCTTCTTTAAGAAGCACTACTTCTAGGGGAGCTTGGATGGCTCAGATGGTTAAGCGTTTGCCTTTGGTTTAGGTCTTAATCCCAGGGTTCTGGGATCAAGCCGCACATCGTGCTCCCTGCTTGGTGGGGAGCCTGCTTCTCCCTCTCCTGTACTGCTCCTTATGCTTGTACTCTCTTGCTTTCTCTGTCAAATAAATAAATAAAATTAAAAAAAAAAAAGAACTACTTCTAGACTTTTAATTGTATAACATACCAATATGGAGAGGCACTAAGATAATCAAATTTTGGGACTCAATAAAGCCAAGATCAATTTAGTAAGCACCAACATGGAAACAAAAAGGCCCTTTACAGCTGTTATTAAAGAGAGATAATTGCTGGCTTTGATCACAGCATTTAAATTTGTGAAAAAAGTAGTAGAATAGTTTGTGTTCCTCAAGGTGATACTTTCTGTAAAGTATTTTCAAGCTCTACAACTCATGTACTATAAACAGGCAATCTTTGTGTGGTTCAAAAATAAAATAAAACATGGAACTTGTTCTTGTGTTATGACACATTATATACATACAAAGCACTGGAATAAAACCCTGTATCAGTTTAAATATAGAACACAATGATAGTAAAACTTTGCAAAAATGTTTTAAGGGAATGAGTAGTGTACATGAGAGAGGATGACAGAGAGACAGAATTATCTGCTCCAAACTTGCCAGTACTTGAAAATAATCTTAAACATACTAAAAGTTGTATCAAAATAAAATAATAGCTAATGACTCAATCAGAAAAGTATACAGATTTCTGAAGATAACCTTAAAGAGATTAAATTTTCTTTCTTTCTTTTTAAAGATTGTATTATTCCTTTATTTGAGAGAGAGACGAGGAGCAGTGAGGAGGATTAGAGGGAGAGCGAGACGCAGACTCCCAGTCTAGCAGCTATTCCCACCACAGGGCTCCATCTCAGCACCCTGGGATCACAATGAGAGCTGAAGGCAGATGGTTAACTGACTTTCAGGGGCAAGTGCATCTCTGAGCAGATCTATTGCCATCTGAGTCCAAAATGTGCCTTAAATGTTCTGTTCCACAAGGCTTCTCTTTCTCCTTTCTTTGCACAAAGGACGAAGGAAGAATTTGGCCATCAGTCAGGATCAGGGGATCTCAGCCTAGTACTAACTAGGAGGGGCGAGGCAGGGGTAAAGAGACACCTGGAGCACCTCAAAGGAGAAGTGGCAGCTCACGTGCCAGAGCTATTTATTTCTATGGAAATGTTTCACAAAATAATCGATAGATCTTCCCACGCATCACCTCTAAGGCACACATCATGTTTTATATTACATGACCGTTGAGTGTCAGTCCCCTTTCCACAGATAAATTAACATGGCAATTTAATAATCCTTTAACAACAGAACAATTGGTTACGATGCTGATCATTCTTTTGGCACAGCTGTTAGTTGGCATTGGGCTGCAGGCCAACTTAGAAAACTTTGTTTTTGATTCCACTTGCTGCAGAACTGATATGTACTAGATCCAGTCTCTACAGGCATTTCAAATCAAGGTTCCCACATACAAGTATGATCTGGCTTCTAAGACTTAAAAATAAAATGTTTAAAAAAAGAATAAATAGAGTCGCCTGGGTGGTTCAGTCGGTTAAGGGTCTGCCTTCGGCTCAGGGTCATGATCTCAGGGTCCTGGGATCGAGTCCTGCACTGGGCTCCTTGCTGGGTGGGGAGCCTGTTTCTCCCTCTCCCTCTTCCAGCTGCTCTGTCTACTTGTGCTCTCTTTCTGTCAAACAAATAAATAAAATCTAAAACGAGAGAGAGAGAGAGAGAGAGAGAGAATAAATAAAAGAATGAAAATAAGGCAACCAGTCTAAAGTAAAATCTAAACCTCCCTATCTTTAATTTTATCCAGGATAAGGGACTGGGAAAGGAATTGTGGAGTGAATAACAACTAACTCCTTCTATCCTGGAGTGGGAATTGTCACAAGAGAGTACAAATGACCACTGTGTTTTCTGAAGAAATCCAAAGGCACTCTTTTCACTATCTAAACTACAGTGGGTGAGAAGGAAGTTAGCATGGAAAAAGAGATTGTGGAAAGGTAGTATACAATACATGTATGTGTAAAATGAGAACTTATTATACTTACCTTCTCAGAGCGGATAAGGAAAATGATTCTATATGGCTATATTCACATTCTTTATTCAAGCACATGGTAAGGAAACAGCGAGTGGGTAATTCAAAATTACACTACACTTGCCATAACACAGTATGATTAACTTCTATAATTCAGTGAGTCATGGGAAAATTGCAAATCCCATGATTTATATGCATAGGTACAACTATATGCATATATGCATATATACACACACATGCATATGCAAGCATACATTACTTTCATTACATTATGTGTATGGTAAATTAGTTATTTCTGCAAACATGTATACCATGTATTTCCTTCTCTGAGATGACATATCCAAATTAGTAATAATTAAATGTAGAGTACCTAAGAAGCCATTTGTCATATTTACCTATAGTTTCTCTGGAAACATATTCCTCTTCCCTTTCCAGACATTTCAAATAAAAATCTGGAAGAAAAAAATCTTATTTTCAAGCCTCTCATTTTGTTACCATATTTCATAAAATTATGTTTGCTGTCAGAGCACATGCATCTCCCCAACTCCTGACTAGCACTCTATGAAATTAGAGGAAATATATGTATTTTAAAACAACACACTTATAACATCCCATAAAAAAGTAAAAATGTGTTATCAATGGATATATATAAAGGGTGACCATGGGGGTATTTTTGCATTAATTTAGAAAACATTTATTAAGGCTCTCCTATATGCTAGATGTGTAAATATTGGTAAAATCGAGACCTAGACCATTAGAAGCTTGTTATCTACAGGAGGAGTTCTACATCCACATATAAAAATCTAAATTTAAAAAATGAAAGACATTTTCACTAAATATATATATATATATATATATATATATATATATATATATATAAATAAATGGGGCGCCTGGGTGGCTCAGTGGGTTAAGCCGCTGCCTTCGGCTCAGGTCATGATCTCAGGATCCTGGGATCGAGTCCCGCATCGGGATCTCTGCTCAGCGGGGAGCCTGTTTCCCTCTCTCTCTCTCTGCCTGCCTCTCTGTCTACTGTGAACTCTCTCTGTCAAATAAATAAATAAAATCTTTAAAAAAAAAATGAAAGACATTATACCTATAATAAGAACAAACTAAGTTCAGGGGAGGACATGAGTAAATCTGCCTGGCATATGAAGCAGGATGCTAGAGCAAGGCTTCTCGGACAAAGTGACATTTGCTACATTCATACATTGATCTTTTACCATTTTAACTGCAATATGTCTCTATGATAGATGTATACTATATACATTTTTATGAGGGTAAAATGCCCATGAAAAAAATTGACAGCAAATAACCAATGGGGAAATGAGGCAAGATAAGTAAAGAAGGAAACATAACCGGAATGAGATACAGCTAGGAAGAAATAAGAAAAATAATTAGCTCAGTAATGGCTCTTTGATGCCCTAGAAAAGGCAGAGAAAACTGGAAGACTTCTGAAGTAAAATAGAACCTGCTGCATGTGAAAGCAAACTACTTGACGCTGAATAAAAAAAATCAATTATACTTAAAAAAAATTCTAACACCTATTCAAGGGATTCTTAGAGGGAAAATTGGATTATTTATGTAAGAAATACTAAATACGAGAGATATTTACAGATACATTTGGCAAAGATAACTATAAACCCACTAGAAATTATATTTTTGGATTTTTTAGTTATTTTGATATTTTATTTTAGTTTTGATTCACGAAGAATAAAAGATTATAATGTATTACTAAATAAAAAGTTAAGAAAAGCATAAGGTTGAATGAATAGTAGTTTTTTCCCCTTCTTCCACATATGTAGACTATTATAGAAATTGCTAGATGTCTTAGATATCAGAAAATGATTATTTTTCACATAAATTATTAAGGCCTAATCTAACTTACCATTAAGGTTGTTTTGTTTGTAAAATATGTCACTAAATAAATGGTATTCATTAGATGTTGTCTAAAACCTTTATTCTCAGTTCTTTTCTTTAAATTTATTTACAGAGTTCATTCGTAAAAAGCACCTTGTATAAGCTTAAACACTAAAAGCTGAAATCAGAATAAACAATTGTATCTGGATTGTGGAGAGGGAACAACAGGTATTGTGAATGACAGGTATTGTGAAAAGATGTTGATGTAACCATTTTAGACCATCTTGCCATTTAATTTTTGGTTTTTTTTTAGATTTTATTTATTTATTTGACAGGGATCACATATAGGCAGAGGCAGAGAGAAAGAGACAGAGGGGGAAGCAGGCTCCCTGCTGAGCAGAGAGCCTGATCTTGACCTGAGCTGAGGGAAGAGGCTTTAATCCACTGAGCCACCCAGGTGCCCCGCCATTTAATTTTTTAAAAGAGTACAAAACCCCCAAAGTTTTCTTGGTATTTCTTTTTTTTTTTTTTTTTTTTTTTTTTTTGTGAGGAAGGAGATTCAGTAGAATAGAAGAGGGAAAAAAAATAAGGAGGTGAATAATAATCAGGGAGAAATAGGGAAAGAGAAAGGATAAAAAGAGCATGGGAGAGATCTGGAGAAATTCCTTTCTTCCCTTTTGTCATGAATCTTAAAAGTAAGGGGAAGGAAGTATGAAGAGCAAACTCATTGCCAAATAGCACTCTGTTAAAACAACAGGATTTAATGTTCTCCGAGTTCGTGTCATAAATGGATTCCTTTCCTGCCACTATGGTTAAACAGTTCACACAATAGATGGCCTGTTACCTGACTGTTGTTGCATTAATGTCGTGATGCAATATTCATACACGCAATGAAGACTGCAAAAAGAATTAGTTTCTAGACCAGGACCACCATTAATATTCACACAATAAAATCTGTCCCATTCTTTGAGAGGCAAAAACAATTAAAGTGTCTGGCTGCTGGCACTCATTTGAATTTAATGAGAATAGAGTTGATTTAAGCTTTTCCTGAGGATATGCATTAGTGGTATCTTTGGTCCAGGCATATACATTTTGACCATTACAATATGGCTAAAAACAGCATTACATACTACTTAGAGTTATGGATGAAATTTACTTCCCCTCCAATAGCAAATGTGTCCTCCTGAAACAAAACGTAAAGTAAATTGTGAGTCAAGATATCATGATGCTTCTTTTCTTTATATCATAGTTTCAAACCCTACATAAAATTGAGAATCCTGAAATGCATAATACTTCACACTTTTTTAGGAATATGAAAATTTGTACCTACTTTAACATAAATATTTAGATGTAATTGTCATTTAACAAATTGCACATATTCAAAGTATATAAATTGATAAATTCTGACATCTGTATACACCCATGAAACCATCAAGAAAATTGGCCCTTTATAATCTCTCCTTTTAACCCTTAACATTGCCCCTGCCACCCATCTATAGACAACCTTTCTATGCTATTAAACATTCATTTGAATTTCCTGTAATTTATTTAAATAGGGTCATGCAGTGTATACTCTGTCTTTGCAATCTTCTTTCACTCTGAGTAATGTTTTGCGATTCATCCACATTATAGCTTATATGAGGGGCTGATTTTGTCTCGTAGAAAGATATGTCCTAACACCCAGTACCTCAGATTGTGACTTTATTTGGGCATAGCATCATTGCAGATGTAATTATTTAAGTTAAGATGAGGTCATAGTGGAGTAGGGTAAACTCTTATTCCACTATGGTTGGTGTCCTTATAAGAAAAGGACACGGGAGGGGCACCTGGGTGGCTCAGTGGGTTAAGCCTCTGCCTTCGGCTCAGGTCATGATCTCAGGGTCCTGGGATCGAGCCCCACATCGGGCTCCCTGCTCAGCCGGAAGCCTGCTTCCTCCTCTCTCTCTGCCTGCCTCTCTACCTACCTATGATCTCTCTCTCTGTCAAATAAATTAAAAATAAAATTTAAAAAATTAAAAAAAAGAAAAGAAAAGAAAAGGACACCGGAGAGACACACAGACATACGGGAGGAAGTTGTCATCTGATGACAGAGGCAGAAATTTGAGTGCTGCAGCTCCAAGGTGGGGACCTAAAGCAGTGCGACTGATACCCTTATAAAAAGGGCAATTTGGAGACAGAGACATCGCAGAGTGAAGACTATCTGAAGATATACACAGGAAGAATGCCGTGTGATGAGGGAGCATTATTAGAGCAATGCATCCACAAGCCAGGAACACCCAAGATGGGCTGGAAACCACCAGAAGCTGAGAAGAGGCAAGGAAGCAGTGTCCCTACATGCTTCAGAGGATGCTTGGCCCTGCCAACACCTTGATATCAGACTTATGGTCTCCAGAAAAGTGAGACAATTTTTGTTTTTTAAGTCACCCAATTTGTGGTACATTTTTACAGCAACCTTAGGAAACTAATATAGCATATATCCAAATATCCTTCCATTTTGTGACTATAGCACATTTGTTTATCCATTCACTTGTTGAAGACATTTAGATTGTTTCCAGGTATCCGCTCAGTGGCATCACTATATCATAGAGTACATTCAAATTTAATTTGATTAAGTACTGACAAATTGATATCCAGATTTGCAACTGTCAACAGAAGGACGCAAGGGTTTCTATGTCCCACATCTTCACCAATACTTACAATGTGCAGCTTTTTCTTATTTGTCAATGTAAAGTGGTATCTCCTTGTTATTGTAACTTCAGTTTTTGATTATGAATGTGTTTATCTTTTCACATATTCATTCACCTGTTGAGTGTCCTCTTTGCTGAATTGTCTGTTTATATAATCTGATCACGTTTTTATTGGTTTTAGATGTTGTAAGTATAATTTCCTCATGTTATCTGTCTCTTAGATTCATTCTCAGTGTCTCCCATTGAGAACCCCCCAACCCCCGCCAAAAATCCATCTATTTTGATGTAATCAAATCACTCCTTTTCTGGACCTGATGCTTTTTGAGCCTTATTTAAGTTCTCACCCAAACTTGGTTGACAATTATATTCTCCTAAATTGTTCTATACTGACTTTATAATTTTGTCTTCCATATGTAGCTTTTAAAACCATCTGGAATTCATCTTTTTATATTTGATAAAGCAGGAATCAGGTTTTTTTTTTAATTTTTCTATAAATACTAAACAGGTTTTTCTGACATCATGTATCAGATAGTGTAAGACTGACCATGTTACAGTCAAAAGCTATGTATTGATTTCTGGGTCCTTGTTTATCTAAAGTTATAGCATTTAGCTTTTCACAAGGTTTTTTTTTTCCCAAACTCTTGTGAATAGTGAACACTTTTCATCATATTTGAGAGAATAAAAGCAATCTACAGTTTTCTCCAATTGATATAAAAGCTAACTTTTCATATATTAATAAAATCCAGTGATTTATCTATTCCTAAGCCAATTATACATTCCATTGTAAACATTATAAATAATTAAATATCTGGAGAGGAATTCCCTCTTTACTACTGTTTGTAATTTTTTTTTTTTTTTAAAGATTTTATTTATTTATTTGTCAGAGAGAGAGTGAGTGAGAGCGAGCACAGGTAGACAGAGTGGAAGGAAGAGTCAGAGGGAGAAGCAGGCTCCCTGCGGAGCAAGGAGCCCGATGTGGGACTCGATCCCAGGACGCTGGGATCATGACCTGAGCTGAAGGCAGCTGCTTAACCAACTGAGCCACCCAGGCGTCCCTACTGTTTGTAATTTTTCCTCTAGAAATTCTTCTGCCTTAATTTTTGTATGACTGTTTCAATGATTTTAACTGGTAATAGTATACCCATTTTGAATTGTATTGGAGTTATAGATTGATGTAGGAGAAAATGATAGTATTGAGTTCCCCCATATAAGTAAACAGTTTCTATTTATGCAAGACTTCTATTGTGTGCTTACTATTTAACCAAATTCCTGTCCTTTGGACAATGGAATTTTACTCATATATAAGTGTGTCATAAGCAAAATTGCAATTCTAAACACTATAGTAGTTGCCCCTTATCTGCAGGGGGTGTATTCTAAGACCTCCAGTGGATGCCTAAGACTGCAAACCATACCGAACCCTATACAAACTTTGTCTTTTCTTATGCATACACACCTATGATAAACTTTAATTTGTAAATAGGCACAGCAAGATATTAATAATAACTAATAATAGAATTATAACAAAATAGCATAATAAAAGTTATGTGGATATGGTCTTTCTCTCTCTCTCTCTTGCTTTCTCTCAAAATATCTTATTGTACTATACTCACCCTTCCAGTGATGGTGAGAGGCTAAAATGCCTGCTCAATGAGACACAGGGAAGTGAATGACGCAGGCATTGTGATGTAGCGCTAAGTATTGTTGACTTTTTGATGATTCGTCTGAAGAAAGACAGTTTGTTGCCACACTTCCTTAACCGTTAACTGGGCTAACTGAAACTGTGGAAGTCAAACTGTGGAAAGAGAAACCAGAAATATGGGGAGACTACGGTACCTCAGAAACAAGTATCTGTCTGTGTTCTAAAGTGTGGAGTTACCTCAGACCTTGTGTCATTTCCTTTATATCCCACTAGGATCTCTTTCCAGGAAAATCATTCATTTCTTAAAGAAGTACAATATTGAAGGCAAAGCCGAAAGCTATCGGCCACATTTCTCGGAATTGGGGTACAAGTCATCAGTTACCCCAGGTCTTTCTAAAGTAATTCTTAAAAACACATGATGATTGCTCTAAACTTGAGGCAGTGGTAGTGAATATTTTCTATAAAGGGCCAGATAGTAAATATTTCAGGCTTTACAGGCCATATGGTCTCTGTCACAACTACTCAACCATGCCATTGTAGCATGAAAGCAGCCACAGACAATACGTAAACAAATTGGAGTGGCTATGTTCCAATAGAACTACATTTACAAAATCAGGCCATCAGATTTGGCCCATGTGAAGTAGTTTGCTACCCTCCTCCATTCCAGAGTTTGCATCGAAACATCCGAGTTCCTTTAAAAAGTGATGTCTCTACAGATGGCAAATAAGCATACGAAAAGAGGGTCCACATCATATGTCATCAGGGAGATGCGAATTAAAACAACAATGAGATACCACCATACAGCTACTAGAATGGCCCAAATCCAGAATACTGACAGCACCACATGTGAGGCAAGAGGAAATTTCATTTACTGCTGTTGATTATGCGAGATCATATAGCCAATTTGGAAGACAGGGAGTTTCTTAGAAAACTAAACGTACCCTTAACATAAGATCCAGCAATCACACTCTTGGGTATTTACCCAAAGGAAGTGAAAACACGAAAACTTATGTCTGTGCCAAAATCTGCACATGAATGTTATTGCAACTTTATTCATAATTGCCAAAACTTGGAAGTGCCCAAGATTTCTGTCAGCAAATGAATGGATAAATAAGCTGTGACACAACCAGACAATGGAATAATATTCAGTGCTAAAAAGAAATGGACTATGAAGCCATGAACCCTAAATGCATAGTACTAAGTGAAAGACTCAGTCTAAAAGGCTACGTACTTTATTATTTCAACTATATGGCATCTTGGAAAGGGCAAAACTCTGGAGACAGTAAAATGATCTGTGTATGCCAAGGCCTGGGGAGTGGAGGGTAGGGGGTGGGGGCAGTGAATAGATGGAGAACAGAGGACTTTCAGGACCATGAAACCACTCCGTATGATACCATAATGATGGGTATATGTCATTATACCTCTGTCTAAACCCACAGAAAGTACAAGATCGAGAGTGAACCCTAAGTCAAATATGAGCTTTGGGTGATTATGACGGTCATTGCAGGTTCATCAGTTGTGACAACTGTGCCACTCTGGGCCAGGATGCTGATACCGGGGAAGTTATGCATGTGTGGGGGCCAGGGGTTTGTGGGAAATCTCCGTACTTTCCCCTCAGTTCTAAAACTACCATAAGCAATAAAATCTTTTAAGATTTTATTTATTTATTTGACAGAGAGAGATCACAAGTAGACAGAGAGGCAGGCAGAGAGAGAGGAAGGGAAGCAGGCTCCCTGCTGAGCAGAGAGCACATGCGGGGCTCAATCCCAGGACCCTGAGATCATGACTTGAGCCCAAGGCAGAGGCTTTAACCCACTGAGCCACCCAGGCACTCCAACAATAAAGTCTTAATAAAAAGTTTTCTATGCTCTACAACCCATAAAGTCTGATCTAATTGAAGTAGGCCAGGCAACTGTTTTTTTTTTTTTAATAGCAGTCCTAAATCAATAATTGAGAAGTCAGATTTGAAAACCACATCCTTGAGGCATTTTTCTCAAAGTGTAACTAGTTTTAGATGTTGCAAATATCATCTCATCATGTGTTAAAACTACAGATTGCAGGGTCCCACTCCAGACCTACTGAATCAGAATTTCCAGGGAAGGACAGTGGATTTGCAAAGTTTAGTTATAACATCAGGAATGCTTATCATTAGAAAAATTTAGGAAACACTGCTCTGTGGCACATTTCTGCGTTCTGTATTTCTCTGCTCTGAAGCACACTGAATGCTTTGGACAAATAGCCTTCTATCTGGAGATCAGCCATCCTTGGAGGTTAGCCAAACCTTTTCTGGGTGTAGGGAATTATGAATAGATCATTTTAAAGGCATAAAATCCCAAGTAGTCACGTTCCATTGGTATGTATCTCTGAAACTGATTTGACTGAGGAAGCTGAGTTCAAAGAATTCCTCTGTCTTTACATAGGAATGACATATTTAGCCATCTTTGCAATTCTCACCCAACCCTAGGCCTGCTATGGGACATTGCCTCAGGGTATGAAAATCTCCAGTGTGTGAACCAAGGGAAAGCCTGTTTTAAACTTGAATCAAGAAAGCATAACCATATAAATTTTCCTGTATTTTCCTGTTTTCTACATATTTCAGTTATGAGCCATCTGTTAGAAAGTTGGTATTTTGCCCCAAGATGAGATATTCTGAATTCAGGTATGTGCTACAGTAGGATGCTAACAGTAACAATAATTTTTATTTAATGACTCTCTCCTCCAACAGACTATTGTTAAGGAACACATCTTTGAAGGAGAGTCTCATGAGAGAAGAGTAAGGAAAGATTCAGTAAGACATACTGAATGCTCAAAATGATGTTTTTCCACATTATACAGAAATATAAGAAACTCTTTTCAGCTTCTTCTCAATACTCATCCCTAAGGGCAAGTCATCAGCCTGAAAGAACACCACCTTCCAGTAGCCAAAGCCAAAGTAGTACTGTTTAGTGACCTTAATACTGTCAATGGAAGCCAAAGGTTCATATGCAGCATTTGCAAGACACACCAGATAAAATTCAGGGATAAAACTTCTATGTGATTTCTTTTAGATTTAGTATAGGCTTTTTTTTTTTTTTTTTTTTTTTTTTTTGACAGACAGAGATCACAAGTAGGCAGGGAGGCAGACAGAGAGAGAGGAGGAAGCAGGCTCCCCGCTGAGCAGAGAGCCCCATGCAGGGCTCGATCCCAAGACCCTGGGATCATGACCTGAGCTGAAGGCAGAGGCCTTAACCCACTGAGCCACCCAGGTGCCCCTAGTATAGGCTTTTGATAATGAGGTTAAACCTATTTAGTCATACTATGAAATATTTATTTTTTTTACATTCAATTCTCATTTTATCTAGTAAAATGTTTTCTACCACCCATTAACAAAAAATAAAATGTTAGCTGCCAGATATTAAATGATGAGGCTAATTTCTATTCTATTTTATTTTATGAGGAAGTACAGTTTCTATAAACTTTACTTTGCAATAATTATAAAAATGTACAATGTACTTATACTGTTTTGACCAGTTATATACCAACCATCATCATAACAAAAATAAAACCCCAAGATCTATTTTGATCTTTAAATTCTTGTGCCTGAGGGCATAAAACACATTAAAATTTCAATCAACGTATGTACAGTATTTTCATTTTCTCTCTTAGGGTAGGATATTGTATAAGAATAATTTTCAACAGTTAAAGTTATAAAGTTAACACATGTCAAATATTTATTTAACTCAATAATGAGGGAGCTAATGAAGAAAACAGCATGTGGGAAAGCTATTTCAAAGGAGAATTCAAACAGTGGTTATGCTGTCACTTTAAGAAAGGCATGCTGAGGGCGCCTGGGTGGCTCAGTGGGTTAAGCCGCTGCCTTCGGCTCAGGTCATGATCTCAGGGTCCTGGGATCGAGTCCCGCATCGGGCTCTCTGCTCGGCAGGGAGCCTGCTTCCCTCTCTCTCTCTCTCTGCCTGCCTCTCCATCTACTTGTGATTTCTCTCTGTCAAATAAATAAATAAATAAATCTTTAAAAAAAAAAAAAAAAGAAAGGCATGCTGAAATACATTTACTAAGTTTGAGATAAAGCTGCTTAATATCTTGCTGGAAAAATAAATTATTAGGATAGTTTTCTCTGAGAGAAACAGTGCATCTCTACTGCATATCATCTCTATAAGTTAACATGTAACTTTATAGAGCCTAAACCTTAATAAATAATAAATAATAAACCAGATGAAGGTACAATCTCTTAAAAAATCAAATAATCTCAAGTGAACTTTCGGACAAGTGTTCAGTATGAAAAAGGAAAACATGATCTCTTTACCTACCTTCAATTTGAACTTCTCTAGAGTCTCAAGTGTCTTATTTCTGAGTTTTTGTTAATTTTCCATTAACAGTGATCAACAAAATATGTGCAAACATAAAACAGATTGTGACAATTTTTAAGAAATAAAGGAAAAATGTAGAATCTCTACATAAAATCTTTTCATGTATTTTTTTGATGGATGGTAATGATGAGTAAAAACTCATGATATTTAAATTCCATTGGTTACAATTTAAAAAATGATCTCATGACTTATTTTAAATTATAATTTTTAAAGTATATCAGAAATTACATCCTTCACAATGATTTCAAATTATGCTGAAACTTTAAATACCACTTAAATATGTGTGTGGGAGGGTACATAGTTTTTCAAAATTCTTATAAGGATGTTAGCAAATATATTTGATGGCCTAATCTTAGAAAATATTTTCTTTGCTCAAATTTCTGTCAGTGTGATTCCATCTATATTCATCTTCCTGGAATACCTCAAATTATGTAGGAGACATAGTTGCTTATTCTCTAGAGCTGTAACAAATAGCCACTGAGGAGAGAGTAGTGAGTAAAAAAGGCCCCTTGCAGGGCCTGCTGTCTAGAAAGGGAAATGGAGATTAACCAAATGATTGCCTACATAAAAATAAAGTTGTAACCAAGGCATACACTACAAATTTGGGGCATATAGAGCCTCAAAAGTAAGAGATAAGGTGGGCATCTGGGTGGCTTAGTCGGTTGAGCAACTGATTTTTGGTTTCAGCATGGTGAGATTGAGCTCGGAGTTGGGCTCCCCACTTAGTGCGGAGTCTGCTTAAAGACTCTCCTTCTGCCCCTCCCCTGCTCGTGCTCTCTCCCTCTCTCTATCAAATAAATAAATCTTTTTTTTTTAAAAGTGTGTTTAGTGAGATTAAGAGTCACTTATGGTTTGTCTCCCTCCCAATCCCATCTTGTTTCATTGATTCTTCTCCTACCCACTTAAGCCCCCATGTTGCATCCAAACTGAGGGTTGCTGGGGGGAGGAGGTTTGGGAGAAGGGGGTGGGATTATGGACATTGGGGAGGGTATGTGCTTTGGTGAGTGCTGTGAAGTGTGTAAACCTGGTGATTCACAGACCTGTACCCCTGGGGATAAAAATATATGTTTATAAAAAATAAAAAATTAAAAAAAAAATAAAATAAAATCATTTTGATAGTGAAGAAACTAAAAACTATCAAATTTTGCTCTTTAAATAAGCAGATTTTGTGTTATGTAAATTGCATCACAATTAACCTGTTTTAAAAAATAAATATAAAAAATAATTGCTTACAAAAAAAAAAGTGTGCTTATTTGACAGAGAGAGAGAGAGAGAGAGCACTAGCAGGTGGAACTGTAGGCAGAGGGAGAGGGAGAAGCAGGATCCCCGCTGAGCTGAGAGCCTGACATGGGACTCTATCTCAGGACCCTGGGATCATGACCTGAGCCAAAGGCAGACGCTTAACCAACTGAGCCACCCACGTGCCCCTCAAATAAATAAACAAATGTTTATGGATAAAAGAAGAAAGAAAGAACGAACGAAAGGAAGGAAGGAAAGAAATGAATCTTGAGTAAGCTGAGATCTGGAGGAAGAGTTAACTAGGTGAAGACAAGGAATTTGGATTTTTTTTTTTAAAGATTTTATTTATTTATTTGACAGAGAGAGAGACACAGAAAAAGGGAACACAAGCAGGGGGAGTGGGAGAGGAAGAATCAGGCCTCCTGCCAAGCGGGGAGTCCAATGCAGGCCTCGATCCCAGGACCCTGGGATCATGACCTGAGCCGAAGGCAGAGGCTTAATGACTGAGTCATCCAGGCACCCCTGTTTCCTAACTGTTAGTTTCTGACCATTTGAGGAGGGGGCTGTTTAGAGTTACAGGTGTATTCAGCCAGCAATCTCTTGGTTTCGCAGTTGTTTAAAGATAGTTTATTTTAAAGATTTCTGAGGAATTCGTCCATATAATGTGTGGGATGGCCTTTTAGCTCCTTCATGTCTGGTAGTTTCCAGACTGGAGCCCCAGTTCTCATTCAGGTAGCTGTTTTGAGCCAACTCCCTGCTAAGATGGCTTCAAGCCATTTTATTTCTATCTCTCTGTTCACATATCAACCTATGTGATATGTGATCATCCTATGATCTCCTATGATCATACCAGTGTGTGGAAAACACACTCATAGCCTTGTTCAGTCTGTGGGTGGAAGTGCAATTTGTCCCCAGTACGACTCTTTTTCTCTCTGGCTAATTCCACAGTCTCTTCTAAGGTATGAGTCAAAGGCCAGAACTCTTATGTTCCCCAAACTTCAGTGGACACTTCAAAATCTTCAGCTGCTTTCCTTAAATAAAGCCCCTTTCACCAGACTAGCAATGAGAAGTAACTTTATCTTCTCCTTCCAAGTAATAAGTGTAATGGTGAAATAAAAGAAATTATGTCTTACTGCAAACATTGCCAAAAGAAATTCTCTCCTTACCCAACTTCAATTTAAATTCGTTTATAGTCTCAGGTATGGGTTATGGATCATAAGACTTTTTTTCATATAACTTCTTCATATAAACTGAATTAATGGGTTAGTGCCTCACTTTGGCAACTATTGTTTTGTTGTGCAACGTTAGGACCTCAGCTGAAACTTAGACACAAAGAATCTCATTTAAAATAATCTTACATTAGTGCATACTATGCTTAATGGGTACTTTTAGTTACTCAGTGGACACATCAGCTACTTACAGAATTTGCTACTCTAAACAATGCTGTAATACATATCAAGGTACATTTGTCTCTTTGCAATTTTTGAATATGCTATCGGGAAAAATTCCAAGAAGTTAATGTATGAATCAGGGTTGTGCTTACTTCTATGTATATTTGAAATTGCAGTGGAACAGAATAAAAGTAACCCACTTTTCATCTATCTCCACATTTCATTAAGGTCTTAAATCTCTACTTATGAGATTAGCACAGAATAACATGTCACTGCTATTTTTAATTTTTAAAACATGGATTAGTTTACTGTATAAACTGTAACTTACCACAAACTAGAGATCTTAAAACAACAACAACAAATTTTCTTACACTTCCAGAGGCCAAAGTTCAAAAATTACTATCACTAGGTGTCAGCAAGGTCACATTTCCTCCAGAGGCTCTACAAGAGAATCTGTTTCTTGTCTCTTCCATCTTCTGGTGATGGCTGGCATTCCCTGGTTTATGGTCACAATATTCCAGTGTTTGAGGTTAAGATATCAAATGTCTTTCTGCTCAGTCTTTTGCTATGTGTGTGTGTGTGTGTGCGTGTGCGTGTGTGTGTGTGTGTGAGAGAGAGAGAGAGAGAGAGAGAGAGAAACCTCCCTCCGCCTCCCTCTTACAAGGGCACGTGATTGATTGCATTTAGTACCAACCTGGATAATCCCGGTTATTCCTGCCATCCCCAAATCCTTAATGTAGTCACATCTGTTAAGACTCTGCTATATGAAGTAACATTCGTAGGTTCCAGGATGTGAATATCTTTTAGGGGGTTATCATTTTCAGCTTGCCACAGAGTACATGATATGTTTACTGATTTGCGGTATTTCCTTTTCTGCAAACTGCTAATGTCTGTTTTCTCCTATGATCAAATTTAGTCATTTACATTTTTCTATTTTCACTGTAAAAGTGAAGGCATAACCCACAGAAAAGGAGATACACTTGGTTTTTCCCTTACTAATATGGAATATTTTTTAGTAATTCAATGTATCTTTCTTCCCTGTTGTCACTACTTAGATTTCTTATCACTATAAAAATAACAGGCCTTTACTATCTACCATTAGTAAAATTTTTACCAAATATACTTTTACCAAATGTAATTTTTTTTCTTGAAATATTTGATTTTGGTAAAATTTGTTTTAATAAGAAACAAAGCTGCATTTTTGTCCTAGTTTCTAGAGTGCTGAAGCAACACCAATTTTATATAACATAGCTTACCCCACATTTAGCATATGAGAAACCCCATACACATAGCTTTGCACTTTCTCTCCACTGAATGGTTCTCTCCTGCTGCACCGATGCAGTCATGTTTCCATCACACAGGACTTACAGATGTTGATATCTGGTAGAGCTTGTCCTCTAACACTATGTTTCTTAAAAGTCCAGTTACTCCTGACCAGTAGTATCTCCAGATGAATTTCATGATCATTTTGTATTTTCAAAAAGCAATGAAAAAAAAAATCCTCATAGTACTTTTCCTCAGATTGAATTAAAATAACAAATTTATGTTAGGAAAAATGGAATGCCTCATAATAATGATTTCCTGTCCAAAATCAAAGCATTTTAGTATTAAAGGATCTTTATTAAAAATCTTATTAAAGGGTTTTATTTAGCTTAAAAACTTTAATTCTTCCTCCATATAGTCATATCATATTTATTACTAGTCATTTAATTTTAAGTAGTTACTATGCTTATTCCTGGATAAGGAAAAGTTATTGGTTGTCATGTACTAATTTATGTCATCAATACCTTTACTGAATTTTCTTTTTGTTTTCACATTCTTTTGGATTTTCACAGTATATTATAATGATATCTGAAAAACATATTATGCCCTCCTTCCTCCCAATATGTATAGCTCTCATTTCTTACTCTTTCTTATCTAATTGCATAGGCTAGGAGCAACAGTTCAGTGTAAAGTAATGGCTGCTAACTGACATCACTATCTTGTTCTCAACTATAGTAGAGTGTCTTCTAGATTCATCATTAAATACGATGCTGATTTTCATATGTACATGCAGAACATATTTTATTAAAAGAGATACACACACATATACACATACCAGTATGCACAATGGAATGATATTCAAAACATACTACAGTATCCACCCAGCGGACTCTGACCTCTATCTATGAGCACTGAGCAACCAGCCCACTTGTATACCACCTAATGTGCTGTACCAGTATGTACTGACCACATATCAGCTCTACAAATACATGCTACACACAGTTAAGGGAGTATTTCTTTTTTTGCTTTCTGTGAGATGAATATTTTTTCTTATTGTAGTTTTAATATGGAAACTTTCCTTACTCTCTGGATAAAATGATGATCATGATGCACTCACTGATAGGCTACAATTGGTGATATTCTATGTAGGCATTTATTTCAATATGAATTAAGTTTTTTTGGAGGAGGGTTCTCCTTGTCTGCTTTCTTTCTAGTAAAATTCTAATCCAATTTTTCAAGTGTTTGGAATCCTCTTTTCTCTATGTCCTGAAACAGGTAAAATTGCATTGGTGTTAGTTTTTTTCCATGAGGATTAAACAATTCACCTGTTATATTCTCAGAATATTTCAAATAACAGAAAACCCAAAAGTAGATTAGCTTAAATTACAAAGGAAACAGTTTCTCTTGTTATCCAATAATCCAAAAGCAAAGCATCAGGTGCCACTTAATCTAGGGATTAAATATTATAGATGCATTTCTCAAGATGTTATCTGCCTTGCTTATTTGAAATTTTTTTTCTTCTGCAGAAAGCTTCTTCCCTTGTTCTCAAAGTATGGTTGCTGCCAGCTCCAAAAGGGACACATTCCTTATTTGCATCTAGCAGCAAAGAGAATCTCTTCAAGTAGTTCTCATGGCAAAAGAAACTATAATTCCTAGAAACTAACGCATTACATTTGCTTTGCTTTTGTTGTACTCTATCCATGTATCAGTGACAGATGTCAAGGAATACACTAATACATTCCTGGGTCTGCGGATGGGGTAGGGTCGTTCTCACTCTAAACGCTTAGCTAAGAATTAGGAATTGAATTTCCTACTGGAAATTTAGAATACTTTTTAAGGAAAGGGAGGGAGAATGGAGAAGACAAAGAATAAATATCTATTGATGTATCATGGTAAATTATACATTTTATGTACATATGTGCACAGCTATAATATGAATTTGTTATGAGTATATTTATATAAAACCCATGGAACACCAAATTCATGTACATCAAACTGGTAAGGATGAACTCCTGAGCAAAATGTAAGAAAAATAAATCTTAAATTTCAGATAATGGTAAAAGGAGCTTTTAATCCTATTAGATGGTCTTTTTATAGGAATGCTATATTCATGTATTAAGTATCATTTTATAAATTTCATACAGAGATAGGAAGAAAAAAAAGAAAAGAATGTGCCAATTTTCTCACAGCTAAGTTGAATACCCTCAAAAGAACAACTTAGAAATTACTGTAACTTCTAGAACAACTATCACTGCGGATAGTTCACTTTCAGGGTATCAGTATGGAATGATATATCTGCATACCCTGATAGAATATTTTATTTGAGAAATAATAATGAAATCACATTAGTTGTTAGATATAAAAGAAAAATACTATATTAACTAAGTAGGAAATATTCATTGGCAGCCCTGTGTTACTTTAAAATTTAATAATTTTACCTACATTGTTATAGCATAAGCATCATTTTATGGGTAAGTACCTAGAGACTCAGAGACATTATAGGAATGAACTGAAGCCAGATAGGTAGGAAGTACTTCAATAATGACACAAACCTAGACATTCTAAACACATAGCCCATACAGTACACTTTTCATCTCTGTCTGAAATATTAGTGAAGATAAAGGCATCATGCATAATACTATTATTAGAAACCTATTTATCTATAGGAATTTGTAACTATGTGAGCCTAAACTCGTGGTGATCATTTCACAATATGCACATACATCAAATTATTATGTTGTACACTTTGAACTAATTCAATGTTATATGTCAGTTATATTTTAATAAATCTGGAAAAAATTAACTAGAGGGTATTATGTTAAGTGAAAGAAGTCAGAGAAAGAGAAATGCCATGTGATCTCACTCAAACATGGAATTTAAGAAATGAAAGAGATGAACACAGGGGAAGGGAAATAAAAAGAAGATTAAAACAGAGAGGGAGGCAAACCATAAGAGACTCTTAACTCTAAGAAACAAACTAAGGGTTGCTAGAGGGGAGGTGGGTGGGGGAGGGGGTAATTAGGTGATGGTCATTGAGGAGGTCACATGATGTAATGTGCACTATAATTTATGCAACTGATCCATCACTAAATTCTACCCCTGATACTAATAATATACTATATGTTAACTAAAATTGAATTTAAATTAAAAAAAATTTAAAAATGTATTCATCTATAGGACACTGATATATTTTCTCAACTCAGTGCTATTTCCCCCATAATATGTAATCTATTCGACATTGAAAAGGATCTTCATATTTAAGAGCGATAGAAATCAGACAAAATATTATTACAGTTAAAAAATGATACTCGGGGCGCCTGGGTGGCTCAGTGGGTTGAAGCCTCTGCCTTAGGCTCAGGTCATGATCCCAGGGTCCTAGGATTGAGCCCCACATTGGGCTGTCTGCTCCGCAGGGAGCCTGCTTCCTCTTCTCTCTCTCTCTCTCTCTCTCTCGGCCTGCCTCTCTGCCTATTTGTGATCTCTGTCTGTCAAATAAATAAATAAAATCTTTTTTTAAAAAAAAGACTGATACTCAAATCTGAGAAAAATATAAATAGCTTGCCACAGACATACATCAAAAATACTGTATCTTCTCCCCTGCCAAATGTGATAAAGTACTCTTCAGATTTTTTTAGGGTATCTTTGAAAATGTGTACAGCAGAAATATCCCAATATTATTGGGTAGCTTATCAGGCTCCTCAGCCCATTCATATGTCCTTTTCTAAAGGGTTGCCTTAGTAACTCTCCAACAAAAGTAGTTTTCTGCAGTTTTTCTCCAAATACTACCCACGTAATTCCTCAATTTAGTCATTGCAGTGGGGGCAGGAAATAATGTATCTCAAATTTGGTTTGCTTCTGATTCCAACAGTTTGGAGACCAAAAACCTAGTAAAAACAGCTAAAAGTGTCACTGGTATTAAAATAGCAATCATATGTAATACTATAGAGGGATAATGGATATAAAACAATTTCCTCTATTATTCCAGGGGAGGATAGACTGAATCAATTTAGTCTTTCCAAAATGAAGTGTGCATGTTACAACTTAAAGGTAACTAACTATTGGATTAGAATCAAAAGAATATCTTTCAAAGTAATAAAGGGGAAAGGGGAAAGAAGCAAGCAAACAAACAAAAACACACAAATACAGAAGAAAGGTAGAAAAGGACCAGGAGTTGATGCAAGTCTAGTAGTGGCTAGGAAGCTCAGTCTCAGATGTGAAGGTATTTAATTTCAACTTGTATATAATGGGATTTTCTATTTCAGGCCCCCATTCTTCAATGGGACTGAAACTTAATCGCAGTAAATTAAGTAGGCTTCTATTCCCAACATTTTTCTCACATTAGCAACGAAGTTACAGCATGGGGAAATGTGTGAGGAGAATTGGTGATACGGTCCTTCATATTTCATATCAAAGTATCCCATGACACATATAAAGTACTTCAGCAGGGTGCTTGGCATGTAGTGAAAGTTAGTCATTTTTTTCTGTCTTGACTTCTGAAGCAAAAGTAAAAATTTCACTAGCTACCTCTTTAGCAACTCCTGTGGTGAGTATAATGACAGTGGTTTGCAGAGTACTGTGTTTTTATGGAGAAGAATTCAAGCAGTGTTAGCTTTACATGACCTTTGGAAGCATGTGGGTAAAGCAGAAAGAGGGACACTGTGCATAGATTGTTCATAGACCTCATATACTGATATCAGATTTCTACTTTATTATTAATAAATATATATGGTAGGCACATATAATAGTTCTAATGTTTAAAGTACTTTCATGATACATCTCAAGACACATTATATGTAGGAGAAAGAACTCGGTCTATGGAGTCAGACAAACATACCTGAACACACTCTCACAAGTACTAGTTACATATTTCTGGGTGCCTCTGTTTCTTCTGTAAGAGTGAAAATCCATACTGTGTTAGTTTGTGTTCTAGAAGGAGCCATCATGAGAGAAATTAGCATGCAAGGATTTCATTAGGGAAAATGCTGATGAGGGGCAATGGAGAGCAAGCCGGAGGAGGGTGGAAAAAACATCAGATCATGATACATTCTGACCTCAAATGAAGAAGAGAGGGAATGATGGAAGCATCCTAGATCACCCTGCAGTCTAAAGATGGGTTTTATAAAATGTCTTTGTGCCCCCTCACACCTGATCCTCCTAGATGAAAAGTTTGGGTGAGAGTAGAGAATAACTGAAAGAAAGGGAAAAAGTATTCCACTCGTGTATTATGGAAATGGAAGAAGAGCGACAACTTAGAATCCAGGGTTGCACAGGCTAGAAAGGGGCTTTAATGACCTTTGTCTCTCAAAAAATGCTTCTGAAGTCTTCCTCCCCAGGGAAAACATTCTGGAGCAACTATTCCAAAGTGTTAGAAACATGTTCAATTTAACTGACTGTTGGGTCTGCCATCCCCAGCCTGAGAGAAAGCCCTGACCACGTTTCCCCTTAACCCCACTGAGAGAGCTAGCAGAGATGCAAAGCATGTTTCCTGTTTCTGCAGCATACATGCACGTGCGTACACACACACACACACACACACACACACACACTCATCCTGGTTGTCATTCTCACCCCCAACCTCAGTCATCATGGGGTGAGTTAATACCACACCACCATGCTGTTGGCATGGACAAATAAGAAAGATTGGATTGACTGAATTTAACAGACCCTCCAAAACAAGGAGCCGACTTACTTCTCTGACTGAACTGGGAACCTTAACACTTACCTGCTGGCATTTTCCACCTGTGTTCCCTGATTGATGTAGGTATTACCTGACAGAACTACCAACTGTAAAGACCTTTCCTTCCAGGGACATCATTTGTACTCTTGAGACTGTCCTTTTTGGGTGGGAGCTGGGCATTAACACTTCTCACTACTGAAAACACCGTGACTTGCACCTTAGGATGGGAAACTTGCAGCATCTGGGATCCTTCAACACCCTAAAGGGAAGAGCTTAACTCTGAGGCAACAACATCCATACCAGGGTCCTCAGATTTGTCTGTTATTTCAATTGCTTTAAGGAAAAGGACACTTGGACCGTTAACCTACAGATACATTCTAGCTGACTGCTCTGCTTGCTGGGGGTGGGCATGGAAGGGAAGGGAGTAATGCTTACTTGCTCTGGTCACTTTCACAAATCTTGGATGCCCTCCCCACCTCTCCTGCTACTCTTCTGATTTCAGTTTCACTCTATGCTCTGTGGTTAACACCCCAGACACCACTCCACCCAAGTGTCTTTACTGCTATACAAGCTTATTTTTCTTTCTACTTTAATGCTTTTTATTTCAGTTGTGTCTCAGCAGGGCACGATGCATACGAATAGACTTGTCTGCTAACCAGAACTGACCTCATTTTTAATTTATCATGTTGCCACTAATTTGATTGAGAATATAGGATTATTAATTTATGAGTATACCTTGTGATATAAGTGTTTCTACCTGACTTTATCCCCAATCTTCTGGGAAATGATTATGCTACTATTGTTGACAATAAAGGATTTTGAAAGCTATTTATTAAGTGCTGAATATGATCTGGGTAGTTTACATAGAGTTTCTGAGTTTAGACAAGATGGAGAAAGTGTGGCTAGAGGAGAAAAGAAGTAAAATGTCTAAGGTCATGGGACTGGTAAGCATCAGAGCCTGCAATGTTGGCAAGGGCTGTCTGAATATAAAACTTTTGCCTTATCTGTTGTATCACCTTTTCTTTGTTGGTGTATTTAGAAAGTTCCTCTGCCATAAAAATTACTGGAAGTCATGTATTTAAAGCCCTGATCTTGATGAGCCCAGGGTGCCTCTCCAAAAATGCTCACCTCTATTTTATTGTACAGACGAAGCCATTCCAAGCTGTTTCTTCTTTTCACAAATAACCCACTTAAGGTTCCTTTTAAAATTACTTCTAAAAGTCTTGAAGATGAAATTAAACATTTTTGACATGGTACCTCCTTGCACACAGTATCCAGAGAAGCTGAATATTTTGGTCAATTTTTCACTCAGTGTGCAGACAGTAAGGATTGCTCTTCTGTGTTTTGTTGCCCTCTTAAATGTTCCTGTAATAGTAGGTTATGCCATCTGATGGGCAATTTGCCTTTGCACCATTTTGCCTGTCATGTTGTTTCCCTAACATTAAGTAGCTGAGACTAGGAAAGGGCTCACAGAGGTTACGCAGCTCAATAGAAAGCCTGTCCTTTTTTCTTTGTTTTTTATTTTTTTCCCTTCTTTTTTAACTTTCCATTATACTTATGCCCTCCTCCACCCTTACTTACAAATTCACTGGAAACAGTACAGCAAGAAATGCAAATATTCATTTTTTTTCTCCTGCAGTGTCCATTAAAATTTGTTTTAGTGTCCATTTTTTAACGGCTGATTAAAACTAGCTGAAGAGAAGAGAATAAGCAGGAAGAGCACAGAAAAATTGTTCATCTCTGTCTAGTTGTAAATAGCTGCTCTGTTAAGGAATTGGGGATACTCCCACCAAAACAAGGGGTTAAGCATTTTTTTTTTCCCAAAACAACACTCTGAGGATGCACGTAAGTGTGTGCACTCTGGATAACATTCCCCATGACACTCTAGCCAGAAGGAAAATGTGACATGCTCTTGGAACAAACTGCCCTTTCTGACATATACTCACAACATGAATAGTCCCATTACAACATTTAATTACCCAGCATGGCTTGAGAGACGTAAAAATGCAGTTTCCCTGCTGTGTCATGTCCTCAGCAATATGTGATTATATCTCCTGAGGTCAATGTCCACACTTTAGTGGACTGTATGCCTGATGAAATGATTATTTATTTTAAGAATATACTCTCTTTGTTCCTTAAGAAATTAAAAATAGAGCTTCCTTATGACCCTGCAATTGCACTACTGGGTATTTACCCCAAAGATACAGATGTAGTGAAAAGAACGGCCATCTGTACCCTAATGTTCATAGCAGCAATGGCCACGGCTGCCAAATTGTGGAAAAGAACCAAGACGCCCTTCAATGAATGAATGGATAAGGAAGATGTGGTCCATATACACTATGGAGTATTATGCCTCCATCAGAAAGGACGAATACCCAACTTTTTGTATCAACATGGACGGGACTGGAAGAGATTATGTTGAGTGAAATAAGTCAAGCAGAGAGAGTCAGTTATCATATGGTTTCACTTATTTGTGGAGCATAACATATAGCATGGAGGACATGGGGAGTTAGAGAGGAGAAGGGAGTTGAGGGAAATTGGAAGGGGAGATGAACCATGAGAGACTATGGACTCTGAAAAACAATCTGAGGGGTTTGAAGGGGTGGGGGAGGGGTTGGGGGAGCCAGGTGGTGGGTATTAAGGAGGACATGTATTGCATGGAGCACTGGGTATGGTGCAAAAACAATGAATTTTGTTGCGCTGAAAAGAAATTAAAAAAAAAAATTTAATTAAAAGAAAAGAAATTAAAACATTTTGAAATTTTTTTAAAAAGAAGATACTCTTTGTGGCTGTTACACAACTCTCTCTTACTTTTGCATGAGATGTGTCTACTATTGGCACAAAAGTACATTTAAAATGGTCTCTTTTATTTTTGGAATTACAAGGTGACTTTTTAGTTTCTGAATTTCATAGTTCAGTATGGATAACATCAAATGGTGCAAAACAACTACGATAGTATTTTGAATGAAAACCAAACTCTGTCTGTGGAAAACTCTACTTCTTTTCCACACAGACAGCCCATCTGGTTCAAACAATGACCAAAATTGAAATTAACTCTAAATTCTTCAAAACAGGAGAAACTGCTTCAGTTTTAGCCATTTCAGGAAAAATGGACCCTGTTAGCTTGCTCCTCTAAAAATAATCCCTCTAAAAATAACCCCCTCATTTCTATTTTTAGAAATGCATTGCATTCACTCCTTTCATAAAGCACATTTCATATTACACCCTTGTTTATAGAAAAAAACACTTCAGGTACTGTAAGTGGAATTTGACACTTAAGCAGCTTCTTCATCCAAAATTGTTCCTAGATATTAAATGCCACCTCATCCAGCACTATTTTTTGTATGTTAGTCTTTGTAAATTATACTTAAAAAAAGATTTTATTTATTTATTTGACAGAGAGAGAGATCACAAGTAGGCAGAGAGGCAGGCAGAGAGAGAGGGGGAAGCAGGCTCCCTGCTGACCAGAAAGCCTGATGCAGGCCTCGATCCCAGGACCCTGGGATCATGACCTGAGCCGAAGGCAGAGGCTTTAACCCAGTGGGCCACCCAGATGCCCCTGTAAATAGTACTTTAAATGGATACAACTTTATCAAGGAGTCAGCAAATACCTTCAGAATTACTTTTCACCATCTGGCTATTGAAAGTGTTCTGTTCTACCCACTACCAGGGTAAAAGAGAATACCTTTTCAGAATACTAGTGGGCTGATTCTTGGCATCTCTTATCTAAAAAAAAAAAGTTAAATTGACAACTGCACATTTTGAATCCAGCTTCCTTTTTTATTCATGAAAATACACACTGCAAGTTACTTCCCCCCCAATTACCCAGAGTCTGAATTTGTGTTAAAGACATGTGAATAGCTTCAGTTTGTTTTTTTGATTATAGTTGACTTTGTTTTCCATGTAAACATGAATTTTTATGACAAAAAAAAATAAAAAGGGCAATTGAAGCAAAGAAAACCATAGTCAGAATCACTGGGCAAGTAATGTTACAGGCTTTGTAACTGCAGTGTTAACAACTGTTTTTAAAATACAGCCTTAGAGCAAAACTACATTCATTTATATTATCAACCTGTTTTCTTCCCCAAAACTAAGATTTTTTTCTTGCAAAGTAGTTATCATTCAGGTTCTGGTTAGTTTTTTAGTTTAGTTCTTTTTCTTTCTTTCTTTCTTTTTTATGAATTCTGTGAACTTTGGTTTTTACAGAACTAAACCATCCTAGTTGATGACACTGACATCTTTGTTACTTATTGTATACTTAGAAGTTCAAATTAGAAAGCTTTTGGATTCAGACTTTTCAGCTAATTGATGTTTATTGAATATTCATAGAATTTAGTATTGTTGAGGGTCTCGCATAAAGATTTTACAGGCTAAGATGTGGTCTCTTCCTGGGAGATGTTTCATCTTCCTTATCTTTTTCATCATCATCGGGAGGATTCATTAAGCCAACAGTGCTGCTTCCCTGCAGGCTACGTGTTCCATTAGCAGCAGCAGCAGAATGGGATATGGTGTATTTGTAGCCCCCTGAAGATGATCTTTTAGGAGGAGCTACCTTGTCTTCATTTTCCTTTGGTTTTTTAGTCTCCATAAATTTGAAACGATCTTGAAAATTGTCTTCCAGTGGTGGCATAGTTGCTTCTCCTTCCTCTGAATTTCCTTTAAGACACTTTTCTTCCTTCTTGTCCATGACTCTGGTACTCCTGCGAAGTATTTTACTATGCAAGATAGAATGTAAATTCTTCCGTATTTGATTCTGCCGGTCTTTTTCTTGTTCATATTTAATCTTCAATCCTTTGAATGTCTGGACATATTCAATCGATTCAAGTGCCTTATAAAACTTTTCAACTATATGTGTAATAAGAGATTTGATATTTTCCGCTCTTATGTATTCAAACAGCTCAATAGCAGCTGAATTCAACATATTGTACCGAGTTCCATTACCCAGAAGAGCTTTGACAACTGGTTCAAAAAGATTTCCCTTGATGATGTAACAATTATAAAGTTCATCTTTAAGGCCAATCATCCTTCTCATAAAGCGGAGCGAACTCAAGACCAGGAAAGTGTGCTTTGAATTCATCAAGATCAAGACTCTTCTTAGCAAGTCTTTGCTCAAAATATAATTTTTTATGTAGTATGTGTGATGTTGCACACAAAATGTGAGCAGCTCTAAAATTAAAGAAAGCAGCTGTGCTGTTTGATAATTATTGAGGCAATGTGTGTTGTTTTCGTCAGACCCAACTTCACTATCCCCTTCACATATATCTTCTGAAGTGGTGGCAACAAGTGGTGCTATGAAGTTGTGTATACAATGCTTGTAGAAAAAATTTAGGAATTCACTTCTTTCACATTTAGTAGATGTTGCATGCATGTTTTCTGGATCAAGAAGAGTACGAAGAAGTCCCATTAAATGAACAGCACCTCCTAGCTCAGGATCAGTATCGCAGATCATTTGCTCAATGACTAAGTTAATGAAAAGGTTACCATCTTCACTCTCCTGAGCTTCTTCCATGATAAATTCTCGAATCATGGATGGACTATACTCTACGAGATAAGTAAATATATCAGTAGCAGCTGACCTTATTTGCAAATTCTCCATGCTCATTACGATTTTAAGAACAGGAAGAATTCCCAATTCTGTCAGTGTTTTGAACAGAGCATCCTTCTTTGGAGGCTGTAATGTCTGAGAAAATGCACAGAATTCCTTGAAGAAAAGTAGCAATTCACGCCGTCTATCATCATCTATTGCCGCATTCTTTAACTGTGCAAAGACTTCAGACAAAAAGTTTTCGTCCTGCAACATGCTGACTATCTCAACCTTGTTGAGGAAAATAAAAGTTGTAAGACTCGAAAGAAAGTTCTCTTCATACATGGATGGTGCTGGCAAAAGTATGTCATAGATGTACTGTATCTTATATGTCTGATGTATTTTTTGCCTAAGTTCACCGTTTGTTATTGGTACAACTTCCTTGAGCCTTGCATGTTGGGTCAAGAATTCCCTATGCCTTTTTGGCTGAGCCAAAGCAGGGTCATATTCAAGACATCCCACCACATCCATGATACACTCAGCAGAAAACATGATCTCAAACAGAGCTGTCTTGTTAAGGAATAAGATGCCTTTAATAATTGTATGCAAATGATGTAAGCCTGCAGTGTTCCCTAGGTCCTCACAAGTGTGGAACAGCTGCAGCAAATTTTTAATATAGTCGTCATTTTCTAAGATCAGAGCCAGTCTCTCCTTACGGATCGGTGAAGCGAGAACGGCGGTAATGAAGTCAGCAATCTCTTCAAGTTTACAGAGTTCACAGTTAGGCAGGTCAAACACATTATTGGTTTCCAGGACGTCATGCAGTTGTTCTTCTTTGGATTCCTCCAAGAGATCTTGTGTGATTTTGATGGATGGGTCTTTTCCCTGAATGTGGCAAATTTCTTCCCAGATCTTATGGCAACCCTCAGTGTCCTGGAAACTTAATGCCACACCATGGTTCTCTCCTTCAGACCAAATAATCAGGGTTTCCTGTTGTTTCTGATAGGGGGTATTTGAATTTATCTTTGATTCCAAGATTAGTGCGGCCTGGGAATCCGACCTAACGAGCAGGGACACACCCTGGAGGCGCTTCACATAAGTAGAGGAGACGTGCCCGGTGCCGAGATCATCCCATTGTTGGTCCTCATTCAGTGAGTAGACTTTTACAAGATACCGTGTGTCGGCAATGGCGACCGCTGGCTTCCCGTCCCCAGTGTTGGTCTCGGTGTGGGGGGCCGCTGGGTCGCATGTGCCTGGAGTCGACTGTAGTTGTCGCTGTTGTGGCAGCGACCATTGCTCAGGTGGCGGGAGGGGAAAATTACGGTGGAAGATGGCAGAGAAGTAGCGTTCAGGTGGACGCTGGTGGTTCCTGAGGTCCGCAGAGTTCCCTCGAGTCCCACTTCCTCTCACTTCCATCTTAGGTTTCCCTCTCTCCATTTTGCCGTCGCATATTCCTTCTTAACGTGGGTTTACGGAGTGAGCCCTTGGCTTGCTCCTGGTCGTCTGGGAAAGCCTCGACAACAGCAGGATTCTTATGATTGTCACAGGATTCTACCCAGCTGAACATTCTAAATGTGTTGAGGCATTGCGGCCAAGCTTACATGGAGGCTTAGTGATTAGAGCAAACCACTGTTCTTTCCATTAAAAAAATAATCCAAGGGACGCCTGGGTGGCTCAGTGGGTTAAGCGGCTGCCTTCGGCTCAGGTCATGATCCCAGCGTCATGGGATCGAGTCCCGCATCGGGCTCCTTTCTCCGCGGGGAGCCTGCTTCTCCCTCTGCCTCTGCTGCCACTCTGCCTGCCTGTGCGTGCTCGAGCTCTCGCTCTCTCTCTCTCTCTCTCTGGCAAATAAATAAAATATTAAAAAAAAAATCCAAAAAACAACAACAGAAAAACCCCTTTTGTTCCCCAGAAGCATTTTCACTTAACAGTGTGTAGGAGACTTAGGACTTTAAACGAAAGAAAGCTGAATCACTTATGTCCTGACCAACTCAACACCGTATTTCCTAATCAACACCATGTTGAGACTTCTCCACCCACCCCCGACCCACTCATGCATCCCCCACCCTCAAAAGAAGCAGAAGCCAAGTGAAGTGTGCACTATTACTGACAATCAGAGATCTGTAGGTGGGCCTTCTCCAGAAAACCTGCCCTATGTATCTGCCACTCACTTAACCCACCCTTGGGGGAGGATCTTGTCCCCAGAAGGAGCTGGCAACTCTGATTCTGTTCAGCTGGGCCTGAAGCACCCTCATTTACCACAATGGGAAAACCTTTTTTCCAATCTATAACCACACTCCTCGTTCTTAGAGGAGTGGGCCAGAGAGAAACTGGGTTGAAATTAGCTAAGAGTATGTACTGCACATGGCAGATCAATTGTTTTATTTTTCTTGATCATTACAGTGATAGTAACAACCACAACTAAGTAATAATACTTGAGTACTTACTAGTATTAGAAAAAGGTAATAACATAATTGATCACATTAAATGCTTGACTACTTTTTATGTTCAAGACAATGTGACAATAACTTTTATATCTTTTTGTACTTAATTTTCATGATACCTAGTGATATAGCAATACTAAGGTTCCTTCTAAGATCAGGAAACAAACTTAGAGAAGTTAAATAAATTGCCAAAGGTCACACTCCTAGTAAGTAGAGGAACTCTGATTTGAACACATGTCTTTCTGATTCCAAAATTGGTTTTCTCAGCCATTGAACTATGCTAGCCCCTTCTTTTCTTGGCCTTCATTACATTTTATTTCACATTCCTTCCATCCATATAATTTGTAATCAACATAAAATTATCGAGAAGATGAAAGTCACGCACTTCCTTCTTTAGATCCACATCTGTGTATAGCCAACTGAAAAATAGAAGCTTGTATATGGCAACTTTGTTAAATATAATTTTAATAGTAACCAAGTTGATTTTTGATGTAGCAGCAAATTCTGCAGTTTTCTTTAAGAAAAATTTTTCCCCCAAACATTAACCCTGTTATTGCAAGGGAAAAACAGAAATGGGCCACGTCAAGCACATTTGGACTTGAAGAGCCTTGCTTCTAACTCATTTCACATAGCAGTGGAAATGTGTGACAATTCTCAAATAGAGCACAGAAAAACTCTTTCACATACCTCTTTTGCAATGTCGCCTCCAGGAGATTACAGTACAGGAATATTCCCTGGGACGCTACAGCTGGGGCACTTGGAGACCTGAATGGAAATGACAATCATTTCATGAGAAAACTCAAATCAATGCCAGGATACTGCTGGTTTAGAAACCTTTACAAATCACTAATAATACACATTCTTACACATAAGAATTAATAAATGACAAATACAAATACTGATATATGTACTTACTAGCTTAAAATTCCTGTCTTATTTCAGTGAGAGAATAGGCAAATTTGCAATAACAATAATGACATGCATGCTAATGGTCCAATTTTTTTTTTTCTCTGCTGTGGTTATATTAAAGTTTTTATCTGAATCAATTATAATACTGTCAATTGTCTGAATATGCCCTCAGGTTTCATTCTCTGAGAGGCATTCAGCACAAATCTGTGTGTTCTCACAATTTCATCACAGGGAGTTTCCTTTAGGCCAATTAAGGTCCCTTTATTTTTTTTTTTTTTTTTTTTAAAGATTTTATTTATTTATTTGACAGAGAGAGATTACAAGTAGGCAGAGAGAGAGAGAGAGAGAGAAGGAAGCAGGCTCCCTGCTGAGCAGAGAGCCCGATGCGGGACTCGATCCCAGGACCCTGAGATCATGACCTGAGCCGAAGGCAGCGGCTTAACCCACTGAGCCACCCAGGCGCCCAAGGTCCCTTTATCTTAATTAGGTTAGCAAGAATCTCTTTGCAGTCAAAAAGAGTCTCAAGTCCAAATTTCTTGTTGCTATTTCTGTGGTAGATTCTCTCCGGCCCTGTCTTATTTGGTTTGGGAAGTAGAACAATGCCCTTTTTTGCTTCAGCAATTCTACCTCCCTAAGATTATGATTTTATTGTTGTGTTGTTCTTTTACAGAGAACATATAAATATGAATATAAATGAATAACAAATGCCATGTTCTAGGAGCTCTGTAGTCCCTTTTATAGGTATCATTTATTTTTTATTTAATGCTCATACAATAATGGCCTGAGGAAGATATTATTACTTCCATATTAGAGAGGAAAAAAACTTGAAACTCCAAAACTGAATCATACGTTTGGTTTAAACCAACCTCTGTAATAAGTGATATTGCTAGGATTTGAAAGTAGGCCTATATTATTTCAACTCTCCACTTCCCTGCTCCCAATATGCAAAGCTTTCTCTTAGACTGTGCATAAATTGTTATAGCAGATGTTTATAACAATTGTGATTTTTTTTATCCCAACTATCACTGTTATTTGATGTTTCTCTGTTTTATTTTGTGAAAGAAAATCACTGAGGCCAGTTCAGAATTAAAATAGATAGATTTAATGTTAAGACCCTGGATCCCTCTTCTGTTTTTGGATGCCTTTCTCTTTCATGATTCCTCCCCATGACCTGAGAGTAGTAAGAAGTAGTTCTTGAGGATTGTGCCCTGAAAATAGTTTTAGATAAGGAACTTATAATTCATTCATATTTTATGACTACTAAGAGCATAAGTTTTATATTTCTCAGAGTTATTTTAGAAAATGATAAAGGAATAAGTCTACATTTCTGAATTTTAAGGATAAGTAACTCAAGCCATATATATATATGGCATATATATATGTATATATACATATATATATAAATATATCTCGCTTAGATATCTAAGTAGTCTATCCATAAGAGGAGAGAACATTTCACAGTGGGAACACAAGTGGGAAGAGCAAGGTGATTTTTAATTTTATGAAGTAGCATCAGAAATAGAATTATTCAAAAGTATTGCCTCTAAATTTTTCAACTTCAAAATCATTAGCAAAAAACACCCATGTATGTTCTGTACAAGCTCTCCAGGTAACTTATTTCATGGAATGTTGCCCTTTTTTGGCTACAATCACCACTAATTTGGAAATCTGAAATAATCTCCCCTGGCTTCTGCCTTTTCCCCCTACTAGTATATTATCAGTACAATAGCTGAAGAGGACTCATTTAAAACACATTGTATTCTCCAACTCCTCTGCTCAAGATCAGTGTGTTTCTGCCTTAGAATGAAAGTCAAGGTTCTAACTATGGTTTATGAGGCCTTGCCCCCTTGACCAATCTGAGGTCTTCCCTTATAGTCTCTGTCTCTCTTCTTTTGCTCCAACCACACTAGCCATCTTACTCTGTCAGAAGCACACCAGGCACACTCTTGCCTCAGGGCCTTTGTACCTGCCTTTCATCTGCTGAAACACTAGTTTCCAGTATCTACATGGCTCAGAGCGTTACTTCATTAAACCATTTATTCAAAAGTCCTTTACTTCCAGTAAGACCATCCGTAAATACCTTTTTTAAAATCACAGAGATCTTCTACCCCAACCCATCCATCTGTTTTATTTGATGTATCTTTTTTCCATATCACTTAGCATCATCTGAATATTTCATACTTCATTTGTTATGCTTTCTGCAACCAGACTATCAGTTGTTTGATGGCTCTCATTTATCAGCTCGTTTTTCTCACTGCTGTGTGCCTAGCACTCTCCATAAAACATGATATATAGTAGTTTCTCAACAATTATTTATTGAATAAATACAAAAATGAATACATATTTTTTCTAGGATGACTTCTAATAATCTACTTACTTATTCTTCACAAAATTATGAGCAACCCCTATGTATAGGCCCTATACCAAGCACTGGGGATAAAATAGTGAATTTGAAATTTATTTCCGGGTATCTTATGGAGCAAATAAATAGTTTCAAGAGGAGATATTTCTAATTTACAGGATACGTCTTGCATTTCCTCTGCTGCCCCACTCCCACTCTTCTTTTTTTAAAGATTTATTTATTTTTTTTAGAGAGAGAGAAGTGTGCACACACGCAATGGAGGGGAGCAGGGGCAGTAAGAGAGAGAGAGAGAGAGAGAGAGAGAATCTCAAAGAGAATCCCTGCTGAGCTCAGAGCATGACGCAGGGCTCGATCTCAAAACCCTGAGATCATGACCTGAACTGAAAGCAAGAGCCAGTCACTTAACCAACTGAGCCACCCAAGGCCCCCCTAATCCCACTCTTTTGGATTGTTTTCTTCTTACTGATGGAGACCAGGGAAGCAATATTATCCTGTTTTAGGCTTTTAACTGTGTGAAAAAAACGTTTATTCCAGTGAGACCATCCTTAAGTACCTTCTTTAAAATTGCAGAGATCTTCTACCCCAACCCATCCATGAAATATTCATGTTCCGTCAAACTCTTCTTTCTAAATCTTGGGCTAAATCACAGCTTTTCCATCAACTCTCAGGTATTGAAAGAACCCTAATTTTCTAATATTAAAATTTCTAGTCCATTTCAAGCTTCTATCTAAGTCATGTCTTGTCCAAACAAGTCCATGGCCAAGCCGAGGATCAAGAGATGGAGAAGTATGCCCCACCTAAGATGGGAACATCATAGCAAAATTACATAGCCAAGGATGTGGGGTGGGTGGAAGGAGGGTTGAATGGGGACATTAATGCAGTGTTGCACAAGCTTGACTCTAACAGCTGTAACTCAGAACTTTTAAAGGGCAAAGAGGGATATATGGTCACCTTGTATAAAGAATGTTAGGATGTGTGGATATTTAAAACTTACTAGTGGCGCCTGAGAGACCCAGTCATTTAAGTGTCCATATCCTGGATTTGGCTCAGGTCATGATCTCAGGGTCATGGGATCAAGCCCCTGTGGGGCTCCATGATCATTGGGGAGTCGGCTTCTTTCTCTTTCTGTCCCTCCCTGCACTCGTGGTCTCTCTCTCTCTCTCTCTCTCTCTCAAATAAATAAATAAATCTTTAAAACCTTTTATTCTCAGCTGAAAACATCATCCTGTTATATGTGCATTGCAACAGTTCCAGCTACTATCTTTCCAGTGCTCAGAGGTAAGAACCACTTTAAGTGTTTTTTGGATCCACAGGCAGTTTCTATTAGCACTAGCCAATTTTCTACTGAGTGCTTGGCTTCCTTGGAAGTTCCAAATCTTTTTGTCACATCACAAGGGATTAAAAGAGGAAGAAAAGGGGCGCCTGGGTGGCTCAGTGGGTTAAAGCCTCTGCCTTCGGCTCAGGTCGTGATCTCAGGGTCCTGGGATCGAGCCCCGCATCGGGCTCTCTGATCATCAGGGAGCCTGCTTGCTCCTCTCTCTCTCTCCCTGCCTCTCTGCCTGCTTGTGCTCTCTGTCTGTCAAATAAATAAAAAAATCTTTAAAAAAAAAAAAAAAAAAAAAAAGGAAGAAAAGAGGGGGTTGAGGGTAGCGTTGTTCTCTTGACCATAGGTACATTTTAGACTTTGACTTTCAGTGCCATGAAAGAGGTGAGCTCTTTTTCTTCTGTTCCAATAGTTTACTTCTCAACTTTTTGAGTTTTTTTTTTTAAATGTACAATTCATAGATCCCCTCATTCTTTATCCTGATAGACCATATTATTTCCTGTTCCTACCTAGATCTCCACAAATAACACTAGCTGACTACTTACTAATTAGCTTACAACCATGTTATATAACTAATAGCAATGAGCATCATTTGGAGCTAAACACCGCTCAGTGTTTGCTTAGAGGCAGTAATCGCCTTCATTTCTCCAATGTAGCACTAGTTTTATTTATATCGTAAAATCTAAATTTTCACTTTTTTAGGCAGTAGTTGATTTCAACTTAGTATCTTTGTTTTAATTCCATTAACATTTAAAGGAGTGCCTTGAATACATTTGATTTTTTGTTGATATAATTAGATTGAGTTAGAGACAGAAAAAAAGTATTTTCATGATAAGGGGAAATCTCAAACACCTGGGCTAGGATTGGTTTTGAATATATTACTACTTGAAGTGTGAAGATCTGGTTCATTCCTCCTAAAAAATAACCTTATGTGTTTTGTCACTGCTAGGTGATCTGCTACCACTTTCTTAGGTGGGAGAGCTGCCATGGCCATGTAGGAATTTATTTTTGAATGCTGACCTTATTCAGAAAAATATAAAACCTTTGTTTACAGTTATTTAAAAGAATAATTTTTAAAATCTCCTAACTTACCACATTTCTTTATCAGATATATAAACAATATATACAGCATCACATAAAACAAACATAAAAGGTTGTTGTAATCAACATGTATTGCATAACTTAAGTACAATGACTGTATTGTTCCCCATGTCTCAAATGGCTCTTAGGATTATATCTTCCATGAAACAGGACCTTGTAAAGTGAAATTTGATAAGGTCCCATGTCTTGTGATCTCCTATATTTGTGTTTGTTTGTCTGTTTGATTGGTTGATTACTGAGGGTAGATACTTGTTGCCTACACAGTAGATTCCATTAGCATCTTTTCCCCAGGTTGTGACAACTCAAAATGTCTCCAGACTTTGCCCCTGGGGGCAAAGTCATCCTCAGTTGAGATCAACTACTAGTAAATATTTTCAGTTCTCATCATCTAGTAAGTGTTTAGAAATGCACAAAGTAGTTCAAAAAAGAAAAATTTTGCCATCCCCCTGTTTTCATGTCCGATGTAGTAAAACCAGCTTATTTGAACTTTTGTCATCCCAGATTTCTGTTAGCCAGGATTTCTGCACATTTATAGTAGAATGGTGAATGACATTAATTATCAGACCTCTCCCCCAGATAACCATTACATGAATCTGTTGTGTTAGTAGCCACCTTCTTTTTGTCTCTTTTGTTTTCACACTCCTCTCTGCAAGTCCAGGCCCTTTTAGCATCCTGCAAGGCCTCACCTCTTCACACCCATTGTGAGTACCTCTTCCCCACCCTGCACCGAGTATTTCTTTCTTATGTGAGGCTTCTGCTCTTGCTACTTCCACTGACTAAAACTCCATGCCACGTGTTTCCATGTCTACCTCATCATCATTCACATTGCCTCTCAAAAGCTATTCCCTCTGAAGGTCTTCTCTCCCCACACAATCTAAGACAGCACTCCCTTCTCTTCTCATGCTCTCTAGTATCACTCCATTTTAGCTTCTCAATAGAACTTTCCCAGTCTTATCACCAGATTTATCACAGAAGTTGTTTATTCTTATAGTCTTATTCTACTCCCACCCTACCAAAGGCAAAGATGGGTCCAGGCCAGTCTTCTTCTCCCCTAGGAGACAATAGGCATTCAGCAAATATTTAATAGATGAGTACTTGAAAGAATGTGTAAAGATCACTTTTCCTACATGCCAAAAAGACATGGATAACATTTGTGAGAAATCATCTCCTTAAGTGGACCTTCACTGAGATGTCATCGCCTGTCACTGGTCTGTGTTTTAACCCTGTTTGAAGTTCATAGTCATTTCTCCCTCTTAACTACATTTGTTAGTCTAACTACTAACATTTTCTCCTCAACATTAAGGTTCCATCCCAATTATCTTTCAGCAAAAACTCTTATCTAGTACTTCACCAAGAGAATAGACACCAACTCAAGGCTCACCTTCCATTTTCAAGCAACTTTACTCATATGTTTAGCAATTTCTACCTCTCCCTCTTCCATCTCAGAAAAAGGAGTGAGCCTTCTCTTCTTCAAGAATCCCCCTGTATTCTGTGCTCTGCATATTGTGCCCTTTCTGGCCTCCCAAGACATCCTGTGCCATAAATCATTCTTTCTGTGACTTCAGTCTTTAAACTCTGCTTAGGAATCATTTCTATTCCCCCTTCAATTAAATATGCTCTCGTTTCTTCTATCTTAAAACAGTCAAGCAGATTCTCAAAACAAGAATCACCTTCATAACTTGTATAATAACACTGGTAGTACCCTAAATTGAGAGTAAAAACGTTTATGTTCACTGCTGTATTCCCAAATTTTTATTAGAAGAGACTTCTATATATAAGATTTCTATATAGAAGAGAGCCTGGTGTGTGGCAGGCATGCAGTATGAAGATTCATTCATTAACCAGCTTTTAACAATTGCCAGTGTTTGCTTTGCATGGCAGACACCATTCCAAGTGCTTCATAGGTGCTCTCACTTAATCCTCATTAATACTGGTATCATTGTTAGTTTCACTTTACTGATGCAGAAATGGTATAGCAAAAATAAGTAACTTTATTGAAGGTCATAGAGGCCCTGCTCTCTTAATCTCTAGCCATGCTATCTCTCAATTATGAATAGTTGTACCTGTAGCAAGAGATGGATAGAAATTTATGTGTGTATCTTCATCTATGTCTATAGAAATGTGTGTGTGTGTGTGAGTCTCCATCTATATCTATCTGTATGAGACATGTATCTGTCTCTCCCCCTCTCTCTCGATCTCGACTAATGTTTAACTTTAGAGTGAAGGTACTGCATTATATAAAAATTAAGTCCCTTCTTTTATTAAAATCTGTTATTTTAGTATGTGGTTTCACTAGCCAGATTTTTTTGAGTTATGTATTTCCTATACTACTTTCTGCATGAAGATAATAAGGTTAACAAACTTACCAGAATTTCAACAGTAAGTAAACATTGAGTTTAGTTTTGTACCCTGAGAGACTCTAAAATCTGTGGTTTAAGTTCTTTCCTACACAGCATGTCACTATTCTCATTTCCTTTTCTTTAAATAGATCCTGAAACTACAGTGTATCTTAACAAAATCACAAGTTTATGATCTTAAGCATTTGGGGACAAATATATGTCTCTGTATCTCCTTTGGTATCCCTCACCCCTCCCTTTTGCTCCATAATGGAAAGGATAGACAACAATTAGATATCATGTGCTTCTACTTCGTTATCTTAAGTATTTGCCTTAAAGTATTTGCCCCTCAAGTAGAAACATTCCTATTCTATTTGTGATTTTTTGCTCTAAATAGAGAAAAGCTAACTTGGAATTTAATTCTCCTGTTTTCTCACGCCTGTGATGTATTGCTTGAACTAGCCTTCAGCAATATCTTACCCTTTTCAATTTTTACATTTTTTTCCCTTTCCAAATATCTTTTTTTCCCCCTTTCAGTATTTCTTTCCATTCTGGACTCTTAAAAGATCTTTGTACACATAGGTTTTATAACCATTTGTCTCTCTTGTTTCAATAGGATTATTTTTTGGAATAATTGCATTATGGAGCCTGCCATTAATTTCCCAGGCTATATCTCATCTACTGAAGTTGTGTATATAGAAGCCCTTTTAACATTTTCCATTTGAGATTATTTAATTGATACCTATCTCCTCTCTCCCATACACACAAGCACATGGCATCCACAGCTAGAATTGTACTACTTAAACTGGATTTTTTTAATGCTAAACAGCTATTTGTTTTGCTTTAATTCTAAAAGACCTGCAGGTAAGGAGCTTACTTCCATAAGTAATATTTTCTAGCATCATTCAACTTGTACCAATGGGACAATTTTTTTTTTTGCCTTTTCTCTCAAATAAGCCTTCGTGTTTTAATTTCTTCCTATTCTCTGTTCACTCCCAAAGACAGAGAATGGAGTTCATGTATGTTGAACTGTGTTCTTTCATCTGAAGTTAAGGCCAGTCTTCTTCAGGCCAAACATACCTGACTTTACCATGCATTTATGATATCTTTTGTAACCAATTGCTAATCTGACTTTTTTTGTTGTGTTCTCTCTCTTCATAGCAACTAGCTGCAGTTGCATATCTCAAAGAGAAATATCATTCCAATATAGGACAATTCTAAATGTTTTTTAGAAGTCCTCCATTATTCTAAAATTATACTTATTTAATTATCCAGTCTGCATGTCATGTGTACTTATGTTACCTTTAACAATTTAAGCCTGTATTTCACTTTAATTCAACAATGGGAAAATGAGAGGAAGGGTGTGCTTATTTTTGCAATATTCTTGAAGTTGCTCTGGGCACATACTTATAGGAGTCTTTGCCATTTATTAAGAATAATCAGCAGAGAAAAGCAAAGAAAAATGATAAGGCATACCCATTCCCTAGGGCTCTAATGTTCAGGCTCCATTGGAGTCTCGAGGGTATTTTAACACCTAAGGCCTCCGACTATAAATCTGTCCCTCAGGTCTTTTCAGTTATTTCAGGGAAGTGTCAGTTGCTCACGGTACAAGAAGCAATTACCCCACGCAGAAAATAGTTCAAGGAAAGAAAGAAAGAAACCTACTTAGTGAAACATGGTACTGAGAAAAGAAAACTTAGGAAGAAAATAAAAGAGCATGTTAAAAAAAAGTATAATGATATATATTTACTGTTTATCTTATAGTCACAAGAATAAATACATAGGGACATATAGCTATATATATAGGGATATATATATATATATATATATACATTTACATCCATATTTATATCTTTACATTTACATCCATATTTATATCTTTCCTATGTGTGCACACATATCCAGTCTGTAACCAAGAGGAAGCAGACCTGGTGGTTAAGAGCTCAAATGCAAAATTTGATACCTCAAGTTGAAACCGAGGCTCTGCCAGGCCCTAGCCATGTGACATGTACAGAATACCTACTAGTGTGGGCTTCAATTTGTGCATCTCTCAAGTGCAGCCATTACCTGCCTCCTTTGGCTGTTATGGGATTAGAAGTGGTAACTGACATAAGACACTTAGATAGTGCCTGGTGAAGTTATTATTTAAATATGGTAGTTCCTTTAAAAATCTTATAACTGAACAGAAACAAAAAAAAAGTATTTTTTTAAAAGATTTTATTTATTTGACAGAGAGAGATCACAAGTAGGCAGAAAGGCAGACAGAGAGAGAGAGAGGAGAGGAAGCAGGCTCCCTGTGGAGCAGAGAGCCCGATGCAGGGCTCGATCCTAGGACCCTGGGATCATGACCTGAGCCGAAGGCAGAGGCTTTAACCCACTGAGCCACCCAGGCGCCCCCCAAAAAAGTATTAACACATTTCATTATCTTCTAAGGGGGATGGGTCCAAGAAACTGAAAGGTTTTTGCTGCTATTGACCAAGTGTCTAGGTGGTAAATGCAAACTTATCACGACTTGGGCACATTGCCATAGGCAAAGAGTGAGCTGTTTAGAGCCCTAAGGAAGGATCATAAGAGACATGAAGTCCCTCTCTCTACTTCCCTGGCCCCAGCACTGTCTGAGGTGAAGACAGCAAAGGAGAATCTCAAAGAGAGGGAGGAGGGCAGGATTGACTCCCTGTCTGGGAGACTTTGGAGGGGGGACTGTTCTAAGGCATATTTTGGAGTGAGAAGGTAAGTGCTGTGTAATAGAAGTCCTCCCCTCCAGCCAACATCCCTCCCCCCAGCCTCTAGGTAATCTTGCTCTTTCTCAATACCTTTGGTGGTAATTGGTTTTCTTCTGAAAATAGGTCAAGTTGCTCAGTTTCGCTTAACAGCTTGAGCCCAGGGCACAGTCAGTATGTGCAGTCAGTCTCACCTTTCCATGGGTTACTACTTGAAAACAAGGACTTTAAATTGCTGAGCACACTAATATGATGACACCCACTTCACTTAGAGGTGGGTACTCTACCCTGAGTTGTACAATTTTCTATAATGACATTTTGATCACCAAAGTCAAATTTCCCAAATCAAGTCTCTAGAGGAGACTTACAAAATTTCTAAATTTTCCTAGATTTTTCTAGCCTAGAGACAATTTATGTTTGAAGATATTTACACAATTCTTATAAACAAAAATAACATTCATCATCAAGGTTCTAATAGTTTTGCAAAATACATTTTCCCCTATGAATGTTAAAGAGCATAGCTCAGGAGCTAAGCAATCATGTCAGATTCAGAATATTCAGAGGATTAATTCTGGATTTATTTTGGATTGTCTGCATGTCACTTGGGTAAGTGACCTAACTCTTCTCTTTGTCTCAGTTTCTTTTTGATGGGATTGAAATGATAATAAGACTTCTCTTTTGAGACTGGACCTGGGAAAGGAAATTAAAAAATTTTTTTTTCACCTAAGCTCTACCATATAAGTGCTGAAAATATCAGAGAATGAATTTCATGCTTAACTAACAAAATTAATTGCATTAAGTGCTTAAATGCAAACCAACACACTGTCAAAGACTAGAGATTGAAAACTGAAAGTGATATTTATGAAACTTAAATGAAGTTATTTCAAGTGTCCCGTGAGTATTTACTGAGTGCCTCCTAAGAGCTAGGAAATTACCTGGGGACTAAAAGGCGAACGCTGAGATGGATGCTCACCTTTAGCTCCTCTTGAATTTTCAGCCTTAGAAAGGAGACATTTAAACACCTGTAATGCAGACACATCACAGGGCCACATGAGGCAGCCCAAACATATCAGGGAGTCTTTCCAGAGAAAATAATGATGAAGTTGTATCTTGAAGAAGAGTTAGGGTTACAGATGTGTGTATGGGAACATGGCAAGGTGGCAAGAGAAAGGACCACAGCTAGGACAAAAAGCTGGTCGTAGGTCATGAAAATCATGTATAGTGGGTAAGTCTTAAAAGATGAGCATGGCACTGTCCTATCTGTATCATGTGGAGAGTGGAGAAGAAAAGCAAATTAGGGACCCTAAAAAAGAACACTGCAGACATCTTAGTGAGAGACTGTTGTGATCTGGACTGCAATTTTAGCAGTGAGGGTAAGGAGAAGTTGATAAATTCAAGAGACATTTATAGGTTTTAATTAACAGAACTTCCTGATTGATTAGAATGAGGGTGATCAGGGCAAGTGGAGACACAATGAAAAATAATTACCAACTTGGTGGATGGTGATGTCTTTCAATTAGAAAGAAGGATGGGTTTAGGGCAAAAGATTAGTATAGTTTGGATGAATTGAGGGTGGCATACATACAAGACAGAACACTACAATAAGAGTGCTGTGGGGTGATAGGATGGTTATTTAATCTGCTTATTTTGCTTATGTGGATGTGACACAGTGATGTTCTGCAGAGTGTTTGGAGGGACTTCAGAAATGATGAACTGAATATTTTCATGCCAGAGTTAACTGTTCCATCAGAAAAGCTCAAGGTAACTGTCAAGGCTAAAGAGAGAGGTGTCAATGCTTAGTTAACAAAGAATCACTGCAAAATTGGCAAGAGAGATTAATTTTGCCTCCTGTGCTTCCTTCTTCTTCTTGCAGCACCGCTTTACTTTCTTTTCTAGGTTTGCATCTGTTTGATTCTGGCCAAATTCTACCAATATCTAAAGAGAGAAAACTGTGCTTCCTAAGCTGCAAATGGCAGAGTTGAGAATTGCTGCTCTTTTTCTTCAGCGACCAGCATTTACTCCTGAGGCCAAGTTGAAAGTAGGTTTCACTTATTTGTGGAACATAAGGAATAGCATGGAGGACATTAGGAGAAGGAAGGATAAAATGAAGGGGGGAGTCCGTGGGGGAGACAAATCATGAGAAACTGTGGACTCTGAGAAACAAACTGAGGGTTTTTAGAGGGGAGGAGGTGGGGGATTGTTGAGCCTGGTGATGGGTATTAAGGAGGACACATATTGCTTAGAGCAGAGGTTGTTATACACAAACAATGGATCATAGAACACTGCATCAAAAACTAATGCTGTACTGTATGGTGACTAGCATAACATAATAAAAAGAAAAAGAAAGGAAAGAAAGAAAGAAAGGAAGGAAAAGGAAAGGAAAGAAAAAAAAGAAAAGAAAAGAAAAGAAGAGAAGAGAAGAGAAAAGAAAAAAGAAATTAGACAACTCGGTGCCTGGATGGCTCAGCGGGCTAAGTATCTGCCTTGCGCTCAGGTCATGATCCCAGGGTCCAGGGACAGAGCCTGGCATTGGGGGGTCCCTGCTCAGTGGGAGGCCTGTTTCCCCCTCTGCCTGCTGCTCCCCCTGCGTGCTTTCTTTCTCTCTAATAAATATATAAAATCTTTAAACAACAACAAAGGAAAGCAGGTAACTCATTGAAAAAAGGATAATATAGTCTCTGTTTTTTCTACACCCTTAAATTCTGGAAGTGTTTTCCCAGCTCTTCTACCTTTCCTTTCCTTAAAAGTTGCAAGAGTGATATGTAGGAAGGACATAACCTGCTTTTTCTGAGTAGATTTAAAGTAACATGGTAATTGGTCTGCAGAGATCTGGAATTTGGACTTCGTTAATCTGAGGAGAGAACAGAAGTGATTATAGGCAAAAATGGGAAAATAATAAGCTAATTTTCAGGCTTCTCTGTGTGTGTGTACACATGTGCATGTGTGTTTATGTGTGTTTAGCTGCCTCGCTGGACTTTGTTTTGACCTCTTTCTCTGCAGGCATTTGCCTGGTACTCTACTGCTGACCCAGTGTCCTTCGCTAAACCCTTTTTTCTAGAAGTCCCCAAAACCCATTTTGCCATCAAAACCCATAGATACATATTTTTGGTATACAGTATATGAGAAACACTGTGGGGTGGGGGTCAGTGTGCAATGTTAAATGACCCTATGTACAGTCATTCAAAGAAAACTAGCAAACCTAAAAAATGTTCCACATTTTAAACTTCAAGGAAGTCTTCTACAATAAATCTTTCAGTTATTTTTAGAATGAAAATACCTAGAATGTGGATTGTTAGCTCACCAAGTAGGGATGTGTGGCCTGGTTGTAGTGACCCCATTGATTTGAGTTCATTCCCAACTATGATTTTTGACGAATCTTTAGTCTCATGTGTCCAATTCTACTTTACCATTCTCTTATTTTGGGGATAGATATTTTTAGACTTGATATCCAGAAAGGCAGTTTTTTTTTTTCCTCTATTATATACAGACCTTCAAATATTGTTAACCCTATACCTCCAAGTAAGCCAGAAATTCTGAACTGAAAAAAGTATTAGCACCCACCCCTTCATTGAGCTGTTGTAGTTGTAATTACGGGGGAGGTAAATTTCCTCTTCTTGTTATTAAAGCATATACAAGCTGAAGAGTGGATTCATGCATTAATAAGTGCTTTTTTTATTTGCCTGCTGAGAAGACAAAGTTGAATTTTGCTAGAGTCATTTAATTCTTTAAGAGTAATGAAATATCTGAAGGCATCTCTACTTAGTTTTAAGAGAAATAAATATAGGGTGTCTCACCCATGAAGAGTTAGGATTACATTTGCTTTCTTTGTGTGAAAGATACATAATTCATAAGCTAATGAGTTGTAAAGGTCTTCTCACAAGTAAAATTATATTATCACTCCCAGGAGTGGGATAGTCAAACTATTCTGTAATAACTCATTCAAGTTTATTTTATCTTAACTTTTAAAACATAATCCCTTCTTTTTAATTTTGCCATTAAAAGAATGCCCAGATACAGAGGTGGGAGTTACTAGAGTGAAAACGGAGAGAAATCTTAGATAATATTCACAAATTTATCTTTTTTTTTTTAAGACTATTTTTTAGAGAGTGAGCAAGAGAGCAGGGGGAGTAGGAGTATTTATAAGATACTAAAAAATGCGTGTGCCCCCCAAATATGTTAAGAATACCTGGACTATACCACCAGATTAATTCTGTTATAGTGGTTAAAACATTGTTTCATAACAAGAGTTAGTTTGATTAAATGATTTTTGTACTTATTCAACACATGTATCAAGGACCATGTAGGCAGGATAGCTGCAACACTAAAAAGACATTTGTGATTCCTCTCCCAAGGAGCCCACACTTTAGTAGGAAAGCCATATTTTAATCATGAAAATTTCTGGGAAGACAAATTAGAAAACGTTTGTAAGCAAACGTTTTTTGCCTCTTTGTTGTCAGATCCATTCTCTTCCTTCCCTTGCTCAATTAATACTACAAGAACTAATTCTGCAAACAACATTGTGCAGATTTCTCTGCCATCTGGTGTCTTCATGAATTTGACTAATGGGTGCCTTGGACAGAATATTGGAGTGTCCAAAGCAGACAGAGGCCTGAATATGCTCTCCTCTCTCTTTGCTTTAGGAGGGTCTCTCAGCAGTGGCTTTGTTTTCTCTTTGCCTCTAACTCCAACAGGGCAGCATCTACTTCTGTGGTTCAAGTATCCATTTGGTGGTTTCAACTCCTGATATCTGGTAACACCACTTATTCCCTAGACTTTATTCCAGGTCTAGTCTATACCTATTTGGTATGAGTTCTGTTTCTTAACTGGTCCCTGACTACTGCACTGGACACTCAAATTGGTTAGGGAAGAGATGTGTCAGGCAGACTTTCTCTGAAGATATCAGAGATGAACTGAATTCTGAAATATGAGTATGTATTAATTAAGTCAAAATGAGGTAAGACAGGCAGGAGAACATTCCAAGAAGAATATGTGTTTGTAATTTCCTAAAACTTGAAGGTCAGTGTTGAAGTTTGGAGAGTTATATAGAACATGGCATGAAATGAAATACATAAAATACTAAATTATATGGGCTGTAGTCAATATTAAGAAATTTGGTCTTTATCATAAGAGCAATGGGAAATGTTTCATGGGTTTTTGAGCAAGTGATTTTGAACAATGAGGTGACATGTTCCAATGTGTGTATTTTTATTTTTATTTTTTTAAGATTTTATTTATTTATTTGACAGACAGAGATCACAAGTAGGCAGAGAGGCAGGCAGAGAGAGAGAGAGGAGGAAGCAGGCTCCCTGCTGAGCAGAGAGCCTGATGTGAGGCTTGATCCCAGGACCCCAGGATCATCACCTGAGCTGAAGGCAGAGGCTTTAATCCACTGAGCTACCCAGGTGCCCCTCAATGTGTGTATTTTTAAATATGTGTGTCTTTAAATGTGTTTTTAAAGTTTTAATTTGTGAATAATAAATTAGGAAAGCTTATAAGTAGACACTGGTACAAAAGACAAAAAGTTATTGTAGTAAAAGAGTAATGCTAGTTTGGACAATGTTGTATAAAATACTAAAGCTATTTACTGATGCTTTGGAGAGGGGGATAAATCAGATGAGGTAAGGGAGGTGACATAATTGACTCTCTTTGGCAAAAATGTTAATGATGATGCCATTTAATGGGTTAGAAAAAACTAGAGAAAGAATGGATTGGGGAATAAGACACTAAGTTCTTTTTGGATCTTTTGAGTTGTTTTTTTTTTTAAATTTGAATGTCATTAGAAAAATAGCATGAGTCTATTTGTTAGGACAGCAGTGTTGGATTTAGCATTAATACTCCCCTTTACTAGATTTTTAAACTTTTGCTTTGTTGGGTAGTCAACTAGCAAAGAGTTGTCTGGACAAATTTTAGGTATCTCATCTGTGATCTTGATTAGATGAACCTGTTAATTGTAATCTCCATAAGATAAGCATTTCCATTAGAAAATATTTTAAATAACTTTTCAGAAAATTTAGTTTTCTGCAGGTATACGTTATTCATTTTAGTATTTCTGTTTTCTACATCCTGGGACGTACACTAGATGCTTACTAAAGTTTTGGAAATTTTAATTGAATTATGCTTTTCAAGGTGGTGCCTACTTTTTTTCTCCTCCTAGATGAACATTGTTAATCATTTGGCAAATTGAATGAAGGTTAGAAACATAACAACTCTTAGTTTGTGGTGATCAATGTGGTCCTCTCTGAAAATTTGGGTATGTGGGAAAAATAGATGCCAAATAGTTTCTACATTTTAGAGTTAAGTCAATGGCTCAAATGCTGATTCCAAACTTTAGTGTTCAGAAAATATGAATTACTATGGGTTTTATAAAAAAGAACTAATTACTTTTATTCATTTAAAGTTCTTGACATAGTTTCCTCATATTCATTTTTTTCTTCAAAGCTCATGTTTAGATATGATATTATAATATTTTCAAAGTATATAGAATAAAAATGTGGACATCTGTTTGAGTCAAGTCATTAGGAACATTCAATAATTTCAACAAAACCAGGAGGAAAAATCTGATTTCTGAATATGGTGGCACTCAGTACTTTGAGAATGCTCCTTTACAAAGAAAATCAGAGTATTTTAAATGAACTATCTTCTCTTAGGGTTTTGTAGGCTGTTAATGGAGAGAACTTTTGGGGAAAATTGGGAGGACAACTTTCCTTGACTGCAAATTATTAGATTAATTCACATGTCAGGTTCAGGTTCACCTCATTAATCTAAACTCCAAGAAATGGATGTCAAGAAAGACATCTGTCAAGATCACATAATCTGTTATTCTGAGATGACCACTCTACTTTTAGAATAGCATCTCAGTGTGTTTCAAGCACGCTCCCTGTACCTGCAAAAGTAATTCCAAATTGTCTTGTTTTTAATTTGTTTGTGTGTGGAGAGGTGGTTTTGTTTGTTTGTTTGTTTGTTTGTTTTTGTGGTCTTCATTTTATGTTTCTATTAATTTAGTAATTTTATGATAACATAAAATTCCAAGGAGCTATCATGTGGTGGAAGCTTTTTCAGAGAGAATTTAAAGCAACATTGCATTGATGCAAACATCTGTACTTCAATGTTTACTCTAAACATTTTATCAGTTTAACATAACAATTTAAGTAAAAATTAATGTGAATAATGCAAAGTCATATCAATAAGGGACAGTGTTCTACCTCACACATAAGAAAATAATGCATAGGAAAAGACAATATTCACTTTTTTCAAAAAGACATACAATATGGTTTTAATTTGAACTCCCTGATGGCTAATGATGATGAACATTTTTTCATGTGCCTGATAGCCATTTGTATGTCTTCATTGGAGAAGTGTCTGTTCATATCTTCTGCCCATTTTTTGATATGACTGTTTTGTGTGTGTTGAGTTTGAGGAGTTCTTTATAGATCCTGGATATCAACCTTTTGTCTATACTGTCATTTGTAAATATCTTCTTCCATTCCGTGGGTTGCCTCTTTGTTTTGTTGACTTTTTCCTTTGCTGTGCAGAAGCTTTTGATCTTGATGAAGTCCCAAAAGTTCATTTTCTCTTTTGTTTCCTTTGCCTTTGGAGACATATCTTGAAAGAAGTTGCTGTAGCTGATATCGAAGAGGTTACTGCCTATGTTCTCCTCTAGGATTCTGATGGATTCCTGTCTCACATTGTGGTCTTTTATCCATTTCAAATTTATCTTTGTGTACGGTGTAAGAGAATGGTCGGTTTCATTCTTCTACATATAGCTGTCCAGTTTTCCCAGCACCATTTATTGAAGAGACTGTCTTTTTTCCACCGGGTATTTTTTCCTGTTTTGTTGAAGATTAATTGACCATAAAGTTGAGGGTCCACATCTGGGCTCTCTACTCTGTTCCACTGGTCTATGTGTCTCTTTTTATGCCAGTACCATGCTGTCTTGGTGATCACAGCTTTGTAGTAAAGCTTGAAAGCAGGTAACATGATGCCACCAATTTTATTTTTGTTTTTCAAAATTTCCTTAGCGATTCGGGGTCTCTTCTGATTCCCTACAAACTTTAGGATTATTTGCTCCAGCTCTTTGAAAAATACCAGTGGAATTTTGACTGGAATGGCATTAAAAGTAGATTGCTCTAGGCAGTATAGACATTTTAACAATGTTTATTCTTCTGATCCAAGAGCATGGAATGGTCTTCCATCTTTTTGTGTCTTCTTCAATTTCTTTCATGAGTGTTCTATAGTTCCTCGAGTACTAGCCATCAGGGAGATTCAAATTAAAACCACATTGAGATATCACCTTACACCAGTTAGAATGGCCAAAATTAGCAAGACAGGAAACAATATGTGTTGGAGAGGATGCGGAGGAAGGGGAACCCTCTTACACTGTTGGTGGGAATGCAAGTTGGTGCAGCCTCTTTGGAGAACAGTGTGGAGATTCCTTAAGAAATTAAAAATAGAGTTTCCCTATGACCCTGCAGTTGCACTCCTGGATATTTACCCCAAAGATACAGATGGCATGAAAAGAAGGGCCATTTGTACCCCAATGTTTATAGCAGCAATGGCCACGGTCGCCAAACTGTGGAAAGAACCAAGATGCCCTTCAATGGACGAACGGATAAGGAAGATGTGGTCCATATACACTATGGAGTATTATGCCTCCATCAAAAAGGATGAATACCCAACTTTTGTAGCAACATGGACAAGACTGGAAGAGATTATGCTGAGTGAAATAAGTCAAGCAGAGAGAGTCAATTATCATATGGTTTCACTTATTTGTGGAGCATAACAAATAACATGGAGGACATGGGGAGATGGAGAGGAGAAGGGAGTTGAGGGAAATTGGAGGGGGAGGTGAACCATGAGAGACTATGGACTCTGAAAAACAACCTGAGGGTTTTGAAGGGGTGGGGGGAGGTTGGGGGAACCAGGTGGTGGGTATTAGGGAGGCCACACATTGCATGGAGCACTGGGTGTGGTGCAGAAACAATGAATACTGTTACACTGAAAAGAAATAATTTTTTTAAAAAGACATATAATATGGACTTAGAGTGTTCACCATTAATACAAGACATGATGAAAAGGCAATCTTTTAAGTAGTAAATGCATGAATGTTATTTAATTTTTTGTACAATCGTGAATAATTGCTGATGGGGCATGAAACCAGATTCACTGAATGGCTTAATTTGAATAATATTCTAATAAAACCATTTATGACATATTTTGGCATCAAACTATGTAATTTAATATAAAAATCAGGCCCCTTATCTAGAGTCAAATAGATTTATTTCCATTTTACTCTTGTCCACTCAGGTTTTGCTTACTTGGGTTTAAAGCATGAGGGACAATGTTATGGTACAGTCATGGTTTGGGTGTTGAAGTGCAAGGTGTGGCTAGCTGCAAACAATAAGGTCTCCTTCTTTCCCTAGTGGTTTCCTACTTCCATTTGTACACCATTTTAAAAAATTTTGAGATGTCATCTATTCAGAAAATGTCCACCAAAAAGTGATTCTCTTCTTCAAATGAACTGACCCAAGTCAAGCAGCAAAATACATAGTGGTTGCGGAGGAAAGGATATGTAGCCTCCCTGGATTTGCATACATTCTGGTGTTGAATACTCTAGAATTTGGAAAAGTAGTGTGAATGAGTTAGAATTTAACTCACTCTACAGGAAACTCAAGCAGATATTTCTGGTGTTTGGCATCTCTAATCGATGTCATTTCAAGAATACCGACATATCATTGGCATCCAGGTAAATTCTTTTAAGTATTTTTTTAATAATGGTATCAAAAGATTTCAGTATCTCAGAATTGTAAGTTAGCAAGTATTAACAGTACCTTTTTTTGTTTATTTTCTTTTAAATATTTTATTTATTTATTTGACAGAGAGAGATCACAGAAGGAGAGGAAGAGGGAGAAGCAGACTTGCTGCTGAACAGGGAGCCCGATGTGGGGCATGATCCCAGGACCCTGAGATCAAGACCTGAGCCAAAGGTTAGACATTTAACTGACTGAGCCACCCGGGCACCCCAAGTAATAACAATTTCAAATATAGCTAGCAGATTATTAAAAATTATTCATCTCTTCAGGGAGAGTAAAACAAACAAAAAAATGCTGATAGAAAACTATTTGTATAGTGTTTACACATCTCTTGACAATGTTGTAACTACTAATCAGTGAAAATTCAAACATTTTAAAATTGTTTTTTTTCTCATAGTGATTTTCAGATTAAGTTCAAATTCTTCTCCAGAGCTTCACAAATACTCTTCCATTTAAAAGTTGTAAAATCTTTATTGTACTAACTTGAAAAGATAAGAAAATTTGACCCCTGAAATATAGGAATCCCCATACCTCCCCCTATTTGTGACAGCAAATTAATAATATATACAAACTACAATAATAATAACTATAAAAACAAAAGCAGAACAACTGGTAATTTTATGCTTAAGCTAAATGAGTATCCATGTGTGCTTTATAGATACAGATAATGAGTTAGAATCAGATCAGTCTTATTTGGAAACAATGATCATGTAATTGAATGAAAATACTGTGTAAATAAGTTGTACTTTTTTTCATTATACTTCCAATTATTTGTATGTTTTATTACTTTTTAAGATTTTATTTATTTATTCATTTGAGAGAGAGGGAGAGTGCACAGCAAGTGCAGGGATGGGGCAGAGAAAGAGGGAGACAATTCCAAGCAGACTCCCGGCCAAGTGTGGAGTCTGACATGGGGCCTGATCCCATGACCCTGACATCATGACTTGAGCCACAACCAAGAGTTGGATACTTAACCAACTGAGCCACCCAAGAGCCCCTTGTATGTTTTAAACAAGTTCCTTTTCTTTTGTGCAAAAATTATTATTATATTGGACATACAGGCTACTGAGTGTGTATGATATCTAAAAGCAGTTCTAAAAAATCTTAAGTTGTGCACTCTCTATTGAAAGGAGAAAAAGAACAGCATAGACTCAAGGCACCAAGGCAGAAAATATGTATGCATCTTGCTTATCTGCTATTAATTTTGCAAAAATTCTTCTCCTCTTTTTCATGTTACTAACAATGACAATAATTCCTAACTTCTAATTTCTGACTTTACATTTCTGGCATGGGTAAATGGAATTGATCGTTTTGACAACTATATTGAGATATAATTTGTAAAAATTCACACATATAACAATCCAGTGAATTTTAGTAAAGCAACAGAGTTAGGTAGCCATTGCCAGAATTCAATTTTTAATAGTAATACCACAACAAATATAAAACATTATGCCCGTTTCCAGCCACCCTTGTTTCCAGCCACAATCCCACTAACCATAAATCCAATCTTTTTTGCTTGCCATTTTGGACAGTTTTCAAAAAAGGGACCATACAATGTATTTGGACTTATTTCTTTTTTTACTTGGCATACTTGTTTGAGGATCATCATCCCTGTAGCATGTATTATAACATTGTTTTTTTCATAATTCAGCTCATACTCCATTTTATGGATGTACCAGTCTTCTTTATGCATTCATGAGTTGAAGAACACTCCAAATATTTACACTTTTTTGTTATTATATGTAGTGTTCCCATATCTTCACTTGCAAGTCTTTGGTTGGGCCTATGTTTCAGTCTCTTTTATAGAAATCTATTTTTATAATATTACTTAATCCTTTTCAATTTTTAACATCTTAGAAGCTGACAGTATGCTTGTCAAGGTGGCTGCAATTGTTTTAATTCTCTTCAGCAAGGTGTGAGATTTCTAGTTTCTTCACATCCTCAAAAACACTTGTTACTTTCTGTTCCTTTAAAAAAAAAAAAGTCCCTTTCCTGTGGGGTATAAAATGGCTTTTGACATTTTATGTCTTTAAATCAAATGATTTTGATCTTTCTATAGGTCTCCTGGCAATTTGTACATCTTCTTGGGTGAAATTTCTATTCAAATCTTTTGCCTACATTGAATTTTATTAATTCATGTTCTTGCATTTAAAGGATTCTTTATGTATTAAAAACACAAGTCAGTCATCTAATATATGATTTCCAAATACTTTCTTGGGCCTGTAATTTACTATTGCTCTTTATTAATATTGGTATTTGATCTCCAAAAGGTTTTAGTTTTGATAGACTCATTTCTTTTTTGCATGTATGTTTTTGCTGTTTTGTCACTTTGGTATACAAGTGATCGTTGTATATTTCTGGAGTACAAAGATGCAGGATTCCATTTTCTTCTACTGGTTTTAATGTTTTGGTCTTTACTTGTAAGCCTGTTGTCTATTGTTCATTAATTGCTTTGTTGGGGAGGGGATTGAATTAAGGTCCTTCAATCATCCTTAGCATGATGGTGTCGTATTCCAACATCTTTTGTGGAAAAATTATTTCTGCATCAAATCCTTTGTCAACTTTGCCAGATTTCAGTTGTTGACAAATATATGCATTTATTTTGGACTATGAGTTCTGTTCAGTTGGGCTATATTTATATTCTAATACTGGTACTATTCTAATAAGTTTTGAAATGAGAAAATTTTTATTCTATTACTTGGTTCTTCTTTTTCAAGATTTTTAAGGCTGTTCTGGAACTCTGACATTAATTTATGAATTTTAGTGTCAACATGTCAGTATCTGCTAAAAAAAAAAAAACCTGATTTTAACAGCTATGTTTAAAAATCTGTAGGTCTACCTGATTCTGTTGGCAACTAAATAATATTGAATCTTCTAATCCATTAACATGGATTTGTAGTCAATGGAATTGTATTACACTGTATGGATATGTATGTGTTTTATTTTCATCTGGCCCCAGTTGAAGGGCATGTGGTGCTTCCTCTTTACTGATAATATAAATAATGCTGCTGTGATTCTCACATCCATGTTATCATGTGGATTGTTTTCATTTATTTTTGTTTTGTTTTCATTTCTTTTAGATTATCAGTTGTACCCTTGCTGTTTGTTGTTGGAAAAAAATTGTTAGTATTATGCTTTTCTCTACTACTACTACTACTGCAGTAGCCTTCCCCATAAAGTTGGTTATGAGGACAGGAATTGAGTTTTGAAAAAGAATGAAATCTTGTCATTTGCAATGACATGGGTGGAGCTAGAGTATATTATGCTCAGCGAAGTAAGTCAGTCAGAGAAAGACAAATACTGTATGATTTCACTTATATGTGGAATTTAAGAAACAAAACAGATGAATATAGTGGAAAGAAAAAACAGAAAGGGAGTGAGGCAAACCGTAAAAGACTCTGAAAGGTAAAGAACAAACTGAGAGTTGATGGGTGGAGGATAAGCTAGATGGGTGATGGGTATTAAAGAGGGCACTTGTTGTGTTGAGCACTGGGTGTTGTATGTAAGTGATGAATCACTAAATTCAACTCCCACAACTAATATTACACTATATGTTAAGTAACTAGAATTGAAATAAAGGGGCACCTGGGTGGCTCAGTTGGTTAAGCGACTGCCTTCAGCTCCGGTCACAATCCTGGAGTCCTGGGATTGAGTCCCATGTTGGACTAAAAAGTAAAAAAAAAAAAAAAAAAAAAAAAGGAAGGAATTAGGCCATAAAATAAAATAAAAAGAATTGGGTTTTGAGTAAAAGAATCAAAATAAATTTTCTGTGCCACGCACATACTTGCTTAATTGAGGTATGCAGGAGCAATATGCCTGATCAATAGCTGTAGCTCACCAGTTAGCCTTAGGAAGAACGATGGTGTGTGTGTGTATGTGTGTGTGTGTGTGTGTGTGTGTGTGTACATGTGCATGCACCTGCCTTACTTAGGCAGATGTCATGTAGGGTCAGAATGGGACCACATTAGGTAGCACCTGTGGGTGATTGATTTAGGGATCACATGCCCAAGTTTGGCATGATTATTACTTTGTCTTTCTATCCCTTTCTATATGTGTTACTTGTTTTCATCATATATTACATATTTATATGTTTTACCAGTTTCAGAAGCTCAGCTGAGTTGGAGGAGAGACCAAGCTATCAGGTGTTAGAGTGGCCGATGAAAGCAGCAAGACAAAAATGAGACTTAACCCTTTAATCAGTTACTGTGATGATATAAACAAGAGTTTAAAATAAGAGAAAGTGCTGACTCCCTTTGTTCCATGTTCCCCCATGGAATGGCACACAGGTCAAGGATCAGGTGGATCTGCACAGTCATGGTGGTTGTCTCACTTTTGAGAGAGTCCTGAACAAAAGGTTCTAGTAGTTTCATAGACCCTGGGGTGGAGATGGGGTCTGGGGCTTGGGGGTGTGGGGAGACAAGGAGGAAGAGCTAGGAGTGGAAAAATGCTAAAAAGTCAGAGTAAGGACAAGTATCTTCAGATTTTCCCTCTTCTCATTCCTGTAAGGATGTCTCAGCCAAGGCTCCTGACTCTTCTGCCCAAGGCCTTAGATAAAAAGACCTAGGAGTGAAGACGCAGGAGCTGGGAAAATAAATGTGGAAAATAGCATGACTGGCCAGGGGGCTTGAGTCCCAGCTGCAGCTCCCTTCAGAGACTGCAGTGCACTGATTGCACACCCATCTGGTGTGGGGAGGGTGGCTTTCCCCCATGAGGACTGAAAGTTAAGGTAATTTTAAGTGTCTTTGGTCAGGCCTGAAAAATCACATAGGATTTTAACCAGGGGTGGGACACTTCCACCAGTTGCAACTTACTATCAAAATTTAACACATCTTAATGGAGTTTGCCTATGGCTTACAAGACATTTGCTTACTTATTACGGATTCTTGACAAATCCTATGAGCTTCCCCTGTATTTCATAAGTACTTGCTTAAATTACTCTCTATGGTTAATACTTGGTTTGAGTTTCATTAACCCCATTTGTCTTCTTGGCCTCTGTAGCAGAATTGAATGTTCTCAAACAATACAGAAAATTCACATTACCAGTGCATTCATTTTCTACATTATTTTTTCCTATGGGAAGATGTTCAAAGGAGAAGGAGGAAATCTATAAAAATAGGGAAAAGACTGATATAGTAACTCAATAATGCCAATAAGGTATCAGTTTTCTTTTTTCTTGTTGTTCCACATACCATTCATGTGAATTTTGTCTTTCTCATATCAAGATGGATTTCATATTTACAAACATTATATACATTTTCTAAGAAGGAACATTCATAAAGAGGAAAACAAAAAGTTGCTACCCATATCAGCAAAGCAAATATTTTCCAAAAGAGATATAGTTAACATTGCTTACGTTTGAGGTATACAACATGTCAGTTTGATACATTCAATACCAGATGAGTCCTTTATCAGATATATGATTTCCAAATAGTCTTCATCTGTGGCTTGTCTTTTAATCCTCTTAGCAGAGTTTTTGCAAAGCCAAAAAATTAATTTGGTGATACCCAACTTACCCTTATTTTTCTGTTATAGATTGTGCTTATGGTGTCTTCTTTAAGAACTCTTTGCCTAACTATAGGTCAGGAGTTTGTTTTTGTTTTTGTTTTTCTGGTCTCTTCTAGAAGTCTGATAGTTTTACATTAAGTCTGTAATTTTTTGAGTTAATTTTTGTATGAAGTGTGAGGTTCAGGTTGAGGTGTTTTCTTTGTTTGATTTTGGCTAGGGATATCTAATTATTCACACACTGCTGAAAAAATATCTTCCTTCCATTTCATTGCTTTTACACTTTGCAGAAGAATCAGTTGGATAAATTTGTGTGGGTCTATGTTTTGGTTCATTTTTGCTCTTTTGTTCCATTGATCTATTTATGTATCTCTGTCAATATCACATTGTAGCTATATAGCAATTCTTAAGATCAAATAGTATGATTCTTCCAATTACATATTTTTTTCAAAATTGTTTTAGCTATTCTAGTTCACTTTAGCTTATCTATTCAGTCCTAATAAATGTTTTACTGTAGGTTATCTACACTGCCATTACACAGCATTTTATCGATCTATAATCTACTCATTCCTGGCTTTTTTTCTAAAAGGACACAGTCAATATCTAAAAAAAGAGATGAAAATATAATTTTATTTTCTTTAGAGTTTTATGATTTCAGAAACAAAGTAAAATTTTCTGATGGAATTTTCTCACCCATCATTATACATGAGGAAACAGATCAAGTGATTGTTCTTATGAATCTGCATTTTCTGGCTTTAACATGTGAGCTGCAGTAATTGGTGTACAACACCCATTACATTGTGTTCCATGAAAATAATTTTGTTTTGCAACATGGAAACACATATAGCTCAAATGCAAATGAACACAAAGTCATGTAAAAAGTTTGTTATTCTAAATTATTTGCTTACCTTTTAGATCAATCTGATCTGATCTTAACTCTAACATTTTATTTGCAGAAGGATTTTAGTGGAAAGTCACTTACCTAGGAGTGGGAAGACCTATGTTTAAACCCAATATCTGCCATTTATGAGCTCTGTGATTTTAGACCTCTTTTATTAATGTACATTAAAAAAAATTACTTTTGTTAGGTAACATACAGTGCAATATTGGTTTCTGGGATAGAATTCAGTAATTCATCATTTACATACAACACCCAGTGCTTATCACAAGTGTCCTCTTTATTACCCATCACCCATCTATCCCATCCCCCACCCACCTCCCTCCATCCACCCTTGGTTTTTTCTCTGTCATTAAGAGTTACTTATGACTCGTTTCCCTGTCTCCTTTTTTTCTTTTCCCCTGCCCATCTGTTCATCTATTTTCTTTCTTAAATTCCACTTATGAGTGAGATCATATGATATTTGTCTTTCTCTGACTGACTTACTTTGCTTAACGTAATACACTCTAGCTCCAATGATTTCATGGCAAATGGCAAGATTTCATTCTTTTTGATGGCTAATATTCCATTGTGTATATACACCCTATCTTCCTTATCCATTCCCCAGTCTATGGACACAGGCTCTCTCCATAGTTTGGTTATTATTAATAATGCTGCTATAAACATTGGGGTGCATGTACCCTTCGATTCTGTATTTTTGTATCCTTTTGGGTAAATACCTAGTAGTGCAGTTGCTGTACCATAGAGTAGTTCTATTTTTAACTTTCTAAGGAAACTCCAAATTGTTCTCCAGAGTGGCTGCACCCATTTGCATTCCCACCAAGGGTGCAAGCTTGTTCCCCTTTCTCTGTATCCTTGCCAACATCTGTCATTTCCTGACTTGTTAATTGTAGCCATTCTGACTGGCGTGAGATGGTGTCTCATTGTGGTTTTGACTTGTATTTCCCTGATGTTGAGCATCTTTTCATAGGTCTATTAGCCATCTGGAAGTCCTCTTTGGAAAAGTGTCTATTCATGTCTTCCACCCATTTCCGAACTGGATTATTTGTTTTTTGAGTGTTGACTTTGATAAGTTCTTCATAGATTTTGGTTACCAGCCCTTTATCAGATATATCCTTTACAGATAGATACCTTCTCTTACTCTGTGGGCTGCTTTTTAGTTTTGTTGATTGTTTCCTTCACTGTGCAGAAACTTTTTATCTTAATGAAGTCCCAATAGTTTATTTTTTTTTATTTTTTTTTAAATAATTTTTTATTTTTTATAAACATATAGTTTATTTTTGCTTTTGTTTCCCTTGCCTCTGCTGAGGTGTCTAATAGGAAGTTACTACCACTGAGGTCAAAAAGGTTGCTGCCTGTGTCCTCTAAAATTTGGTAGTTTCCTGTCTCACATTTAGGACTTTCATCCAGTTTGAATTTATTTTTGTGTATGGTGTAAGAAAGTGGTTCAGAATCTTCTGCGTGCTGCTGTCCAGTTTTGTCAGCACTATTTGCTGAAGGGACTGTCTTTTTTCCATTGGATAGTCTTTCCTGCTTTGTTGAAGATTAGTTGACCACATAGTTTTGGGTCCATTTCTGGGTTCTCTATTCTTTTCCATTGATCTGTGTGTCAGTTTTTGTTTAGGTTTATCTCTTAACTCTTCTCAAATCTAGATTTCTTTTCTCTACAAATGGTATAATCACTAACTCAATAAGTCAGAAATAATATGTTGGTTGTGTGTGTGTGTTGTTCATGAAAATGCCTGGCAAACAGTAAGACATGTGTAGCCATTTTTCTTTTGAAGAGTCTTACGTTCATGAGACAGTGAATCTATGGAAAACCAATATAGGACATGGGTAGACATCCTTCTCTGGAACTGTCCCATCACCCAGAATGTTTACAGCATCCTTATGCCCCACTACTTATTAGTGAGAGAAGCTTCCAGTGGAGTGGATACAGGGAAAGATGAAAAATTGGACTGACTCATAGAGGCAACCGATCTATCATGGATTTCAAGCTGAATCTTTAGGTCACAAAACTGTCATACCTGTGAATATCAATGAAACTAATTCCTGAGGTAGAAGGATATCTTTATTAGGAATCACTACCAAATTTCATCATCCTATTTCTTTATACCTCAGTGTACTATCAGTTTCCCAACTTTGTTCCATGTGCTTACTTTGAGTCACATTTTGTTTTCTGTTTATTGGCAGAATTTTTCACACATTCAATGATTTTTTTTGTCTTCGCTTGCTGTAAATGAAGCTTATACATCTGCCTGGTATATTATTCCTGATATCAGTAATTATATTCTAATACCGAAACACTCCTTCTGTTCTAATTATAACTGTTTCTTTCATTGCAGAGCAAATGATAATCCTAAAATAGTAAACGTCATAAAACTAACAATGGCTATTATTTATTCAGGTTAAGTACCTTACATGTAAGATCAGATTTAAATATCTCATATGCAGGCATTAGAACTCTCACTTTAGAATAGAAGAAAAAGAACTCAGAGTTTTAAATAACTTGTCTAAAGTCACAAAACTATTAAGTGGTAGATTGTAGATTTGAACCCAAGAGTGTATGGCTTCGAAGCTTTTGCTTTCATCCAGTACAGAATATGTAAAACTGTTGGCTGAATGTTTGGCATTGATATGTGAATTTGCAAGAATACTTTGAATTCTCATTCATTCTTTTTTACTTTTTCATTAAAACTTATCTTATTTCTTAATTATTGATTGAAAATTCTTTTTATTGTATTATACCTATTGATTTAGCTTCTGAGATGTTATTTATTATTATTTGTTATTGCAATAAATAAATATATCATCACTTAATGGTGGTAGCCATATTTATCATTTGGCCCCACAGTAATATGGTAGGCAATTTCTAGTGTGGCTTGCAGTGGCACAATTTCCTGATATTCATGCTTTTGTATAATTCCTCCCCTTGAGGATAGGTTGAATCTAGTGACCTGCTTTTAATGAATAGAATTGGAATTATTAGAATATCTTATTCTAATGAATAGAATATGGTAAAAGATTTATGTGAATAGGTTACAAAAGTGTATGCCTTCCTTTGTGCTGTACTGTTTATTGCTGCTACTCTCTCTTGCCCTCTCACTTAATAAAACAAACTGCCATAAATCAAGATGCTGTAGAGAGGCCCACATGGCAAGGAACCAAGGAAGGCCTCCAGTCAACGGCTCCTGAAAACCTAAGACATCAGTCCTGCAGCCCATGAGGAACCTAATCCTGCAGCACCATCTGAATAAAGGAGGAATCACATTCCTCCCAGTTGAGCCCATAGATGTAAGCAGTCTTGAGAGAAACCTAAAGCCTAGTTAAATCATTTTCAGATTCATGACTCATATTGTCTGGGAGATAATAAATGTTGTTGGTTTAAGCCATTAAGTTTTGGGGTAATTTGTTACACAGCAATAAATAACTCATATAAATAAGTTATTCATTTTTAAACTGCTGTATTCTGGTGGTTTGCTCTGACCAGGACCCTAGATCAAAGTAAAAAGTAAAAGTAAAAACTCTTGAAGCAATTATGAAATAAGTGAGCCTCAAAAAACTTTGGTAGTTCAGAGGAAAATGTAAGTTGGCTCAACTTTTCTTTGCTCTTAGTTTTTCAAGATTTGGCAAACAGAGCAATGAAGAAAAAAATATATTCATTGTTGAAGACAAAGAAAAATCATGTTATCACAGATTTATAAAACAGTGAAAAAGCTTTCATTCTCACTTCAAATCTTTGTCAAGAATGAGGACATACCCATGTTAAGATATTTACAGAGTGAAAATTGAGAGTTTCACACAACTCCCCACTCTAAAACAACTTTGTATATTCTATTGCCTATGAAAAGATAAGTGTGGAGGTTTTTATTTATTTGTCTTTAGGGTTCCCCCTGCCAATGAAGGTATTAAAATAGTATATTAGTTTCCTGAAACTGCTTTAAGGAAGTACCATAATCTTAGTGGCTTAAAACAATAGAAATTTACTCTAAATTCTAGAGGCTGGAAGTTTGAAATCAAGGATCTTGACAGGGCCTTACTCCCTATGAAGATCCTAAGCTTCTGGGGGAGGATCCTTCCTTTCATCTTCTAGGTTTTGGTAACCCAAGATGTTCTTGGCTTGTAAAAGTATAGCTCCAATCTTTGCCTCTGTCTACACATAAGTGTCTTCTCTTAATGTGCTTGTGTTTTCAAATGGCATTCTCCTGTCTGTGTGTGCCCGAAATTTCCTTCTTCTTATAAATATATTAGTCATATTGAATTAAGACTAACCCTAACAACCTGATCTTAACTTGATTACATCTACAAAGACCTGATTTCAAAATAATGTCTCATTTAAAGGTTCCTGGGATTTGGACTTTAACATTTTTTTTGTTGTTGTTGTTGGGGGACACAATTCAACCCAAACAAATAGGATTTCTTTCCTTTGTCTTCTGAAGTCCTTTTTTCCCCCAACACCTGTCCTTGGCTTTGTTACATCAGTCAACTTTTTCTATGCCAGTCAAACAAATTATACTTTCTATCATCCCACACCTTTCTGTCTATTATCCTGTTTTCCCTTCAATATTTTAATTGTACTCTTCAACAGATTATGGGCAATGTTGTAACAGAGTTTCAATTACATATAATTCAGTAAAATAATAGCTCTCTTTCTATCTAAACGAGGCCTTTAAAAAATACTGTCTTTTAAATAAGAATATTTTCTTCCTTTACTACATTTTGTTTTAACACTCTGAAATTTCTTCTAATTTTAGTGGTTCCAGATGTTGTGAAATTCTCTATCAGAGATGATGTTAATATAAGTTGTCATATCAGCCACATATTTTCCTGTCATCCACAGGTTGATTGATATTGCACCCCCTTTACAGAGTAAGATAATAAAATGATATTACCTCAAAGGAACAAAGTACAATAGTAATTTGTATGCATTCATCAAATATATATTTCTTACATACCATGTTCTAATTACTGAATTAATTGGAGGTAGCATTATTAATTGAAAGATTATAGACTTTAGCATAAGGCAACCTTTAACTTCAACACTTGCTTCACAACATGCTAATAATTCTAAATATCCATTTCTTTCTATGAAATGGGATAATAGTACTTATGGACTTGTTTAGAAGATTACATATGATGGTATTAATACAATGCTTTTGATAAAATTGATAAAATGTCCTTGATTCCTAGCAGTTATATTTAATAAAGTTCACATTACAGACAAAAACCCTCAGGACTTCTGATTTTATGTAAAATGAATATAGTGTTTACATTGGTGTTTTGGGTGATATAATCTATGTAAATATATGGTATAGTACAGGCCATTAATACATATTAGTGTCCCCCACCACAGGCACTATAAGATGCAAAGACTGATTACAGCTATTCTTAATTTTTGTAACACATTGGTTCATGTAAGTGTTTTTAGAAGATTTTATTTATTCATTGATTCATTCATTCTTTCATTTGGCACAGAGAGAGAGATAAAGAGTATAGGCAGGGGAAGAGGCAGGCAGAAGGAGAAGTAGTCTTCCTGCTGAGCAAGGAGCCCAGTTCGGGATTTGATCCCAGAACCCTGGGATCATGACTTGAGCTGAAGGCAGACAAGTGCCCCCATATAGGTGTATTTACTAGGTGTGTTTTCATTCACTCATCCATTTATACATTCAAAATAACCTTATATGTGGTATAAATAAAATTATGAGATATGGAACACCTGGCATACCAATAAGAAATTGATGCTCTAAGAAATTAACTGATTTTCTCAGCATAAAATAATCCTTGAGTTTCAGAGCTAGGATGAAAATCCAGATGTGTATAAATCTAACAATTTTGATCCATCCACCTCAGTGGTAAATTGATGCACTTAGAAGACGGAAGAAAGGTCAGGGGTTTTTGAAGTAAAATCAAAAGTATAGTAAAAGAAGCAGAAAAATACCACAATCATACTTTATCAGGAAAGCCAAAGGTACACTTCAAACATGAAATGGAAGCTCAATGAAATAGATGTGTACAGGTTACACTCTGATCAACCAGAGGGAGAAGTCTAAGTTTGGGTTGTCAGTCTTAGGATACATAGTGCACTTTCCCCAACATCAAGTTTACTTTGTCGTAAAAAGGGATACTGAACAGGAGGCAACACAGCACGCACAGAAGCACTGTAGTGATCTTTTGATTTATAAACTGCTAATGCCCCAGTCACTCCATTCTTAGAACAAGTATGATCACAGTATATGAGATTGAATTGGCACAGACTACTTTGACTCTTCAACTTCTGTACCTTGCAAGGCACGTAGAGCCTTCAAGGATAAAAAGTAGTTCCTATTCTCTGGTGCAACTATGTCTCATCAATACTAGTTACACATCACTTGATAAACCCCCCAGATAATAAAATATAGGTACTTGGTCTGATTCATAGTGCTCAGGAAGACCTTGGATCTAACATACACCCATAAATTCCTTGAGTTAGTGTTGCAGGGAAGACTGGGCTAGGTTCAAAACCTCTGACATCTTTAAAGATAGAGGATCACCACACAACCCACTGTTGTACTGAGAATAGCTGTTGTAATAGAACAATTGTTTATAAGGGTTTTGTTTGTTTGTGGGTTTTTTTTTTTTTTTCTCTATCTGGTATCGGATGGTAGATACAATATTCTGCCCTTAGCTTCGGTGGATTTTCACTGCTCTTTATATGGCTTGGGCAGAGACATAGAGCATATAAGGAACTTAGGAACTCACATATTGCATGGAGCCCTGGGTGTGGTGCATAAACAATGAATTCTGGAACACTGTAAAGAAATTAAAAAGAAAAGAAAAGAAAACAGCTTCTCGGGGAGGAATAAAAAGAAAGAAACTCAGGAACTCTTAGATTTGAAACATCTCCCCTAGAGATTTTGACACCATATCATGTCCCTCCTTTCTTCCATGGTGTTCACCTCCCTTCCTTCAGTTAAATATTACTGAATGACATTCAGCCTTTGATTTGGTATCCATGATTATTTTGTAAGGATTTGTACAAAATTGCTGCCTGTTTTAAAACCTCTTCCTGAGCATAGATACTGCTGTAAATCTAGGATATGAGAACATTTGTCAGACAAGTTGACATTTCCTGACTTCTTAACAGAGACTATAATTCTACACAAAATATTCTTATAAATGAAAATTTAAAAAAGAAAAGCAATTGCAGGTTGTCTAATGATTATTGTGTTTTAGAAAATTTAAGTTGGCTTTTATGTCAGTTCTGTGAATGTTCACTGATTGCTCTCCATTCTGTGTGAGGACAGATGTAAATTTATCACTGAAATGAAAATCAAATAAATCACCATGATAAGCTCAACTCTTGTTCCTTTGCTTACAACAAAATGTAAGTGTTAGTGAAGAGGAGACAGTAAGACTTGGGTGTAATTATAGTTTTGAACATCAACGAAGAGAATTTGTATAACATAATAGAGCACACAGAAAGGGAATATGTGCACCATGTATGCATTGACTATTTATGGAAGTCATAATAATATCCATAAATAAAAGACCATTTCAGTTAACATGGAATGAAGAAGCAATGCCTCAAAAAATAAATAATGAGGCACTTTTTTCTTTCCTTTAACTCCCCAGAAAAAGCCTGCTTAATTAAAGGTATTTATTACAATTTGATCAAAAAATCCAAATTCTATGTGTCCTGCATCTAGCTACTAGAGTATTCTCTGTCATAGGCCTCCTGGGTCTGAAGACTTTGACTTGTTAATGAAGTCATCAAAGGAATAGGCTAACTAAGTCTTTAGTTAAAACTGTTTGTTCCAAGATGCTCTGCAAAATATGCTCCAGGCTTTTCCAAGGCGACTCTTTCATTTTTTTCTCTCTTAACTTAAAACTAAAGCCTCCTTGTCATGCTTAATTAAACATCTGAATCAAATTAATTATTTTGTAACCAGACTGGTGTGTAGGATGTAAATTTCAAATTTAGCATTGGCCATTAATTGAAGAGACAGATTGTTCTTTATAAAATATGATCATCTTTTTTACAACTTCAGCAATACAATATATAGAAACTGGGAATGGAAAGGAAAATTGTCCAAACTTATACACAGGATAAAAATAAGAGATATTCTAACATGCTTAACACGGAGGAATGTATTCTATTCTTCAACTCTAAGCAACTGGTGTGTGTGTGTGTGTGTGTGTGTGTGTGTGTGTGTGTTTATACTGGAACTCTCTCATGAAATTAGGAGGGAATTTCCTCCTTTCTGTGAGTCATCCCTCTGCCTCTGTAAACTGTAAACATACTTATGTAAGAAAATGCCTGATGAATTCTTCCTAATGATTCTTATTATCTTAGGACATCACGAATGATGATTGTAAAAGAAAGCCTAATTTTGAAGTATGACATCCATCTGCTCAAATTTTTTTTATTGGCCTGCTGACAATTCACTTTGAGATCATCTGGGTCAGAGCCTGTTACTTTGCACTGAAAAGCAAATTATGCAAATAGGGCAACTGATTCATATAATGTTACCTTTTAGGAATTCTCAGTCTCTCAGTCTTAAAGGAGGGCCAAAAGTTAAAAGTAATATGTACTCTGTGTCCATAATTTGATTTTCTGTAGTATTATCTCAGGTAAAATTTTTGCATTCTCATGGGTAATATTTAAAACATTCAACTACCAAAAACACTCGAGATCTTGTAATAGACAATTGAAGTGAATATGTATAGGAGCTAGGCTCCAAATCTTGTACAAGTTTCTGCCTGTGTCATGTAGAGTTTTGTACCATGCAGTTTTTAAATGTCAATTACTGTCATTTTGCATTAAAGATAAAGCTTGCAAATGAAGTCTTAATCTCTTTATTGTTGACAGCTTGTAGGGGGAAAGCTATGTAATTTAACCACCTTAAATAATTCCCAGAGCAGTTTTCCTTTGCAAAGGTAAATTGACTTAATTCTCTTATCCTTAGAGTCACTAGACTTCTCCTTTACACACAAATTGAAATTTTTCACCTGTGCATTCCAACAGCTGTTCATATTTCCAAACATAAGTGGAATAGAACAGTTTGATTCCATATAATATTTTAGTTTTGACTCCGTATAATATCTTAGTTATCACTTATGAAATATTTTTTATAAATTAAACTAAAATAGAAGAATTTCATGCTCTAATCTGTTAGAGGAAAGACGAATTACCGGTTCTTTAAAGAAGGTGAAGTATTATGATAATAAAATATTTCTAAATATAAACTCTCTTCTAGGCCACTCTATACAAGACCTGAATTATAGAACAAGTTTTGGCCTTGCCACTTGATAGCTCAGTGACCTTGGGGTAAGTCATGTACAAATTTTGGACCTGAGCATATTTATCTAAAATGTAACAATGGCAATAATTTCACCTGTCCAAACTGTCTAATATACAGCTTGTGGGGATGAAAATTAAAGAGAAATTGAATGTGAAAGCAATTTGCTAACTGTGAGGTGAGTGAAAGAGTAAGGTTTTATCCTCACAAAAAGCTTTGTGAGAAAGTTTCTTTTTCATATTTTAATCAGATACTTTCATGGGAATATTAAAGTTTTAAAAACCAAATTGTTAACTGTGCAGTAAATTAAAATACTGATAAACTAGATGAAATATAAAGTTAATATATTTATATAAAAGCTTTTTTTAAAAAAATAAAACATTCTTTCTCTTTAGATAATATTTCTTTCCTTCATGTGTTTTGTTATATTCCCTTGGAAAATTCTATCATAATAGGATAATAACACAACTGTTTAAATGTAAATCTTCAAGTAAATTGACCATTTTATGCTCTAACAGAAAAGTCAGTCTATTTAATATATTCAGTGTTTGTTTTAAGCTTCTTCTTAACTATGTTTTGTAAAAGAGACAACTTAATTTCAAAGCCTAATTTGGGGAGGAGATAAAAGACATAAAACATCAATATTAAATCCCAACATTTGAAATTTGGTAGATTTATATTTAGAATTACATTGAGAGTTTTAAAATGATGAAGGGAATGTTAATGTGTTCAATGACAAGTGTAGAATTAAATGATCCTTGTCAAATATTATTAATTCATTTTACAAATTTTATAAATGCTTATATTTTGGTATGGATTGTTTGAATCTTATCTTTCATCAAATATCTTCTGTTTTCCATTAATATTGCTGTGTATAATGCCTTTTAAACTGAAAGAATGAGGGGCGCCTGGGTGGCTCAGTGGGTTAAAGCCTCTGCCTTCAGCTCAGGTCATGATCCCAGGGTCCTGGGATCGAGCCCCACATCGGGCTCTCTGCTCTGCAGGGAGCCTGCTTCCTCCTCTCTCTCTCTGCCTGCCGCTCTGCCTACTTGTGATCTCTGTCTGTCAAATAAATAAATAAAATCTTAAAAAAATAAATAAATAAAAATAAAAATAAACTGAAAGAATGAATCATTTATCCTATCTTCAAATGAAAGTCCAAAACATTAGTAAAATAGAAAGGTCAATTTCTGTAACTATGTATTGTTGGTTGCATAAGATAATAACATATATGTTAGTTAATAAAGAAATACTTCTTGTGGTATAGAAATTTCAACAATATTTGTTATTCCAATCCATGAACATGGAATGTGATTTCGTTTCTTTGTGTTGTCTTCAATTTTTTTCAACACTGTTTTATAGTTTTTGAAGTAAAGATCTTTTACCTCTTTGGTTAAGTTTATTCCTAGTTATTTTATCATTGAATGTCTACACTACCCAAAGCAATCTATGCATTTAATGCAATCCCTGTCAAAATACCAACAGCATTTTTCACAGAACTACAACAAACAATCCTATATGTATAGAATCACAAAAGACCCTGAATAGCCAAAACAATCTTGAAAGAGAAAAATAAAACTGGATGTATCACAACTCCAGGCTTCAAGTTATATTAAAAAGCTGCAGTAATTAGAACAGATTGGTACCATCACTAAAACAGACACATAGGTCAATGGAACAGAAAAAAAAAACAACAAAACAGAAATAAACCCACAATTATATGGTCAATTAGTCTGACAAAGGAGGAAAGATATGTAATGGCAAAAAAGATTGTCTCTTCAACAAATGGTATTGAGAAAACTGGACAGCAACATGTAGAAGAATGAAAATTTATTACCCCATACACAAAAAATCAAAATGGATTGAAGACCTAAATGTGAGACCTTGAAACCATAAAAATCCTTGAAGAGAGCACAGGTAGTAATCTCTCTGACATTGGCTATAGTGACATTTTTCTAGATATGTCTCCTGGGGCAAGGAGCAAAAGCAAAAGCAAAAATGAACTATTGAGACTACATCAAAATAAAGTTTCTGCACAGCGAAGGAACAATCACCTAAAAGCCAACCTTATTGAATGGGAGAAGATATTTTCAAGTGACATATCTGATAAGAGGTTAGCATCCAATTCTAAAAAGAACTAATATAAAGAACTATATATAAAGAACCATAAGATACCTGGGAATAAACCTAATCAAAGAGGTAAAGGATCTGTACTCGAAGAACTACAGAACACTCATGAAAGAAATTGAAGAAGACACAAAAAGATAGAAGACCATTCCATGCTCTTGGATCGGAAGAATAAACACTGTTAAAATGTCTATACTGCCTAGAGCAATCTATACTTTTAATGCCATTCCAATCAAAATTCCACCGGTATTCTTCAAAGAGCTGGAGCAAATAATCCAAAAATTTGTATGGAATCAGAAGAGACCCTGAATCGCTAAGGAAATGTTGAAAAACAAAAATAAAACTGGCAGCATCACGTTACCTGATTTCAAGCTTTATTACAAAGCTGTGATCACCAAGACAGCATGGTACTGGCATAAAAACAGACACATAGACCAGTGGAACAGAGTAGAGAGCCCAGATATGGACCCTCAACTCTATGGTCAAATAATCTTCAACAAAACAGGAAAAACTACCCAGTGGAAAAAAGACAGTCTCTTCAATAAATGGTGCTGGGAAAACTGGACAGCTATATGTAGAAGAATGAAACTCGACCATTCTCTTACACCGTACACAAAGATCAACTCAAAATGGATAAAAGACCTCAACGTGAGACAGGAATCCATCAGAATCCTAGAGGAGAACATAGGGAGTAATCTCTTCGATATCAGCCACAGCAACTTCTTTCAAGATATGTCTCCAAAGGCAAAGGAAACAAAAGTGAAAATAAACTTTTGGGACTTCATCAAAATCAAAAGCTTCTGCACAGCAAAGGAAACAGTCAAAGAGGCAACCCACGGAATGGGAGAAGATATTTGCAAATGACAGTACAGATAAAAGGTTGATATCCAGGGTCTATAATGAACTCCTCAAACTCAACACACACAAAGCAGACAATCATATCAAAAAATGGGCAGAAGATATGAACAGACACTTCTCCAATGAAGACATACAAATGGCTATCAGGCACATGAAAAAATGTTCATCGTCACTAGCCCTCAGGGAGATTCAAATTAAAACCACATTGAGATATCACCTTACACCAGTTAGAATGGCCAAAATTAGCAAGACAGGAAACAACATGTGTTGGAGGGGATGTGGAGAAAGGGGAACCCTCTTACACTGTTGGTGGGAATGCAAGTTGGTGCAGCCTCTTTGGAGAACAGTGTGGAGATTCCTCAAGAAATTAAAAATAGAAATTCCCTATGACCCTGCAATTGTACTCCTGGGTATTTACCCCAAAGATACAGATGGCATGAAAAGAAGGGCCATCTGTACCCCAATATTTATAGCAGCAATGGCCACGGTCGCCAAACTGTGGAAAGAACCAAGATGCCCTTCAACGGATGAATGGATAAGGAAAAAGTGGCCCATATATGCTATGGAGTATTATGCCTCCATCAGAAAGGATGAATACCCAACTTTTGTAGCAACATGGACGGGACTGGAAGAGATTATGCTGAGTGAAATAAGTCAAGCAGAGAGAGTCAATTATCGTATGGTTTCACTTATTTGTGGAGCATAACAAATAGCATGGAAGACATGGGGAGTTAGAGAGCAGAAGGGAGTTGGGGGAAATTGGAAGGGGAGGTGAATCATGAGAGACTATGGACTCTGAAAAACAATCTGAGGGGTTTGAAGTGGCGGGGGGCGGTGTGAGGTTGGGGTACCTGGTGGTGGGTATTATAGAGGGCACAGATTGCATGGAGCACTGGGTGTGGTGAAAAAATAATGAATACTGTTATGATGAAAATAAAAAAAAAAAAAACACTAACACAACACAGTACCCAAAAAACAAAACAAATAGTCCAATTAAAGGGTTGGCATAAGATATGTACAGACATTTCTCCAAAGAAGACATACAGATAGCCAGTAGACTCAGAGAAAGATGCTCAGGATCACTCATTATCAGAGAAATGCAAATCAAAATTACATTGAGATATCAGCTGACACCTGTCAGAATGGCTAAAATAAAAACACAGGAAAAAAGTGTTGGTGAGGATATGGAGAAAAAACCCTCCTGCCCTTTTGGCAGTAATGCAAGCTGGTACAGTCACTGTGAACAGTATGGAGATTTCTCAAATAATTAAAAATAGAACTACCCTATGGCCCAGGAATCACAGTACTGGGTATTTACCTTAAAAATACAAAAACACTAATTCAAAGTGATACATGCAGCTCTGTTTACTGCAATATTATTTACAATAGGGAAACTGTGGAAGCAACCCAAGTGTTCATCAAGAGACAAATGAATAAAGAAGATGTAGTATGTATTGTATATATGTAAATATATATACACATACACACATATAAAAGATCCATACATATACATACAATGGAATATCATTCAGCCATAAAAAGGAATGAAATCTTGCCATCTGCAATAGTATGGATAGAGCCAGAGAATATAATGCAAAGCAAAATAAGCCAATCAGAGAAAGAAATACTGTATGATTTCATTCATATGTAGAATTTAAGAAACAGAACAAATGAGCAAAAGGCAAAAAGAGAGAGAGGCAAACCAAGAAACAAGTTCAACTCTAGAGAATACACTGAGGATTACCAGAGGGGAGGTGGGTGGAGGGATGGGTGAAATAGGTGATAGGGATTAAGGAGGGCACTTGCGATGAGCACAGGGTGATGTATGGAAGTGCTGAATCACTATATTGTACACCTGAAACTAATATTACACTGTATTTTAACTAACTAGAATTTAAATAAAATGAAAAAAAAAACACAAAATAACAAGAATTGTTAAGGATGTGGAAATATATGGGACCCTTGCCCATTTTTGTTGGGAATGTAAAATGTTGCATCCAAAGTACAAAAACACTATGGAAGTTCCTAAAAAAGTAAAATATATATATAACTACTATGTGACCCAGCAATTGCACTTCTGGTTATTTATCCAAAATAACTGAAATCAGGATCTTGAGGAGGTACCTGCATTCCATGTTTATTGCAGTATTATTTACAATGTCCATCAACAGATGATGAGATGAAGAAATTATGGTAGGTATTTACAATGAAATATTATTTGGCCATAAAAGTAGACAATTCTTTTTATGCTACTACTTAAATGATCCTTGAGGACATAAACCAGTCACAGAAGGACAAATACTGCATGATTCCACTTACATGAGGAATCTAAAATAGTCAAATTCATATAACCAGAGAGTAGAAAAGTGCTTGCCAGGGTCTTGGGGGGGGGGCAGGGCAAATGAAGAATTGCTGTCCAATGGGTGTGAAGTTTGTCATGTAAGATGAAAAAGTTCTAGAGATATGCTGTACAATATTGTGTTTATTGTTAATATTTTACTATGCCCTTAAAATGTGTTAATAGGGTAGATATCATGTTATATTTTTTACCACAATAAAAAAGTATAATGATCATGGAAAGACCAATGAAATATACAAAATTAGACAAAAACAAAAACACAACACACACACACACACACACACACACACACATACATGCTTGGTACAAAACAGCAACGCTTCTGAAATATTTATTCAGAGAAGAAAAGCACTATTTTGCAAATTTGCATAAAATTTTCCCAAAGACAGCATCTTTTCAGCAAAACAAGTGTTTCCAAAGAGATGTCCTGAAATCTGTTATCCCACATATCTCAGTAGCAACATAATTCTATTTAGAAAAAAAAGGTAAATATGTTTAATTTGTTTTGGCTTCTTTTTCCATTCCAATGAACACAAATGTATTTCCCAGTTCTAAAACTTCACTCTTATGACACATTCTCCAAATGACAAGTATTCTGAAAAGTAGAAAATGTATTTCTAGCTCTATGTAAAAAAAAAAAATATTAGTTTTTCATTTCTTATAATTTTGAGATGAAAACTATTTGGATTTATACATAACTTTATCATTTATCCTGTGAATGTATTTATAAAACTTCATTAAAACTCAGTATTTACTGCAATAGTGAAATCATGGATTTCTGTACTTCATCATGTTCTCCATAGTTTTCTCTACTACTGTTGAAATGTTCCTTCTTTTATCTTCTGTTGGAGTGTTTTGTGGAGATTAGAGCTTACTTCAGGACTTCAAGTCAAGCAACAGAGAACAAAACAGACTGGAAGAGATAGAGATGTGCAAAAACATAAGCTGTTCCTAAAGGAGTATGGCAAAGCAGTAGGATTGGAACTTGAAGTTGAATGTGGCATCTTAACCGACACAGAGGAGTTTTGCTTTATACAACCAAATCTATTTTAGAAAATGTTTTTTGAAAGAATTCTGGTGTCACAGAAACTATCTGAAACTTGGAATTGAGGCAAAAACATAGATAGCATGTCTGTTCAATGTCACATGGTGGTGAAGGCCATCTGAGGATTATGCAAGGGAATATGCTTAGTTCATTTTTGTTTTTGGTGTTCAATAATTCATCAGTTGAGTACAATAGCCAGTGCTCATCATATCATGTGCTCTCCTTAATGCCTATCACCCATTACCCCATCTCCCCACACATGTGCTCCCCAGTGACCCTCAGTTTGTTTCCTATAGTTAAGAATCTCTCATGGTTTTTCTCCCTCTCTGATGACTTCCTATTCAGTTTTCCCTCCCTTCCTCTATGATCCTCTGCAATGTTTCTTATATTCCACATTTGAGTTAAAGCATATGGTAACTGTCTTTGGCTTATTTCACTCAGCATAGTACCCTCCAGTTCCACCCATGTCAATGTAAGTGGTAAGTATTCATCCTTTCCAAGGGCTGAGTAATATTCCATTGTGTATCTTTTTTGTCCACTCTTCTGTCAATGGACATCTCTGCTCTTTCCACCATTTGGTTATTGTGTCTATTGCTGCTATGAACACTGAGGTGCATGTGGTCCTTTGGATCACTATATTTGTATCTTTGGGATAAACACCTAGTAGTGCAATTGCCGGATCTTAGGATAGCTCTATTTTTAACTTCTTGAGGAACCTCCATACCGTTTTCCAGAGTGGCTGTACCAGCTTGTAAGAGGGTTCCCCTTTCTCTGCATCCTCGCCAACATCTATTGTTCACTGACTTAATTGTAGCCATTGTGACTGGTGTGAGGTGGTATCTCACTGTGGTTTTGATTTGTATTTCCCTGATGATGAGTGATGTAGATCATTTTTTCATGTGTCTGTTGGCTATTTGTATGTCTTCTGTGGAGAACTGTCTGTTCATGTCTTCTGTCCATTTCTTTTATTTTATTTTTTTTAAAGATTTTTATTTATTTATTTGACAGGCAGAGATCACAAGTAGGCAGAGAGGCAGGCAGAGAGAGAGGAGGAAGCAGGCTCCCCGCTGAGCAGAGAGCCCGATGCGGGGCTCGATCCCAGGACCCTAGGATCATGACCTGAGCCGAAAGCAGAGGCTTTAACCCACTGAGCCACCCAGGCGCCCCTTCTGTCCATTTCTTGATTGGGTAATTTGTTCTTTGGGTGTTGAGTTTGATAAGTTCTCTATACATCTTAAATACCAGCCCATTATCTGATATGTCATTTGCAAATATCTTCTCCCATTCCATATGTTACCTTTTAGTTTTGTTGAATGTTCTTTTGCTGTACAGAAGCTTTTAATCTTGATGAAGTCCCAATAGTTCATTTTGCTTTTGTTTCCCTTGCATTTGGAGACATGTCTTGAAAGAAGTTTCTGTGGCCAATGTCGAAGAGATTAGTGCCTATGTTCTCCTCTAGTATTTTGATAGATTCCTGACTCATATTGAAGTCTTTCATCCGTTTAGAGTTTATCTGTGTGTATGGTGAACAGTTGAGTTTCATTCTTCTCTATATAGATGTCCAATTTTTGCTTTTTATCAAAGAGATTATCTTTTTTCCATTAGAAATTCTTTTCTGCTTTGTCAAAGATTAGTTGACCATAGAGTTGAGGGTCCATTTCTGGGTTCTTTATTCTGTTCCATTGATATATGTGTCTGTCTGTTTTTGTGCTAGTACCATGCAGTCTTGATTATCACAGCTTTGTAATAGAGGTTGAAGTCTGGAATTGTGATGCCACCATGCCAAATTAAAGAGCACATTAACAGAATCATATACCATAATAGAGCATAATTGATCCCTTGAGTGCAAGGATGATTCAACATATGAAAAATCAATCAATAGGATATACCACATTAACAGAATGAAGGATAAAAATCATCTCAACAAATTCAGAAAAAGCACCTGACAAATTGAAACACCCTTTCAGGACAAAAACACTGAACAAACTAGGAATAGTAGAAAACCACCTAAACATAGTTAAAGCCATATATGACAAGCCTACAGCTAACATCACACTCAATGGTGAAAAATTGAAGGATTTTCCTCTAAGATCAGGAGCAAGGCAAGGATGCCTATCTTCACAAGGTACAACACAGTGAAGAAGTAATACGTTATTACTAGAAAATGAAAGTAAAGAAGTTCATATTATGTAGTAAGAAATATTTGGTAAACTCTCAACTGCAATAACAAAAAAATTAAGTCAAGTATATAATGAACTTGTAGCACCAAGGAAGTAAAGGAACAATAAAGTGTTAGTAGTAAGTGTTGGTTGCTATTGGTTATGTTTACAAGGTATTACTAAGAAATAGGTGATCTCACAAAATAATTAAATAATTTGCAAGTAGAATTGAACAAGCATATAGGACTAAGATTCTGCCATGGGCTTAGGTCATAGGTCCTGTGATCAAGCCCTAAGTTGGGTTCCCTGCTCAGTGGGGAGTCTGCTTCTCTCTTTCTCCCTCTGTCCCTCAGGGGTTTGTATGGTTGAAAAAGGCTAGTGATTCTGAAACCCAAACAGTAATAGAAAATTTTAAGAAATGCTTTGTGCCAAATCTCAGAATTGTGTAAAAGTTTCAAAGCAAGAGTTGATCATTATGCAAACCACTGAAACATGAGAATGGATCAAATTACCTTTGTGTAAACACATCTGAGTCTCACAATGAAGATTGCAGTACCCATAAACTCCTCTCAGTTAAATAAAATGTCTTAGGAAAAGAAAATATTGTCATATTCTCATGGTACCAGGAATTATATTCAGAGGGATAAGGATAGGGTCTAAAACTCAAAGAACATCACAGTATATAAAAACTAAACCATCACGCGGTATACCTTAAACTTATACAGTGATGTACGTCAATTATTTCTCAGTAAAACTAAAAAAAAAAAATCAAAGAACAATAGCAACTGGGAAGATTTTGTTTGGCAAGGAGCTGTAGGTTTGACTGTTGGCACATAGAGCTTACTAAAATCAAACAGTAAGAAGCTGGCCAAGTTCTTGAGAAAATTTGAAATGAAAGAGGCTAACTGTCTGAGATTTAAAAGCATGCTTGGTTCTCAAACTTTATATGAACAAAAAGAAGACTGAAAAAAAAACTGAACAAGGAGAATATACTCTCCAAAGCTCAATTTTCAAGGGGGCTAAAGAGAACAGAAAAGGAGGGACCTTTTGGGCAGAACCAATGGCTCAGGAGAATAGTGGTCAAGGAAGCAGAGGTAGAGCCCAACAAAAGAACATTATCTACCCACTGGATAGTAGTCTCTTGCGTAGTCTCCCTAGAAAGATTCCAAAGCTGAAATAGACAATTCTTCTATTCTTCTATTTTTGAGAGAGAGAGAGAGAGAGAGAGAGAGAGAGAGAGAGAAGGAGCAGGGAGAGGGGCAGAGTGTGAGAGAAAAGCAAACAGACTCCTGCTGAGCAAGGAGCCTGATGATGATGTGGGGCCTGATCGTGGGGCTCGATCCCAGGACTCTGGGATCATGACCTGAACCCAAGGCAGACACTTAACCGACTGAGCGACCCAGGCATCCCTACTCTATTTTTTAAATAGGTGTTTTTATTGTACATAACCCATCTCTGTTGCTCCAGTATATACTGGTTGAGTGTGAGGCAGAGAACCTTTTTTTTGGTCATAAGAAAATACCTTAATCTCTCTTGTCTCCATTCATACTAGCATTTATTCATTCAACAAATATTTATTTTCTATGTATTCAGGACTGGAACTAGAGTAGTGAACAAGGTGTATGTATATAACTCAGTTTGATGAAGCTTGCTTTTTACAAAAGAAAGCAGACAATTAGATTTCAGTCCACTTCACCACATAAAGAATTTTGAATTACCAAGTAACATACAGATTCAGTGCAAAAAAAATTGGAAATTAAAAGGGAAAAAGGAAAAATTAAGTCAACCCCTATCACATTGCCATCATATATCATGACATTTACTGCCACCAGTGTGACCACTTTCAAAAGTAATCTTGACCATGACATGCCACTCCTTTACCTAAAATTCTTCACTGAACATAATCAGCCTCCAAACACCTTGACAAGGCTTTATAGCACTTCACACCCTGGCCACTACTTACCCAAAGGTTCCTTTAGCTTGTCTGTCTTATTCTCACTTCTACCATTTTCCTCACATTTTTTCTGGAGCCATCTTGAATAAGTTGATTTTTGTCAGCATGCCATATTCTTCCATACTCTACTGAGATACCCCTGGGTCTGGTACATTTTTCTATAATGCAAATGTAACCCAATTGCAGATTTTTATTGATCTCTTTCTTTACTGAGCTCCTGGGGGTAGAAAAGACATTGATCTTTAAGTTTCCAGTACTTACCATACTTGATGCACAGTAGGTGTCCACAAACATTTGTTGAAATGCCTAAAAAGAAAGTGGAATTATGTATTATCTCTTAAAATGCAGAATAAACAAAATGTATTTTGATTTTTTAGAATTTAGTCATTGCAAGTTGTTACTTGTAATAACTACATTTTCTTGAGGGACATATATAATTATGTCATCATATTTTAAACAAACTTACTGAAAATCTGCAAAAACACTGCCCTATAAAAACAGCACCCCAAATGGAACACTGCCTTCTGCAAAAATGTACTTACAAATTTGATGATCTGTTTATTTCTATGGAAAAAACTAAACCTAACAAATACATAAATCACTACATTAATTGTGTTTTTAAACCCTCTGCTTTGACAAACGTACTTCAAGCTTGGGTCTAGGCTAAGGCAATCTTGAAGTTGAGGTAGGTTTCTGATGCTCTTTTGGAATAGGTATTTACTGTTTAACACTGAAAGTTAAAATACTGCACCTCATTGTTCCTAATTGTTCCTCTCTATAGTAGAATTAAGAAAAAAAAAACCAAAACTATGATAGAATTTCTTCTAAGGAGGGAATAGGAGTACAGATAGTATTATCTTTCTGTTATATTTTGAAATGAAAACAAAATGATGGTCCTTCCCTTTCCATAAGTACTTGTAAATAAAAACCCAAACTATTTTTTGCTTTTCTTATTAGATGGACACATATTAAAATTACTGTTATTTGTTGCAGCCTTTCCTGAATAACAGTTCTTTACAAGACACTGTATAAACATTTTATTCATATGTAGAGGTACTCTGTAAATGGAATCTAGTATGCCAGTTTGTATAGTTGGTATATTTTGAAAACTGAATGTTTTTGTTGAATACACAAAGAGAAGAATTTACATCATGAGCAAAACTTCTAAAAATCAAAACAAAAAGGTATAAAGGATTCATTAGATGTCTTGCTGTCAGTAGGGAAGGGTAGGGAATATCTGAAATAATAAAGAACAAATGCTTCAGTTTCTGTTATTCCAGATTGGTTGTCTTTATTAGTTATAGTTTATGCATAGAAATGACAAAAATGTATTCAACTATAAAATTGTGCTAGTTATTCAGACAACATCTAATTTCATAGCCTATGGGGAATTCATGTTAAATGTTTAAGGCAGAATATGGGAAAGACCTAGAATTTTAGTTACTCATCTTGCTGAAAACAATATAGCAAAGCAAATTAAGTAAACAAAATTAAGTTTTATCGTTTAAATATTATTTTAGTCATTCCAAACTACTTGTATTTTTCTAGACCCTGGCAGCCACTCATAATCTAGTAAAGCAGAGAGATTAACAAACTGTTTACACTATACTGTGGTAAATTCAATGATGGAAGAACACAATAAGGGAAGAACAGCGTATATTAGTTAGTGTGTGTGTGTGTACCTGCATACATTCCCAAACAAGCATCTGGGGTGATTTTACAGAGAAGGCAACATTTTATGTACATGTTAAAGAGGTCATAGCAGTTTGTGAAATAAGAGATTGGGAAGGAGAGGATGTGTTTCAGCTCACACAAAGATGCTTAAGTATGAATGAACATGCTATAGTTAACAAGTGGTGAGAAATTTGATATATGTCACCAACATTTTATGTTATCTGTTATTCTCAAAAGAATTTTTTCCCCAGTATTATTTCACCATGTGATCTTTTGCTCAAATGCAGTATCTGGAAACCCCATTTATAAACAGATTATCTCAGTTGATCTCAGAAACAGATGTTTTTTGCTGGATTAGGGTCTATAGAGAACTCGCCACCTCAAATCCCTCAGGTGATCTCTAATGAGATTCAGAGACATCCCTAGAGATCACCTAGCACAATTTGAAATTCATTGTCCTGGGTCATCTGGCCCTACGTTATTTGTATGCAAATTTCTCTCTAGTTTATGTGTTTGTTAAATTCTGAACTGAGACATCAATTTTTTTTTTTTAATTTCCTGTATATCACAGCAGAGTATTGCTACCACAGCTGTTTGAACTTTAACAGCAGTATCAGGCAGAGTGTGTGTGTTGTGTGTGTCTGAGGGTCATTATGGTGTTGTAACAAACATACCCCAAGCCTCAGTGGCTTAATCCAACAAATTTTTTTTTTTTCACTCATGCTATATGACATAGGGAACTAAAGGCTCATTGTGAACACTCAGGAACCCAGACTGATGAAATTTGTTCCATGACAGCCTTGCAGAGTGAGGAAAATTGAAAGCACTCATCACCTCTTAAATCTGCTACAAAAGAGGTATATTTCTTTTCTGTTTCACACTTTATTGGCCAAACAAATCGATGAATCTATGCTATAATTAACCAATGTCAGGGAAATGTAATCCTAACATGTACCTGAAAGTACAGAAACACTTAGCAAACTGCACTAATGACTTGCACACTACCAATGCTTGTTCTTCCTATTGATGAATTTCCTCCTTACTTACAAGTGTATTTCTTTTATATCATCATGTCATATGTGTGTGAGAAGGAAGAAACTCATGGTTCTCTTCCTGAGAGTAGAGCTTCAGAACTTGATAAAGAGCTAAATAGGCAACTGGGCCTTGGGAATGACTTCAAGGCAGTAAGACTGACCTATGACCAAAGATGACTGGACAATAGAAAAACAATCTAGTATAAGCAGAGGGAACATAAAATTAAAAAACAAAAACTGGAAGGGGACACAATCAACATAACAGCAGGGTGCCTTTTGTCAGTTATGTACTTCCTAGTCTATCCTATTCAATACCAGGATATTAAATGCTATATACTTTCAGGTTCATCTATTTTAAATGTATCTCTCTAATAATGCCTGAAGGCAACACTTTCAACATTTGCTTGAAAATTAAATTATTAAAAGTTTTTCTGAGAGAATCTATGGCAAATAACGTGTACGTGTATGTCTGTATGTATACATACAGAGTTAACAAATAAAGTTAGTCATAATTAAGTGCAGAAATACACAATATACGTCTGATGTAAAGCTTGAACTAATTCTTTTGTTTGTTTGTTTTGTTTTGTTTTGTTTCTTAATAGGATGTTGGTGCTGCTTTTTCCAGAAGAGTCTTTATCTAGATTGAGTTCTCAATCTTCAATTGAGGTCTCTATCTCTCACCTGTTGTAACTTCTATGTTCCACATTTTATCATGCTGTGCTAGTTGCTTTAGGCTATCAGAAATGTTAATTGTGGTAATTCATCAGTGTCCCTCTGCTTGCAGTGGCTTTCCTTTCTGTCCTTAAATCTCTCTTCCTGGATACAGAATTAATCAGCTGTACTACTAGGTCAATCAGTGTTCCTACTTCTCTTCCTAATTGCTCTTGTGTTCATCTGGGTGATACTGGAACTGCCACTGCCACTGCCACTGGAAACCAAACACCTCTCCTCTGTTACATCTCTCATTTGTTCCTGCCCTCTTACTGTTGCCCTTTCTCTGCTGCTTTTTTCTAAGGATATTTTATAGCATTCAGGGATTCTTACTTTGGGAGGAAAAGCAGACTTTTTTCCCCCCTAAGATATTTCCCTTCCCCTTTAAACAGTAAATTTAATGAAGATTCACAGCGTGCCTATTTTGGCAGATACTGTGCTAAATACTAGGGATTCAGAAATGGACTGAGTATAGTGCCTGCCCATATGCTCATAAGTGCCTCTTATGGGCCCAAACCAAAAGACCAAAAGCAGTCAAGCAAGTCTCTTCAAAGAAGAAGCAGGTTGAATGTAAGACCACAGAGTTACCTGGGACTATGGGGGATCAAAAAACACCTATCCATTGTTGTTATTTGGGTACATAATCAGAGATCTTCCAAATTATGTATGTGTTGAAATCTTGAATTAGGAATTTTTAAGTGTTGGCAATGGGTCTAAAAAATTCTGAACACTGTATGAATCCAATAAAACACATTTGTGGATTGGATAAAACCTTAAGACCACCAAAGCTGATTTTTGAAGTAAGCCATTTATAATATAATGGTTTCCTTACTTTTCTGCACATCCTAAAAAATTATCCACTCATGTGTGATTTACATGTTGACGATATAATCCAGATAGCTCTGGCCCAAACTGATAGAAAATGAGTTAAAAAAATCATGAATTCAAAACCCAAGAAGCAAAAATATGGCTTGGGATCTCAAATTTGTTAAGATAATTCCAACAGAAACTAAGTATCTACCAGGACCCACTGAAGCATCATTGTTTTCTCAGGACCAGGGATTGAGAGAGAGAAACCAGGCACCAATGGCAGCGAAGCAGGAAAAGCATGAGTTATTAAATGTATTCAATATAATTATGCAATTCCTTCCACTAAGCAAACCTTTCTTGAGTACCCTATGCCTTAGTTGCACTATGTTGTTCAGGGTTTACAAATAATAGCAGTTTGGAACAAACCCCTCTGTCTCAGCATAATAAGAATGGAGACTCTTTGGCAAGATGACTTATGGAAGGAGTGATCTCAGGAGAAAAATTATAAGGGAGAGAGGGAAACAGATGTGTCAGATGTAAAAGCTAGGCAAAGGCATGGTTTTAGAAGTTTAGCCTCCACTTGATCCCATGGGGAGTATAAGTTTACAACACAGGGGGTTTTCTAGCCTACAGACAAGAGGGGCTAGGCTATTATGTAACTGTATCTGTAAGTCATTTGTTAGAGCTGCTACAAGGGGGAATAGTACCTCACAGTGTCTTCAAGCATAATGGCTCCAGTTAACCAAGGGCAATCTTCCAGTGAGGAGTGAGGGAAGGCAGTACCAACAGCATAGCTATGTACCTGGCTCAGTAGACCCAGTCTGGACTACAGCACTATATGCTACATCCCTTGTTCAAAGAAATTAGAAATGAAGATGCTCCAGGCCTCCTTTCAGCTCTTGTATAATCTCCCAAGTATACAAAAAGTAATATGTATACTTGATGAGAGATAATCGAGTGAACAAAAAGGCACAAGTAAAGTTATAACCCAGATGTTTTTTAAATGTCATGGTAACAGTGGGAAGTACAGAGTAGATAAGGGGGGGATTGGCACAGAAATCATAAAGGATCAAGTACTGAAGCTGATTGTTGAATATGTATAAGAATATTTCAGGTGGGAAAAGTCATTCTAAACAAAAGTGACAACATGCTTAGAGGCCTGAAAGAGTGAGAGAACATTCAGGGTCTACCAGTGGAAATGAAGCGTTTCTTGAGGAGCTAAACCTGGTAAGTTTGCCCTAACTAAAATGAGTCATCTTATTACTATTATGGGTAGACATCTGGACTATTTCTTCAAAGTGGCATGGAAGAACTAAAGATTTTAGCCAAAGAAAAGTAATTATGCAAGCAAAAGAGAAAGAAAAAAATAATATATATGTGTCTACACCAAAAGGGATTCAGAACAGAAGCAAAACACAAGCCACAGTTTCATGTTTGCGGGATAAGAAGCATCCTTAATCATCCGGATGACTGCAGAAGCTCTAGAAGTGAAAACAAGTAATTATATTTATTATTTAACCAGTAGAAGGCAGCATTATTTGGTGGAAATTGCATTAATTGGTATAGAAAAGTAATATCCCTCTATTTTATCCCCTTCAATTTCTGAAATAAATCACTCTTCTAAAACGTGTTTTTCCCCCTTAATCCGAAAAGTAGATGAAATAGGGCAATTCCAATACACAACACACAAGAAGTGACTGCTTTTTCAGTTCATGAAAACAAAAGATTACTTATCATAAGCATCTTGAAACTCTCTACACGATGATGTTCTGCTAACTGCTCTTCATGCCAGTTAGTTGAAAATAATGGTGTATGGCAGCATAGTAGCTATGCCAAGATTTCTGTAGAAAAGGTAACTTGAAGGAAGGAAATGCTGTAGAAAGTTTTCTATGAATAGAAAAGAATATTCTGTTTGGTAGGTGTTAGTATTAGTACTGAAGTTTAATACATTCCATATTCAGGCCAGAGATTTTAATGCAATTCCAATAAATAAAAGATGGCTTGAGGAAACATCACTGAGGGCAATAACTAAAGGCCCATTAATATATTTTAGTAACACAAGATATACATGTTGCACAGTTCAGGCAGCTTCTTAGCACTGATTTATAGATAAATGGTTGTGAATGCTACTGTGGTGAACCACTCAGACTTTCCCTTCAGAATGGAAGCAGTCTTTTCTCCAGAAGCTGGAATTGTTATAGAGACATCCAGGTCCCTCTCCAAGAACTACCTTATGCCAAAAAGGCTGCCCCACCCAAGGTAAGAACCTTATTAATTTATTATTTCTGAGCTCCAAATTCACCCTTCAACACCTACTCTGCAATAATGGACAGCTTAACAGTTCTCCTTTAGAGCGAACATGATGTTAAGCTTACTCACTAGAGGTCGCTGTAGTGACACTGCAGGAGGAAGAAACCTTTTTGGTTGCGGCGCCATTGGTCAGAGGTGAGAGTTTGAGAAGGTCCTAAAGTGTTCCGCGCCAACCATGTGCCAAGAATGCGCGGTCCCTTGGTGACCCTGCCTAGTGATCACCTTTCATGGCCCTCGCAACACTAACATCACAAGCTCCAGGCCTCCTTTCCGCACTGATGCCCATCCTGCCCCACACCCCTCTGCCCTCTTTTCGGCCAACCTTGGCAGCCACCCACCAGATGTTGTTTGCCTGCTTCATCAGCGACTACAGACCAGCTGTGGCCCAGAGGAACCGGCACACTATTTTTTGCCAACCAGTAAGCTGCAACCCCAGCTTCTCCCATGAAGTCAGCCTTGGGAAGGAGATTCTGTCCCCAGTTTGTACCTCCTTATAACCCAGCCCTGGGTTATCATATAAAGTTCTCTTACATCTTATGCTTATTCTTTTATCAGTTATCTTTATCAGCTTAACAGTTATTTATATTAAACTTGCTCTGTTTAAATTGTAGTTTCTCTGGGCCCTAGTACCTCCTTCTATAAAACAGATACTAAAAACTGCCCAAACAAGATCACTTGCTGTGACTAAGGCTCAATTGATAGGACCCATGTACAAGCATTTTGTTAAGTGTAATGTGAAATATTAATGCAAGCTATTTTATTTTTGTATTAATAATGTTAGATGATTGACTTTGGACATGTAATATTTGATTACTCATACAAATATTTGGTTATTATGCCACCACCATTCCTGATTCTGAGAAATGGTCCAGTGGTTTGTCGATTATTTCCAAATTATCATTCCCACTCATGCAGAAAGGTTGAAAATGCAAGCTGTGATATGATAAAACATCCCCTTCTCTATCATAAAATTTTACTTAGAGGGAGAATTCTGACTGAAGTGCCATAGAACATGACAAAGAGCTGAAGACTAGAAATGCAAAATCACCCAAGCAAGTTTATAAAGCTTAGAAATCCCAGGCAGTTGATATTTTTCACACAGCTGAATACTAATGTATCCAAGAAAATAGCATCAACTCCAGATGCAGCTATTAGGAACATGTGGTGGGACAGGTCATCTGTGCTTTTCATTTGCCAAATGCGTCCTTTAAAGGGAGTGCAAGAGGAACTTTGGTGAGAAAAGAAAAAAAGAGGGAGAATTTAAACACCATTATAATTTTGTCTTACCTCTGAAAATACCCAGCTCTAAATATCACATAAATATATTAACTTTATTTTATTTTTCCCTTGGTAAATGGCTTTGAAATTATTCAAATCATTAGTACAGGAAAAAATTAAAATAGAATCAACCAACTGAAATGTAAACCTTGTTGTTTGAACGTGCAAGCAATTATGAAATATTTTCAAGTATTCAATTCAAAAGTGTAGAAAAGAATAAAGACAGTTAAAAAAAAAAAAAACCTCATATGTAAATTCTTCTGAACCAAAGCTATTTCTATCAACTTGCATGGCCAAAATGTTATAGGTATTTTTTTGTTAGATTATCTGGTTATCAAACAACTTTCATGGTTCTTTCTGATACCTGAAAGACAGTAAATATGTGAAAATTTAGCTTTGGTAATATTGCAATGACTAAAAGCGCCTTTTAAAGTTGAATTTAGACTAAGTAGTAATGGCATTTTCATATTCTAGGAGAATATTTAATCAATTGAAAAGAATATAATGGTATGTATTATTACTACAAGTATGTCTGAGTATGAATAGAAATTCCTATTAAATGTGTGTCCCAGACTGAATTCTCCAGAAACAGTTCCTGAGACAGTTAGGAGACAAGATGCTTATTGGAGACAAGGAGGGGAAGCAATTGAACTATGAATCAGGAACCTCCAAAGTGAGTAATGCCTTCTAAAACGTCTTGGGTTGGGTTGTAGGTCACTGGGCCTTTATATTCCTGCTGTGCAAGATGAGTGAGAGATGTGGACTGTTCTGGGGAGGATGTGCCCACTGATAGGGAAGTTCTCTGTAGCTGAGAGACCATGAAGAGGCCGAGAGCTGGAGGCTGCCTGCTGATGTACCCCATGGCTGAGCAGCAAGTCCTTCTTTGAAAGTGGATCTGGGTGGCACATCTCCAAGTCTACCAGTCCACACCCTCTTGTCACTCAGATCCATATCTTTATGCATTTTTGGGAACAGCTCCTATGAAATCCTGGGAGCATCTCTCTTTGAGCAGAATCTTAGAAGAAGGAGGTTCATGAGACAAACTATAGACCCTGGTGCTGCAATTGGGCTCTGGACCACAACTGCTCTTCATCTCCTTCTTCCACTTTTTGTATAACCTCATCATCAGCTACCACCTATGTTGGTCTGCCTTAGTGAGTTACCTGGTGGTATGACCCAGATCCTCACCCCTGAGGTCCTTGAGTACCTAAACACTCTGCTGTTCTAGGAACCCGGTGGCCATACCTGTTTCTTTACATTCATAATTGGGAAAGGGGATACCAAGAAGTATACAAATGGATCACTTGGATTCCACACATAATCTTCTATACTCCCATTGTGTAAACGGCCCTACTTTCTCCTCATGATCAGAGTCAATTACTCCTACCTTGTAACTCAGTGACTCCTTTTCTTGTGGAGCTTATAATTTAGTGGGACTCTGCTGTGTTTCTAGGGAAATTGTGCCCTCTTTTGAGAAAAGGATGTCTAACTACTCAGAGTGCAGAGTTGTAGAAAGAGGGGGAACAAAAGACCCTAGTGGGTCACTGGAAATAAAGGTAAATGAATGGAAACCCCTGATTCCAGTGTTTGGTTCCCAGGTATTCATATGTACTGGGAACACAGTATCATATTAAGATATTTAATTCTGGGTATACACTAAATCCTGGGGGATAGACTGTTGCTTCCAACCTGCTCCTTCAATGGTGCTTTCCCCAGGCTGGTCCAATATTAACAGGCCCACAGATTCTGAATCATAAAATATGTTATTTGATCCCGTGATCAAGGGCCATTTCCACATCACCTTTGCTGCAAAGAGATCTTTGGTCTGCTACTATATTGTGAAATCACATGCCAGGAGATCAAACACTATAAATTCTTGGACAGTGGTGCTAGCTGAGGATCTGTAGGCAGTAAAGGGAAATACACACCCAGAATAAGTACCTGTTGGTATGAAAATGAACTTTTGGTCTTTCCAGGCTCGAAGGGACCCAATGTGGTCAACATGTCACTAGATGATCAGTTGTGCTCCTTGAGGAATGGGATCATTTTAAGAACTGTTTTTTTTTATTGCTGCCAGACTGAATTATTACTGGTTGCAGTAGCAAGATCAGTCTTGGTCAGTGGGAGTCCACGTGATTAGGAAAATGCATAAGTTCTACCCGTCTCACCATGGCTACATCATTTTACGACTGAGATGGGTGATGACAAGGCTCGTCAACATTACTGGTTGGACAGGTCATGGTCTACTTTGCTGTTTATTGCCCCTATCATGGTGGATGATTACTGTTGAGTATTAACATGTGATACAAATACCTTGTATTCACACTCTATACCCACTCTTGAATGGGTATGTCCTCTATGATAGAACTCCTTTTTCCCAACCTTCTAATCTTTCTCCTTGTAGGCATCTGATGAGCTGGCCAGACTATTTGCTGCTATTCATGAGTCTATATATACTTTAAACATGGAATATTCCTTTTCCACATGAAAAGGATAACCAGATAAACTCCCTAAAGCTCTGCTCATTGGGAGGATTTTTCTTTACCATCATCTGAACACAACATTGAGGCTGTAATTCATTTTCCATTCACTTTTCAACTTGTGCCCACATACCAAACCAATCTAAGTGTAAATAAGTCTTGGCCTTTTTTCTCTTCCCTCAGCAGATAATATAGTATTCTGCTGTGTAGCTATAGGTGTAAGCTGAGAGAGTGACACTGATGGTGAGCTCTCATGGTGGTGTGGGGGGGTGTTGGGTTACCTGTCATCCAGCTTGCTTGCAGTCGTTACGTTTATTCATGCTCCATTCTGGATGTACAAAGCCATCAGACACTAGATTTTCACTGGAATTTTCCAACCTTATGATTTGGTGACTTTTATACCCATGATGAGCTGTTTTGGCCATATGGTCACTTAGTGTCCTATGGACAATCATTCTATGCCCATCAGAGGCCAGTAGCACACCAGAAGTCGTTTTTCAAAAAGGATATAATTATTTTTTGCTGATGACAAGGCTTTGTTCCAGAACCCCGTGAGCCTGTATTATGATTCTCTTACTAGGGCTTGCCACAATTTTCACAAAGCATCTTTTCCCATTATTGATATTTTCAGCATGACAATGTCTGCCAACTCTTATGGCCTAAGCAGAAAGACTGTTTGCACTGCAGCATGGGATTGCTGCAGAGCCCTACTGTACTCCAGTTCCTGTTCAAAGCTGGGAGCCTCTCATGCCACACAATCTTTAGGTGGGAGCAATATTACAAAGTGTGGAAAATGCTGTTTTTAGAACCTGGAGAGACCTGCTTGTCTCTTACACTGGAGGGAATATCCTAGCTTACCCCGACTGGAGGATTTCCAAAATGTTAAGGATATGGCTGGTCCCGCATCTTGGTAGGGTTTATCTCTTATTTCTGGAGCTTTTGTGTTTTTCCAAGGCCTCTATGTGTTATCCATCTCTTGCTTTATATGCTACCAAAGAAGTATGTGGGATTTCACACCTGGCTTTGAATTGTCTCCTATTCTCCCTTGGCTGCTTGATATCATTTTGTAATTTAACAGTGGCATTTAGTGATAACTATCCAATCCCATTGTTATTTTTCTTTCCATGAGAGAAACTCGCATTCCTAGGTCAGGGTGAGTTTAATTTTTTAACAGTTTTGTTAAGATATAGTTCATATACCATATAATACACATATTTTAAAATCTGCATTCAGTATTGCTTAGTATATTCACAGTGTTATACAACCATCATGGTGATCAAACTTCGTATTTTGCCTCCCTGAAAGAAATCCATACCCATCTATCCTCAGTTCTATGAAACCATTAATTAAATTTCTGTCTCTACAAATTTGCCTATTTTAGACATTTGATATAAATAGAATAATATGTGTTTTTTTGTCACTAGCCTTTTTCACAGTATAATTTTTCCAAGGTTCATGCATGGGTTGACATGAATCACTACTTTATTTCTTTAAGTCTCAAATAATATTAAATTGTATTGACACATCACATTTTGTTTATCCACTCATTTGTTGATGGACGTTTAGGTAGGTTAGTTCCATTTTTTGCTGTGCTCCTTTATCCTTTTATATAATATTTCCTCCATGATTATCATATACCTAGTACATTGTACCTGCTAGGGAAGTCCCTCTCACTGGTACACTAGCTTAATGCACCTCCAGTGAAAATCTTAATAGCTCAACAGCCATCTTATGCCAAGAATTTACCATGCTCCACTTGCTACCAGGAGTCCTCATAGTAAGTTGGGTGGTGAGTGATCTAGTTCCAAAACACCATCTTATTGCAGCTTTCTCAGTTCACTCCTGGTGCCAACTGTTGCTGACTAAGTTGTTCAGAAGCAAATGTAAGACAGTTGGTTGTGCAAGATATATATTAGGAATCAACATCTGTTAAGGGAGAAGAAGGAGGATCAGGCAAAGGATGAAGTCAAACTGAGATGTATGCTTGATGGACTAGATTAAACTGGTGGGGGCTCTGTAACAGCACTTGGTCATTATAGTGTCCTGTTTGGGGCTAAAATACTCTTAACTGAATCTGGACTGTCCTCAGAAGGGTGTACCTAAAGTAAGGCAGATGAGGCAAAACCAGAAGGAGCTGACAGCTGGAAGCTCTCTGCTGACTCCCTCCCAAAAGCTGGGCAGCAAATCTTTTCTTTCCATAGTGACCTGAGTATCACATCACCATGTCTACCATAAATGTTATACCAGGATTCAATTTAGAAGCCTTCCTAGTAATTAACTGTATTTGATTATGCAGCTTTTGGTCATGTTGAATAATCTCCAAACATCAAGTAATTAAAGGATGAATATGAAGTGTTGATAGATAACATATGCAGGGGTTAATTTCTCCTTTTCAATTGTTTACTTGTTTGCATATATTTATATTTTTGCTGCCTGTTTATTATTCTGTAGAAATAGAAGTACGAACTGGTTTCTTCTAATGAAACACATAAAATTATATAGCCTGAGGGATTTACCTGGACTCAAATGAGACTCCCTTTCTCTTCTCCCCCTCTTTTTTTTTAAATTTTTTATTTTTTATAAACATATATTTTTATCCCCGGGGTACACGTCTGTGAATCACCAGGTTAACACACGTCACAGCACTCACCAAAGCACATACCCTCCCCAATGTCCATAACCCCACCCCTTTCTCCCAACCCCCCTCCCCCCAGCAACCCTCAGTTTGCTTTGTGAGATCAAGAGTCACTTATGGTTTGTCTCCCTCCCAATTCCATCTTGTTTCATTGATTCTTCTTCTACCCACTTAAGCCCCCATGTTGCATCACTGCTTCCTCATATCAGGGAGATCATATGATAGTTGTCTTTCTCTGCTTGACTTACTTCGCTATGCATGATATGCTCTAGTTCCATCCATGTTGTTGCAAATGGCAAGATTTCATTTCTTTTGATGGCTGCATAGTATTCCATTGTGTATATATACCACATCTTCTTGATCCATTCATCTGTTGATGGACATCTAGGTTCTTTCCATAGTTTGGCTATTGTGGACATTGCTGCTATAAACATTTGGGTACACGTGCCCCTTTGGATCACTACGTTTGTATCTTTAGGGTAAATACCCAGGAGTGCAATGGCAGGGTCATAGGGAAGCTCAATTTTTAATTTCTTGAGGAATCTCCACACTGTTCTCCAAAGAGGCTGCACCAGCTTGCATTCCCACCAACAGTGTAGGAGGGTTGCCCTTTCTCCGCATTCTCGCCAGCATCTGTCATTTCCTGACTTGTTGATTTTAGCCATTCTGACTGGTGTGAGGCGATATCTCATTGTGGTTTTGATTTGTATTTCCCTGATGCCGAGTGATATGGAGCACTTTTTCATGTGTCTGTTGGCCATCTGGATGTCTTCTTTGCAGAAATGTCTATTCATGTCCTCTGCCCATTTCTTGATTGGATTATTTGTTCTTTGGGTGTTGAGTTTGCTAAGTTCTTTATAGATTCTGGACACACTTCTCCCCCTCTTTTTATCTCTACACACACACACACACACACACACACACACGCTACTCCGGTGGTTTTTATTGCTTAACATTCTTTCCTATTAAATGTATATATTGCTTAAAATGATTTTCTCTCATTTGGAAACTCTTGTCTGCAAAGGCTTTTAACTTTGTGCCAAAGAAGTTTATTGCAAAATGAAAGGTATAAAATTTTACCCAGAATTCTATTGGCTGTGAGAGAGAACCATAGATGCACTTCTCTTATCTTTCTGGCCTTTTCTGTAATTTGACCATTTGATACTGGGATATGACTTTTTCAATATTTAATTGCTATATTGCAAATGCATTGATCTCTCATGTCTTGAACATTCACTCTTTAACGTAGAATTGACTGAAATAAAATGTAATACAATATGCAATTTGAAGATCATAAATCAATTTAGATTACTTTGCTAGAGAGAGAGATTTACTTGTAAGAGGAAAACCATACTGGAAATCCTATCTTAAGTGGCAGGTACACTACTCATTTACTTGTAATACAAAGTAGTTTCAAATATGCTAATGTAGAGCTGAATAACAAGAACAAATCTTTTAAATACACATTAATATATTACTTTCTAGGCAATGACTTTCTCATACAATATGTTTTTTATTTTTTTCTCAACAAGTAGACATTTCATTCAATTTTGCTCTAATGGCTTCTGTATTTTAATAGCTTGTATATTTATTTACCTAAGAAAGATAAAAAGGCTGTCTCTTATTATAAGTAATTGACACTGGTCTGTGCTTTCAACACTTTAACTTCAACATATCTGTATATTGTCTGAAAATTTTGAGTTCCAATGCGTTACAAAGAAAAGCAAATGAAAGTTATTTTTAGCATGAAATTGAGTGGGTAAGTTTTTATCATAATTGAAGTTCACACACACAGGCTCATGCATGCATGTGCACACACACACACAAACACACACACACACCATGGACTTCTATGCTACATCTGGATTCCTTAGGAGCTATTTGATTTTTCTTCTACTGTATAGAATTTATCATAGTGGATAAAGGGGAGACTGGAAATGGGTTGGTGGGCCCTCTCAACTACCAGAATAATAGCATTACCTCTCATCCTAAAAGACTGGAACAAAATTGTTGCCAAGGAGCAGAAAGGTAAAATTTCCTCTTTAGGAATACAGCTATCTATACAACTAGTAATTTGGGGACACACTTTCTTTAAAAATCACTTCAATCCTGGCAAATTCCTGAAGAGAGGTAAATTCTGTTAAGTGAAATGTTATGATACTTGTTCTTTCTTTTGCTTCTCACTTAAGAAAAAAAGTGGGGCACAGCTTAAATCGAAAGAACTACTCTTTTAAGAAAAACCAATATAGGGATAAATTAGACCAGTATTGTATGAGATATCAAAATATTGTCAAGTTATCAGTGCTGCTTCTTTGCCCCTGTTGTTATGTTTCTGAATTTGTTTGTTCTAGCACTAAATAACAACCTTGGTAATAAAATTATTGGTTTATGTTCATTCTATTAATAAGACACCTAGAGAATTCAGGATTATATATTTGGTTATGGAAAAAACCCTGCCTTTATTATTCGTTTTATTATTTTTAACCCTGCTTTTATTTACCAAAACATGTTTATTTTAATGAACAAGCATCATATATGTGAGCATACATACATGAAGCCAGGTATTACTAAGAAAGCTTTTTTTGAAACTAAGTGTTTATGTCATTAGAAGGGGCAGTAATCTCTAAAATGATCTAATAATCTTGCTGAATTCTTTTTCATATATAGAAAATTTTATTTCCATAAAATGCTTTTCTTCAAATTAAGCTTCAAAGCTTTTAGCAGATCTGGTTTACCTCTACTCATAGCAACATTTTTGAGAACCATAACCTAGCCTTAAAGTGTGACATGAAAGTTTCGGCTTTATGTAAATAATTTTAAATGCTATATTGTCCAAATAAGTAAGTCATTGTTTCTGAGTGTCAGCACTACAAATTTATCTTCTCTTTAGCCACCACTGTAACTTAAACTGAAACTCAGTTATAACAGGTAGAAGCTGGATTTCCTATTTCATCATCCTCATAACATTTTATTCAGTTAAGAGGCATGTGGAGCAAGGAACAGATACGTGAACTAGTTGGCACTTGGTTCCTAATTCCTCTCTCTTCTCTCACATATCTCACCAAGCCTTTGGAACTTACAGTGTATGTACGGTAGTTAATATTTAACCTCTGCTGTCATGAACAGTTTGCTGCCTAGAAACCAATTCAATTCATCATCCATGTACTAAGCACCCATTATGAACAAGCCACTGTGTTAGGGATTCAAAGATGAAGAGGACATTGCCCTCTCCTAATGAAATGTTGTCTAATGGGACTTCTACATACTATGTACAGTTAGAACTGCTCCCTTAACTCCTTAATGTGTCCCCAGTCACATTCTTTTTTTTATATTAAGAACTAGATATATTTGTATGGGCCTCTCCTGCTCTCAGAAATACATTGCCTGTAACTTTCTGTTGCTTATAGCTTTGATCTCTCCTGCTCTTCCGGAATGCCAGTACATAGCCACCTACAGACACCATCTTAACCAAATAAACTGATAATGATCTGAGTCCAAGCAGACAGGATACATCTCTATTTTATAATCTATATCCTAGTTCAGCCAGGAATCCAAATTTCCAATATCGGTGGCCAATTTTTTTTTCTTTCATTGTCTTAATTATTGGTTGGACTCATTTGGAAGGACCTGTATAACTCCTTGCATAAGGGAGTGTCTAACTTTAGGAGATTATATTCACAAATACTGTATAGAATTTAAATTTTTAATTCCAGTACGATTCTACAATTAAAAAACAGTGTAGAAATTATGCTAAGATAAGAGCAAGGTTTTCCAAAAGTATGCAAAGTAAAACACACTTGACTTCAAATATCATTGGATATCAATAAGACACAAGGTATAATGGGGATAATAAATGGGGTTTTGGAATTGAACAAAACTCTTAATATACTGGCTCCTTTTCTTTTTCTTTCTTTCTTTCTTTCCTTCCTTCCTTTCTTCTTTCTTTTATTTTGGATTTAGTTGTTTATTTTAGAGAGAAAGAAAGAGAGAGAAAATGTGTGCAGGGGGAGGGGCAGAGGGAGAGAGAAAATGCTGAAGCAGATTCCACTGAGTTGGAAGTCTGAGATCATGACCTGAGCTGAAATCGAATCAGACACTCAACTTACTAAGCCACCCAGGTGCCCCTACACTGGCTCCTTTTCTTAAGAACTGGGTGATATTCAGCACCTGCTTAATTTAAACTCTTAGGGCTTCAGTTTTGTTAAATGTGTTATGTATGGGGAGGGAGCAAGATGGCAGAGGAGTAGGAGGTCTAAATTTTATCCAGTCCCAGGAATTCAGCTAGATAGTTATCAAACCATTCTGAACACCTATAAACTCAACAGGAGATCGAAGAGAAGAATAGCAACAATTCTATGAACAGAACAGTGACCACTTTCTGGAAGGTAGAACGTGCAGAGAAGTGAATCCCAAGCAACAGGAAGACAGACTGTGGGGGGAGGAGCAGCTCCCAGATAAGAATTCCCAGGGAATTCTACCAAACATGTAAAGAAGAATTAGTCCCTATTCCCCTGACCTGTTCCAAAAAAAATAGAAATGGAAGGAAAACTTCCAAACTCATTTTATGAAGCCAGCATTGCCTTGATCCCAAAACCAGACAAAGAGCTCATCAAAATGGAGAATTACAGACCAATATTCCTGATGAACATGGATGCAAAAATTCTCACCAAAATGCTAGCCAATAGAATCCAACAGTGCATTAAGAGGATTATTTATCACAATCAAGTGGGATTTATTCCTGGGCTGCAAGGTTGGTTCAACATCTGCAAATCAATCAGTGTGATACAATATATTAATGAAAGAAAGAACAAGAACCATACGATACTCTCAATAGATGCTAAAAAAGCTTTTGACAAAGTACAGCATTCTTTTTTGATCAAAACTCTTCACAGTGTAGGGACAGAGGGTACATACCTCAATATCATCAAAGCCATCTATGAAAAACCCACAGCGAATATCATTCTCAATGGGGAAAACGGAGAGCCTTTCCCTAAGGTCAGGAACATGGCAGGGATGTCCACTATCACCATTGCTATTCAACATAGTACTAGAAGTCCTAGCCTCAGAAATCAGAAAAAAAAAAAAAAAAAAAAAAAAAAAAAAAAAAAAAAAGGATTAAGCCACTGCCTTCCGCTCAGGTCGTGATCCTGGGGTCCTGGGATTGAGTCCTGCATTAGACTCCTTGCTCAGAGTGGGGGGGGACTGCTTCTCTCTCAACCTCTGCCTGCAACTCTGCTTGCTTGTGCATGCGCTCACTCTCTCTCTCTCTCTGACAAATAAATAAATAAATAAAATCTAGAAAAAAAAAAAAAAGCATTCAAATCAGGAAAGAAAAAGCCAAACTCTCAGTCTTTGCAGATGATATGATAGTTTATGTGGAAAATCCAAAGACTCTACTCCAAAAGTGCTAGAACTCAATCAGTAATTCAGGAACGTGTCAGGATATAAAATCAATGCACAGAAATCAGTTGCATTTCTATACACCAACAGCAAGACAGAAGAAAGAGAAATTAAAGAGTCTATCCCATTTACAATTGCACCCAAAGCCATAAGATACCTAGGAATAAACCTAACCAAAGAGGCAAAGAATCTGTACTCAGAAAACTATAATGTACTCCTGAACGAAATTCAGGGAGACATGAAGAAATGGAAAAATGTTCCACGCTCATGGATTGGAAGAACAAATATTGTGAAAATGTCTATGCTACCTAAAGCGATCTACACATTTAATGCAATCCCTATCAAAATACCACCAAGCTTTTTCAAAGAACTGGAATGAATAATCCTAAAATTTATATGGAACTGGAAAAGACCCCAAATCGTCAGAAGAATGTTGAAAAAGAAAACCAAAGTTGGCGGCATCACAATTCCAGACTTCAAGCTATATGACAAAGTGGTAACCATCAAGACAGTATGGTACTGGCACAAAAACAGACACATAGATCAATGGAACAAAATAGAGAGCCCATAAATAGACCTTCAAGTCTATGGCCAACTCATCTTCAACAAAGCAGGAAAGAATATCCAGTGGAAAAAAGACAGCCTCTTCAATAAATGGTGTTGGGAAAATTGGGCAGCCACATGCAGAAGAATGAAACTGGACCATTTCCTTACACCACACACAAAAATAGACTCAAAATGGATGAAAGACCTCAATGTGAGACAGGAATCCATCAAAATCTTTCAGGCAAACACAGAGAGCAACCTCTTTGACCTCAGCCACAGCAACATCTTTCTAGAAACATTGCCAAGGGCAAGGGAAGCAAGGGCAAAAATGAACTACTGGGACTTCTCCATAATAAAAAGCTTTTGACCAGCAAAGAAAACAGTCAATAGAACCAAAAAATAACTGACAGCATGGGAGAAGATATTTGCAAATGACATATCAGATGAAGGGCTAGTATCCAAAATCTATAAAGAACTTACCAAACTCAACATGCAAAGAACAAATAATCCAGTCAAGAAATGGGCAGGGGACATGAACAGACATTTATGCAAAGAAGACATCAAATGGCCAACAGACATAAAAAAAAGTGCTCAACATCACTCGTCATCCGGGAAATAGAAATCAAAACTACAATGACATACCACTTCACACCAGTCAGAATTGCTAAAATTAACCAGTCAGGAAACAAGAGGCGTTGGCGAGGTTGTGGAGAAAGGGGAACCCTCCTGCATTGTTGGTAAGAATGCAAAGCTGGTGCAGCCACTCTGGCAAACAGTATGGAGGTGCCTCAAAAAGTTGAAAATAGAGCTACCCTACAATCCAGCAATCACACTACTGGATATCTACCCTAAGATACAAATGTAGTGATCCAAAGGGGCATGTGTACCCTAATGTTTATATCAGCAATGTCCACAATAGCCAAACTATGGAAGAGCCTAAATGTCCATCAACAAATGAATGGATAAAGAACACATTATAAACACACACACACACACACACACACATACATACATACATATATACACATATACATACAATGGAATATATACACACACATATATACACATACACATACAGTGGAATACTATGCAGCCATCAAAAATGAAATCTTGCCATTTGTGATGAGGTGGATGGAACTAAAGGGTATTATGCTAAACAAAATAAGTCAATCAGAAAGAGAACTACCATATGATCTCTGATATGAGGAATTTAAGAGGCAGGGCAGGGGGCCAGGGTGGTAAAGGGAGGGAAAAATGAAACAACATGGGACTGGGGAGGAGACAAACCATAAGAGACTCTCAATCTCAGGAAACAAACTGAGGGTTGCTGGCATGGAGGGAGTGAAAGGGATGGGGTGGCTGGGTGATAGACATTGGGGATGGCACGTGCTCTGGTGAGTGCTGTGCATTGTGTAACACTGATGATTCACAGATCTGTACCCCAGAAACAAATAATACATCATATGTTAATAAAAATGTGTTATGTATAAAAAAGTTAATAATATCCTCTTCTGAGAGTTAGTAAAATTATTAAATCATAATAATAGTATAGAATAGAATAATATAATATATTTTTCATTTGAACCATATGAAAACTACTAAGACTCAACATTTTGGAACCTAAAAAATGGGCAATTTTTATCATTCACAATTGAAAATGTATACAGAGAACATTTTGTACACAGAGAGCACTGAATAACTTGTAGCTCTTGCTGTTTACATGGGAAAGCTGGTACATTCAGAGTCTCCCCTTGCACCACGCCTCCCACTGCACCTCCAGAAGCTTGGTAGTGGAAACAGAGAAACTGCTTTGCTGTCTTTCCTGCTTCTAAAAATGTGGTGATTTCCTTGGCACAAGTCTTGGGGTAGTGATTCAAGGGTATCCAATGGAAGGGGTTGTGGGGAAGTAAGGGGGGAAGTAGTTGGATACTTCTGTGACTTAAAAATTTTGCAACAGCTGCAATCTGTGGTGTGCTCAGAGGAAGAGAAAGAGACTGAAGTGCGCTTTGGGGCTTCTTCATTTGTGATGATGAAACCAATTCAGCTGTGGCTATTTCTACCCCTATTTCTTCCTATTGATTCTTTCCATAACTGATGTAATGACTGACAACCCCTCTCCTCTGCAGTTCTTGTCTTGCCCATGGGAGTTTTGCAGTCCTATCAATTAATGGAGAATGCTTGTAAGGAATTCAGGAGAACCTTTCCCTTATTCCCCTTTCTATAACTCTTTCTATGACTAAGGGCAAGGGAAGCTTCTGAAGCAACCAAAAGGAAGAGAGAATGAATTTTCTATGGGAGGAAATAAATATGGTCCTGGGGTAGCCAAATCAGGGCAGCTCTTCCCAGGTGCGAGCTCATATATGTTTATGATTTTTTTGGTTACCTTTATTCATTTGACACACACCTGTCATCTCCCCAAATAGACTATCAGCAACTTAATGTCAGGGACCACATCACATCTGTGTGTATCTTCCTCTTTCATTCTGCTACTTAGTTTATGTTTCCTATACATTTAAACAGTGGATTTTAATAATAATACACCAACTCCCAAAACCAATAAAGCTTCTTTTACTTTTAACATATCTTGTTTCAAGCTTTTTGATTTTCTAGCAGACAGAAAGATTCTACCCCTGCTTTATCTATTTTGATATGTCATTTCCTCTTGCTACAGCACTTTCAAAATGGAGCAACTGCTTCATTTCCTTCTGAGGCCATCCTCTCATACACTTTAAGACATCTATTAAGCTTGGATAGCTTCCTTTGTTGTGGCTCAATAGCCTGAACTTCATTTTCGTTCAGAGAAGCAATTTCATATCCTTCAATCTTTCCACCTGATCTTCTTGGATCCTTTCCAGTTCTTCCCATATATTTTCATAAACGGCAAAACTTAAACTTTGCTTCTAGAGATTCCCAGGAGAAAAGCTGCATAATTACTCCCCCCATCAGAGTTTAACTCCCCTCAGAACAACTAGAACCATGTCTTTGTTTATAGGTGCTTGGGTATGGGTACAGTTCATGCTTAACTAGGGTGTACCTAAGGCTTTTATAGTTAGTGCTGGAGGTCTAAAGTCTTTGGTGAGAGAGTCATCCTCAAGAATTCTGGCTTTGAAAGGATTTTGATATCATTACTTTATAACTTTAGGGCTTCAGAAATCTATTAAAGAAAGGTGTAGTAAATTAAAGATGGATATATATATATATATATATATATATATATATATATATATATATATATATATATATTTGCAGTTTCCATGGAGAGGTCAAGTTTGTATTTCCTGCCCTTAAATCTGGGCTGGACTGTGATTGTTTTGACCAATAGAATATGGAAGAAGTAATATTATGCCCAGTCCAAGGTTGTCTTAGTTTGGACCATGATACCAAAATACACTGGGTGGCTTGGACAACAAACATTTAGTTCTCACAGTTCTGAAGTCTGGGAACTGCAAGATCAGTATGTTGGTAGATTCAGTTCTAGGGGAAGATAGTCTTACTGGTTTGTAGATAGCCACCTTTACCCTGTATTCTCATATGACAGGTAGAGAAATCTCTCATATCTCCAACTACTGAGAGATCTCCAACTCCAATTATTTCTGGTATAATAGAAGTAATGATGCCCTGCCTGAATAACACAGTTGTAGCCAATCTCTCATACTCAAAGACAACGAAATAAGCCAATTCACTAAGGCAAGCCAAAGATATAGATAATATGTTACACTTAGACCCTCAGTGAATAAACAGATGGCTGGAATTGTGCAGAAGTATGTGCAGGGCCTAGAGATCTGATAACCAGAAAAGTTAGCAAGGGCAGCTGAGTTGCATTATTGGTGACAATTCACCAATGAGCTGGAGGATCATTGAAAATTAGGCAACTCTGGGCTTTTCTGAACCAGAGGAATAGATTTTTCACCAACCCTTGAACTTTTGAAATGCAACATGCAGAAGATACATAGTGCAGAGGGAAACAAATTTGGAAAGGACACTAATCACTGTGTTTCAGGAACCAAGGATGGCTGGAATACCCTTAGCCATGGAGGGCTGTCTGAAACTTAGGTCAACTGAGTGCATGTATGTTAAATGTTGTGACTGCTTAATTATTGTGTTTTATGGATTTGAGGAGCCAATAGGTTGGATATAAAGAAACTTTTATGTTATGAGAAAATATAAGATAGTCCTTGAAAAGCAGAGCCATGGAAGAACATCAACAGAGCAGAATAGATATAGGCATCTGACAGAAGCTGATTCTCTGTGAAGCTAAGGGTCCTGTAGCTTCAGGTTCCCGCACTCGCTGGTGATTTTTTCAAAGGCCTCAAGCAATGTGTCTACATGATCCTGTTTTTTGCAAAATTTGAACATTCAGATTACTTTTTGTAGTTCAGTTTCTTCACATTATGACACGTTTTCTGTCACATTTTCCTTCTATCAGTTACCACTGGTTTAGCCAAAGAAACTTCAGGAATATGACTAAGGTAAAGGTGAGTTGGGAAATATTTACTTTGAATTTACGGGGAGATAATCTGCACGGCTTTTCAGCCATGTCCATGAAAAGTTATTTCTAATTATCCACACAGCAATGACTTCCATAAAAACTATAGTTCACCATTCTGTCTGACCTAGATACATAGGACTAGAGTTATTACTGTCACATGAATGTTCTCTAAGGAACTCAGCATTAAAGGTTTGTGGACAGAAGAAACAAAGTTTGAAATGTATGAAGCCAGGAGCTGGTCTGTGAGAAATTCGTCTACTTGTTAGTCATATAGCATTGTAATTGGGGGATCTGGTTTCCACTGGTGCTTGTCAAAGCAGAATATATTTGGTAATACAATATACACTATTATAAATGCACCATACCTTTTTTCCTGTTTTGATGAGAGTCATGCAAAAAGGAATTAATCTAAATTCTTACTGATGTATGTAAAGGGAGGGGAAAATAACTTGTAGTGTTATTACCAACACCTAGTAATGTTTGGGAAGTTCTACACTTTGCCCAACCAAAGCATTGGATTGTGTCTTAATATATACATTTGGATGAAACAATAAAGCAACCCCACTTTGTTGGAACAAATTCTGAGAGATATAAATTAAACAGTTTAGCAAAACAACACATTCAGAAAAGCAAGAAAAAAACCCAAAATATTCTAATGACACTTCATCTAATACTTCTTCCAAAGTATGTGCAGTGAGAGTAATTTGATTATATATTAGTTTAACTCAATATAGAGTAGCAGTAATTTGTAATGCATTTGAATTGTTGATCTGTGTCTTCCTGCTTGACAAACATAGACGCAGTTCAACCTGAATCTTACTAGCTATATGAACTTAAGCAAGTCATGCAACAACTCTGGGCCTCTTTTTCCTTATCTCTAGAATGGAAATAACATTTTTTCTCCTCATATGTCAGGCTGTGTTAAGAGAAATCTGGCACACTATTTATTATAAGTATGTGTGTACTGCAAACTATTGCCCAGTGTTAATTGTAAGTCTTCAGTAATCATGGTTTAAAAAGGAAAGTGTTACTTCATTCTATTTATCTCCATGATTATCTTCACCTCTGGACAACCTGACTATATTTTGTCTCAAGACAAGTAGGTTTACTTCTCAAGCCATGATTTTTAAATTTACCTCAAATCAACCAGTACAAAAATATAGAAAAAAAAAACATAAAAATGATGCATTGAGTATGATTTTTTTTAAATTCTTCCTGGAGTACAGCAATTAAGTCTGCTTCCTGGTTGATACTGAAGATAAGTTAAGCCTATTCATAGTGACTTTATCTAAAGAAAAACACTGTCCCTCATACAGAAATAGTGATTTTTCTACCTAAGATTGAACTCAAGACATTTGTTATATCTCAACTATGGATGTTATCTCTGATATATGTGAAAAGCGGTGAATGGCATTCTGATATACAAGTGCATTAACAGAGAAATCTAGCGGCTAAGGGCTCTCACCCATTGGAAATTCCTTAATACATTTATCACTATCCAAGTCTAGAAACAATGTTTTCAGTACTTTAGTGTTGATCAGACTTTGAGATGTTGGCCCACACTAAGCAGATCCCAGGATACTTTAGAATAAAACTGAATGCCAATTTATTAATTTACAATGAGAAACACAACAGTCTACTTGATTGGAGAGTTAGCTTAGTTAGTTTCTCTCCCTGCAGAAAAATGCCAAAGGAAGTCAACTACAATTAGAAAAGCCTGGTGAGGGAGCTGAATGAATCAAATATGATAGCCCAAAGCAGCTGTGTCTCTTGGTACGACCAGCCCATAGCAGGAACTGAGGGGGACCTTGCATAAACCTTGGCTAAATCAAAGAAAAATTTACTAACAGTTGTGCATAGCACAACGAGCAGAGTAAAGAAAGTGTTGTGTTTGCACTCTTCTGTCCCCAGAAAGTGTGGAGAAATAATGCTAACTTACAAATGCTAAGATTACTGTTTAATATAAAATGGTAAAATAACTAAAAGCATGATTTATATGTCAATATCAAAGATAAACCATAGAAACTGAGGAAGGGTAATGAGTAAATTCATAAACTAGAGGTTCATGATTTTATTAAAAGAGTTAATTTATGGATGAAATGATTTTGATAGAAGACTATCTATAAATCAAACTTCTAGGTGTGAGAATCAAATCAGATATGGTCATCTTTATTAAAATTCACCAGTAAGTAAAATTCTCTTGTACTTGCATCTCTTTTGAATCTCTGAATTTTTAACTGGTATTTTTCACACCAGGAGTCCCAACTAATTCAATATTTTCACTTGCTAACATGCAAGAGATAGGCAATTAGTCAGTGAAAACTGCAAATGTGTGATACCATATTTACATGTTTATTAATTATTTATTGATCACTTATACTTATATTTATAATCTGACAATTTACTCATTCTACTCTTTGATCTATATCATGGAGATGATTCTCTTGACATCAGTTAAAAAAAAAGAAAAGGTCATCAGAAGACCTACTGCTCTGAGACGGAAGACTTATATGGGAAAAGTGATATGCTAAAAATTTTCTGCTTTTGACCAAGATCTTTCTAGTCTATGTCTTTATTGAAGGAAATATCCTTTACAATGAACACATAGGCATTCAGGAAGAAAGGAACTGAGGAGATTATTTAAGACTACATTTTCGGGGTGCCTGGGTGGCTCAGAGGGTTAAGCCTCTGCCTTCGGCTCAGGTCATGATCTCAGGGTCCTGGGATCGAGTCCTGCATCGGGCTCTCTGCTCAGCAGGGAGCCTGCTTCCTCCTCTCTCTCTCTCTGCCTGCCTCTCTGCCTACTTGTGATCTCTGTCTGTCAAATAAATAAATAAAATCTTAAAAAAAAATAAATAAAAAAGACTACATTTTCGTCTAGGGTAGCAGTCCATGGAGCCCATGATATGGCTCAAAGGAAATCTATGAGGCCAAAAAGATCGAGCATGCAAGTTTATAAGGCAACAAAGAACAAAGAGACCATTGACAATGGTTTCAAATTGCACATTATTCCAATGGCTAAGAAATTGCCACTTGCCCTTTTGAGCATAGTGATGAAGAGGTATACATACAATTGTCTGAAAAAAATTGTTACCATGTTCCTCCCTTCTCAAACTTCATAATTGTATAAGGCCAGATTTTATCCATAGACATCAGCCAAAACTATGCATTGCTCCAGCTCAAATGCAGAAGTAGATACAATGTTCTAACTCTCTTCTATAAGCCAGACTGAGAGATTTTTTGATTGATTGATTGATTGATTGATTGATTTTAGAGAAAGAGCATGAGAGCATGAGGTGGGGGGCAGATGGAGAGGGAGAGGCAGAGAAGACCCTGAGATCATGACCTGAGCCAAAAGCAAGAGTTGGACCAAGTACCAACCAACTGAGCCACCCAGGCACCCCCAAACTAAAAGATTTTTTAAAAATACAAAGCAATGTCATTCTTCTCACTAATTTTCATTCTTAAAATGTTATTTCTCATAAAAATGTTATAAAATATTTAATGAGTTTATTATTGTCACTTTAAATGAATTAATATTTTTTTAAGATTTTATTTATATATTTATTTGACAGACAGAGATAACAAGTAGGCAGAGAGGCAGGCAGAAAGAGAGGGGGAAGCAGGCTCCCTGCCAAGCAGAGAGCTCTATGTGGGGCTTGATCCCAGGACCCTGAGACCATGACCTGAGCTGAAGGCAGAGGCTTAACCCACTGAGCCACCCAGGTGCCCCTGAATTGATAAATGTTTTGTAAAATTTCTTAGTTTTAATTAATATGGTAACTATAGATAGTTCTAATGCATATTAATAAAAGTTCTTTCAGGTCCTCAACAATTTTGATCAGAGAACAGGGTTCATGAGACCAAAGTGATTGTATAATAATTCATATAGGACTCAAATGAAACATGTTAAACAGACATTGTTAAGTTTAAATCTCTTTTGCTTATAAGGTCTTCATCGTGAAGGACCAAGTATGGTCAAGTGAAAAGCAACAAAAGAGAGTTGGTTACAGATGTAGTGAAAAGAAGGGCCATATGTACCCCCATGTTCATAGCAGCAGTGGCCACAATCATTAAACTGTGGAAAGAGCCAAGGTGCCCTTCAACAGATGAATGGATGAAGAAGATGTGATCCAAATATACAACGGAATATTATTCAGCCATAAGAAAGGATGAATACCCAACTTTTGCATCAACATGGACGGGACTGGAGGAGATTATGCAGAGTGAAATAAGTCAAGCAGAGAGAGTCAATTATCATATGGTTTCACTTACTTGTAGAGAATAAGGAATAACATGGATATCATTGGGAGATGGAGAGGAGAAATGAATTGGGGGAAATTGGAGGGGGAGATGAACCATGAAAGGCTGTGGACTCTGAGAAACAAACTGAGGATTTTGGAAGAGGGGGTGGGGGGTTGGGTTAACTTGGTGGTGAGTATTAAGGAGGGAACATATTTCAAGGAGCACTGGGTGTGGTGAATAAACAATGAGTCTTGGAACACTGAAAAAATAAAATTTAAAAAAAATAGAGTATGTTTCTTAAAAAAAAAAAAAAGAAGAAGAAGAAGAAGAAGAAGAAGAAGAGTTGGTTGATCAGGACTGCCTGGTCATGATTTCAACAGAGAAAAACTAAAAGAGAGGCTTTGATATGGGTGTGTGCTGTGTCTCATTAGGATTTCAGAACAGAAAGGAAGATGGGGTATAAATACAAAGAGGAAGGAAATTATTTTTTCCCTTGTGTCCTTTTGATCCTTTAGCTCCCAGAAACTGGGCAAGTCCAGAAAAAGTGACAGGATCTTTTAAGAGACATTGAGACAAAATTCTATGCTGGAAACTGAAAGGTATGAATTAAAATATGCCGCATGAGGTCCATCTCTAGGAACCTTTTCCCTACCCATACCCTGAAGGATTGCCAGGCTATAGAATGAGATACTTAGCAAAAACTTTATTATGCTCCTCTAGAAGATCACGCCTTGGAATTAAGACCTTACTAAGTAGTTGATGAATACTACACTTCTGAAGTGAAAAGGTGGTGCAAGTGGAAATTTACAAGAAAGTATGAATGTAAGAACAAATAACAAATAAATATTAAAAAGACATATTTGGAGAACAGTGTGGAGATTCCTCAAGAAATTAAAAATAGAACTTCCCTATGACCCTGCAATTGCACTCCTGGGTATTTACCCCAAAGATACAGATGTAGTGAAAAGAAGGGCCATCTGTACCCCAATGTTTATAGCAGCAATGGCCACGGTCGCCAAACTATGGAAAGAACCAAGATGCCCTTCAATGGACGAATGGATAAGGAAGATGTGGTCCATATACACTATGGAGTATTATGCCTCCATCAGAAAGGATGAATACCCAACTTTTGTAGCAACATGGACGGGACTGGAAGAGATTATGCTGAGTGAAATAAGTCAAGCAGAGAGAGTCAATTATCATATGGTTTCACTTATTTGTGGAGCATAACAAATATCATGGAGGACAAGGGGTGTTAGAGAGGAGAAGGGAGTTGGGGTAAATTGGAAGGGGAGGTGAATCATGAGAGACTATGGACTCTGAAAAACAATCTGAGGGGTTTGAAGTGGCGGGGGTGGGTGGAAGGTTGGGGTACCAGGTGGTGGGTATTGTAGAGGGCACGGATTGCATGGAGCACTGGGTGTGGTGAAAAAATAATGAATACTGTTTTTCTGAAAATAAATAAATTGAAAAAATTTAAAAAAAATTAATAAATTATAAAAAAAGACATATTTGAGTTTTAATGATTAGGCTCAGTGCTGCTGAAAATACTGCTTCCTTACTCATCTCTCTTTCCTCTTCTGTATCAGTGCTATCCAAATGAAATATAATGCAAGCAGAAATAAAATGTATACCACAGAAGTAATTTTGAATTTTCTAGTAGCCACATTCAAAAAGTAAAAAACAAAACAAAACACAAAAAAGTAAAATAATTATATGAGATTAATAATTTTATTAACTTATCTAGAATATTATTGCAATACTTAATCAAGATACTTTCATAAGAGAATGTACATTCTTTCCTTCATACTAAGTCTTCAAAATATGGTATGTATTGTACATTTACAGCACAACTTAATTTGAACTAGCTATTTTTCAAGTGCTCAATAACAACATAAGGCTTGTAGCCAACATACTAGGTAGCTCACTTCTATGTAATCATAATTTTAGACTTCTATAAACACCTTTAACTAGAGGTCCTAAATGTCCTTTTATGATCTGTATTGCTTTAATTTTCTTTCTTTTCACTATGCTGACAAAACACATAGATGTCACAATTCTATTACCTTTCTACTGGGTATTTTAAGTTGGCACTTGCACTGATTTTTGGATCTCAATCTCTCTTTTTCTATGAAATGTTTAAATATAGGTATTAACATTTTTTTCTAATTTATCTTAACCGAGGGATTAAACATATCAATTTTCCCTCTGTTAGTCAATTTTGTTTTGTTTTTTTTTTTTCTGTTTCTCTTTGAGGCCTAGATAACATGGTACTTTCTCCAACATAAAACTCCTATTTCATTTGTTCTTTGTGTTTTGTTGCTATTGTTCTAAAAGAACTAGGAGCTGTGAAATTTGTTGTTTGACTTAGATGTTCTGTTATGAAATAAATGATTAGGAAATATGTTAGCCCCTTTTACTATGGCATTTTGGGCTTCTGCTCATCTTTTGGGAATTTAATAAGTTGTCTTTCATTATTTCATTTATTCACTCATTTCACAATTATTCATTGCAATCACTGTGTTTTAGGCAATGACCATCTCTATTTCCTTTCGTATATGAAGAATCAGTTATATTTTTTAAGTTTTTAATTTTGAATTAATTTATACTTACAGAAAGTTTGTAAAAATAGTGAAGAGAGTTCCCATACATCCCTCATCCATCTTTTCCTAAAGTTAACGTTTTACATAACGATGATCATAATCAGTATAACATTGGCTCAATACAATTCCCTGAATCATAAATCTTATTCATATTTCAGCAATTTTCCCACTAATTCCCATTTTTCTGTTCCAGGATCCAATGTCATATTTCATATTTTATTTAGTTGTTTTGACTTCTTAGTTTCTTCCCATCTCTGATGGTTTCTGAGTCTTTTGTCTTTTATCATCTTGATAATATTGATATGTACTAGTCAGTTACTTTGTAGATAGTCCTCAATTTGGGTTTGTCTGATGTGTTTTTCATGATTTGAATGAGGTTATACATTTTTGTCTAGAATACCACAGATATGTTGTGCCCTTTATGTATCATATCAAGACTTCATTATGTCAACATGTTTTATTACTGGTTCTGTTACCCATGATCATTTGGATAAGATAGTTTCCAGTTTTTTCTACCATGAAGTTACTATCTTTCCATTTGTGATTCACAAATCTTTCTGAAGAGATAGTTTGAGACTATGCAAATTCTGCTTCTTATCAAACTTTTACCATTTTTAGACTCTAGCAGTAAAGCTAGTCTGCATCAATTATTACCACAGTGCATGCTTAACAGTGAATTTTCTATATACTTCTTTCTTCTTACATGTATCATTCGGAATTCAAGTCTAAGAAAGAGCTGTCCCTTCTTCTCTGTTTATTTATTCGATGATTTATCTGTATCCATATGGACCTATGGGTATTTTTCTATGGCTTTTATTTTATGGGCTTAAATCCAATGCTATATTTGTTTTCTTCCCCACAAAATGTTCCAGCTTTGATTACTTGGGGCTCCTTAAAGTTGCCTACTGTGATCTTACAAAAATCCCTCATTCCTTTTTTTCTAAATCACTTTATTAAAGTTTAATTAACATTTAAAAAGCTCTACATATTTATTGATTTCCTGTTACCTTTCGGATAAATTTTAAACTTCTTGAAAAGAAAGTCTCTTCAATAAATGGTGTAGGAAAACTGGACAATTACCTGCAAAAGAATGAAACTGGACCACTTTCTTACACCATACACAAAAAATATTCAAAATGGATTGAAGATTTAAATGTGATACCTGAAACTGTAAAACTCCTAGAAGAAAATATAGGCAGTAATTTCTTCCATATTGGCCTTAGCAACAATTTTCTAGATATGTTTACTCAGGCAAGGAAACTAAGGAAAAATAGACTATTGGGACTACACCAAAATAAAAATTTTTTGCTTGGTGAAGGAAACCATCAATAAAACTAAAAGACAACAGGACACCTGTTTGGCTCAGTCAGTTAAGCATCTGCCTTTAACTCAGGTCATAAGCTCAGGTCATAGATCTCCTGGTCCTGGAATAGAGCCCTGCATCAGGCTCCCAGCTCAGCAGGGCTTCTGTCACTCCTTCTCCTTCTGCCTCTTCCCCTGCTATTGTCCTCATGTGTGCTCTCTCTCTCTCTCTCCCCCTCTCAAATAAATAAATAAAATCTTAAAAAAAAAACAAACAAACTAAAAGACAACATACTGAATGGGAGAAGGTACATGTAAATGATACATCCAATAAAGGATTAATATCTAAAATGTACAAAAACCCTGTACAAGTCAACATAAAAAAACCACAGATAATCTGATTAAAATGGAATAGGACCTGAATAAACATTTTTCCAAAGAAGACACAGTCAACAGACCCATGAAAAGATGTTCATCATCACTCATTATCAGGGATATGCAAATCAAAACCACAAAAAGATAACACCTTACACCTGTCAGAATGGTTAGTATCAAAAAGACAAGAAATAACAAGTGTTGGTGAGGATGTGGAGAAAAAGGAACCTAATGCACTGTTGGTGGGAATGTAAACTGCTACAGTGGAAATGAATACAGAGGTTCCTCAAGAAATTTTAAATAGAAATACCGTACACTCCACTAATTCCACTACTACTTAGCCACAGAAAATGAAAATGCTCATTAGAAAAGATATATGCACCCTTATGTTTATTGCAACATTATTTACAATAGTTAAGATATGCAAGCAAACCAAATGTTCATCAATAGATGAATGGATAAAGAAGACACAGCACACACCCATCTCAAAGCCTCTCTTATTTTTCTCTTTTGAAATCCAGACCACAGACAGTCCTGGTTAACTAATTCTCTTTTGTTGGTTTTCATCTGACACTATTTGGCTCTTCTATGATAGGGGTCTTATAAGCCAAAGAAATTTAAACTTCATCATTCATACTTAACAACATGGAGAGAACTAGAGGGTATTATGTTAAATGAAATCAGTCAGATAGAGGAAGACAAATACCATATGATTTCACTTACATGTGGAATCTGAAGAACAAAAAAATGAATAAACAAAAAGAGAAACAAAACCATAAATACAGAGAACATACTGAGGATTGTCAGAGGGTAGGAGAGTGGGGGATGGGCAAAATGGATGAAAGGGAGTGGGAGAACCAGGCTTCCAGTTATAGAATAAGTAAATCATGGGACTGAAATATGCAGCATAGGGAGTATAGTCAGTGGTACTTTAATAGTGTTGTATGGTGAAGATCGTAGCTACACTTGCGGTGAACATAGCATAATGTATAGACTCCTTGAATCACCATGTTGTACACCTGAAACTAATGTAACATTGTGTGTCAACTATAGTTTAATTAAAAACAGAAACAAATAACCTTTCTAGAGCAGACATATACATAAAAATATATAAATATGAATTAGAAAATTAATATTATATAAATACAACATTCTCATAAAAAAGAAAATTTCAAACCTTTCAGATGCAAAACCTCTTATGATCTCATGCTTGCTTACTACTTAGTCCTACTTAGTCTCATTTTCTTCTTTCTTTCTTCTTTCTTTCTTCCTTTTTTAGTCTCATTTTCTATCAATGCCCATCCACAAACATACACACCATGATGACTCAAATGAGCCATGTTTCCCCTTCTCCTTAGCTATTTCCATATGCTATTCCTCAGCCTGGAGCATTCTATTAACCCCCAAACTCTACCTCTAACAGCTCCTACCTTCCCCTTTTACCTTCCATGTAGCGACAAGTTTATAGAACAAGTGACAGTCTCATATATGGCTGATATAAGTGTAAATTGGGACAAACATGCTAGAAATCTTTTAGGCAGTGCTACTAAGCCTGAACACATGCATAAGTCTCAGCTGTTCTCTCTCTCTCACTCTCTCTCTCTCTTTATATATATATATATATAATATATTAATAAATATTAAATATATATAAATATATATTTAATATATTTATATATATTAAATGCATGTATGTATTTGTGTATATATAATATATAAATAAATACATATAAATATATATACATTATATATTACAAATATATATATTTAATATATATATTATATATACACACACAACAATATATATTTATATATTATATATATTTTTATATATTTATATATATTTATTTATATATTATATATATATACACATACATACATACATACATACATATATATTTATCTATAAAGCTGACACCAATTCTTACATTTATTCACTAAGAGGCAGAAATAAGAATGCTCATAGCAGTATGGTTTATTGATTCCCACTACATCTACTTAGTGTTTCTTCCAGGATTAGCTTTTCTGATGTACCATATCATTCTCCCATCCTGGCTGGCATTAGTGTCTCTGTTGTATCCTTCCATGCTTGCCATGTTTTACTGAAATGACTGTTAAATTATTTATCTCTCTATATTGTCTGCCCACAAAGATGGGGGATGGTATTAGGATTATTTGCAGTTTTCTTCCCACTCAGTCTCTTCTCTGGTTTCTAAAGAAAAAGAACTGAGAAAAACCCAAGTTTTAGAGACTTAGTTACTGACTACAAGAATCTTAAGAATCAGAAACAAATTAGATTTCTATAGATCATGGGGACTTTGTTTTCAGACAACTTAATATGATAATAGCCTGTCCATCTTTAAATTGCTATATTCTTTGAGCTTTTAGAAAGATTATTTTTATCCCCATGTTCTCTAAGTCCTACATATAAAGAATTTTATTTTTATATTTATTTTCTTCCAAAATATAACCATATTTATGTAGATACAAACATGTATGTAATCTTCACACCATAAACCCCAAATAAAGCCTTTAAAAATGTTCTTTCCAACAGAAAAACACAAAAAACATTTTCAATGTACTGCTACCAAAATATTTATGAAGGATTTTTAGTCATAACCTATCTTCCACATGTTTTTCCTATATTGAGAAATATATAGTTACCTTTAAAGAAACAGATAGTATACACTTGTAAAATCCATGGAAAGTTGTCAATAAAAGAACCATACAAGAAGTTCCTTTTTACTATGTTTATTGATTTTATCTTAGAGAAAATATAAGAGGTGAAATGCAAGGTGCTGTGGTTTGTAATGTAGGAACAATAAAGATAAAATCATAAAAAAGAATGTTTGGGTTGGCTTCTGAAGAATTAAGAGGCCCACGGGGCAGTTTCCAGTACACTCTCCATCCTAAACGTTTAGTATCACTTTTGGAGTATTTCTCTTTTATACTTCCAATTCAGTTCATTTGTGTACTTCCAAATATAAAGGGAAATATTTTAGTTTTAAAAATGTAACAAAAATGATATGTAAATGATGTGGAATATTTCTATTAGAGTGCACAATATTGTTGGAAAACTTCCATTCAGGAATCCAAAGTTGAAGTAATATGCAAAACAATATGTAACAAAAAGCTGGATTGTGGTTTGACAAAGTGACTTTCCCAAAGGGACTTCAGTGTATTGCCTTTTCATGGTGGTCAAAACCACAGATGAAAATAAGTAGTTGAAAACCCCTACCTCCGTAAAATAGTACTAAAAGCAGTAAATGAATCTTGACAATATGGGGTCTATTCCTTTCCACGGTCATCCAGCATGGCTTCAGTGCCCTTAATCATATGACTAACCAGCAGGGTTTTATGTACTCTGGCAGAATCCAAGAAACAAAAACTATCTCATCATCAAAGGGACCTCAGTAGTGAGTACTACCAGGAGAAGTACTATCTTAAACCAACTGAAAATTCAACACACACACTATGACCTATAAACCAATCTGAGGAAGTAAGTGAGGGTAGGGAAGAGAAGTTTACTGAATATACTCCCCATCTTACCCCCATGCCCAGCTTATGGAGAACTGGAACCAGTGATTCTCTTTATAAACATTGAGAATGATTTTATTCAAATTTATAGAAATGACTGAAATAATATAAAACACATCACATAATGGACCTGGACTAGACTATGGAAATAGAGATTCCTGCAAAATTCTAATTTTTGAATATACACACGATCACTTGTGATCATTAGATGATAGGGTCTATTGGTCCCACATCATCTCTTACAGGAAAAAAGCACAACTTGCACTAGGATTGTTATAGGGGTTTTTCTCTAACTTTCTTCATGAAAAAGACCTTTACATCTTTTAGGTAATAGGAAAAAGGAAAGTTAAAAGTTAAATAAAACATCACATTCCAAAGTGGATAGTGAAGAGAAAAACAACACATCTAGACCATACCTCATTAAGTAGATTTGGAAATTATTTTTAAAACTTTTTAAATGAAGTATATTTGATATATAATTATATTATATTAGTTTCAGGTGTTCAAAACCGTGATTTGACCATTATATACATTACAAAATGCTCAGTATGGTTAAGTGGAGTCATCATCTGACACCATGAAAGCTTATTGCAAAATTATTATTATTTTAAGATTTTATTTATTATTTATTTTAGCGATAGAGTGTGGGGGGAGGAAATGAGAGAGAGGGACAAGCAGACTCTGTGCTGAGCACAGAGCCAGACACAAGGCTCGACCCCAGGAAATGAGATCATGACCTGAGCTGAAATCAAGAGTTGGATGATTAACTTACTACAATAATATTTTTTTAGAACATGTTTTTTTTTTTTTTTTTTTTTTATTTGACAGAGAGAAATCACAAGTAGATGGAGAGGCAGGCAGAGAGACAGAGAGGGAAGCAGGCTCTCCGATGAGCAGAGAGCCCGATGCGGGACTCGATCCCAGGACTCTGAGATCATGACCTGAGCCGAAGGCAGCAGCTTAACCCACTGAGCCACCCAGGCGCCCCTAGAACATGTTTTTTTATTAAAGGTTTTATTTATTCATTTGACAGAGAGAGAGAGATCACAAGCAGACAGAGAGGCAGGTGGGGGAAGGGGGGAGCAGGCTTCCTGCTGAGCAGAGAGGCAAGCTTAACCCACTGAGCCACCCAGGCCCCCTTATTATAATATTCTTGATATAAATTATATATCAAGAATATAATATATATATAATATAATATATATTATATATATTATATATATAATATAATAGAATATAATATCTTGATATATATCAAGGGGATATAGTCAAGAATATTATAATATAATATATATATATTATATATAAATATAATATATATATCTTGATATATATTATATCTTGTTATATATATATATCTTGATATATATTGATATATTATAATATTCTTGACTATATTCCATCTTGATATATTATATATCTTGATATATATATATATATCGATATATATTATAATATTCTTGACTATATTCCCTATGCTGTACTTTTCATCCCATTGACTTATTTATTTTATAACTGGAATTTTGTACCTGTTAATCTCTTTCTCCTATTTCGCCCATCCCCTAATGCCTATCCCCTCTAGCTACCATCAGTTTTCTCTGTATTTATGATTCTTTTTCTGCTTATTTTTGACTGTTTCTTTATTTGTTTTGTTTCTTAGATTAGTGATTTTGAAGAGTCTCTAATGCTTCATTTTATTTTAGTATTTGCATTTCTTTTTCTTTTTTCTTTCTAGTTTGTTTTCTTAAATTTTAATTCCAGTGTAATTAACATACAGTGTTACATTCACTTCAGGTGTACAATGTAGTGATTCAACAATTTCATATATTACTCAGTGCTCATCAGCGTAAGTGTACCCTTAATCCCCTTCTCCTATTTCACCCATTACCCCACCTTCCTCCCATCTGGAAACTAGGAGTTTGTTCTCTATAAATTATAAGTCTGTTTTTTTGGATTGCCTCTCTTTTTTTCCTTTGTTTATTTGTTTTGTTTCTTAAATTCCACATACATGTATTTGGATTTATTTTTCTTATAGGAATTTAGAAACCATTTAGCAATTTTAATCAAGACTATGATGAGATCAGATCTGTGTATTAGAAAGAGAAGGGATAGTAGCAGATGCTGTCAGAGCCTGGCTTATGTCCATTTGATACTATTTCAGTACATGCCAAGGGCAAGCTTCAGGAAGCATCAGCAGCTCTCCACCGGAGGCTTTCTCCCAGCCCATTCATGGGGCAGGCCCAAAGTACTAGAGGGTTAATATGTCCCTCTGTCAATGACAGTGGAGAGTGAGAGGATAAATACTATACTCCTTCTTCAGTAGTTGACTGTGGGCCTGGTTCCCCATAAGGATTGAGCCCAACTTAACCTCATGAGTTTGCTACTCAGTAACAAATTGTTTATTGGTTTATTTCCTTCCATCTCTCACTTTTTCATGCCCTGCCAGGGTTTCCAGGATTTGGAATCACCTCTTACATAAACTGCTTTCATTCAAATTCTCATTTCAGTATCTCTTATTGGGGAAACCCAACAAAGGTAGTTGGAAGTGACAGTGATTTTAGGAAGCTGACTATACCAATGAGTTCTAGAATCACATCAATTGCTGGTTACATGGAAGCAAGGACAATACTGCTAGTAGTAAGTGGAGTAGTGATCATCCCTGGAGTGTTTTAGCCTCATAATACAAAGAATCCCTGAAATGGAAATTACGAAGATCTGAGGCAAAAGATATATATTTGATTATGTAATAGCTCCAGTACTTGCATTTGGAAGATATGAAAACAATGGTAATTAATACAAACATTAATACTCTTTTGGAATATGTGTCCATGAATTAAGAATGAAAGGAGGAAAACGTGCAATTCAGGAGTATAAATCTTATGGTGAATAAAGGGGGAATGTACATGAGAAGGAGTATACCAGGGACTTTAAGTATTTTAATATTTTCTGTCTTGTTAGTTGGTTGGAGGTGGTTTGTTGTTTTCTACCTTTGTGTATGTCTCTAATTTTCCATAATAAAAAGAGAAAAAAATAGCAACAGAAAACAAAGCGATATTCACAACAGTATATAAATAAGCTAAAAACACAAGGGATGATCTCTACATTTAGAAACAATCCCTACATTTAACTGCTTAAGAGGGAGTCTGCTTCTCCCTTTGCCCCTCCACCTCTCCATCCACATGCATGTGTGCTCTTGCATGTGCTCTCCCTCTCTCTCAAATAAATAAATAAATAAATAAATAAATATTTAAAAAAATCCTTACATTCAGAAATTACTTGTAATCAAGACAAGTAAATTCTCAGGGTCACTCGTTTAGTGGTGGATCCAGAACTAGAAAATAAATTCCCAGAGGAAAGATTATGATTTTTTTCTTCACTATACCTTGAATATACTAAGGAAATTCCATTTAGATGGAGAACTTGTAATCTTATAGACATGGTTCTAAGAAAGTGTCCACTAAGAAGTTAAATATCATCTGAAAAAGTTGTTTATCTGGCCATGAATGAGCTATCAACATAGAAATTGTGTTTCTTGGGTATGGAGACTTTTAATTTAAAGAGTTAAGAAGCAGTAAATAAGGCAAGTACACTGCAAGAAACAATTTGGAGAATAAATGTAGCAAGCACTTGCAATATAGGTACAGCCATAGAAACCATGAAATGAGTATTATTTATATTAATTCAAAGTATTTGCTGCATATAATATTTAATAAGTCTAATAACATTCTAGTTGTATTTTTAATATATTGTCCTGAAATTTTGTATCCTGTGATGAGAAATGAAAGACTTACCCAACACAAAGAGGAAATGACCAAGTCCCTATGTCAGAAAATATTTTGTTTGAATTTTATCTCCTCATGATTTGTACATAAAAAAAAGGAATAGAGCGAGGAAGATTGATTTAGCAATTCTTCCAAAAAATTAAACTTGGCCCTAGGTAATGTTGGAGTTGGGAGAAATAAAAATATTTTAATCAAGATGTCACATAATAAAAGAATAAACCACTTGTATTCATTCAGAAGGCTTACAATTTTTATTCATTTCCCCCTTTAAATTAAAATGAACTTGCATAGTATGTAACTACCAAACTAAGCAAAGTTATTCCTGATTGATGACATTACCATATTCCACCATTACTAATATTCCCTTAATATTTATATTCCACCCTTTAACTTTCTGGACTGAATCACTGGATAAATAGGTTTGAATTGTATGGAAATGAGCTGCACTTTCCTTGAAGTAAGTATCAGGAGAACAAATTAAAGAAAAATATCTGTCTCTAAGGTGACTGGTAGGAGACAAATCCTAAACTATTAGTGAAATCCAAGAAAATTGATTAGTCTAGTGGTCTTCTTTCCTAAAAGTAGTGGAAACTGTTAGGTCCTATTACTGACATCTCATTAGGATGAAGCTAGAAAGCTACAACGTTACCCACAAATTTTCAAAATACATTGTCTCCAGATCATATGGAACTTGATACAATGGTGTATATAGATCTTTACTTGCTTATAACCTGAGGAAGACTCAAATTCATGGCAAGAAAGAAGATTAAAGACTGTTCATAACTGAAGAATCACAAAAGTTAAACATCAATGCCATAAAGGTATTTGGAAGATACAGTGTTCAAATATAAAGGAGGGTGAATGATTTGATAGTATATAACGATGCATTGATTTTAACACTGAGCCATGGAAGGTACTTTTTAATTTGGAGGGAGGAGGGATTAATTCCTACTTGCAAAGACATTCTTCTAGTGTGCAGACAAGTCACTGGATTCATCCCACAATGTTTATAAGTTGTCTCAACTAATACCGAGGTCAGGGACAATAAGCTTGTTTCTTAATTTTAAAGAAAACTTTACAATTACCCAGGGCTAAATAATATCAGAAATCTTAATTTCTTTTCTTTTTAGGCTCTGAGCTTCATGACTAATTTGTCTCAAAACTTTGTACTATAATGATGTTAAAATATTCCTACAGTATATCAGAAATTAACATGGAATAGAAATAATTCAAATTATAAAGCTAGGTCTATATAGATCCATCAATAATTAATTAAATGTTTGTGAAAGTTCTTACTTTACAGAAATCGATAATTTATTAAGTTATGTTGGATTTCGTAAAATATGTTATCAAATGAGCATTTAAGTAGGACTATATTTGGTTTATTATAAATGTTGGGTTTTGATCAGAATTTAAAAATATAGGTACTGATACATAACTCAATTTCTTTAGCTCAAATATGAAGAAAAGTTCTAAAAAATATTTTCTTGGCATAAGTATTAGCATTATTTATTTATTTATTTATTTGACAGAGAGAAATCACAAGTAGATGGAGAGGCAGGCAGAGAGAGAGAGAGAGAGGGAAGCAGGCTCCCTGCTGAGCAGAGAGCCCGATGCGGGACTCGATCCCAGGACCCTGAGATCATGACCTGAGCCGAAGGCAGCGGCTTAACCCACTGAGCCACCCAGGTGCCCCAGTATTAGCATTTTGAATAAGATAATTCTTTTGTGTGGCACTATCTTGGAGGCTACAGGAAGTTTAGGCTCCCAGCTACCCACCCCTATAAATACAGTAGCACTTTCCAGGTATTGTGACAACCAAAATGCCCAGATATATTCAACCTCCTCATTTCCCTCCTCCTTTCTCCACTTATGAGACAATTTAGAATACTGATTTAGATTATCATGATGCTCTCTAATTTTATAAAAGTAAGGGAGTAAGTTGCTTCTTGCTGTCTCTCACACTCTTTCTCTCTCCCTCCCTCTATGTCTATCTCATCTCTCCTTCCTTTCTTTTCCTTTTTTAGAAACTATTGTTGCAAACATAACAATCAAACATCTTTTCCATGATACTTTAGAACAAAAGAAGTTCTTTTCCATGTATTATCTTATTCAATCATCACGTTATTAGGAAAGTGGATACTATGTTTTCTTTTGTTAGGTTAGAAAAAAGAAATTAAGGCTCAGAGAATTTAAGAAACTCCCTAAGTATATTACTATAGTTAAGGTGAAACTAGTGTCTTGGAAAACTAAAAGGCAGCCTACTGAATGGAAGGAGATATTTGCAAATGACATAACTGATAAAAGATTAGTATCCAAAATATACAAAGAACTGATACAACTTAGTACCCCCAAACCAAATAATCCAATTAAAAAATGGGCAGAAGACATGGACATACATTTCTCCAAAGAAGACATACATATGGCCAACAGACACATGAAAAGATGCTCAATATCAAACATCATTGGGGAAATGCAAATCAAAACCACAATGAGGCATCAACTCACACCTGCCAGAGTAACTAAAATTAACAACACAAGAAACAACAATTGTTGATAAGGATGCAGAGAAAGGGGAGGCTCTTGCACTGTTAGTGGGAATGCAAACCAGTGCAGCCACTTTAGAAAATGGTATGAAAGTTCCTGAAAACATTAAAAATGGAATTATCCTATGATCCAGTAATCACACTTCTAGGTATTTACCTGCAAAATACAAAAACAGGAATTCAAAAAGATACATGCACCCCTTTGTTTATAACAGCATTGTTTATGATAGCTAAATTACAGAAGCAGCCCAAGTTTCCATTGAATGATGAATGAGTAAAGAAGATGTGGGGTATATATATGCAATAGAAAATTATTTAGCCATAAGAAAGAATGAAATTGTGGCATTTGCAGCTACATGGATGGAGCTGGAGAGTATAAGGCTAAGCAAAAAAAAAAAAAAATCATACAGAGAAAGACAAATACCATATGATTTCACTCATACATGGAATTTAATAAATAAACCAATGGAGCAAAGGAAAAAAAGAGAGAAACAAAGAAGCCGACACTTAACCATAGAAAACGAACTGATGATTACCAGAGCAATGCACAATGGGGATTAAGGAGTGCACTTGTCATCATGAGCATTAGACGATGTTGTTGAATCCCTGTATGGTATGCTGGAAAGTAATATAACACCATGTGCTAATTATATGGGAATTAAAATTTAAAAAAAAAGAAACTAGTGTCTTGGTCTTGTAACTTTGAGATTAATGTCCTTTCAACTGCATCTGACTGAAACACTAACATGTCCCTTGTCTTCAAGAGGACAATAACGTAAATGGGGAGAAAATATCAATCAATATAACTTAACTCATGAATTTCGTGATATAGTTTAATTTGCATACTGCCTACCAAAAAAGTGGTTTAATAATAAGTCGTTGTTAAAGATAAAAATAAGTAATCTGGTTACCATTTATTTATGAAAAATTATTGAAGCCTAAAATTTGTTTGGTGCTCTGTCACCTTTATGAGGTGGGGATCCTGGTGATTGGAGCCGAAACGATGCGGGGGACTACTGACTGCTGATCAGTAGATGACTTATATTTCTTACAATCACTTCTTTTATACTTTACCCAAGATCCGGTTACAAGCAGGATATAGACTTAGGTGCAGGATGTGAACTGTATGTGAGATGTGACCTACATGTGGGATGTGGGCTATGCGCAGGCAATCAAGTGCCACAAGTGAACAACAATGATTATCTCTTAGCTTTAAATGACAAGAAGCAAGTTAATGATTCTTCACACTTATCAGATCCATCTATTCTAAAGGAGGACCTGAAAGCACTCCACGTCTGCTCCCAGGTCTATTCCGGGCGCCATCCATCTCCTGGAGTTTTCTCACAGGATCAGACACAACCCCAGTCACATTGGTGAGGATCCGGGTCGTGTTACAACACTGTTCAGCTTGATGAAGATACTACTACTGCACATAAGAAATAACTTTAATTTTTAAAAAAAGAAATAACTTTAAGTGGTTCTATAATAAAGTGCATTCGAAGTACCAAGTTATAAGGGCCTGAATTTGTCAAAGGAAAGAGGAGTAATAGAGAAGAAATAGTTTGAAATTTCTTTTATTGTAAAGAAATCACATGCCTGTCTGTAATGTTTAAATTACTTTTTAAATTATTAATGCATCTTACAAGTTCATACCTATTGTGTTTTATTACTGCAAAATCAGACAATAAAATATTGGGTTTTGTGATGAACATAAAATAAAATTGGCATAATGATTGACAACTTCAGCCAGTTTACCATTTTAACTTCATAATTTACCTTTATTTCTGAATTTTATTTCTGTTACACAGTCTTAAGAAAATTCATATATGTAAAACCCTGCTAATTGTATCAGTCATTTCATAGCTTATATTTAAATTTCAATATATTCTTTAACTTATTCAGATCCATTGAAAAAATAGTAGGAATATGTATGAATATACATATGTGTATGTGTGTGTGTGTGTGTGTGTGTGTGTGTATACCCATATATTAATGGCTAACAACTGAGCATAGTCTTCGATTAGATACCAATTTAACTTTATCATTTCTTGGTAGAAAATCTTGAAATGTATCTTGCAACTTTATGAGATAAATAAAAATAAAAATTTCTTTGTAAAGATATAAGGAAGTCTAACTACCAGTTACTGTTAATAGTTGATAACAATTTCCAAATAGTCAAATTTATCTTGCTTTGCTCATCAAACCTATAGTTTAATTTGTACTTCTGTTTGGTCACTTGATTGATCCAAAGTTGTAATATGGTATCACAAGCAGACATTTTTAATTTAAATATTTAGGCCTATTTCAAAGTCAGATACAAAGCACCCTAAACTCACAATTATGATTAACATGATATGCCATACAATATTATAATATTGGTAGCCTATGTATTTACTTATTACCTACAACTGACTTATGACTTCTAGGACCATGAGTATATATGGCAAGCAGTTATATCCACTTAGTCCCTGGTCTGTGAGTGTAGAACACATGTTCCTAATAACTGTGCTTGTCTGTAAAATATTTTATGAAGGGATGGATATTAATAGACTTCAGTTTTTAAAAGGACCAGATCAGACTTATAAACTTTCTAATCAATCATACTTTTATGAGATGTACAACCATTATGAACAAAGATAGAATTTTAAAATATCTTCTTTGTGGGGTGCCTGGGTGGCTCAGCCAGTTAAATATCTGACTTTGGCTCAGGTCATGACTGCAGGGTCCTGGAATTGAGCCCCAGGATGGCCTTCACGCTCAGTGGGGAGTCCTCTTGTCCTGCCCCTCCCCCTGCTCATGTTCTTTCTCTCTCAAATAAATAAATACATAAAATCTTTAAAAAAAAATAAAATAAAATATCTTCTTTGTTTACTTGTGCTAAAGAGGCAGAGAAAAATGAGGGAGAAAGAATGGTCTCAAAATAAAGCATATAAAATATGTTTTAAAAATATTCAATTAAAATGTGCCAATACTTAATACATTATATAAAAATTCATAATAAGTAATAGGATACCATAGGCTGTAATCATGTTTTGTAACAAAGTAAATTGCAATATGGGTAAAATCTTGACCTTTTGTTCAACTGGTTTATCGCCCCAGAACAGAAAAGGGGGATGGCTAGATTAAACTGCTTTCTTCTCCACATGGGGATAATCCAAGTATTTTATTTGACTAGAAGCTCAATATGAAACCAAACCAAAATCTCTCACTGTAATGTAAACTTAACAAAAATTAGGTATTATAAATTGGAATGGCCATGTAAAGGGATTAAATATGATTGTATGGTTCTTGAACATGGAGGAATTTTTCCAACTGCAGATGCCACATTACAGAAGCATAAAAAAGCATGAATGCATCCAGAGAAAAATGTGATGAAGAATCTAGAAATATGATTATTATTGCCAAAACAATGTGCCAGGTACACTAGGAGATGAGGTAATGAGCACTTCTGGATCCAAAAAAAGAAGATCACGGAAGGCTAAATTGTGAGGCAAGGTTGTCAGGATTTTCTACATAGAATAATCTAAGATGAATAAAAATAAGGCAGAATGTTATATGTACCCAAAAATACACTGAGTACTGTGCAGTTTCAGGGAAAGAAAAGTGATCATGATCATTTAGAAGCATAAGGAAAAGATTTGCTTAGTTCTGTCAATCAATCATTGATTAAGTTCATCCTAAGAGGTTCTGATTATAGTAGGGCATGCATCAAGAAGTTGAAAACATCTTTTTGTGTCTTAATGGTGAATTCCACTCTGCATAGGATGTAAAATGATGCAGAATATCTTTGTTCCCATAGTTCCTCAAGATAAATCCAGATAAAACAAAACCCATAATTTTCTAAAGGACTATCAAAGAGTAGTAGAGGCATTCAAGCCTAAATGAGCTGATTTCTAAAGAAAATAGCCCTTCAGATAATTATGAGCCAAGGATGTTACCAGAGAACAAATGTTGGTTTTGTTATTAAGCTATTGGTCAAGGGGTTAGCAAGCAGGACAAAACACAAACTGAAATACTGGCAAATACAGTGATAATTCACTCAGTCTAACAGTTCTCCCCACTCCTGTTTTCCTGAGAAAATGACAACCAAGGCAAGACTGAAAAGCAGGGAGAATTTGCACTGTTTTTTCGAGTTTCGTGGTATCTAGAACCAGAGGTCTTCATACCAATGAATCCAATGTTGAATCATGACCTAACCATCTCCTGGCTCAAATATTAAGATCAAGAATTCAGTCTTCATGTGATCTCATTCTGATAGCTCATATAATGTATCTGTACTCACTCCATAATCTCATTTCCATGCATCCATTCTGACCACTGCCTCCTATCTTTTCATTTCCTTCCATCTTGTAAACCAACCTCTAATATTCAATTGCATGGGACCATCAATCAACTGACCTTCATGTTTTCTCTCTCTTTCAATCCCTCAGTCATCATTTTCAACCTTACCCAGCCTAGTTGCCCTCACATACACTCAACCTCCTTGTTTCTTCTCTCTTCATTTTCCTTGTCTGACAAAACTCCAACCATCACTAAATCTAATTCTCTGCTTATTTCATATCTGTACCTAAGCAACTAAACTTGTATGGAAATACACATGAAGGTGCTAAAAGAATCTCATTTTAAATGCATGAGTCCTAACAGAAGCATACTGTATTTGCCTAATGCATTTGTTCTCCTTTTTTAGGTAACTATTTAATACCTTCTCCCCTCACAAAGTATGAATATTTCCTTCTCCTTATTTACTTTCAGTTCATGACCTTTCTTATTTGTTGATGATATAAAATATAACTGATGTAAAAGGATTCTACTTTTACACTACCTCTACTGATGTTACTTTTCCCTGGTTTCGTATGTTCCTTCCCTCTTATTGCTATCAAAGAAAAAATGGCTACTGGTGCTTTTCAAGGCTAACCCTTACACTTGTGAATTGGATCCCATTCACTCTTGCTACTCAAAGACACAACTCTCTTTTTCTCTTTCTTGAGTTTCCCTCTCTTGTAGGTATTTTACATCAGCATATGAAAAGGCTGTACTATTCCCTGCTCAAAATAAAGCTTCAAATTCATATCCTTGTATAGCTTTCTTGCTATTCCTTTGCCCCTCTTTACATTAAAACCTTCACCTCTTAGTGAAAAATTGTCATGGCCTCCATTTTGTGAATTTCAATGGTCAATTCACAATCTTTATTGTGCTTAACCAGTTAAGAAGATCTGACTCAACTTTTCACTCTTTCTTAGCTCAAATCCTTTCTTCACTTGGTTTCAAGGATAATACTTTTTCTTGGTTTTCCTTTCATCATGCTCTTTCTCATTCTCTTTTGCTATCTCCTCTTCCTCCTCCAACTTGGAAAGCTCCAGGGCTTAGTCTTCAGCTCTTCTCTTCTCCATCTTTTCCTAGTCCCTCATTATCACATCAAACCTTGTGGCTTCACATACCATTGATATGTTGATAACTATCAGATTTATAATCTAATATACAGTTTTCACTAGAACTGTAGTCCAATACCAAACTATGTATTTCCCTTTGCATATTTAATAGGCACTTCAAAAGCAACATGCCCAAGTCTATATTCCTGATTTTTGCCAGTGCTTTTCTCCTCTAGTCGTTCTCATCTCAGTTAATGATAATTCCATCATTTAATTTATCAGATTCTAAACCTTAGAATCAACTTCCACCATCTCTAATGTTGTTCCCACAGATATCCACGTTTTACTCCCTTATCACCAATCACTCCTCAACCTCCATATAAGAAAAACCTTTTATAATTTCCCTAGATTTTCCCCTCATTCACTCCCTCCCATTAGCCCATTTCTTTTTCTTTATAGCACTTACCACTACTTAAGATATTAAATATCATATGTTTAATTATGTATTTTCTGTCTTTCTCCCTGCCATGCAAGATATAATCAGACAAAGACAGGGGTTTTGTCTTTTCAGTTCAATATTATAGCTGCAAGTTTAGAATAGTAACCTAACATATCCATAGGTGGTTAAAAGTGTTGAACAAAGAAATCTATTTTAATGAACACAAAATTTTGTTTCATTTTAGAAATTTGTAAAAAAAAAATTTAAACAGTTATTTATTTATGTGATAGACAGAGGTGGGTGGGGGCGAAGAGGGAGATGGAGAGAGAGAACCCCAAGCAGACTCCCCACTGAGCACACAGCTCAACTCAGGGCTTGACCTCACAACCCTGAGATCATGACCTGGGCTGAAATCAAGAGTCAGACACATAACTGACTGAGCCACCCAGGCGTCTCTGTAAAACAAACAAACAAACAAATAAACAAAAACCTCATTCTTTTTCACTTAATACTTCGATGACCCTAAGAATTGTTTGTATTTGTTTTATTAAGAGCAAGGATTTTTTTCTACTGCTCTCATTCTCCAGAGTTAAGTTTCTTTATTTTCCTTTTGAATTGCACTCTATACAAAAGCAGATATGTGGTTAATAGAGGTAAGAGAGAAATATTCTAGAGATATTCCTTTCCCTTAACTCTTTCAAAATGAGAGACTACATTAATTTACATACTGTCTAAATATGAAAAGGCCTAGAGGTGGTGAGAAGATAATTAAAACCTAGATCTGACAGGCTTGTAGGGGAACAAAGCAATTCTTGTTAAATTACTATATCATTGTAGTCTAGAAGGGTTACAGATCTTGATATGGTTATTAATATACACACATTTGATTTGATTAAACAATTACATTTTTAATGGATGAAGGGCAGTATATTTGCTATGAAAAGTTTACCTAGTAGGCTTCTAGTTTTAATAGTCATAGAGTCATCTATGAAAGCAAAGATTTAAGGCAAGCATGTCCAAAGTAATATATGAAAAGAATCCCACAAGAAATAACTATATACAAAGTAATAAACTCTCAGTATCATCTAAACTTATGTGCAAAAATTAATTATTCAAGTTAATGTTCATAAAAATCTTATTGCCATTTTGTTCTTTTGAGTATCAGTATACTTGTGGATACTATTCATCAATTGTGTTTTGTGTCTTATTTTCAATCCTTTAAAAACTTAGCATTATATATAGGAAGTATTTTAGGATATACATAAACCATTGCTCCTATAATAAGTATGCAAACAATAATATTGTTGCAAACAACTTTTTGGGGTAGCTAAGGTAATTGTATTCTTTTCCTGTTGGTATTAGAAAAGTACTCTGGAAACATTTTTGTGAGTAGAGGTGCTAACTCCAAATGTCTTTGCAAAGGACATTCAGTATGAGGTCATTTAGATTTAGAGTTACCACAGACATATTTGCATGGATTTTCACATATGTAAAAAGTAAATATATCTGAGAATTTATTTCAAAGTCGATTATAAAGAAATATTTGTTTTAAATGATAAAATTTTGAATATAATTTAACTAGTAGAGAAAATCATTTTCTAATTTTCTAACAGAAGAAAACGAAAGACAAACTGGAGCATTCATATGAATATAAATTAAAAATTTGGAGTGTTCAATTCTGATTTATTTCTAACTGTGTAATGTTGATGCCTTTTCCTTGCAGTGCTTGTAGATTTCTTTGGAGCATCGGTTTTACTTGGTAGTCAATTTATAATGAAGATTATGTAAAATATGACAGATTAAAATCAGGCCAAATGTTAATGTTGGGTAAAAAGGCCAAAATAAATATAAAAAGTTATGTCTGGAAGGCATGATAGTGTAATTTACTTAGTAACAGGGAGAAGTAAACAATGAAGAGCAAAAACAGTTATAAAAGTAATGAATGTTTTACTGAAAACACAAGGTGCTTTCTCCTCCTATTCTCATACCACAGAAACAAGCGGACTCTCAATGAGAATGACTCGCATTCCACTTTAGACTGACGAACAATGCAATTCTTTATGCAGCACACAATCAAGCTGTGGAATTCAATTCTGCAATATATCATTGTGGTAAATAGTTTAGCAAAATCCAGGAAACCATTAAATGTTGCCATGAATAAGAATGACATTTACAGCCATGCTAAGTAGGTCACTAAGTTTAAAGGGCTCTCAGCCTTCCAACAAACAGAGCATAGGAGAATTCGTGTGAAGGTCAGAAAGTAATGTTCTGTCCTCTGACATTAGTTATATCACTTATCATGGGATGTTTATGAGGCTCTTTCTCAAAACTGGGGATTAAGGGCATCTACTTGAATCTAAAGAAAATAAAAACTACTTAACTTTTTTCAAAATATAAATATTGTTTGAGATAAATTATTGATTATATTATTGTGATGACCATAATTCTACAAGATATAATCAAAAGGAAGTAAACAAAATATTTTCCCTACAGAGGAGTAAAAGAATAGGAAAATTTGACAGATATGGGATATAGAGAAAGCAAAAATGGGGGAAAAACTATATATTTTGGATAAAAAAATGTTACCTTTTAAAACATAGGAAAGTTCAATCATCAAAAAAGTAAGCTTGATTCTGTTACATAATTTCATAAGTAATTAGTATCTTGATCTGTTAAATTACAGTACTGGCATGTACAATGGTTAAATGTGCAACTCCCATGGACTGAGACATGTTAAAAAAATCACCTTTAACAACATTATATACGAAACTCAAACTATAGCTAACTCAAACTTCAAATCAAAAGAAAAACTATTATACATTTTATAAAGAAAGCCATATAATAAAGAAAATGGATAAAGAGAACTTCATGCAGTAACACAGACACATCTCAAAAATGAAATATTAAGGGGCACCTGAGTGGCTCAGTCGATTAAGTGTTCAACTCTTGAATTTGGCTCAGGTCATGAACTCAAGAGTTGTGAAATCAAGTCCTGTGTCAGGTCTGCCCTGAGCGTGGAGCCTGCTTAGGATTCTCTCTCTCCCTCTGCCCCTCACCAACACCCCCTGCTGTTGCTCATGTACACTTTCCCCTCCCAAAAAACCCCTAAGACACACACACACACACACACAATGTTAAACTAAGGATCCCTTACAATAACATCTTTACAAAAAGAAAACATGAAATTTAATTTAACTAACAGTGGTTACTTATGCAGTAAAACTATGCAGGAAAGTGAGCAGATGATTACTGTAAATGACATGAGCGTGGTTATTTTAATGAGGGAGAATAGTTGTAAAAGAACGTGGCAAAAGAAAGATTGCTTTAGTGCTGCAATGTTATACTTTTTGATCTACATCAGTATTTACAGACCTTTATAATGAATTTACAGGCCTTTATAATGAACTACTGAATTTTGCTTCTTCATTCTTTATTCTATGTATAGAGAGATAGATAAATAGTTTAAATAAAAAGTTTAAAATAAAGTAAAATAAAATAAATGGACAAGAAGGCATTATGTGCATACCAAAGATTGTGCTGAATAATAATAAATTATTTTTCTGATGTGCAATATTAGATAAAATAATCTATAGTTCCTTTTTTTGAGAAACTGACTTTGATTCCTACGTCAAAACTACAGTTACCAAATGAAAGTTGCTTCAAAATTTGTTTGAGTTTTATCAAATCAATATGACCATCTCAGGATTTCATAAACTACAACATGAGAGATTTATTTAATTTGTGTGAAACAAAAATGTCACACTATAGATATCAGATGAAGATGGATAGATTTAAAGCAAGTATCTCTGGAGCACATTCTGAAAACACTATTTTCAAAAGAAGAGTTTATGACATAAGGAATCTTTCTAGAAAGTGTAAAGCAAGATAAATGGTCACAAATGGAAAGACTGCAGACTTTTATTTGTTCAGATTATCCTGCCTAAAAAGTAAGTTTATTCAGCATTGTGAGAATTACAGAAAATAATTTATCAACAGCAAAAGTTTTGGTGCTCTAAAAATTACTTCCAGTGTACGGAGATCCAAAAGCTCTGAGTATTTTTGACCAGGTAGTTAACTAAATGGTGGAGAAATGTATCATCTCCTTTGAGAACATCAACAGCAGAAAGTTCATTTTTCTTTGAGAAATCTAATGAGTCAGCACCTAGGTTAGAGTGCTCTGGAAACTTTAACATGGTACTACTTATTATTATCTAAGTATCTTTGACAACAGTTGTTTGAAAACAGTGAAATAGCTGCTCTTTCTCCATTCCTCTTACTCTTGAATTCACACCCTTCCTCAGAAATGCCAATTATCTTTGAATAAATGGAAAACTTATGCACAGTACAGATTGAAAAAATAGAATTATTTAAACATTGCTGATTTAAAATATGACATCTCTACGGGACGCCTGGGTGGCTCAGTTGGTTAAGCGGCTGCCTTCGGCTCAGGTCATGATCCCAGCGTCCTGGGATCGAGTCCCACATCGGGCTCCTTGCTTGGCGGGGAGCCTGCTTCTCCCTCTGCCTCTGCCTGCCACTCTGTCTGCCTGTGCTTGCTCTCGCTTCTCTCTCTATGACAAATAAATAAATAAAATCTTTAAAAAAATATGACATCTCTAATTTTGTATTGATGGAGTTTCAAGAATTGAGTCAATAAAAAAACCAATTTCAACCAATTCAATTTGACTTCCCTGCCCCCCTTCCATCCCATGCCTGCAGATTTCCATCACCTGTGCTTACCTAGCCCTCTATATTTTGGTAGGGTTTGGCTAATGGAAGGCACCAACAAGAAACTGCAGTGCAAGAGAAGAGAGATTTATTTTTTTTCTACTGACCCTTCCTTGCCACTGTCCTAACTCGCTATGGTTTCATGGAGAACTCCTTATGCTCAGAAAACAGAAGAGGAGGAAATGTAGGTCTAGTTTAAAGATGGGTCTGCAGGAAATGGTGGTGCCAGACAGAAATAAAGGTTGCTGCATTTGCTAAGTGGCCAATTGGTAGCCTATACAAGTTATTCTCCATTGCCAGTCCCAAACACATGCAAATATTTTCCCTGCCCTTTTCTGCCTTGGTTAGTGGCCTGAGAGGCTGAGCCCTGTTGACTGACACTTGCAGGCTCTCTTCCTAGCTGCACATTGAATGCAGTTAGTCAAAGAGAAGCATGATCTCAATGAGTGATCACAGAACAGGACGAGAGAGGTGTAGGGCATTTTTGTCCTACTCTCTACTGACTTCAATACTACAGGTTTTGCTTCCTCCTCCACAACCACAGTTCCCACTGAGTGACTTCTAATGGCAGTAGGTCTCTCCGGAACCCAAAAGCACTCTTTTGTTCCCTTCCTGCTCCAGACTTTGGAGTGATAAAAACTTTCCTTGGGGTGATAAAAGCTTTCCTCTGTTGCTAGTCTGTGACTGCTCTCTCAGTCCCTTGTTTGTTCTGTTAAATCTTTTCACACCTCCATAAGGACACTTTTATCTAATAATGTCTCTTCATTTGAACCACATGAAGTAAATTCCATTTCCTCCAGGAAACGGATACTGATATCACTTATACAAAATCTGCGAAGTTTCACACGTATGAGCAATACATTAATTTTTAATGTAAAGCATTGAGAACGCAGTAATACTAACACTACCAATAGTAACGAAAAGTTTGTCTGGAATTCTAGAGGTTTGACTCTCACAGTCATAAATATAAGAAGTGTGAAATGCTTTTGCCCCACAGGCTTTGGAGCATTGGCACATAAAGGCTTTGAGAGCACTGGCATAGAGTCAGCTAACTACTGTAGTTCATGGCCATTGTATGTATATCTTGAGCTCAAAAAATTTATAACATTCAATGAGCTGGTTTGCATGAAGATGAGGTATTAAAAATATAACAGGGGAAAGGTAAAAACCAACAAAGATAATAATATTAACTAAAGTTGGGTAGTACAACAGAGAATAGGAAGGAAATGGAGGAGAAGACACGAGAGAATAGTGTCCCTGTCTACAATAAGAAATAATAGTTGTAAGATTTTAAAGCTAACCTCTGGAACAAAACAAGAAATGTTCCTAAATATCATGTGACTCTATTATGAGACAAACTTCAAATACAACAGAGTGAATTTTACTTCTAAGAGATTTTCTCTTTTTTTCTTATTCTAACACAAATTGTATGGGAATGCCTGGGTGGCTCAGTTGGTTAAACATCTGCTTTCAGCTCAGTCATGATCTAAGGGTTCTCGGATTGAGTCCCGCATCAGGTCCCCTGCTCAGCAGGGAGCTTGCTTCTCTCTCTCCATCGGCCTGCTGCTCTGCCTAATTGCATGCACTCTCCCTTTCTGTCAAATAAATAAAAGAATTTTGGAAGTATGAAAAAGCATAAAAGTTATCTCTTATAATCTTATTATTAAAAAGAAATCATGTTAAAATGATGTATATTTTTCTTTAGGGTTTAGAACTCAAGTGTATGCATATCCTTGGTAAAAGTAATGATTTTGATCCAATTTTTTGAGTTATTCTCATTTTAAAAATTTTACATGGATGGGACTGGAGGAGAGTGAAATAAGTCAAGCAGAAAGAGTCAATTATCATATGGTTTCAATTACTTGTAGAGCATAAGGAATAACACAGAGGACATTGGGAGGAGAGGAGAAGGGAGTTGGGGGAAATTGGAGGTGGAGATGAACCATGAGATATTGTGGACTTTGAAAAACAAACTGAGGGTTTTGGAGGGGTGGGGAGTAAGGGGTCGGATGAGCCTGAAGGTGGGTATTAAAGAGGGCACGTATTGCATGGAGCACTGGGTGTGGTACATAAACAATGAATGCTGGAACACTGAAAAAAATTAAATTACAAAATTTTATTTTATTTATTTTATGAAATTACAAAATTTTATTTATTTACAAAATTAGCCACTAATTACAATTTCCCATGTTCACTTTTTCTGTTTTTTAATGTAATAAGACAATCAATGTATGGAAAAAGTTACATCAAATCATTATATCCTGCCCATTTCTCTCCAGATTTCATCAATGAAATGTGCTTATTCATCCATTTAAAAAATGTATTAAGTAAGGCATGGCAAAGCTCTGTCTCTGGTGCTGAAGACATGGGAATAAACAACATATCAAACACTTGCTGTCATGCAACTGATTATGTTCTAACAGCAGGCCAGGGGAGATTTGGATAGAGAAAATAAAAATATAAAAAATTAAATATATAAAATGTCAGAATGCCATAATTGCTTAAGTTATAGGGAGAATTAAAAGGATCTAATTTTTTATTTTTAATATTTTATTGATAGGTAACAGACAAAAATAATTATGTATACTTAAGGTATACAGCATGATGATTTGTTATACTTACACAGTGTAGAATGATTATGAAGATCAAATAATTAACACATTCATTGCCTCACACAGTTAACAGTTAACTCTTGTGTGTGGTGAGTATGCTTATGAGCTACTGTCAGCACCTTTTAAGTTACAATACTGTATTACTAACTATAGTCAACATGCTGTTGGAACATTGTGATACTCAGAGCTTATACCTATTATAACTGACAATTTGTACCCTTTGACTTATGTCACCTCAATTCCCCCTCCCCCCAGCCCTGCTATGATAGCTATTATCAAAAAGACAAGAGATGACAAATGCTGACAAGGTTGTAGATAAAAAGGAACGCTTGTACACTGTTGGTAGGAATATAGAATGTTATAACTAATATAAAAAACAGTATAGCACAAAAAATTAAAAATGGAATATATATGTATATATACACATATATACATATATATGTATGTACGTGTGTGTGTGTGTGTATATATATATTTATATATATATTTATATATAAAATCTAGCAATCCCATTCCTGGGAATATATCCAAAGGAACTGAAATCAGCATCTTTATTTTTTTAAGATTTTATTTATTTATTTGACAAACAGAGATCACAAGTAGGCAGAGAGGCAGGCAGAAAAAGAGGAAGGGAAGCAGGCTCCCCACTGAGCAGAGAGCCCAATGTGGGGCTCGATCCCAGGACCGTGGGATCATGACCTGAGCCGAAGGCAGAGGCTTTAACCCACTGAGCCACCCAGGTGCCCCTGAAATCAGTATCTTGAAGAGATATCTGCATACTCATGCTCACTGCTGCAGTATTCACACATATAACACAAGGGTGAAGAGAACTAAGAGGGATTTTAAACAGAGTTGCTAAGAAAGGCAATTGATGAAGGACAACACCAGTAAAGTCAAATATCTGAAAGACAAAAGGGAAAATGAGTCCTGTAAGATATCTGAGCAAAGAGGGTGGGCTAGAAGGAGAAGAAGAGAGAGGACATGAAGTACAATAACAGTAAATTAAGAATGTGTCTGAGGTGGACGCCACTGTGCCTGGAATAGAGAGTGTGTGTTGGGGGAAACAGTAGTAGGAGATGAAGTCAGAAAGGTACCAGGGAGCCACATAATAAAGGGCCAAAAGATCACTGTACTTTGGCTTTTATCTTGAGAGTTTTGGGAAGAGGCATGGCAGGAGAATTTATACATGAATTCATAGTTTCAAAGAGAGGCCTGGTGTTTTAATCTTTAAAATAATGACCTATATTTTATCTGTTTTTTTTTTTTTTCAAATATACTTGTATGAGTGCACGTGTTGTTACATAAAATTTTAAAAAGCCTTTCCTAATACAAAGTTATAAATGTACTCTCATCTTTTTTCGTCTAAATGTTTTAAATATTTTAAACTTGTATCTACCTAGAATATGTCCTTTTAAGCACCTAGAATGCATGTCCCTTTATTCTTAAAGGGAAAGCTAGCTTTTCCATTTTTATTGAATAATATTTGCTTTCTCTGATGTTTATGATGCCACCTCTGCAATATATCAAGTGTCAGTATACACACAGATATATTGTTTGATGTGTAATTCTTCTTAAATGGTCTACTAACTAAAAAATAAAATGTTTTAATTTGTGTTGTTTTACAAATTCCTTCCCATTTGTAGGATGAATTCTCCTACTTGTTCTTATCTTACTAAAAAAAAAAAATAGCCAAACACACAGTTTTACTCTCCCATATGAAATTACTCTCTTCACCAAGTACTCTGTAGGAATTATCTTCAGACACATCTAGAATTTTGAAGAAAGTAAGAGATAAATGTCATTTTTCTTTAAAAATTATTTATTTATTTATCTGAGAGAGAGCGAGAGAGTACAAATTGGGGGGGGGGGCAGAAGGAGAGGGAGAAGCAGACTCCTCACTGAGCAAGGAGCCCGACCTTGGGTTGGGGGAGCTTGATCCCAGGACCCTGAGATCGTGACCTGAACTGAAGGCAGATGCTTAACTCACTGAACCACCCAGACTCCCCAAAATAATTGTCATTTTAAAAATAGTATGCCATTTTATCCAGGAAAATGGTCTGTCTTTTCATTTATTCAGGCCCTCTTATATGTATTTTGAATATGTTACATAATTTTCTCTATAAAGGTGTCACAGACTTTAGGTTAACATAATTCCTAGAAATTTTTGGATTTTATTGCTTTTGTGAAGGGTTTTATTGTTCTATTACAAATTCTAGTTGGTCATTGTTGAAATAAAGTAAGGCTATTGATTTTTTTAATGCTACAGCTTTTTTAAAATTTATTTTCAGCATAACAGTATTCATTATTTTTGCACTACACCCAGTGCTCCATGCAATCCGTGCCCTCTCTAATACCCACCACCTGGTTCCTCCAACCTCCCACCTCTCCCCTGCCACTTCAAACCCCTCAGATTGTTTTTCAGAGTCCATAGTCTCTCATGGTTCACCTCCCCTTCCAATTTACCTCAACTCCCTTGTCCTCTCTAACTCCCCATGTCCTCCATGCTATTTGTTATGCTCCACAAATAAGTGAAACCATATGATAATTGACTCTCTCTGCTTGACTTATTTCACTCAGCATAATCTCTTCCAGTCCCGTCCATGTTGCTAAAAAAGTTGGGTATTTATCCTTTCTGATGGAGGCATAATGCTCCATAGTGTATATGGACCACATCTTCCTTATCCATTCATGTTGATCTTGAATATAGCACAATTGCTGAACCCGTTGATTTGTTCTAATAATGTCTCCATTGATTTTCTTTAATTTTACTTGCAAATATCTGACACATTAAGACACTGATTTTTGTTTGTTCTGTTATTATCTAATATAAGACATCCAGAATAATGATGGATTATATCAGTAGTGAAACCAATCTGAATTTAGCCCTGTGTTTAGTGAGAATGCCTCTAATCTTTTAAATGTCTTTCTAATCTTTTAAATGCCTTGTCAGTCTAAGGAAATCGCCATGTTTTTGGTTTACTAAGTGCATTAACATACATGTGGTAATATTTTCAGAAGTTTCTTTTTCTATTAAAAATTACTTGGAAAAAAGATTACTTGGGTTTTCTGTTTTATGTGTTAACATAGTGAATTGCAGTGATGGGCTTTTAAATACTGAATTCTCTTTGCCTTTCTGAGGTAAACCCTACTAGGTCATGATTTTTTATGGCATTATCAATTTTGTTGTATCCCACAAAGGAGTTTCACTAAGAATTTATTATTATTGTATATGTTCTTTTCTGGTGTCAGTATCAAGGACCTATTAACTTCACAGAGTAAATCACATAGGCCTCTTTACTCAGTAATCCCACTGGCTGCAAACATTTATACTGGGGCAAGTGCACCCTTACAACTGAAATGCTGAGTAATAAAAATATCCACTATAAGAAGGTGTGCATAAAAAATTTTAAAGATCAGATTTTTGCACCACACCCAGTGTGGGTGCAATAGTATATACACAATTATATACATGAAGGATAAATGAAGATATAAATACATTTTAGCTCTGATTAAAAATATACATTGAGAGGGGCACCTGGGTGGCTCAGTGGGTTGAGCCGCTGCCTTCGGCTCGGGTCATGATCTCAGGGTCCCGGGATCGAGTCCCGCATCGGGCTCTCTGCTCAGCGGAGAGCCTGCTTCCTCCTCTCTCTATCTCTCTGCCTGCCTCTCTGCCTACTTGTGATTTCTCTCTGTCAAATAAATAAATAAAATATTTAAAAAATATATATATACATTGAGAAGGAAAAATCTAGATTGAAATAGTAATGATTTTATTTTTATTAAATATTTATTTATTTGAGAGAGAGACAGAAAGAGAGACAGAGAGAGTATGAACAAGGGGAGAGGCAGAGGCAGAGGGAGAAGCAGACTCTGCCAAGCTGGGAGCCTGACCTGGGGCTCGATCCCAGGACCTGGAGATTATGACCATCATGACCATGGCTTAACCATCTGAGCCAACCAGGCATCCCAACAGCAATAATTTTAGAGGATATAATTAATTTTTCCTTGATTCTTTTTTCCCCCAACATTTTCCTTATTTTCTATATTGCACATACGTCTCTTTTTTCTTATGGTAGAAGATCCAGTAGTATAAATAAAATGAAGTGGTTAAGATAGGTGATTACTTTTCCTTCCAGTTCTATTAGTTCATGAAGCTATGCCAACTGAACGCTCATTTCTTACTCATATATTCTGTGCTAGTTTGCCTCAATTTGGCTTCTGGTTACTAACGGTCAGTCATCCCATGCAAACACGCACTACTGTTACCACACAACCTTCAATTTCCTCCTCCATACTAGCATTCTAAATGTCAGTATGGGTATCATTGTCACAATCATCATTAAATAAACTGGTTTTATTATTTCTTACTTTTAACAATTTATTTTTTAATTATATGCAGACATAACCCAAGAAGGGTATGGACAAAAATATCAAAATATTTAATCATGAAGAACTGTGATTAGATAGGCTTGACAAATTTTGAGTTCACTTATGTATTGTTGCTAACATATGTTGATCTTTTGTCATTAGTGATGTTGAAAGCTCCTTGTTAAGAATGAAATTTTCTGAGAAACTTGAACTTTATATTTTCTAATCTTAAAGCTAAAGAAGCATTTTTGAAAATATACTTGCAACATATAATGTGATTCCAGGTCTTACAGAAATTAGTAAAAATCATCTTTAATCATCTCATTTCTCCATGTACTTTCATTTTATCACACTCCTATTGTCACCAACACCTGACATATATTGCATATAATACATAATATCTATCATATATAAATATATAAATATATAATATATAGATATGTATTTATATAGTAAATAAATATTATAAATATTAAATATATATATTTATTTATGCTGGGGAAGTCAAGAAAAGGGTTGTGACCAATTCATTGAACATATCCTAGTGTACATTGAAGACATACAGGAAAGGAGAGCAGAGGAGAGGAGAGAAAAAGAGAAAAGGAAAACACCAAGTTACAGATGTTTTTCTATTCAAGTTGTTCAAATACTCTTTATGATCAGTTAATATGAATGGAAGGAGAGCATAAGGTTTTATATAATTACAGTTTAAAGTACTGTTTTTGTTTTAACTACCTTGCTTAAGAAAATGCATTAATTTTCATTTTAATTTTAAGACTATTAGGGTCATAGAAATGGAAATATTTAAATTTATGTAAATATTGGTAATATAATAGAGACCTGTTTAAAGTATGTTCTCATTTATTAATAAAACTCTTTATGACCATTATTAAATATCCAGAAAACATGGAAAATAATAAAAGAATATACAGAAAATTAAGGATGCTAATAATTTCATAAATACAAATTAAAAGTATAATCATAATTATTTTGCCATATGTCTTTCTTTCTAGTTTCTTAACTATTTTGAGACATTTTCTTCAAATTATTATTTAAATACAAATTATATATTTCCAAATTGCCAGATAAGAAGATACAGTAATCTTGCCATATTTTAGAAACAGACATGTCTTCCTGCAGTCCAGATTCTATCATTTGTGAAGCCTTGGGCAAGAGTACAAATAGAAGGGTAATGTGATATGTCCTAATGTTTTAAAGCTAATATTCAGGCTAAAAGAACTGTTAAATTTTACTAGTCCCTTGACTTCAATAATATACAAAACAAAAACAAAAATATACAAAACAAAAAACATACAGGTCATGATCCCAGAGTCCTACGATTGAGTCCCACATCAGGCTCCTTGCTCAGCAGGGAGGCTGCTTCTCCCTCTGCTGCTATTCTCCCTGCTTGCTCTCATTCTCTCTCTCTCTAAGACAAATAAATAGAATCTTTAAATAAAAGAATTACACCAAACAAGAATGGACTTAGGAAACTCCATCAAAAGTAGTAGGTAACATTTATATTATAAGAGTCCCAGAAGAAGAAAAGAGAAAATAGAGCAGAAAATTTATTTGAAGAAGTAGTAGCTGAAAACTTCCCTAATCTGGGGAAGGAAACAGACATCCAGATCCAGAGAACTCCCATCAAAATCAATAAAAGCAGACACACACCAAGACGTACTGTAATTAAACTTGCAAAATATAATGATAAAGAAAAATTCTTAAAAGCAGCAAGATAAAAGAAGTGATTAACTTACAAAGGAAATCCTTAAGGCTAGCAGGTTTTTGTTGTTGTTGTTGTTGTTTTCCAACAGAATCTTAGGAAGCCAGAAGGGAGTGGCATGATATATTCTAAGTGCTGAATGAGAAAAATCTGCAACTAAGAATATTCTATCCAGTAAGGCTAATATTCAGACTAGAAAGAGAGATAAAGAGTTTCCCAGACATACAAAAACTAAAGAACCACAAACCAGTCCTGAAAGAAGTATTAAAGGGGACACTCTTTGAGTGGAGAAACAAAAAGTGACAGTATAAAGGTCAGAACCAAAAAAGCAGTAAAAATGAATATTTCTGTAAAAAATCAGTAAAGGAACTCAAAAGAGGATATAAAGGGTAATAACATACACCTTAAATGTGAGGAGGAGAGGAGAAAAGAATGGGTTCAAACTTAAACAACCATCAATTTAATATAGACTAATATATGTGGAAGAGGTTATATACCAACCTAATAGTAATCATATATCAAAACCCACTAATAAACATGCAAAAAACAAAAAGGAAAAAAATCAAGGAAGGAGTCAAGATGGCGGAGAAGTAGCAGGCTGAGACTACTTCAGCTAGCAGATCAGCTAGATAGCTTATCTAAAGATTGCAAACACCTACAAATCCAATGGCAGGTCGAAGAGAAGAAGAACAGCAATTCTAGAACAGAAAATCAACCACTTTCTGAAAGGTAGGCCTGGCGGAGAAGTGAATCCAAAGCGACGGGAAGATAGAGCCTGGGGGGAGGGGCCAGCTCCCGGCAAGTGGCGGAACAATGGAGGACAAACTCAGGACTTTTAAAACTCTGTTCCGCTGAGGGACATCGCTCCAGAGGCTAAACCGGGGTGAAGCCCATGTGGGGTCAGCGTGGCCTCAGGTCCCGCAGGGTCACAGAAGGATCGGAGGTGTCTGAGTGTCACAGAGCTTACAGGTATTAGAACGGGGAAGCCGGCTACAGAGACAGAGCCGAGGAGTGAGCTCTCAGCTCAGGGTTACCTTGAACTGGTCGCAGGCTCGGTGAGCTCGGAGCGCGGCCAGAGGCCACGGAAACGAGAGTAACTGGACACGGTTCTCTGAGGGCGCACTAAGGAGTGGGGACCCGGGCTCTTGGCTCCTCCGGGCCGGGTACCAGGAGGCCGCCATTTTCATTCCCGTCCTCCGGAACTCTACGGAAAGCGCTCAGGGAACAAAAGCTCCCAAAAGCAAACCTGAGCGGATTACTCAGCCCAGCCCCTGGTGCAATTCCGCCTGGGGCAAAGACACTTGAGAATCACTACAACAGGCCCCTCCGCCAGAAGATCAACAAGAAATCCAGCCAGGACCAAGTTCACCTAGAAGGAGTGCAGTTTCAATACCAGGGAGAGCAGCGGAATTCCAGAGGAGGAGAAAGCAAAGCACAGAACTCATGGCTTTCTCCCCATGATTCTTTAGTCTTGCAGTTAATTTAATTTTTTTTCTTTTTCATTTATTTTCTCTTCTTCTGCTAAATTTTTTTAACTTTTACACTTTTCTTAACGTTTTTTAACTAGTTTTTAGCGTAACTAGTTACACCTTTTTAACGTTTTTTAACTAGTTCATCTACTATATATATATATATATATATATATATATATTCTTTTTCATACTTTTTCTCTTTTCGTTTTCTTTTTTTTAATTGTTTCTTTTCTTTGTTTTTTTTTTTTTCTTTCCTTCTGAACCTTTTTTTATCCCCTTTCTCCCCCCTCATGATTTGGGATCTCTTCTGATTTGGTTAAAGCAGATTTTCCTGGGGTTGTGGCCACCCTTTGAGTATTTTACTTGCTCCTCCATATATTCTTATCTGGACAAAACGACAAGGCGGAAAAATTCACCACAAAAAAAAAAAAAAGAACAAGAGGCAGTACCGAAGGCTAGGGACCTAATCAATACAGACATTGGTAATATGTCAGATCTAGAGTTCAGAATGATGATTCTCAAGGTTCTAGCCGGGCTCGAAAAAGGCATGGAAGATATTAGAGAAATCCTCACGGGTGATATAAAAGCCCTTTGGGGAGAAATAAAAGAACTAAAATCTAACCAAGTTGAAATCAAAAAAGCTATTAATGAGGTCAATAAAAAATGGAGGCTCTCACTGTTAGGATAAATGAGGCAGAAGAAAGAATTAGTGATATAGAAGACCAAATGACAGAAAATAAAGAAGCTGAGCAAAAGAGGGACAAACAGCTACAGGATCACAAGGGGAGAATTCGAGAGATAAGTGACACCATAAGATGAAACAACATTAGAATAATTGGAATTCCAGAAGAAGAAGAATGAGAGAGGGGAGCAGAAGGTATTCTGGAGAGAATTATTGGAGAGAATTTCCCAAAATATGTCAAAGGGAACAACCATCAAAATCCAGGAGATGCAGAGAACCCCCCTCAAAATCAATAAGAATAGGTGCACACCCCATCACATAATAGTAAAATTTACAAGCCATAGTGACAAAGAGAAAATCCTGAAAGCAGCCCAGGAAAAGAAGTCTGTAACATACAATGGTAAAAATATTAGATTGGCAGCAGACTTATCCACAGAGACCTGGCAGGCCAGAAAGAGCTGGCATGATATATTCAGAGCACTAAACGAAAAGAACATGCAGCCAAGAATACTATATCCAGCTAGGCTATCATTGAAAATAGAAGGAGAGATTAAAAGCTTCCAGGACAAACAAAAACTGAAAGAATTTGCAAACACCAAACCAGCTCTACAGAAAATATTAAAAGGGGTACTCTAAGCAAAGAGAGAGATTAAAAGTAGTAGATCAGAAAGGAACAGAGACAATATACAGTAACAGTCACCTTAGAGGCAATATGATGGCACTAAATTCATATCTCTCAATAGTTACCCTGAATGTTAATGGGCTAAGTGCCCCAATCAAAAGACACGGGGTATCAGAATGGATAAAAAAACAAAACCCATCTATATGTTGCCTACAAGAAACTCATTTTAAACCCGAAGACACCTCCAGATTTAAAGTGAGGGGGTGGAAAAGAATTTACCACGCTAATGGACATCAGAAGAAAGCAGGAGTGGCAATCCTTATATCAGATCAATTATATTTTAAGCCAAAGACTATAATAAGAGATGAGGAAGGACACTATATCATACTCAAAGGATCTGCCCAACAAGAAAATCTAAAAATTTTAAATATCTATGCCCCCAACGTGGGAGCAGCCAACTATATAAACCAATTAATAACAAAATCAAAGAAACACATCAACAATAATACAATAATAGTAGGGGACCTTAACACTCCCCTCACTGAAATGGACAGATCATCCAAGCAAAAGATCAACAAGGAAATAAAGGCCTTAAATGACACACTGGACCAGATGGACATCACAGATATATTCAGAACATTTCATCCCAAAGCAACAGAATACACATTCTTCTCTAGTGCACATGAAACATTCTCCAGAACAGACCACAGCCTGGGTCCTAAATCAGGTCTCAACTGGTATCAAAAGATTGGGATCATTCCCTGCATATTTTCAGACCACAATGCTCTGAAGCTAGAACTTAATCACAAGAGGAAATGTGGAAAGAACCCAAATATATGGAGACTAAACAGCATCCTTCTAAAGAATGAATGGGTCAACCAGGAAATTAAAGAAGATTTCAAAAAATTCATGGAAACAAATGATAATGAAAACACAATGGTTCAAAATCTGTGGGACACAACAAAGGCAGTCTTGAGAGGAAAATATATAGTGGTACAAGCCTTTCTCAAGAAACAAGAAATGTCTCAGGTACACAACCTAACCCTACACTTAAAGGAGCTGAAGAAAGAACAAGAAAGAAACTCTAAACCCAGCAGGAGAAGAGAAATCATAAAGATCAGAGCAGAAATCAATGAAATAGAAACCAAAAAAACAATAGAACAAATCAACGAAACTAGGAGCTGGTTCTCTGAAAGAATTAATAAAATTGATAAACCCCTTGCCAGACTTATCAAAAAGAAAAGAGAAAGGACCCAAATAAATAAAATCATGAATGAAAGAGGAGAGATCACAACTAACACCAAAGAAATACAGACCATTATAAGAACATACTATGAGCAACTCTACGCTAACAAATTTGACAATCTGGAAGAAATGGATGCATTCCTAGAGATATATAAACTACTACAACTGAACCAGGAAGAAATAGAAAGCCTAAACAGGTCCATAACCAGTAAGGAGATTGAAACAGTCATCAAAAATCTCCAAACAAACATAAGCCCAGGGCCAGAGAGCTTCCCCGGGAGAATTCTACCAAACATTTAAAGAAGAACTAATTCCTATTCTCCTGAAACTGTTCCAAAAAATAGAAATGGAAGGAAAACTTCCAAACTCATTTTATGAGGCCAGCATCACCTTGATCACAAAACCAGAGAAGGATCCCAACAAAAAGAGAACTACAGACCAATATCCTTGATGAACACAGATGCGAAAATTCTCACCAAAATACTAGCCAATAGGATTCAACAGTACATTAAAAGGATTATTCACCACGACCAAGTGGGATTTATTCCAGGGCTGCAAGGTTGGTTCAACATCTGCAAATCAATCAATGTGATACAACACATCAATAAAATAAAGAACAAGAACCATATGATACTCTCAATAGATGCTGAAAAAGCATTTGACAAAGTACAGCATCCCTTCCTGATCAAAACTCTTCAAAGTGTAGGGATCGAGGGAACATAACTCAATATTATCAAAGCCATCTATGAAAAACCCACTGCAAATATCATTCTCAATGGAGAAAAACTGAAAGCTTTTCTGCTAAGGTCAGGAACACGGTAGGGATGTACATTATCACCACTGCTATTCAACATAGTACTAGAGGTCCTAGCCTCAGCAATCAGACAACAAAAGGAAATTAAAGGCATCCAAATCGGCAAAGAAGTCAAACACTCTTCGCAGATGATATGATACTATATGTGGAAAACCCAAAAGACTCCACTCCAAAATTGCTAGAACTTGTCCAGGAATTCAGTAAAGTGTCAGGATATAAAATCAATGCACAGAAATCAGTTGCATTTCTCTACACCAACAACAAGACAGAAGAAAGAGAAATTAAGGAGTCAATCCCATTTACAATTGCACCCAAAACTATAAGATACCTAGGAATAAACCTAACCAAAGAGGCAAAGACTCTATACTCAGAAAACTATAAAGTACTCATGAAAGAAATTGAGGAAGACACAAAGAAATGGAAAAATGTTCCATGCTCCTGGATTGGAAGAATAAATATTGTGAAAATGTCTATGCTACCTAAAGCAATCTACACATTTAATGCAATTCCTATCAAAGTACCATCCATCTTTTTAAAAAAAAAATGGAAAAATAATCCTAAAATTTATATGGAACCAGAAAAGATCTCGAATAGCCAAAGGAATATTGAAAAAGAAAGCCAAAGTTGGTGGCATCACAATTCCGGCCTTCAAGCTCTAGTACAAAGCTGTCATCATAAAGACAGCATGGTACTGGCACAAAAACAGACACATAGATCAATGGAACAGAATAGAGAGCCCAGAAATAGACCCTCAACTCTATGGTCAACTCATCTTCGACAAAGCAGGAAAGAATGTCCAATGGAAAAAAGACAGCCTCTTCAATAAATGGTGCTGGGAAAATTGGACAGCCACATGCAGAAAAATGAAATTGGACCATTTCCTTACACCACACATGAAAATAGACTCAAAATGGATGAAGGACCTCAATGTGAGAAAGGAATCCATCAAGATCCTTGAGGAGAACACAGTCAGCAACCTCTTCAACCTCAGCCGCAGCAACATCTTCCTAGGAACATTGCCAAAGGCAAGGGAAGCAAGGGCAAAAATGAACTATTGGGATTTTATCAAGATCAAAAGCTTTTGCACAGCAAAGGAAACAGTTAACAAAACCAAAAGACAATTGACAGAATGGGAGAAGATATTTGCAAATGACATATCAGATAAAGGGCTAGTGTCCAAAATCTATAAAGAACTTAGCAAACTCAACACCCAAAGAACAAATAATCCAATCAAGAAATGGGCAGAAGACATGAACAGACATTTCTGCAAAGAAGACATCCAGATGGCCAACAGACACATGAAAAAGTGCTCCATATCACTCGGCATCAGGGAAATACAAATCAAAACCACAATGAGATATCACCTCACACCAGTCAGAATGGCTAAAATTTACAAGTCAGGAAATGACAGATGCTGGCGAGGATGCGGAGAAAGGGCAACCCTCCTACACTGTTGGTGGGAATGCAAGCTGGTGCAGCCACTCTGGAAAACAGCATGGAGGTTCCTCAAAATGTTGAAAATAGAACTACCCTATGACCCAGCAATTGCACTACTGGGTATTTACCCTAAAGATACAAACGTAGTGATCCAAAGGGGCACGTTCACCCGAATGTTTATAGCAGCAATGTCCACAATAGCCAAACTATGGGAAGAACCTAGATGTCCATGAACAGATGAATGGATCAAGAAGATGTGGTATATATACACAATGGAATACTATGCAGCCATCAAAAGAAATGAAATCTTGCCATTTGCGAAAACATGGATGAAACTAGAGCGTATCATGCTTAGCGAAATAAGTCAAGCAGAGAAAGACAACTATCATATGATCTCCCTGATATGAGGAAGTGGTGATGCAACATGGGGGCTTAAGTGGGTAGAAGAAGAATCAATGAAACAAGGTGGAATTGGGAGGGAGACAAACCATAAGTGACTCTTGATCTCACAAAGCAAACTGAGGGTTGCTGGGGGGAGGGGTGTTGGGAGAAGGGGGGGTGGCGTTATAGACATTGGGGAGGGTATGTGGTTTGGTGAGTGCTGTGAAGTGTGTAAACCTGGTGACTCACAGACCTGTACCCCTGGGGATAAAAATATATGTTTATACAAAATAAAAAAATAAAAAAAAAAGCTTCTGGGAATACTGTCATGAAATTGAAAATGCATTATTTTGTCTTCTTAAAGCTATATATAATCTATATCTCTCTATGTATTATATATGTATATAATTTTATGTATTGTACTAGTATTTTGTTATGTTATCTGTTGTACTAGTATTTTGAGATTTGGGGGTATGGAATCCTGCAGACTCTGGAAACACTGAAGCATATCCCTCTTTAGAGGAACATACTCACTAAAGCTAGAATTTGTCAGTTAAATGCATCCTTGTACAGCTACCAAAATAGTAACAGTGCTGCACTCATCTATCAAGATCAGAAAAAGTATTACAGTAAGACATTTGCCATGGGGCATTAGAAAGGTTTTCTAAAGGATTGGGTTCTTACACGCATGTTTTATAATGAAGACATACTGAATAATTTTGTACTCCATTCCAAACAAGAGAGACATACCTGAATTCTCACCATTGGTGGAGCTAATCAAGAATGAAGAATAGAAAATACTGGGGTATTTCATGTGCTTGATATAAACTAAGTTAGAAAGAGATAGTATGCTCTTCTTTTTGAAGAGACACAGAAGAATTAATTGTCCTGAAATTTTACTGCATTATTATGGTGTGGAAGATAGTCTTTAGGAAGCTAACAAATAAGAACTACACGCTATTTCTAATTTCCAGTGATATATTTTTTCAAGTTCAAATGTTTTGTGTGACTTTCCTCTCTAGATTTTGGCAAATTATTTCCTACACTAATACGTCATTTCTCCACTGATTGTTTTTTTGGCAAACTATTCCTAATCAAGCAATGACAGGGAAATTAAATTTAAAAATTTTCTCTTTGAGTTGTCAAAATGCAGCTCTCTTACTTGTTTTCATGCTCTTTAACTCTAGAAAACCTTTCAGATGCTGAAGAGGGTCCATTTATTCATATCTACTCAACATTCTAATTACACTCGTTTGGTTTTCTGATTCCCCAAACTATAGTATACTAGAAACATCAAATTAGAGAATGAAGGGAGTTTTAGCAATAGGAACACATGTATAAAACGTATGGCAGTTGGTCTGGGATGAAGAACATAAATATATTTAAAAAGTGATTATGATATATACCCAGAAGTGAAATTGCTGGCTCATATGGTAGTTTTATTTTTAATTTTTTTGTTTATTTATTTTACAGAGAGAGATATAGAGAAAGAGGGAACACAAGCAGGGGAAGTGGGAGAGGAAGAAGGAGGCCTCCCACCAAGCAGGGAGCCCGACGCTTGCCTCGATCCCAGGACCCTAGGATCATGACCTGAGCCAAAGGCAGATGCTTAATGACTGAGCCACCCAGGCACCCTATTTTTACATTTTTTGAGGAATCTTCATACTGTTTTTCATAGTAGATGCATCAACTACATTTTCACCAATAATGTGCATAAGTTCACCCTTCTCCACTTGACAACACTTATCTCTTATGTTTTTGGTGATAGCCATTCTAACAGGTGTGAGGTGATAGCTCAATGTGGTTTTGATTTGCATTTCCCTTTGATTAGTGACATTGAGCACTTTCTCGTGTACCTATTGGCCATTTGAATATCTTCTTTGGAGATATGTCTGTTCAGGTCCTCTGCCCATTTTTAATTGGATTATTTAGGGTTTTTTCTTTTGAGTTGTTCACTGCAACATTATTCATAATAATCAAGACATGGAAACAACCTCAGTGTCCATTGACAGAGGAATAGATAAAATGACGTATATAATGGAAAATTATTCAGCCATGAAAAGGAAATCATGCCATTTGCATCAACATGGATGGACCTTGGGGCTATTATGCTGAGTAAAACAAGTCAGAAATAGAAAGACAAATATTGTATGATATCACTTAAATGTGGAATCTAAACCAAACCAAAGCAAACCAACCAACCAAACAAACAAACAAAAAACTAAACTCATGAAAATAGAGAACACACTGGTGATTGCCAGAGACAGAAAGTAGAGAGAGACATAACTGGGTTAAGGTGGCCAAAAGGTACAAACATCCAGTTATAGAATAAATAAGTTCTAGGAATGTAATGCACAGCATTATGACTACAATTAACACTGCTATATAGCATATTTGAAAGCTGCTAGAGAGTAGATCTTAAAAGTTACCATCCCTGGTGGTGCCTGGTTGGTTCAGTCAGTTAACTATCTGCCTATGGCTCAGGTCATGATCTCAGAGTCCTGGGATCAAGCCCCATGTTGGATTCTGTACTCAGCTGGGAGTCTACTTCTCCTTCTCATGCTCTCTTTATGCTTTCCCTTTGCCTCTCCCTCTTGAATAAATAAGTAAAATCTTAAAAAAAAAGTTATCATCACAGGCAAAAAACTTGTAACTATATGAGGTAATGGATTTTAACTGAAGTTATTATGGTAATAGTTTTGCAGTATTTACATATATAAAATCATTTTATGGTATATCTTAAACATATACAATGCTATATGTCAATTATAACTCAATAAAACTGGAAAGAAGAGATTAAGAACTTGAAAAGCAGAGTAATGTGAAATCAATACAACTGACCGTATTTTAAATTATAACAAAATACTTTTGCTTACTATGCTGTTTATGAAGGCAAAGAGAAGAATTAAACATTTCAGAACAGCTTACATCAGAATAGTGAACAAATTATGTTGGGTTGGTTTTTATGTTTTGGATAAAAGTAAACTTAAATAATTCTAAAAATACAGTGTTGTATGGCCTGAATTACTCCATGATACCAGAAATAATAAAGTATTAATTATTATCAAGTAATTTTTTCACGAATTCTTTCCTGTATGGGATACACAGTTTCCTATGAGATTTGCTCTGTTATTTTAGAGAACAGAGTTTTAGTGGTCTCAGTGGTTGTCATTATTTTTCATAGTCTTCTAGGATGGGCTGAATCTCTTGAACAAGATCTATGATTATTTAACAGAGAATTATTTAATCTCCAACTGGGCTTCATAGCATGTTCACTTTGAATACTAACCTACGATGACAGAGGCAAGATCCAGCACTCTTGCTGCATGTGAACCATGATGTTTAACTCAGTGGATGTCATCCTCTACATGTATTTTCACAAATAATCATGATTTTCTTTGCTACACTGAATTTAATTTCCTTTGGAAGCCCTATTCCAGTATTTCTTTCACTGCATTATTTTTGGTAATTTTTTCTAAGCCTTATTTCTTTAACTGCATTATTTTTAGTTTCTGTTCCCTCTTCTTTGATTTGTGTTAACCACCATTTAAATACCTTAGTAATTATACCAAGATAATGAATATAATATGAGGTACAATTTAGAAAAATGTGTTAGAATTTGAAGAAATAATTCAGCTCTTAAATTAATGTGACTAAGAAGTTCTTTGTTTTTAAAGGAAAAAATAGCTTATATGTTATATGTTACAGATAATGATTTAATTTAAATATTGCTTGTTTTTCCATTAGTAAATATAAAAAAATTATTTTTCTCTTAACAAGAGTGCTAACATATTCTTAAAGCAATTCTAATTGACCTTTTATTTAGATTTCAAGTGAAAGACTATCTCGGTCTCAGAATTAAACAATAAAATTTTCTCCTCAGAAAAATTGTTTTCAAGGTTACTATTTTCTTAGATATAAAATAAAACCAGGTAATTAGGTAATGCTACTCAAATGTTTTCTTTAAGTCTTTATATACTGATCATATAGTCCTCGACATTATATTGTAATAAGATAAAATAGAAAAAAACCGGGACGCCTGGGTGGCTCAGTTGGTTGGGCAGCTGCCTTCGGCTCAGGTCATGATCCCAGCGTCCTGGGATCGAGTCCCACATCGGGATCCTTGCTCAGTGGGGAGCCTGCTTCTCCCTCTGCCTCTGCCTGCCATTCTGTCTGCCTGTGCTCGCTCTCTCCCCCCCCTCTGATAAATAAATAAAAATCTTTAATAAAAAAATAAAAATAAATAAATAAAAATTTAAAAAAATAGAAAAAAACTCCACAAATTAATGCTGGCAAATGATGCCATCTCGTAACCATTGGCTCACTTTTTGTTTTAGTTAAATTTCTTTTGAATGCACATAATGGGAAATAACTCCAGCTAACTTAAGCAACAATGTGTCTTTATAGGATGGATACGGGGGTTTATCCTAAAATTTAAAGGGATCCAGCCCCTTAGGGAAGGCCAGAACCAGGAATTTAAAAAGTTAAAGGCAAGTCCCCTTGGAGCTAGAATACACAGTGATGTATGGCCTTCTCAGTTGGTGTTTTGAACACGACTACCAAGCCAACCTTCAGAAATTTTTGTCAATCTCAGAGGTAGAAGCAACCCAAGCATCCACCAACAGATGAATGGATAAACAAAATGTGTTGTATACATATGATGGAATATATTCAGCCTTAAAGAAGAAGAAATACTGACACATGCTACAACAAGGATAAACCTTGAGGACATGATTCTAAATGAAATCTATGACTATGCTGTGTGACGTGGTAAAGAGGAAATAAGACTGGAGATGGAATTACGGTTACTAATAAGCTGACTCTGAGATGGGGAGATTATCCTGGATTACCTGCGTGGGGCCAGTAGAATCACAAGGGGCCTTAGAAGTGGAAGAGGAGGGCGCCTGGGTGGCTCAGTGGTTGAGCCGCTGCCTTCGGCTCAGGTCATGATCTCAGGGTCCTGGGATCGAGTCCTGCATCGGGCTCTCTGCTCAGCAGGGAGCCTGCTTCCTCCTCTCTCTCTCTCTCTGCCTGCCTCTCTGCCTACTTGTGATTTCTCTCTGTCAAATAAATAAAACATCTTTAAAAAAAAAAAAAAAGAAGTGGAAGAGGAAAGTAGAAGAGGGAGCATAGCAGAGAAGGCAGTCTGACATCACCAGCTGTGAGGATGGAGGAAGGGGCCAAAACCCAATTAATGTGAGCAGCCTCTAGAGGGTGGAAAAGCAAGAGATTGATCTCCACTAGAGCCTCCAGAAGAAACCCAGCTTTCCTGACACCTTGTTTTGAGCATCGTGAGATGCATTTTGGGCTTCTTGCCTCCTGAAAGATAAGATAGTAAATTCTAAAAAAAAAAAAAAAGTTAAAGGCATGTAGGTGAACCTCTTCCATTCCATTCTCCCTGCGTCTCTGTATCATTCTTACTGTGTTGAACACCATTTTTCTCTGTGATTTTTTGCAAATAAAAGAGAAGTAGGCTCCTCCTCTAAGATTTACGAGTACCTCAGTTCCAGTATCCACAGAACCTAACTGCATGGCAGTTTCACATTCCTACGAGGGAGAATCCACTTAACTCGGCTCAGACCTGGTGTCCAACACTGGTCCAAACAATAATGCATAGAATGACAACTTCTACTGTTACTGGGCTTTCAGCTGTCCACACTAATAGATAAAAAGGGTCAGGAGAATATTTCTTTGATAAAGGGGATTCTCTTAAACTGAGCTGACATCCTCAAAGTTATTACAACACCTATATTGTTACATTTGTTAATCAGAAGAAATAATGATATTGAATAGTCAAAAGATATTGTGCTCCCATTATATCCCAGAAACTATGCGCAAACTTTCCCATCTATTACCTCATATTTTCTTTACAAGGTTCTTATGTTTATTTTATCTGTGAAGAAAACTAAGAAGTAATCGTGGCTAAATATTATATCAAAACTCTCAGAAGGCTATGAAAAACTGCCACAAAGTTATAGGATATAAATTTCTTTAATAGAGAAGAAATGGGTGCTTATTGTAAAGCAGAGGACAGTACATGATTCCAGGAAGGATTTTACCTCCCAGATCTCCCAAAGTTCTTGATAAGGAGGTACAGCTATGGGAGATACCGCTGGAATACCACTGTCATTCTCAGCAGTTTCAGATCCTTTAGGTCTCTTGCTGAGAGCGGACTATTCTGCAAATTCTAGCTGCATGCCAACCTATTCACTAGCCAGAAAACAGCTGGTATGAAAAAATTCAAATGAATTCTCATATGAACAGTGCAAGCTTAGGGGAAGCAAGAACCCAGTTATCCAGGTGTGTCTCCCAGCAGGCCCCTCAAATGCTTATGGTCCACCATCAGGATTTCTATTTTCAGGTCACTGGATTCTTTGCCAAATGACTCTTGCTTTTAGTGCTAAAGCTTAATTCATATGCTTAATGCTTTTAAACAAAATTTATATAGCCACTCTTTAATAATAAGAAACCAAATCACTGCTGTCCAGCAGAAAATAATTGTTTCTAGCTTACATACTCACATACCCAAACCACCTTAAAATAATAGAATTCAGGCGCCCCACAGCTAAACTTTAATTATGTTGTCTGATAGTAGATTGCTATATTTTGTCATCATTTCAATTCTGCCTCTATCAACATAATGTTTTATTGTTCCCTATCACAAACCCTGTTCGTTATTTATTGTTTAAGACTCAATAGTTGAATTTACACTCTGTCACAATAAATCATGCTCACCCAGCTAATGCAGCATTAAAATGAAATCAGGCTTGCAATATTGTTAAGCCATATAAATTAAAGTGTTTGGGTGAATAGCATAGACCAGGCATTCTGAAACTGTCTCAGTCTTGCATACCATCAAAAACTATTCATTGAATGCCTCTAAGCGTCATGAGGTTATTCCAACTATTCTGAAATTATCAAACAAGAGAAAAAACATATGCAGAATAAGTGTACACTCTTAAGATGAAGTTGTTGAAAAATATACATAAGAACCTATACCTTTATGCCTAAATGTGGAACTGGAGAATACATGAATAAGTGCTCAGTATTATTTGTATAAACTTGGTGTCATAGCAGGTGTTATAATGGGCTTAATCTCTAGTTCAGGTTCTGCAAAGGAAGCTGTATATACATTTAACTTTATGCTATACACACACACATATATGGCATAAATATATATATATATATATATATATATATTTGTGTGAGATATATATATAGATATATATATCAAATCCCATAAAAAGAAAGATATCATTATAAATAAATAAATATTTATTTATAAAGATATCATTATAAATAAATAAATATTTATTTATAAAGATATCATTATAAATAAATAAATATTTATTTATAAAGATATCATTATAAATAAATAATTACAGCACTGAACGCTAATTTTCCCATTTACTCTAAGCTTCATGATGCAATTATTTATTTATAATGATATCTTTTTTATGGCATTTGTCCATATTTAGTTAGTTTGAATTCAGCACATATTTGAGGTAAGCGCTATCATAGTGGGGAAAAAACAAGTGGAAGCTTCAAAAACTGCTCACCTTTCTGGCCAAAAGAGCACATCAAAACCACTAATGTATCTGGAGAGGATGCTGAAAAGTACTGTTACCTCTAAGGATCTAAAGGCTACAAGGATGGTGGTCCTGTTATATTTCTGTCTGGACCAGTCCGGACCTTGCAGAAACTAGATGGATCCAAGAGTATGACTGTAGACTACTGCATATTTTAACAAGAAGTAGCCTCAATTGCACTCCTGTGCTGGACATGGTATTGCTAGAGAAGATCAATATGGCCTTGGGTACATAGTATGTGACCATTGATTTGAAAGATTTTTTTTTTCTATTTTAATCTGAAAAGAAGATCAGTAACAGTTTGAATTCATGTGGAACAGACAAATGAATTCATTAACAGTTTTGCCTCAGGGTTATGTTAAGTCTATTAAAGCAAAATCTAAAGGGCTCTAGATTATCCAGATATCCCACAGAACATCACATCAATTCACTACATCAATGATGTAATGTTACTCAGGCAGGATAATCAACAGGTGACTGTCATAGTGGAGACTTTGGTAAGATGTGCAATCCAGGGGACAAGATATAAATTCAAAGAAGATTCAGGGACCTACAATATCTTAAAAAAAAAAAAATGGATCCAATGCTAGGACATGTCCTCCAAAGTAAAAGAGAAATCATTTCACTGTGGACTCCCTCCCCTGAAAAAGGAAATGTAATGCCGGGTGAACTAATTCAGGTTCTGTAGGAAACATATTCCATACCTAGGAACACTGAATCAGCCCATCTACTATGTGATACAAAAGACTGTCAACTTTGAGTAGGGCCCAAAACATAAAACGTGTTCTGCAGCAAGTCCAAATCTGGTGTAAGCATCTGTTTTGGGGGCAATATGGATGGGCCCTATGATGTTAGAAATATCAGTGGTGGGAAAAGATTGTATGCAAGAGAGAAGAAAGATGCCATCCCTCAAAAGGAAACTGAAGTACTGTTACCATAAAAAGGGTAAATAGATGCTTAACATGAAAGAACAGATAACCAATTCATCCTTATTATAGTCATTGAAGTGTTTTCAAAGAGTTATGATTCTTGATTGGTTTATGTCTAAAAAAGGACAATTTTTTTCAGTAAACACTTTTGAAAGTTTAGAACATATCTGAATATAATGAATTAACATACTTTTAAAAGCACTGCCTATCTATACACTGTTAAATGTTAAAAAAAAGAAATGACTATATGCCATGCGAATGCTTTCAAATTTTCACTGTGTTGAAATATTTTATCAAAGATATGACAAAAATTGGAATGTTTTAAGAAACATACATATTTTTGAACTTTTCCCTGCATTGTGATTAAACCCAGAAATATAGTAAAATATTTCCTAGCAGATCACAATCCAAGTAATATCTTTAATTTGAAAAAGTGACCAAGAAGTCGATTTGCTGATCCCCGACTTTGCAATTTAAGAAGTCTGCACTGTATGATACTCTTTGGTATAATTCTAATAAAAATAAAACTTTTGTTCATTACCACTTTTAAGCTTTTTCTAATTAACTCTGAATAGAATCACTGAAAAGTAGATCAGAAGAGAAAATTAAAATAATAAGTTCCTAATTCACTTAAGTCTGCAATATTTGAAGATCTACAATGTCATTAAAACCTCTTAAGTTTATGAACTTAGGAAATAAATAATAAAATAAATGCCACCAGAAACTTTCCTTCATATCACATGTCTAACAGTTCTCCTTTCAACTTAAAAAATTATATATAGAGATGAAGCCAAGGTTTTAAGTTTTTAGCTAGAATACACTATAAAAGTAAACAATATATTATTAGTACTCTTTTCCCTTCACAGGGACATAAAAGATTGAATGCTTGGTTTATACAGTATTTTTTAAGTGAAAAGGTACATATGAAATTTCTGTAAAAGATTGTGTAGTTGATGATACCATTGTTGCTATTTCTGGTAGTATTGCATTATTAGTATTCTCTCAGTTTTTGTTTTAAAATTTTCTCCTCAAGTTATGCAATACAGTGTTCTTTCTGGCCTTCCTAAGAGTGAATCATCCTCTCTTTTAGAAAGTACATTAAGTTTTTTGTCTTCCAAATTATCAATTGTCAGTCATAATATTAGTATAATAAAAAGTACGTCAATTACTTAAAAGTTGGAAATATAGATCTCATACTCGAGAATTTGAAAAATTCTGCTAGCAAAAATAGACATAGCAGATATTTTTTCTTAATTATTCCAGTTATGGCTTGTTCATGTATAAGAAAGAGTAATTCAACTCTAATTTAATCTAATATGGGAATTTACTTACCTCTAAAGGAAACTTGAGTTTAGTCATAACTGAATACAAAGCTTAAACCATGTCACTAGCTCTTTGTCCTCTTTTCCTCAATTCTTGCCAATGCTTGTTATGTTGATTCTTTCTGTTAGAAGAAAGGAATTGCTGCTGGAAGCCCTAGATGCATAATCTACCGTTTAACATCCCCCATCAAAAAGAGGATCTTTGTTCATGATGCCTGGGAGGAAACTGGCCTGGGAAAAACTGACTGGATTGGACATACCTGGTCTTGCAGCAATCCCCGGCTTAATCACTGTTGCCCAGAAGATGGAGGAAGAAAAAGTTGTGGGCGGAATTAGTCTTATGAAAATCACATAAATTATTTCCTAAAAGGGGAAAAATGTATTCTCCTTCTAGAAGAAAGACAAAATCTTGGAGAGCTCGGGAAAACAAAAAGAAAACAAAAAATATATGCAGTACAATTATGAGTATTCCATTTTATTTGTAATCCATAGACATATCCTAGTGAAATTTCAAGCTACACTGATTGAATACATACAAAGCAACAAATCTAGGGGGTTCTGGCAGGCTCATCTCTTTAATTTAGAAGTGTTGCTCTGTGGTTTGAGTTAGCTCATCAGAATAAATAGGCAGAGAACAGTTACAGGGTTTTGTTAATTTCTAATTTCTAATAAGGGCACTTTCCTGATGAGAGAATTCCTGTTAGTTAAACAGCTATTCAGAGATTTGAGAGGAAGATTCCTGCTGTCTAGTACAACATGAGGTGTGCAGACCTGTGCCCAGTCTTCACTGGGGAACAGGGAGACTCCAAAGGACTGTGTGTGCTCTACAGTTTTCTGCTTGTAGTTCTCTGCCAATAAATCCTGTTTTATATCTATACTACATGGTGCTTTGCCTGACATGGTTTAAACATTTTCTTTCATGGAGTTTTAAAAGCTATGAATTGAGTCACATGGTTTAAGATTTTCACATAACAATCAACATGGTTTCCTAATTTGCTTATTGAGTATCATGATATATTTGGGAAAATAAAAACATGCTGAAAAAAGCTTTCCGTTAATTTACCTCCTTTTTTTAGTATTATGCCTTTTTACAGGTTTCTATTTGTTTTTATTGCAAACCATCTACTGATGTTTTCATATTTCCCAAATATCCATTTTTCTGTCACCTAGTGACTACTCCACACATTTGTTAACTGCTCATTTATTAAATATTTTCTATTTTCTACTTTTTTTTTAAAAAAAGCATTGCTTTTTCATGATGTAGACACTGAATAAAGGTATCACTACATTCTTTGGGACAAAGGAACTAAATAATTATGCCCAGATATGTTTATTAAGAAAGGATAATGCTATTTAATGTGAAATATAAACAGACACTATTTCAAAAATAGAAACATTTTCTGTGTACATCTTCTGTTATTTATAGTTCTAAAATATGGCAGCATTCCATGTTTTTAACATCATATGGCTTAGAAACTTCACAGAGGATGCTTAGACATATTTTTCTATTCCACGATAAGTTGTACATAGTTAAAAAGTCACTAGAAAAACAGGAGCTTGGAGAAAACTCAATAAAATATTCAGAATGAATTGTCAAAGTAAAATTACAGAATTAACTTTGAAGGACATAGATATATAGTGATCATTTGAACAATACACAGTAGGATGAAAGACATTAATTTCCCATTTGTCACAGTGGGACCATAATATAGATTTTAGAAAGGATACACACAAGAAAGAAGTTACAAAGAATTAAAACCTGTGACATGTGAAGAAGTGCAGTGCATGGAAGCAATATAGTATAAGAAGACAATCTTTAGAGTAGAAAAGAAATAAATGCAGCTTGGACTCAGGTTTTTAGTTATGGGACTATGTGCAAAATATTTACCCTCTTCAAAACACAATTTCCTTGCTGGCAAAAGAAAAGTAATAATAAAAATCTCCATAGACTTTTTAGGTGCATAAGATACAAATAAATATGGTGTCTTTGTTAGGATTAGATATAGACATATCTTCAGATGTGTGCATCCCCACAGTCACATTTTGTAGTGCAGATGGAGACTCTGTTTTAATTAGGAAAGATAGCCCTTACTCCAGGCAGATGCAACTCTGTCCCCATGAAGCAAATGATGTTTAGAAGAGCTTGGAATTGATTTCAACCACCACTTGCTCTCTTGGCTGGTTTTCTATGTAAAATGAACAACTGGGGGGCACCTGGGTGGCTCAGTGGTTTAAGCCTCTGCCTTCGGCTCAGGTCATGATCTCAGGGTCCTGGAATCGAGCCCCGCATCGGGCTCTCTGCTCAGCAGGGGGCCTGCTTCCCCCTCTCTCTCTGCTTGCCTCTCTGCCTACTTGTGATCTCTCTATCAAATAAATAAATAAATAAAATCTTAAAAAAAAATGAACAACTGGAACACATGTTCAGGGCCCAGTCCACCTGGTTATATCTATATATATTCCATACAAATTTCAAATTTTATTTGGAAAACTAGCTCTATGAGATATGAATCAATTAGAGACTGTGGACTCTGAGGAACTAACTGAGAGTTTTAGAGGGGAGGGGAATGGGAGGTTGGGTGAGCCTCGTGGTGGGTATTATGGAGGACACGGATTGCATGGAGCACTGGGTGTGGTGCATACACAGTGAATTCTGGAACACTGAAAATAGAAAATTTCTAATAGAATCTGAATAGAAAAAATTGAGCCTAATATATTTCAAATTAATAACAACTTTTTAATACAGCATATTGACTGTTAACTTCAAACAATTATTGAATTCTAATTAATAGATTTGACTTTTGTAATGTTTAATTCTGAAATTATATTCTCTTATGTTCTAGGATTGCACATAATAGTAAATATATTGAAAATAATTAAAGCCATGTTTATCACTGTTGGAGAAGGGAGTTATAAATACATAAAGGGAGAGAACTAAAAACATTGTAGTATTGAACTGAAAATGGAACTACAGTTTGAATTCATGGTTTAGATATGTATGTAGAAGTAAAGAGGTTGGTATAGGTAGAAGTAGTGGTATAGGTCTAATTGATGGGGATATAGATGTGGAAACAGATACAGATAATATATACTTATACATATAGATATAGGTACACATATAAATATAGATACAGGTAGGTGAGAGGAGCTGAAAGCACCAACACTCAAAGTAACAAGGAGCACACTTAAAGCACAAATATTGGTTTTTAAATAGCATTATCTACTAAGAGGAATTTGGCCTTGCTGGAGGAATGGCTGATCTAGCTCTGGGTCAGGGAATGTACAGAATGAGCCAGGAATGTTTTATTGTAATAGAAAGGAGTAAGTCCACAATGAATGGCTAAGACATGTCTGAAGAACCTATAAATGAGTTGAAAAGGGCTTGCTTTGGCCACATCTGGGACAATTTTAGCAGCAAAAGTAATAATTATAATAATAGCTGAATATAAGCCCTTGAATAAAACAATAATCTGAGTCCTTAAAGCTGTGAATAATAACTGAAAAAACAAAAGCTTTTCCCAACAGTGGAATGCCAACTAGTAAATGTAGAAGGAATGATTAAATTAGAAAATTATTATTTTAGTGATAATTGATTCAAGAAAGAATCAAACATAAATAGTAATAATAATGGGTAAAAGTTTGATGAGTTAAGTGATATTTACATAGTGTCAAAGTATCTCTGCATACATTATTATTATATAATAGAAAAATACTATCCTAGCAGTGGTAAAGTTCCCAGACAGCACTTTAACCAAATGACCAATGTTCTCATCACCACCAATGATGGGATAAACAGACATTCTGTACCTCTTGATATGTAGTACTGAGAAGGACACAGAACCACTTCTGTGATACTTCTGTCAAACATGCATAACATGAATATAACAGCATAAAAGTTAGGCAAGCTAAAATGAGGGTCATTCTAAAGAAGAGTTGTCCTGTACTTTCCAAAAATGTCAAATCCATAAAAGAGACAAAAACAAAACACTGAAGAACTGAGACATGAAAACTGAATGCAATATGTGATTCTTGACTGAACTGAATCTTGAATCAGGGGGAAAAAAAGAGCTATAAAGAACACTATTAGGACAGTTGATAAAATTTGAACATGAACTCTGGATTAGATAACAGTAGTGAATCACTATTAAATTTTTAAAATTTTGCTAATTGTACTGTCATTGAGGGAAATAAGACTCTTTTTCTTGGGAAACACACTGTGACGCATTTAAAGGCAAAAAAAGGCATACTGTCTAAAGTAATATGGAAATGATTCCCAACCAAAAGCAAAAGCAGGAGAGCAAAAGGCTGATGTCAGCTGCTGCAATGCAAAATCCTAATCCTTTTCCCAGTTTCCAAAACTGAGACAGTTCTTACACCCAGAGCCCAGAATTTGAAGGTGAGGTTATGTCATAGTAAGAAAACATAATAGCTATTCCCCTGGACATTACACAAAAAGGTGGCCATTACCCAAAAGTAAACTGAGGAAAGGAGAATGCTCAGAATTTCCAAAGGTTGTTGGGTGAGTTTATACTGATAACAGAAGTACAAAAATAATATCATGGTCCCCTATTAAAGTGGAGGTTACAGAGGCCAGATGATAGGTCTTGTAGCCCGAGGCTATTCCACCACGGACCCAATGGGGCTATGTAAAAACTCTGGTTATTTCTCTAGTCCCTGAGTGCATAATTGGATGAATATACTTATTACTTGTTAGAACACTCACTTTAAGAGTTATAACAGTAGTAAAGGTCAAGTTTAATGCCTGAAATGGTCTTACCCAAACAGAACAGCAATTCAGAAGTAATGCCACAACTCAGGTGAACCAGCAGAGATTAGGACATACTCAGATAATTAAAGGAAGCAGAGTCATCAACCCATCTCATGCAGAAACCTAATGTAATATGATATCATTGTACTACTGTAAACTTTAAGAAATAGTAATCCTAATCACAGTTATATTGCCTAACATAGTATATTTACTAATATAAGTCAACGCATCACTTAGACTTTGTATGTGGCTACTGATATGGCAAATACATTCATTTCAACCCCATCAGGAAGCAGAAGCACAAGCGATTTGGTTTCACTTGAAGCAATATATATTCACAATATTGCTCTAGAGTTACCTTCATTCATCTGCTCTCTGTCACAAATGTAATTTCCAGAGACTTCAATCAATCATATGTATATTCTGTAGAACATAATGCTGGTCCAAGTTGATAATACTTAGACTTCTTATATCACAGAGGCAACAATGATTTTTCATTACAAGATACTGTTTGATCCAACAAGTCATAAAATTGTGGGAGATAACATCAAGTTAACAGAAGTTGAAGCAAAAAATTGCAAAAAAAAAAAAAATCTAGATGTCATGGTAAGAGTGTATGCAAGAAGATAGAAAGTAAATTTTACAAAGATTCAGGAGACTGCCACTTTAACCAATTTTTTAGGAGTCTAGGTGCCTGGTATATGCCAGGACATCCCATTAAGGTTATTGTACCTTGAACATTTTATCACTTAAAAAAAAAATCTTTGCAGACTTTGCAGGCAGAATACAACACATGTGAGAATGCTACTTCATCTTAGAAGATTGTCAGTTTTGAGTAGGGCCCAGAGTAACAGACTATTCTGGAACTAGTTTAGACTATTATAAATGGCAGATACCAAGGTGCTAGAGGTACCAATATATAAGGATGCTATATATATTCACAGTTTAGGTTGCTTAGGTTCTGGAACAAAGACATGCCATTTGTAGCAGAGGACTACTGACCATTCAAAAAGCTACTCTTGACATATTACTGGACCCTGGTAGAAAGGATATAGCTAACCATGGGCCATTGGGGGACTATGTGACTGGAACTGCTTATAATAAGCTGGGTATTTTCTGATCCACCAAATCAAAAATTTGCAGAATAAGGCATAGCAGGAATCCATTAAATGATAAAAATCATATATTCATAATGGACTTGGGTCAGTTTGGAAGGTTACAAAGTACTAAGTCAGGTAACACAGACCTATTTTATATCTACTGTTGCTGCACTGAGGACTGTCCTTCAACTCACGCCAATGGAATTTTGGGGAATTCATTATAGGCTTGGTGCAAGATGAGTTGGCTCAATATGTTGGTGCAAGTTGAAAGTTTACTACTACTACATTATATCACAGCCTCACTCAAGGGTGGTCCTCAAACACAGTGGTGAGGGGAAACCATCCCAATGAACATAGCTTCAAACAATTATTTGGTCATCAACTTGATGTGAGGGACTAAGCTGCCTGAGGTTAGAATATGCATAGAATCCTGGGCAGTGACAAATATGTTAGCTGGTTAGAAAGGTATCTAGAAGGGGCATAAATGAAAGATGATGTCCAGGAGTTCTAGGAAGTAAGCATGTAAATGGATACACTGGGGCGGTCACAACATAGGCTGATCTTTTTCTCATGTTCATGCCCACAAGAAAACATGCAACACTAGAAAGACATTGAAAAACCAAATGGTTAACTTCACCCATTCACGGAGTTCAGCTAGTCTTTGCCCTAAGCCACTTCAGTGTTTACACAATGGGGCCATAATCAGAATAATCACCGTGCCAGGGATGGAGTCTGCATGTAGGTGTAAGTAAATATTCTTGCATTCACCAAAATGTTTTTAAGGTACATCCGTGCTGTGGCATATATGAAAATTTCAATTTTTAGGGCTGAATAATATTCATACACACACACACCCCATATTGTTTACACACTCATCTGTTGATGGATATTTGAATTGTGTGCTCCTTTTGGTAATTATGAATAATGCTGCTATGAACGTTGGTATACAGATATCTGTTTGTGTCCCTGCTTTGAATTCTTTGGATATATATCTAGGAGTGGAATTGCTGAGTCCAATGGTAGCTCCATGGTTAACTTTTTAAGGAAATGACAAACTATTTTCCACACTGGCTATGCCATTGTACTTTCCTACCAATGATGCACTAGGATTCTAATATCTTCACAACCTCACAAACACATGTTTTTTGACTTCTGTAAAAAATTATAGTCATCCTGGTAGGTATGATGTGTTCTCTCATTGTGGTTTTGGTTTGCATTTCCCTAATGACTAAGAAGTTTAGCATCTTTTCTTCTGCTTAAAGGTCATTTGTATATCTTCTCTGGAGAAATGTCTATTCAAGTCCTTTGCCTGGCTTTTAACATCATTGTTATCAAAAGATGCCATTATGAGAGTGGCACAGAGGCTAGAGTTGTAAAAGACATTTATAATCCATATAGCTGATAGAAGAGTAGCTTACTGAATAAGTAAATGAAAAACTTCTAAAAATCAACAGCAAAAATCCCAACGACCAAATAGAAAATTGGGGTAAAACTGAACTAGCACCTTAAATCTCCCCTCCTTCCAAAAGGGATGTCCAAGTGGCCAGTAAACATTAAATATGCTCAATTAACTAGTAACCAACTAAATGCAATTTAAATTAAAATTATAATGAGATATTACTAACATTTAAGAATCACTTGTGTGTATACACACATACACACACACACACACACACACACACACACACAACCAGGTATTGTGAAGGATGTATGCAGTGGGAATTCTATTAAAGTATTGGTAAGAATATAAATTTGAAATACAGTTTGATATTATCTACCAAAAATTGAAGATATTCTTGCTCTATGACTCAAGAAATTTCACTTTTATATCTCTACCTAAAAGAAGTGTAGGCATGTATATAGCAAGCAACATATATAAAAATATGCTTGGCATCATTATTTGTAGTATCTCAAATTGGAAAAAATCCCAAATTCACTGAAAAGTAAAATGGATAAATAAATTGTGGCAAGTTAAACAATGAAATACTATGAAACATAAACATGAATGAATTAGAACCATATGCATGTTTCCCATAAATATAATGCTAGACTTCTAGATTATTCCATTCAAACAACATAAAAACATCAGGTACACATAAATCATACCATTTAAGATTACTTTCTTAGTAAGTAGAACTATAAAGAAAAGAAGAAAATAGCTACTGTAAAATTGAGGTTATCATTTGAGGAGAGAAGTAGTGATTATGACAAGGTCTGAATGAGTTTTTTAGGTTGCTGGCTTTATTTTATTCCTTGATCTTGAAGGTCATTGAGCAGAAGTTCACTAAAAATTGAGCTGTTAATTCCTGCTTTATACATTGTCCTCCATGTATATTATAATTAATAATAAAATGACTAAAATACAAAATAGTTGGTTAAAACATAATCCTCTAATATTTGGAATTTCTCTAATTATAGAGAAATGCTTTTGTCAAGAACAAGGAAGTTATAAATGTACTTGCCAATGACAAGAGATAGACTTCAGTGACTGGTGGCTGAAAATTGTGATCAGTGCTGGAAGGGTTTTGCTTATATTATCATCTACATTTCATACCAGTTTGTTTTGGGCTACCAGAAATGGATGTCTTCGTGACAACAGGAAGGGAGGGTTTAGTAAAACTGGATAGATTTCTCCCGTTGACCTTCAGGGAAAGAAAACTCAAGAACCCTAGAATATATATGACAGTGTAAAAGATTGCACAGCAACCTAAGTATGATTTCTTTTATGAGGAATTAGTTACATCTTTTTTTTAATCATAAGGATATATCCCTCACACAACCTCTGAGAAAATAGTGATGCAGATTTAAATACATATGAACCTGAGAGGATTAGATTTCCTTCAGACCAATCTTGTTGAAGGTCTGCCAGTTAGATAGAGATAAAGAGCTAAAGTTACAACAGAAAAGTTGCTTCCTTGGGATAACCCAAAGATACAGATGTTGTGAAAAGAAGGGCCATCTGTATCCCAATGTTTATAGCAGCAATGGCCACGGTCGCCAAACTGTGGAAAGAACCAAGATGCCCTTCAACGGACGAATGGATAAGGAAGATGTGGTCCATATACACTATGGAGTATTATGCCTCCATCAGAAAGGATGAATACCCAACTTTTGTAGCAACATGGACAGGACTGGAAGAGATTATGCTGAGTGAAATAAGTCAAGCAGAGAGAGTCAATTATCGTATGGTTTCACTTATTTGTGGAGCATAACAAATAGCATGGAGGACAAGGGGAGATGGAGAGGAGAAGGGAGTTGAGGGAAATTGGAGGGGGAGATGAACCATGACAGACTATGGACTCTGAAAAACAATCTGAGGGTTTTGAAGTGGGGGGGGGGTGGGAGGTTGGGGGAACCAGGTGGTGGGTATTATAGAGGACACGGATTGCTTGGAGCACTGGATGTGGTGAAAAAATAAGGAATACTGTTATGCTGAAAATAAATAAATTAATTTTTTAAAAAAAGAAAAGTTGCTTCCTAAAATGAAGAAAACACTTTTACAATAATTTAAATAGTCATTGGGTATTTCCTGCTAGACACTTCCTGTGTGCATTCACTTAAGTTAACTCATTCAATATTTATGATCAATCAATGGAATGGGAATTATTTTCTAAGCTTTACAGTTTAGGATATTGAAACTCAAAGTATAAGTATCTTCTGTTAACATACACTAAGGAATTGGAATGTTCAGATTTTAAATAGTTCTTTTGATCCTAAGATCATTTGTTCTTGTGCCTATCTGCTACTTTCAGATACCATGGTGTCGGGGTTTATTAGTCACAATATAATTAGGGCAAAAGAAGTCTTGTCATGTAGGGCAATAAAGGTAGTTTTATATGGAATGCTAGTCTCAAGTTGTTAGAAGAGCTGATGAAACAACAGAGAAAGGGGAGACAGCCCAGAGATTCTCAAATACAAGAAGCTGCTGCAATTACTGAGGCTGTAGGGACAATAGAAGGAGCTGATGTTACCAGAGCCCAAGCTCTGAGTTCCTTTGACAGAGCTGGAAACTTGGAGGAGGGGCCGTTTGAGGGGCAGCACAGCTGGCTAACAAGGGGAATCTGGCAACATAGAGGGGTGTTTATCTGACAGGAGATGGTGTTGTAGAATGAGCTACAAGTTGGGGTCTGGGACTGCAGAGGAAAGCGTGGCTTGTAGGAGCTGCAACCACAGTGTTGCTGTAGACAGTAATAAAAATACCTCCAGAGCCAAAGTCAGGAAGGAAGACAAACCTTGGCTTCTCACCTCCAGTCTCCAGCCATTGCTTTCCATTGGCGGGGCCCAAAAGAAAGCAATTTGGCAAGGATCTAGGAAATGTAGTTTGCAGAGGTCTTTGGTCTGTGGTCTCTGATATAGAGGAGAGCATAGCAAAATGGGAGATGGAATGGACCTGAGTGAAGAGGAAAAACTGTCAAATCACAAGACTAGCTTTCTAGCCTACACAAATTAACCCAGCCCCAAGGGGAGATGGAGAATAGAAATTGCCTAAAGTAAACAAGCAGGTTTATGTTAGAATAATTAATTTAATATGTAATATTTATTCTGTTTCCCAAGAAAATAAATCATCTTGTTACTTGAATAAATCCATACTTGCTGTTTCAGTTAGCAAGAAATCTAAATAAATAGGGTTGCACCAAAAGGATGATAAAACAAGCTGAAACATAACAAGCAAAGAAAGGTGCCTGTTATCATATAAGATTGATTAAAAAGCATCAAGTAGAGGAATGGGGAGAAGAGTCTAAAAATAAGACTATATCTTAGCATTGCCTGTTAATGTTCACAAGGGACATTGATTTGAATGATAATTCCAATTGTTGGTTTTGCTAATGTCTGAATAGTGCTTTCAGAAATCAATTCTTTTGTTATATAAAGTAGCAGCTTATAATTAGGGGGGAATTCACATTTGAAACAAAAGAATTGATTTCTAATTCTAGGTGGTGGAAAAAATAGATAACACCAAGAAATTCAAGACAAAAAAAAAAAAAAAAGAGAAAAGAAAAAGAAAGACGCTGTGACACACAAATGCAAAAGAAATGGGAAAAATATGGGGTTGTTTTTTCCTTAGAATACAGAAGTGATACAAAGCATGTGTTTTCTTTTCTATTCTTTTTTCGTAATTATCCATACTGATAAAATCTAGAAAGAGGGATACCAGAAATATCTGCAGAACATTTTATACATAAATTTCCTTGTAAGTATCTAGCCTGGGCTATTCAATAAAAGTTTATGGGATGAGATAAGAGCTATATCTGTTCTATCCAGTACAGTAGCCACTGGCCACATGCGGCTATTAAGCACTTGAAATTGGCTCTCATGGTTGAGGAACTAAATTTCACATTTGATTTAATTTTAATTACTTTTCATTGAAATTTAAATAGCACATATAACCAATTTTGGGGCAGCACAGAGCAATATCATTGTTCAAATTTGATAGAAAAATGTTTTCCTTCCACGATGAGTAACCAAGAAGGGGCAGTTTGGGAGCACTGAGGTAAAAAAATGATTCTTTCTTACCAATCAGAATAGCTAAATTATCCCTGGTGAGCTCACAGTCAAATTTTCCATATTTATGCACCTTCTAAATTGATAGTTATTCTACATAGAATTCTATTTAAAATAGAGTGTACACACTTCCAGGACAAAGATGGTCATTTGTTTCCTACTTTATTTCCTTTAGTGTCTGCTAGGAAACTATGATAAAAACTAGAGACTAAATTAATATTTTCTGATAGCATTTTGAAGAACCCAGAAAACTCCATTTAAATCTATAGTGGAAGACTGAAAGCAAAACGTAACTAAAATATAGAGGCGGCCACTTCCCCTCATTCTCTTCATTTCCATTCATTCAGGCGCAGCCACTTTCCCCATCTCCAGCACTGTCACTTTGGAATCCTCATCTCTTGCCTAGATGATTGCAGTGATCTCCTAACTGGTGTTCTGTTTCTATCCTTTCCTCCTTACAGTCTCTTTTCAAAACTGTGGCTAGCGTGATATTTTAAAACAAAAGTTAGATCATGTCACTTCTTTGCTCAAAACCTTCCAGTGACTCCGTTTTATTCCGAGTAAAAGTTAAAGTTTGCAATGGACCTTGAGGTCCTACCTGTCTCCACCCGCTCCACTGCTTCACTTTCCTTCCTCTGTTCACTTTGCCCCAGCCAGACTGGCCTCTTTGCTTTTACTCTCAAACAGGTGGCACCCTCATGCCTTTAGGCCTTTCACAAGCTGTTTCCTCTGCCTCCAACTTTCTTCAGCCAGAGAGTATTGTCTGTCTTCTACATGATGGCCTCCTTCTTCTCTCAGTTTTTGCTCAATTCTCCTTCCTCAAAGATGCTACTCTGACAACTCTATTTAATTCTGCCCCGTCCCCAGTATTCCTCAGCCCTCCTGATTTCCCCGACTTTGTTCTTCTTGGTTTCTCTTTTTCTACAGTACTCATCAGCTTTAACATCCTAGAGCAATTATTTATTTACTATGTTTATTTTTCACTGGCTACCTTCCTCTGGTAGAATAGAAACTCCAGGAAGGCAGCAAATGCTGCTTGTTTTGTTCACTGATATACCCCAAACACTTGGAAAAGTGCCTAACATACAGTAAGCACTTTATAAAAGTATATTAAATACATCAGTAAATGTTTATTAATCACAATCACATATCTATGATTCATATATATAGAATGATTTTAATGAATGAAACTTTTGTGAGTAAATACATTTGATTGTTAATGTAATATGAAAATTGCCATGTCAGAATTTTTTAAATGAAATGTCATAAAGTTTCTTTAGTAAATGTTAATTTGTTTCAGAGTGTTTTAGTAGTGATATAAAATCCTAGATGTGTTCAATTGGGCTGAGATAATGTTATTAGAGAAAAATCTAATTTTCTTGACACCCAACCAAGTCCTTCTATCTTTAATTTTAATACTTACAGCACTTCATTAAAATGCACGTTGTACTTAATTTTCCAGGAAATTTCAGAGCATAAAAGAAGTATGTGTATTCAAAGCAATTTCCAGTTAAACTAGTTGAAATTTTTAGAAAGTAAGCCCGTGTCTTTTTATAAAGAGACCATTTCTTTTCTAGATGTGAGACTGCCATTGGCATGCTTGTAAGGGTCAATGTAGCTCAGAAGAAACACCTTTAGCCTTTTCTCGGGGTGCCTACTGCCTAAACCCATTATCACATTCTGTATCCTCTTTAAGTTGCTGGTATTGATTTCAAAGGCCAAAGCAGACCTTGTATTCTCATAACACTTGACCACTGCTGATAGCTGTGAGAGGAAAACTTGCTGTTTTTAGAGACTCTGTTTCAATGTACACATCCCATTTCCATCGCTCTTTCTTAAAAGAATTATATTACTGACAAATTTAACTTTGAGCCCATAATAAGCCTTGGAATATTTTTCTGGCAACTGCTTCAGAGCTGGTTATTTCTGATTGTGTAGTCATGGAAATCATGTTTTATCCTTAAAATTATCCTATACTTATCAATGTTAAAATTAGCAGTTTTTCTCTCTCTCTACTTGTGAAGGTCAATTTTCCCTCTTGTTGGAAAGGCTATTTCACAACCTTTGTCAAAGCTGCTATTTCCAGCAAAATTTACTATCTACTATAACCCATCTCTAGTCCCACATGGGTATAAACCCTTTGAGGACAAGGTTATGTCTCCTTCATTTTTGTATTCCCTACAGAATTTAACACACAACAGGTGCTCCATTCCAGGTAGCACCAACATAAGCTATAATCTTCTGGACTAGTCTCCTCACCTCTGGTTTCTTCATAACTGACTTGGACTGCAGACATAGTAAATTACTTGTAAGTAGCTAAATCCAAACTCTTCTATCTGCCAACACACATGCTATTCCCTCTCCCTGGAATGCCCTTCACCCATATCTGCCTGGCTCAATCCTGTACATCCTTCCAGATTCATTTCATACATCACCTTCTCTACAAAGGCCCTTCTGATGCCTCAGGGTGGGACTGTAACCTTGTGACTAAGGACTCAGACTCGGAAATCAAATGGCTGGGGTTGGTTTATTTTGCCTTTTACGAGGTGAATAACTTAAGGAAATTTTTTGAACCTCTCTGTACCTCAGTTTACTCAACTGTAAAGTAAGGAAAATAATTGCATCTTTTTCATAAGGATGTGAGGATTAAGTAAGTCAATACATATATAAAGAGCTTAGAATAGGACCTGTCTCATTGTAAGCAGTACATAAATGTTAGCTTTTATTAGTAGTATAGTAGGTATATTGACATTGCTAATCTGTTATCCACTCTGGTCCCTAAGCAGATTTCAGTACATAATTTTATTATTGCTGTTTAAAGTTGATATTTTTTATAAAGATATAATTGACATATAACATTATATTGTGGAAGGATCACCACAGTAAGCCTAGATAACAACCATCACTATACATAATTACAAATCATTTTTTTTTCTTGTGAGGAGAAGTTTTAAGGTCTACTCCCTTAGTAAGTTTCAAATACACAATGCAGTATTATTTACTATAGTCACCATGCTGTATGTTACATCCCTGGGGCTTATATATTTTATAACTAGAAGTTTGTACCTTTGACCATCTTCACCCATTTTGCTCTCCCAGCCCCACCCTCTGCCTCTGGCAACCTCCAATCTGTTCTGTGTGAAGTTCAGGTTTTTTGGTTTGTTTTTGTTTTTTAAACAATTCTTGATTATTTTTGCCTCCTGGCCAAACCATGAGCTCACTGAGGTAAGATACTTTCAGTCAGTCATCTGCTGGATTTGGCACAGTGCTGAATATTCAATAGAGCACAATAAATATTTTTTACAGTGACTAAATAAACTGAACTTTTTAAGGAAACACACAACATCTCTAATGATTAGTTCCTAATATATGCTCAAGGAATTCATGATGATTTGGAAGTATCATGCTTAAGGAGCTGTGTTTATAGTAATCTTTCATCAGTTTCAAGAACTGTGCTAGTCACTGTACTCAAGATAATGCTTTTGTTTAAAACAATGCTGTGAAATAGATAGTGTTAAGACGTGAGGAAGCTGAGACCCAGAAGAGGGTCAAGTAATTTTTTGATTGGCATTGAGAAACTCAAGAAGATAACAAACACCTTGTTTCCTGACAATTCCATATTCATTCAACTGACCATTCTACTTTCACATTTACCACTTATCAGAAAAAAAAAAAAATCTTCAATCATCAGTGTTTCCTATTGAAAGTGATACTTCTTGAAGTATTATTTCACTATGTCTGGATAATAGTCAACACCTGATGTATGCAAGCAACTTCTATTAATGTCAGTAGAAACACAGGGTGTTTGAAATATTTTTTTTCCTTAATGAACTGTTTTGCATGAAACCTTAATGCTGAAATAAATTACTTTAGACAGCTAGGGCCTTACACCTCATCTGTGTTCATGGTCCATTCTCCGTGTTTAGAAACAACATGTTCCTCCGACCCTTAAAGATTTAATTTTTATAATGATAATTTGTTACTAACCCATTTTATTATAACTAAAAAGCCACTGCTGTTGCAACTTAATCACTAACATTTAGCTATAGTAAATTATCTCAAACTGAATTCAAAGATATAAAAAAAGTGACATGTTTATTCATTCATTAATGTGACTTCTTGGAAAATCAGACATGTTTCCTGAGGAACCTGAATGAGGAAGCATGTAGCCCCAGGACGTGCTGGCAGCTATACTGGTTCTAAGATTAAGAAAGAGTAACTGACAAATAGATACAGAGAAACCAGCTATATCAGGTGGGCTGGCTACATGCACCTAAAATCACTTCTGTAAAATTAAATAGAAGAGAAATTAATTAAAAGAGTGTTAGTAATTCAAAGAATCAAAGGAAAGACTGGAGAACCATGCTCAGGAAATAAGAAGGAACCAAAGATTTGAGTAATATTGCAGAAAAAAAAATCTGATTTTCAAATGTATCTGAAGCTGTTGTTCTCCATATCCTTCACATAGCCAGATACAGGCAGCTAAACAATGAAACTCCTTTTCCTTCAAGTCTTTAGCTCAAGATATGCAATCCTAAGAGGATAGAATCTGCGTGTTGATTCCTAAGCTCTGATCACCAGGAGATGGGTTACAAGAGATTTTACCTCTAAGCTTCTGTTATTGGGAGATGCTATCACCTGCCGAGAAGCACTGAGTAGGGTTCCCTGAAAGTAGAATGGTTCTTCATTTTCTGAGCAGCTAAAAATGACAAATGACAAATGTACATTCTATAAAGTCCCATTTATATTGTTTAAACTGAAGGCAATCAGAGTATGCGGCCCTAAAATATGTCACTCTGGCATAAAGATTATTTTGAGCTGAGGGCAACTGACAATCAACAAATTCAGGAAGAGTTTTCTGCCATCATCTTATCTTCCTAAAAAGCAGGACATGAATTTACCTTTGAGGAAGGTGATCCCTCCCACAGTCACAGAATGAGGGAGAGAAGAGGAATTCTTATCAACTAGAGTTGATATCAGTGTCAACTGGAGTTGACATTAAGATGAGTTTGTGTAAACCTATCTCACTAAAATAGCCTTTATCTTCCATTATTTCTATCATATATTTCCTAGTCAATCCCTCATAATAAATAAATTATTATAATTGAAATCTAACCCCCTCTTTCCCTTGTTAAAAGGGTATGTAAGCCCTCAACTCTAACTACCTCTTTGAGTTTCACTTATTTTCTCTGAACTCCTGTGTATGTAAATTTTAATGAAAGTTGTGTACCTTTTTTCCTGTTAGTCTTTTATCGCTTTAATTGACAAAGCCCCAGGTGCAGAATCTAAAAGGGTAGAGGAAAAGCTTTTCCTCCCTAAAAAGACACATGTAGAGTCTCACTTAATGCTATTTTCTTCTGTGCAGTGTGATTATATGATTTATTAGATTAACTTTTTGGCTTAAGCTTGTTTTCTTCAAATTAATCTGTTGTTTTTACACTAAAGAGTTCTTATTAGTATTCAGGGTTTCTAAATTTTCTCCATGGGGGGGCATATTCCAGAGATCCAAAAACCACTCTACCTTAACTTTGAAGAATGGGGCTCCACTTCTAAATTTTTAGTAGGATTATCATTATCCAACTATATATTGTGACCCAGTAAAATTGTTTGCTTAACTGGAATTCCCTATGTCACTGTCTGGGTTTGGCATTATCATGTTCTTTCTATCTTTGGGCATATGCTACCCAGGACCAACACACAACTTCAGATGGAACCAATCATATTGAGCATCCAGCTGCCAGACATGGAGTACATAGCCTATGAGACTAGCCAAACGTGGCAATCCTGACACTACCTCTTAATATTTGGTCACTACTTGGATTATTTTTATCCTTTTTTTTTTTTCAAAAAATATTTCATGTATTTTTTTATAACTTTTTTTTTAAAGATTTTATTTATTTATTTGACAGAGAGAGATCACAGTAGGAGAGAGGAAGGGAAGAGATTACAGAGAGAGGAAGGGAAGCAGGCCCCCCGCTGAGCAGAGAGCCTGATGTGGGACTCGATCCCAGGACCCTGAGATCATGACCTGAGCCGAAGGCAGCGGCTTAACCCACTGAGCCACCCAGGCGCCCCTCATGTATTTTTTTTTACAAAAATTTATGTGATTAAATTCAAGATGAATTTTTAAGAAACTTGTGAATTAAAGTGGACTTAAAATTTAAAGAAAAGATGATTAGCTCCGTAAAATAGAGTCATCCTTTTTTTTTAAGTATTTTTGTTAAGATTTTATTTATTTACGTGTGAAAGAGAAAGCAGAGGAAAAGGGAGAACCAGTCTCCCTGCTGAGCAGGGAGCCCTATGTGGGGCTCCATCCCATGACCTTGGGATCATGACCTCAGTCAAAGGTAGATGTCTAACCAACTGAGCCACCCAAGTGTGCCTAGAGTCATCCTTTTGTTTTCAATTTTCTAGCACCCAATCTGTAAATGGGAAGTGGTCATTTACACAGGGAATGTTGTCCATATATTAAAAACAAAACAATTTCTTATGGGAAGCAAAACTATTCATGGAACTCAAACCTGACATGATCCCTGCATTATTAGTTCAGATCCTGGGAGAAACAGACACCAAGACAAATTGAACAAGGCAGAGATCTAAATGACAGTGAAGGAATGGGTGAAGGGAACTGAAAAAGGCTTAGAGAGCTATCCAACCATAAGGGAATTTCAGCTCCAATGGAGGAGAGATGGAAGAATGGAAGGTTAGGTAGGAAAAGTCTTAAATGCAGTTCAGTTTCAAGAAAGTTTCAGCAAGCCTGATGGGTAGTCCTCGAGTCAAAGTAGCTTATTACAGAAGTCCTGTACATTGCAGGATTTCCCCTGACTTAGTATCCCTGTTGCATGCTATTATTGGCTAGAAGCAACCTGTGGGAAGTGCAATGATCGATTCAGAAATCTACAGCCGGGCCACTAATCAATTATGCTCCCTGCAGTAAGAGAGCTGTGAATAGTGTTTTCATGGATGCCATACCCCCACCTTCCTTTTGATGGGTCTGAAAATATGATGACTACTAAATGTAAATGATTTACTTGAACCAAGCCTGAAAGTTTATGTACCTTGGAAACTGACACTTCCCAATTATTTTAACCTTCATGACGAGCTGGATTTGCCCTTACTCTGATTATACTAGCAATGAGTTTTATAAATCTTGAAAAATGAGAATCCATGCCCCATGGAACTGGCATTCTAGTGAAGGTTGTAGATGTGTCAGCAATGAAATATAGCACAAAGTGAAAGGAAATGATTGTTTAATAAAGGTGTAAACAATGTATTGTGTAAGGGTAGGGAGGAATGGGAGATTTCACAAAGAGTTGACATTTCATAAGAGACTTTACAGGTGAGTAGTGTTCCAATGCAGATTAACTGAGAGTAACTCAATTCATTTGCATTTACTGTTTGAAATAATGAGGGTTAATGAGTTAATGTATATCTGTAGCTCTCAAGCTTTAGTGCACATCAGAATCATCCACTCCAACCCACTGAGTTTCTGATTTAGCAGGTTTGGGAATGGAGCTTGAGAATTTGTATTTTTAACAAACTCCAGGTGTGGCTGATGTTGCTGGTTTGAGTAACGCGCTTGGAAAACCAAGAAAGTTGTACAAGAATAGCTGTTTTTTAGAATATGGGTTACCCAAATAATTGCTCTCATACTTTTCTCTCTTTAGTTAACCTTGAATGTGTCATCATAGGGTAATTATTAAGAGTACAGGATCTTTTGTATCAAGCGACTGTGGGTTTCATATAGGAATTCTTGGGCTTGTTTGTTTTTGTTTTTGGTTTTTGGTTTTTGGGTTTTTTTGGTTTATTTGTTTTTTTAATTCATCATCTCCCATACCTCTGGCCATTGGAAATCCTTCATCAGTTTCTGTCCTTATAGTTTTACCTTTTCCAGAAGGTTATATAAATGGATCAATATAGTGTATAGAATTTGGAGCCTAGCTTCTTTCACTTACCAACATGCATTTGACATTTATCCACATTCTCGCAAATGTCAGTATTTCATTAATTTGTATTGCTGAATAGTAGTATGTATATGCTACATTATGTTGATCCATTTACCAGGTTAAGGACATTTTCATATTTCTAAATTTTGGTATTATAAATAAAGCTTCTGTTAATATTCATAAATATAATAATTTAATTTAAGTAAATATCTAAGAGTGGAGTTTTTGGGTCATATGGCAAATGTATGTTTAACTTTATGAGAAACTACTGAACTGTTCTCCTAAGTGGCTGTACCATTTTGCATTCCCACAACAATGCATGAGAGTTCTAGTTGCTACACATCTTTGCCAAGATTCAATATTGTCAGTTTATTATTATTTTTTAATTTTAGCTATTCTAATAAGTATATAATGGTATTTCATTGTTGTTTTAATTTAAATTTCCCTAATGATTCATGATGTTGCTATCTATTCATGTACCTAGTTGCAATCCATATACCTTAGGTCAAACTTTGCTTTAGTATTTTTTTTTTTTTTTTGTATAGATAACTTACAGCAGTCTACTCTCAAGTAATATTTTATCACTTCACTTATGGTAGAACCTTAAAATAGTACAGTTTATTTCCCTTCTGTCCTTTGTGTTATTGTTGTCATACACTTTATTTTTACATGTTATAAATATCACAAAACACTGTTGCTATTTTTAATTAAGCCTTCAATTATCTTGTAATGCAATTTAGCACATAAGAGAAAATCATTTTGTATTTATTCACGTATTTCTCTTTTCTGGTGTTTCATCCCTTTGTATAGAGAAAGATTCCTATGTGGTTCACTTCACTCTTTCTGAAGGACTTCTTTCAAAATGGCATGTCTGCTGGTGGTGAATTACTTCACCTTTTTTATGTTTGAATAAATATTTCACTTTTATTATTGAAATATATTTTTACTGGTTATAGTATTCAAGGTTGATTGTTATTTCAGTATTTGAAAGATATTGTTCCACTGTCTTCTCATAGGTACTGTTCCTCCAAACAAGTCTGTTGAACTTCTCATATTTGTTTTTCTCTGGAAAATGTGTTCTCCCCTCTTAACCACTGATTATAAGTGATTTCATTATGATTTGTCTTGGTGAAGTTTTATGAATTTTTTCCTTGGGGTTTGAGCATTTTAAATTTGCTTTTAAGCTTTGTTAAGCAGGACCAGATAAGCCCTTGGCCTAGGTATTATCTTACCCCCAAAGTGAGCCAATACCCTTTTGCACAATGCACCTGATTCTTCATAAATTATGTTTTCTACTTAGGTTGTTGAGACCACCAATAATTCCTGCTCCATTTAAGCTGTGGAGATTTTTATGCCTGTTTCTTTCATGTTACTCTTTCCTTGGTTTCAGGTTGCTTCCTCACATGTATATTCTGATTAATACTCAGATGAAGCTCAGAGAAGTGAGACTTTCTGCAGATCTCAGCTTTCTCTCTCAGCAACTCTCTCTTCTCCTTTACTCTGCCTTGTGAACTCCAGATACTTTGATCTTCCCAAATTCCCAAGTTCATCTCTTCAATTCAGGTACACTGCTAGGCTCACCCTGGCTTTCACTACCCTGTGCTCTGGTCTGAAAACTCTGTCCAGGTATTATTCTGGGTGATCATAAACTCACTTCATTTGTTTCCCCTCTTTCAGAGATCATTGTCCTATGCTGCCTGTTGTCCAACATTTGAAAACTAATGGTTTATATTTTTTCCACTCTAAGTTTTTTAAGACAGAAAGGTAAATCTAGTACTTCCTCCCATCTATTTTTTTTTTTAAGATTTTATTAATTTGAGAGAGAGAGAGAATCAGAAGGGCTCGGGTCAGAGGGAGAAGCAGACTCCCTGCCAAACAGGGAGCCCGATGCGGGACTCAATCCTGGGACTTCAGGATCATGACCTGAGGTAAAGGCAGTCGCTTAACCAACTGAGCCACCCAGGTGCCCCTCCCCCTTCTGTCTTGACTAGAAGCTTAAATGTTTATTTTATTTCCTTCTTATTTTACTTTGTTATTTTCTATAGTATTTGTCATGGTATTTACTTCACCAGGTTGTTATAAGAATTATGTAAAAAATGTATAAACAATTTGGCACAGTGTTATGAAAGGAAACAATCTCTTCATTTCTGTTTTGTCACTCACTTCAATCACATTCTTACTATTTAATAAGGAATTCATATTGTTTCCAAGCTATCATTTTAAAAAACATAAACAGGTTATTCCATGTTTGAAAATATAAAAATCTGGGTAATTGAAATGTGATTTTCAAGATATACTAGATTATAAACTTTCTAAATTAATTTTCAAATAATGATATCCCCTATTGAATGTTGGCCTCTAGAAAGACATTATTACATAAACATATTTTATAATAATTGATTTTTAATACTCAAGAAATCCAATTTTTATAAAATTCAGTAAACATTTCCTTAGTCATGTAACTGTTTATACCATTTGTATAAGAAGATTATATAAACTTCTACCATTATAGATTTATGTATACATGCATATTTATGTGTATATGGACTTTTATGATCATTAATTTTTTAAATTATCTTTTAGGTTCCATTTCCTTACACTAACAAGAAAAAGTATGCTTAAGGTTTTTAGAATAAGTTTTAATAAAAACAGGATAGGTACACTCTATTGACTCTCTCTCTAGCTAATATTTTCCTCATAGAATGTATGGACTTCGCAATGTGTGTTTCTCACAACAATTTATTTCAGTTAATATTCATATGGCAAGATTAAATTTTACTTCCATCAGACTCATTAAACCTTTAAATTTTGTAACAAAAAGATATTTAGGGTAAATATTTTCCAAATATAACCAGTACACCATCAGAATCACTTAGTCATTTTGAAAAGAACATATAGCTTCCATAAAGGTAACATAAAAATTGGGTGTTGTACGTGATAAGAAAAGCAAGGCATCATAGCATTATTACAACCATGCCATTGCTTATTAACTCTACCATATTATCCTTTTTTTAATTAGAAATTTTGGTTAACCAATTTGGTTAAGTCTGTCATTTATATGTATATACTTCTACTATGCTTCTGTTATACTTTAACAAATTAGACTAGGTTTTAGGGTGATGAGAAATATATTTCCCATTACAAACAATGGGAAAGCATCTCCTAGTTAGCATTTCCACTTAGAATATTTCATTTCAGGAATGTATTACTGATGTTATAGTGGGAAATATCTGTATTATAAGGATCCAGAGCTTTGTTCAGGCAAGTGTTCTGGACATTATTAACAATCGTGCCCCTAACTCTCATCATGAATTTTGTGGGAAATTGTACTTTTCCTTTTTTCTCATAAAATTATTTTAAAGGCATGTTAAAGTTTGTTGTTCATTTTAAAAGGAGCTATTCTTTTTTTTGTATTCTCTTTCGTTTTCAGAAAACAAATTTGCTTATGCTGATGTGAGAGAGACCAGATACTAAGAGAATCTGGTAAAAGAATCGAAGAAACTTTTGGCAAATTCCAGCAGTTTTATAAACATACGTATAATATTAGTGCTTACATATACATTTGGTATAGTTATAATTTTAAAGTTATAAATGACTAATAAATTGAAAAAAATAAAACATGATTCCTATGTTATTGTTCTGGAAGCAACAAGATGGCAATAATTAAAACATTTCTGTGACTACGTTACTTTCTGTGAGATTATCCCCTGTCTTCCCGATTAAACTGTGAGCACACATTGAGTTACCGGTGTTTAACTTATGTGTTTCATGCAACATCTAACATATGAAGTACTCAAGCTGGACGATTGATAGGACTATAAATGAACTGATTAGGAAATCTCGAGCTCCTCAATGACCAAATGACTGATTTAATGTTCCAAAAATTCTACTTTCTTTAAATGGATTACATTCTCCTGAGCTTTTATTTAACTCCATAAAAACATCTCAACTTCCATTCTTAGGTCTTTGCATTTAATGTTATCTCTGCTCAGACTGTTTGTACAACCTCTGTCCATCTGCTTAGCTGTCTCACTTCTTTTCTACCTGATTAATCTCTCCTCCTCTGAGAAGCCTTAATTAACTGGTCACTGTATCTAAAATATCACCCATCACTCATGCTGACCCAAGATTCTATTTTTTTGAAAGCTACTTAAGAATATGATATGTTCTCATGTATATGTGTATGTATAGCGTATAATGCATATTTGTGAAACACACACACACACACACACACATTTAATTTGTTGTTTGTTTCTCCCACTGGAATGTAAGCTCCTTGACAGTAGCAATTGTTTTTGATAACCACTTTCTCCCCAAGGTACAGAAAAACGAAGGACACAGAGGACATATTTGATTAATATTTTTCAAGTGAATGAACAGGTAAAGTAAAAAGTGGGTGATACACTTCATTACCAGAAGCTTCATCATCAAGACTTTCAGTAATGTAGATACATCTGTTTTCAGGGATAGGGTAGGCATGCCTATAAACAACTGCCTGTTAGAAATCATCTAGATATGTGGGATAAATATTACCAACAGGTATTTAATTACATAGCTGAGCTTTTGGGAAACTAAGGGAAATCCCCAGTACGAACAAAAATGAAGAAGCACCTTGAAATCAAGTAGTACAATGGAGCTGAAACGATACTATTTGGGGGATTTTTTTGTCTTTCTCAGAATCCAAGACACTTGCACCTCCACAACTGGGGAAAGAGAAGAAAATAGGCCTTGTCTCCTAGCAGGAATGAAACAGGGAACAGGAAAATGTGGAACAAAAAAGACTCCAGACCAAGCCAAGATCTATACCTTCGATGAAAGCATGAATTAGACAAAAACCAACCTCCTGTCAAGGCCAGTAATAAGTAAAATGATCTATCTAGGCTTGGGATCTGGGAAAATAAATTTTAAGGGTCCTACTGAGATTTCACAACTTCATTCCTACCTTCACTTAGGATATGAGGTCCTATTTTTGGTACCCACATACTCCATAACACTCCATGCCACAAAATTAACTTAAAAAGATCTCTGAGTTGGTAGTAACTTGAGCGACCTCACAAAAGTAAATACATTGCATTTCTAGAAGAAGATAATCTCAATAAGGGCCCACAGGCTGTCCTCATATAAAGATTCCTTGAATTGAAGCTCAGAACTAAAAAATACATAGCAGAAAAAGAAACAAGGTATCACAAGCAAAAGTGAGGAGGGAAGAAAAAGACAGATTTTGATGATCAAGAAATTGTGATATTAATATTAGGGAGTAAAGATGATAAAATAAATGTGTGTAAATGTTTAAAGAAATAAAAATGAGAACTTTCTGAAGATAACTTTCACATTTAGGAATTACAATACAAAAATATACAAAATAATATTCTATGTTGCTAAGGAATATATAAACATGGTGATAAGAAAATGGAAAACATTATTATAAACATTAAATTCAGGATAATGATATTTCTGTGAAGTAAGTAGAGGCAGAAAAAATTATGTGATATCAGATGATATCTTGATAGAAGCATAATTTGTATTTTAGGAGAACTAATTTCAAAGCCCAGAATTAATATTTCTTAGTTGGTCAGGCATAATTTTTAAATTATCTGTGATATAGCTTTTGGAATTGCATTCAGTAATTAAAAAATTTAGATCATGGACAGAAACATTCGAGCTCTTCTAAAATGAGAATTTACAATTGTATAATGATTGTGGTTATCTTACAATTTTTACAATGTCCTTCTTTCTCAGTTGACTAGACACAGTAATGGTGTTAGGGATCTCAGGTACTCAAGGCAGTTACCATATCATTTTGCACACCACCAATCCTCATGCCCAACTTCATTTTAAGACTGTAAGTGTATATAGATAAAGATGGACAAAGCACAATTGAGTGGTATGATAATGATCCTAAGTAAGATTTATGTAACCTGGAATTGGTCAGAATTTCCAAATCAAAATGGTTCTGTTAGAACTACTTTAATATTTCATACATATTTGACTTGAAGATAGAATGAAAGTAAGATTTACTGGGTGGCAGGTGGGTTAGTATATCAGCTCATATTGGAATCCAGGTTCTCAAACATAGCTGTACATTAACATCATCTGAGAAAGTTTAAAACATACTGATGCCTGGACCCCAGCCCTAGAAAATCTGACTGGATCGGTTTGGGGTAGAGCCTGGGCAATGGTATTTGTTAAAAATTTTCCAAAGGATTCTAATTTGCAACCAAGAGTCGAGAACTGCTTTTCTTCAGCAAAATAGCATGGAGTTGGCACATGCATCTCCATGAAGCTCTGAGAATGAAGTTGCAATTTCAAAATCAATAAAGCTCTCTGAGTGGCCAGTGTCAACTGCTCTGATTAGCCTGAAAATAGTTTGAAACCTGTTTGTTAACTCTATGCAAGAAATGTGGGAATGCTTTCAGATAGAAGTAAAAGAATTAGGAATATTGCAAGATTCTTATCCCTTTATGTTCTGGACTCCTATATTCCAATATGAGTTTAAGTAACCTTATTTCAGATCTCTGGACATTCTAGGATCCATAATAATTTGTAATATACTCTCTTAAAAAGATAATCTTAAGGGGTGCCTGGGTGGCTCAGTGGGTTAAACCTCTGCCTTCGGCTCGGGTCATGATCCCAGGGGCCTGGGATCAAGTCCCGCATTGGGCTTTCTGCTCAGCAGGGAGCCTGCTTCTCCTCATCTCTCTCTGTCTGTCTCTCTGCTTACTTGTGATCTCTCTCTCTGTCAAATAAATAAATAAAATCTTAAAAAAAAGATAATTTTAAGCTACAAAAGATAAAATCTTGGGTAAAAATAAAGACAGAGAACTGAGATTAAAAAGAGAACATATGAAAACAACAGTAGAGTATTCTGTGTGTGTGTTTACCTTTCCTAAATTAAATAATGAAAACAACACAGTAATAAATTAAATTGCAGTGTCATTCACCGAAAACAAATGGATAATTATCTACACTGTAAATTTAGCTTGTCATCATGTATCTAAAAAAAAAAAAAACTATTTTCCTAGAGTAAGAGAGATAATGGAAGTAAGGAGAGACATAGTCAGGAAAACTAAGGAAGTGTTTTACCTTTGGAAAAAAAAATCCTCAGTTATGGATAAGACTTTTTGCACAATTTTTATCTTTTTTAAAAAATTTTTTATTTCTTTTCAGCGTAACAGTATTCATTGTTTTTGCACCACACACAGTGCTCCATGCAATCCGTGCCCTCTTTCATACCCACCACCTGGTTCCTCCAACTTCCCACCCCCTGCCCCTTCAAAACCCTCAGATTGTTTTTCAGAGTCCATAGTCTCTCATGGTTCACCTCCCCTTCCAATTTCCCCCAACTCCCTTCTCCTTTCCATCTCCCCTTGTCCTCCATGCTATTTGTTATGCTCCACAAATAAGTGAAACCATATGATAATTGACTCTCTCTGCTTGACTTATTTCACTCAGCATAATCTCTTCCAGTCCCATCCATGTTGCTACAAAAGTTGGGTATTCATCCTTTCTGATGGAGGCATAATACTCCATAGTGTATAAGGACCACATCTTTCTTATCCATTCGTCCATTGAAGGGCATCTTGGTTCTTTCCACAGTTTGGCGACTGTGGCCATTGCTGCTATAAACATTGGGGTACATATGGCCCTTCTTTTCACTACATCTGTATCTTTGGGGTAAATACCCAGTAGTGCAATTGCAGGGTCATAGGGAAGTTCTATTTTTAATTTCTCGAGGAATCTCCACACTGTTTTCCAAAGTGGCTGCACCAACTTGCATTCCCACCCACAGTGTAAGAGGCTTACACAATTTTTATCTTTACAGAAATTAAAACTAAATGCCAAATTTGATACACTTTATACCACTTCACATTCATTTGCTCAATTAACAACTTTAATTTAATGGGAACAAAAGGACCTCATGAATAAAATATTCTGGACTATATAGCAAGAATATGCATAATATATTGTATTTTAAGTTTACTGACTTCTGAAAATGCAAGCTCTGTAACTGACCAAACATGATCCCATGTTTATACTTTTGTCAAAAAAGGGAAGTGAATATTGTGATATGTATTTAGATTTATGCTATTCAATATGGGGTAGCCATCACTACATACGATTATTTACATTAAATTTCATTAAAATTAAGTAAAATTTAAAAATCTGTTTGTTATTAGCATTAGCCACATTTCTAGTACTCAGTAGCCCCATGTGAGTCATGACTACTGTCTTGGACAGCTCAGATACACAACTTGTATCATCACAGAAAATTCTATTGAATGGCACTGAATAATTCAAACCCTACTAATGTTAGCATTTAACACATTATTGACTGTGTTATTTTAAAGCAAAATAAGTCATTTTATTTTGCTGCTTATGATAATTGCCAAAGTTATTATCTTTATTGGCATGTATATAATCACTGTAAGTATTTTCTTGATAAAAATAATGCATATATTTGGGTTAAAAGTGGACATTTTAATGCCAGATAATTATTTTAATTTCAGAAACTGGAGAAATATGTTGTTTTGAAGACCAAACTTTGACAAGGTAGTGTTAGACACTTTTAAAAAAAGATTTATTTATTTAGAGAGAGCATGCGTGGTTCAGTGGGGGGAGGGGGGAAAGGGCAGGGGAAGAGGAAGAGAGAGATAGAGACAATCTTAAGCAGGTTCATGCCTAGCGCAGAGCCCAATGTGGGACTCAATCTCACAACCTTGAGATCACAACCTGAACCAAAACCAAGAGTTGGACAGAAAACTAAAAATGACCACTAGCTCCCATTTTTCCTTTTCTCCTGTTTCCAAGCCCTTTCATAATCCTTACTAAAGGTTTTGCTCTTTAATTTACAGTGGATTTTAACAGTTACATGAAGTTTCTCTAAAGTGCCCTGTTTTAATACTACTTCTGAGAGTGAATTCCTCCCCAAAATACAATTCTTGTCCAAAGTAAAAATAATAACTACTATGCATAGAATGACTACAATGTGACAGATATAATCATTGAATATATATTATCCCATTTAATCTTCACATTACTATTATTTTCTTTTAAAAATGAGAAAAAGTAAACTCAGACTGAATAACTGATATGAGATCACATAGCCTGCTTTCTAACTCTGAATCCCGTGAGTCTATTATTTCATATAACGCTTTTAAGATGGATTTAAAATGCAGTACAAAATATGAGCATTAATTCATTGATTCACTAATTGAAGTAACTAATTTCTACAATTTATTTCATTCATTCCTTCAACAGGATTTATTGAGTGCCCACTATATGCTAATCACTGACTGAGCTCTGGGTGGACAGCTGGGAACAAAACAGATGAAGTCCCTGCCCTCATGTACCTGTAGAAACTGAAATTTCAGGGAAAAAAAATTTGGTTAGATCTGCTTGGTCATCTGCAAAAGAACTGAAAAGATATACAAGTACCAGCATCTAAGATCCACCAACAAGTTACTTGGTCATTTGTTAAATCCAACAACTTGAGTGCATGTCATTATTCTACCACTCAGTCATGCATCAGCACGGATGAGGACAGATATGTAGTTGTATAGAATGATGAGGATCTGGCTTACCATTATTTCAGAGCAGAGTGATTAAAAAAATAGAGCCACTGAAACCTTGGGTAAAAGAAAAAAAAAAAAAACCAAGGACAAAAATCTCAGCCAGTTTAAAGTTTAAAAGGAAATACAAGAACCAAAGATTTTCAAATTGTTTTGACTTTTTTTTTAGTATTTTAGATTGCTTCATTCGTCTAAACTGATTACAATTACTCTTTTTTTTTTTTTAAAGATTTTATTGATTTATTTGACAGAGAGGGAAATCACAAGTAGACAGAGAGGCAGGCGAGAGAGAGAGAGAGGGAGAGACAGACTCCCCGCTGAGCAGAGAACCTGATGCTGGGCTGGATCCCAGGACCCTAAGATCATAACCTGAGCTGAAGGCAGAACCTTAACCCACTGAGCCACCAGGTGCCCCAATCATAATTACTCTTAAGTAATAATGATAAAAATGATTCTTATACATACTTCTGAAGTCAGAATAACAGAGACAAGATTAAACTGACATGAAGGCTAAGTACATGATCAATTTGGGATGTAAAATTTTTCTAGGGGATTAAGAGCACACTTATATTATGTATAGAATTGTTGAATTACTATATTACATACCTGAAAGTAATATAACACTGTACGTGAACTATACTGGAATTAAAAATTTTAAAAATTAAAAAAGAATTATCAATAAAGAAATTGTTTTCTAGGCAACCATAATATGATGAATTCTAAATAGATTAGTTTTAATTTTAGACTATCTGGGAGACAAGTTTATCATTTCAAGCAATTTTGTTGCAAGTATGCATTTCTTTATTATTCTTAAATAAAAGTTGCCAGAATAACTAGATCCTTTATCTACTTTAATAACTAGATCCTTTGTCTACTTTAATATGGCAATTCCTGTTGGTTCATTTTGTTATAAAATATTTTGTAAGTCATGAAAGCAAATCCAGGAAGAAGGCAAGAAAATAATACCAACAAAATGCATCACCTTGATTCGTATATTTATAGACACTTCTCCTTGGGGAAGTACATTGCTATAATAAAATACTTTTAAAGATGTTACATCTGTACTAGGAATAATTCAAGAATGCATTTATATATTTAGGTGGAAAGACTGTACATATACTGTAATCTTACATTTTTTCATCAAATCAAGATCTAAATATTTATGAATAAGGATTTATGCAGCATCTGCTAGTAAATGTGCACTCTAATACATTTTTATTCCTCAAAATTTGAAGAAAAATATGAAAAAAATCTTTGGTAATGTTTCTGCAGAGTGAGATCAATTCATTGACACATTAGTCTATGAAGCAAAGTGACCATGCATTATTAAAGAACTTAGCCACATTCTGTGAGACTTTTGTCTCCTGTGGGTTTAGGAATAAATAATATGATTTATTTCTTGAGTAGTCTGGAAATAAAACTTAAAAGGGTCACCCTTCATTTTAGTAACTGGAAAGCAGTAATTTCCAGATATTCATTTGTTCTGAGAAAAATATATTTTATCACTTAAAAGAAAATCTTATCAAATTAACCCTGCAAAATGATATGGGAAGAAATTATCTAAATTATATTTATTTACAAAGGAACTCCAACTAGAATTAACAAACACAAATAATCCTAACATCTTTTTAAATTTAAATTCAATTAATTCATATAAAGTGTATTATTAGTTTCAGAAGTAGAGTTTTGTGATTCATCAGTTGCATATATAATACCCAGTGCTCATTACATCTAGTGCCCTCCTTAATACCCATCACCGAATTACCCAATTCCCCCACCCACCTCCCCTCCAGCAACCAATCCTAACATATAAAAACAATCCTAACAAAAGAATTCTTAGTGAAGAAATCCATTTTTAATTTAAACATCCAATTAATATTTTGGCTATGCTAATGGATAGCTGTGTTTTTAAATGAATGCTCATAATACAAACACATGATTTGCTTATATTTGTAAGATTCTTTAAGAAGAGCAATTCCCTGACCTTCACTCTGGATAAAATCAGCTTTCATGGATTCATATCCACCAGTGATTTTTCACTTAACACTAGGAACACTCTTTTCCAAAGGAGCCAGAAATGGATGACTAGTCATTTAATCAAAAAAGTCCAATACAGAGGAAATAACAACAGTTACTATAGAAATTCAGATAGTAACTCATTTGTTGATCCTTGATCTAATTAGGGGATAGTTTTGAGCAAAATTATTAGGTTTTGTCTCTTGATTATTTAAATCCTTATAACGAAATTTATCAAAAACAGTCAAATTAAGGACACCTGGGTGGCTCAGTTGGTTAAACCACTGCCTTCTGCTTTGGATTATGATCCCAGGCTCCTGGAATCCGGTCCTGCATCAGGCTCCTTGGTCAGCGGGGAGCCTGCTCCTTTCGTTGCCTCTGCCTGCCACTTTGCTTGCTTGTGTTTGCTCTCTATCTCTGACTAATAAATAAACAAATAAAATCTTTAAAAACAGTCAAATTCATAAAATCAAAGACTTAAATGGTGGCTACCAGGACTAAGGGAAAGGAGAAATAGAGATGTATCCATTAAGAGGCATGAAGTTTCAGTTTTGTTTCTTGCTTTTGAAGTTTGGTGCAATGGAGAGTGTTTCTTAACATTTTCTACAGCTATCTAAGAATTTGCTATTTTAAATTATTATCTGTAAGTTTTATTCAGTTGTATAAAATTTATTAAAAACTTAAATCAATGGCTTCCTGTATGTAAAATGACCTTTCAGAAAATAAATTTGGTTTATATAATAAAAATGAAAAACTATATAATCTCATCATCTAAAATGATGTTATTATCTCATAGAACTTGCTAATTTACTTTGATTGTTTTTAATGGAAGCTCAAGTTTTGAGATGAAGATGGTGATTAGCAGTTATGAAAGTTTAGTCAATGTAAATTGTACAAGAGTAGTGTATTGCTTTAAAGATCACTCTAGTAGATGAGCTCTACTAATGTTGAGTAGTAAAAAACGGAAATACCATTAATATTTAATTCTTTTAGGGATGACTAAGCAAACTTGAGCATGCAAAACTCAGGGGTTTTTGTTTGTTTGTTTGTTTATGTGCTTTTAATAAATAGTAGCCAACAAAATATCTTATATGGATAAGGATTAATTACCTGCCTGGAACCTGGAACGTTATAACCAGATTATTATGAAACCAGCACTTTCTTTCATAATAGAAATACTTATCAGCAAAGAGGAAAAAATGGTTCATAGAACCTATTCTGTAAGCTTGATGAAGCCTTAGCTTTCTGTCATTGTAGGAGCTTTGCCCTCTTCCCTTTATAAGAAATACTGACTCAACACTGGACAACTAAGTAGAACTTAGTTACTCTAACCTCAGTATTGGGCAATCAGAATCCATTTAACCCAAAGGCAGGATACAGGATAGTTTACAGACCAACTCTTTGGCACCATTCTCAAGGGTAGAAGCTACAAATACTGCTAAATTTTACATCCAGTTTATTCAAGGGTAGGAAGTGTCTTCATACTATCTTAGCCTATTTGTATAAGTTGAAAACTTTTAGTTATATCAGTTACCATCCATTTCTAAGAGGTGTCATGCTAATTAATAAGCTAGCCACTGACTTAACCAATGGAAACCCATTTCTGATATGAAATATGGTGATTAGAAAAACATATGGTTATGACCAAAGGCAAAGATAGCTAATGTGTTTGTATTCATTGCTTCTGGATGGAAGGGTTTCTTCTCTGAAAAAAAATGATATCTGAGGGGCACCTGGGTGGCTCAGTCAGTCAAGAGGCTGCCTTCAGCTCAGGTCATGATACCAGGGTCCTGAGATGGAGACCCACATCAGGGGGCGGTCCCTGCTCAGCTGAGAGTCTGCTCCTTCTCCCTCTGCCTGCTGCTCTGCCTACTTGTGCTATCTATCAAATAAGTAAAATCTTTCAAAAAATGACCCTGGAGTGTGGATTCCTAGTTAGAATGCATAAAAGTGCCTAGGCCAAATTACTTTTTTAAAAAAAGATTTATTTACTTCAGAGAGAGAGAGAGAATGAGTTGGGGGAAGGACAGAGGGAGAGAATGTTAAGCATATTTCCAGCTCAACAGAGCCTGACTCAGGAACCACTCAGGTTCATGTCTCTGAGCCAAAATCAAGAATTGGAGGCTTAACTGACAGAGCCCCCCCAGGATCCCCTAGACCAAGTTACTTTTAAGCAAATTACAGTCATCATTAAAGTTGTTTATTATGATTAGGAATTCAGTTCCTAAGAAATTAAATATAAGGGATAAATGCAGAGAAAGTAAGCTCATTTATTATTTATTTATTATTAAGTAACCTTTTTTGTTTTTTATATAGTTGTATTTTCTTATATAGACTTAACGCATTAATTCACAGTATCACTGACTTAATAATAACGTTCCTTTGTCCAGGACGAGTTGCGTGATATTTGATGGGATGCTCTCTGCCTGGAGTGGTGAGGAATGAGATAGCTATGTAGAGAGTCCAATCAATGAACTCATATTCTGGAGATTAATGAGCAGTATATGTCTCTGCCAAATCTCTGACAATTTGGTTTATTCAAATCACTACTCTTTTAATATTTGTTAAATTTTTATTTGGAGGATAAGTTGATTCTTGTGTACAAGAATCAGAAGGGCAAATCTGCTTGTCAAAAACCCTGACTCAAAAATTACTATACCCCACTCACTGACATCAGTTATATCACTGTTTATTGGCTCTACCCTTTTAGTAAACAATCTAATTATCCTCTTTTATTACTTTTAGATGCCCCTTATAGGATGTGGAGAAAAAGGAACCCTTGTACACTGTTACTGGGAATGTAAATTGGTATAACCATTATGGAAACATTACCAAATTTTCTCAAAAAAGTAAAACTAGAACTACCATATAATCTAGCAATTCCACTACTAGGTATACATCCAAAGGAAGAAAAATTACTATTGCAGTGACAGCTGCATTCTCATGTTAATTGCAGCATTATTCATAGTAGCCAAGATATGAAAACAACCTAAGAGTCTGTCAAGAGATGAATGGAAAAAGAAAATGTAGCATATATAGACAATGGATTATTCAGCCCCCAAGAAAGGAAATCCTGCCATTTGTCACAACATAGATAATCCTGAGAACATTATGCTAAATGAAATAAGTCAAACACAGAAAAACAAATACTGCATGACATGATCTCACTTACATGTGGAATCTAAAACGAACAAACAAACAAAAAATGTTGAACTCATAGTAACAGAGAGTAGAATGGTTGTTACCAGAGACTAAGGAGTTAGAAAAGGGGGAGAAATGATCAATGGATACAAATTTTCAGTTATAAAATGGTAAGTCCTGGAGACTTAATGTATAATATGGTACCTCTACTTAATAGTAGTATATTGTATACTGGAAATTTGCTAAGATCTCCAGTGTTTTCACTACAGAAAAAAAAAGAGGTGACTGCATGAGGTGATGGATATGCTAATTAGCATCTTTGTGGTAATCAGTTCACAGTGTATACATATATCAAAACATCACCTTGTATACCTTAAATATATTCAATTTTTATTTGGCAATCATTCTTCAGTAAAGCTGGAAAAAAAAAGATACTAAATGAAGGAGGATGAAAGGAAAAAAAAAACAGTTGCCTTCCCCCTTTATTTTCTTGATGATCTGGATTTTGATTTTGTTTCTATTGTGCCTGACAAAATACAGTTATCTGATGGTTCCCCAATTATGTTATTTTAATAAAGTAAATTAAGTGTAGGTTTGATGGCCGTTTCTTCCTTTTTTTTAAAGTAATACCGAACTCACAGCTTGAACTCTCCCATTTGTTCACCTCTCCTGAAGCAAGAACTCAAGCAGCAGGAAGTGGGCCCAAAGCCTCTCCCGGGGAGTCAATCTAACAATCTAATTCAGTCTGTTCCTGTGCTCTCTGTCATCCTTCACTTAAGAGTTAACTGTGAGAGAGAGAGAGAGAGAGAGAGAGAGAGGGAGGGAGAGAGAGAGAGGCAAGCCATGAAAGAGACTCTTAACTCTAGAGAATACACTGCTAATTATCGGAGGGGAGATGGGTAGGGGAATGAGTGAAAGAGGGAATTGGGGTTAAGGAGAGCACTTGTGATGAGCACTGGGTGATGTACGGAAGTGTCGAATCGCTTTATTGTACACCTGAAACTAATATTACACTGTATGTTAACTAACATGGAATTTAAATAAAAACTTTGAAAAATTAGAGTGCAAAAGCACTCTAAACTCAGGTAATAGTAGAACTTTGTCTACCCACACTTTGATAGTCTCACCTCAAATGGCTTGAGAAAATAAAACATACCCTGCAGTTGTATTCAGTATACTTCCAAAGAAGAGTTCTGAAAAATATATTTTCTTTAATTCCTTATATTTTCATTGACATTTTAGGTTCCCTTTGTAACAGAGATACCTGTGGAGCACTTGCCTGTCTAGCCTCAACTCAATCCAGCCCCAGATACAGAATACACATCAATAATATTAATATACTTTATATATATATATATATATTTATATACATTTTTAGTCAGACATAGGGCATACAATAATAAAATACACACACAAATATTTTTCTAGAAAAGTTTTAGTATTCTCAGCATTTACCAATTATTGAGTATTTTGGGGAGTCTTATGGATTTTTTTCTTTAATTTGAAATATGACTTTTTGGTAAATAACATGGCTTTTCTATTGAGAATGCAGGAATGTCGTGTCATAGGCTGAAATTATTAATGTGCATAAGTATTCCTTTTCTCCTTCTCTTTGAGATACATGAGAATATTCGATTGTTTTCTCTATCTCTTATAGTTGGGTGTGGCTATAGGACTATTGTAGTCAGTGAGTTGTAGGCAGAGTGACATGTGTCACTTCAGGATGTGAGCATTTGTGTTGTTTTTTTTTTTTCTTTCCCCATAGATTCCAGCTTACTGCTTGTGTATTAAATGTCCAGGGAGGAATTATATAGCAAAACAAGGTTTAAATTAATCAAGTTATTGTTTACTATACAAAAGCCTCCAGGATTGCTCTTCTTCTGTCATGGCAAGTAGGCAGGTATGAGTGAACTTGGAGCCCCTCTCAGTCTAGGTGTCTAAATAACTACAATTAACAGAGTTCCCCTACCAACCTGACTGATACATGTAGCATGTGCAAGAAATTAGTCTTTGTTGTTTCAGAATGAGATTTAAACAAACAAACAAACAAAAACAAGCAAAAGCAGTAAGAAAAGCAAAACAAAACTGAGGTTGAACTACCCAATACTTGTCATAAAAAATAAAAAACAGAAAAAATAAAATAAAATAAAATTAAAATTAAAAAAAAAAAACAGAAAAAATAAAAAGCCGTTAAAAAGTCCCTTTTCTAAGGGCAGCTGAGTGGCTCAGTTGTTAAGTGTCTGTCTTTGGCTCAGATCATGATCCCAGGGTAAGTGGGACTGAGTCCTGCATCAGGCTCCCTGCTAAGCAGAGAGCCTGCTTCTTTCTCCCTTTGCCTCTGCTGCTCCCCCTGCTTGTGATGTCTCTCCTCTCTCTCTCTCTGTCAAATAAATAAAAAATCGTTTTTTAAAAAAAGTCCTTTTTTCTAGGTAGAGAGGAATCACCTAACTATAGAATATTCTTTTAAAAAACCATTTTCTATAGCTGAAATAATTTCTCAATTAAATCAAAGTAGCTAAATGTTAGCAGAGTTCTAGTTATTTCACACTGTCATAAAGTAATTCTCTATACACATTCAGCAAGCAGTGGCAATTTGAAAGTTTTCTCTTCATAGAAATGAGACAGTGCTAGCATATCAAAAGAAAATCACCACAAATGTTTTAGTCATGGGGTGCAATAATAGAAATATCACATATTTTGTTACAGCTCTTTTAACTGTGTCACACTGATTGAGAACTAAATTAAAATTATTTAATTGCATAACAAGATTCCTAATCAAAATTCCTATTCAAGTAAGATGTGCCACCAAAATTCATATTAAGTCATTTATTATATGCTTTTATTTTTCTTGGTAAGTTATTCTTGTTTGTGCTAAATTGAATTTCAAAGAAATGTTAGGGTTTATTCTTCTTCCTTAATGTATATCATATACATTAGTGTGATTTAAAAATCAAACTTGAACCACTGTTGAATATGAGCAATTATTTTTTCTGTCTCCTACCACCTCCTTTCTGTCTATTCTATCTCTGTACTTCAGAAACTCTAGAATTCATCTACTTGGAACACTCCACCAACCCCTGCATCCTTTGTTTTCAAATAGCCAGGGAAAATTAGTAGAGATTCAAGGAAAAATAAAAAAGTGAGTGACTAATACAAATTCTTCTTTATGTACAGCTCACTCCAAAATGTTGTCATTATAATCTAAGAAGTTAAAATAATATGACACTTTAACCTCTAAGTCAATTAGTTTGAAAGAATACTGGAAACACTGTTTTGAGGAGATTGATTGAAATCAAACCTTTAGCTCTAGTATAAAAATAATTATTAAATGGTTTTAGGTTCCAGAGCAATAGTTATCTATGTACAAATTATCAATAGCTGATTGGCTCCAATTAGTCCTTCACACATCTAAGAAAGACAAAAAAGGACATAAAAAGCTCTTGCTCATTTGCATATTCATAATACCTCAGTGAATCACCAGGACTGGCACTGATGCTGCCTGAATATTAATGCAGACCCAACAGCTGAGCTGAAGGGCAAAGCAATATATAGAAACAAACTGCAATTTCCCTCTGGATTTCACAATTTAACTTAATGGGGGACAGATTTTTAAACAATTTATTATTATTATTATTATTATTTCACCTACTTTCACAAGATTCCTCCCTGTTTTTTAGAGCATCTAATCAGATCGGTGCTGGATTACAGTACATGTTTTATTTGTCTTTTAAACCAGATTTAATCAGCAGTTTTCTTCTATATCAAAACCCACAAAGTATTCCAGTTTACATGCTAAATAACTACCCAAAAAGGGGAATCCAAGTTGTACCCTGCATTCCTCTGAAGGACATTCTATTTTTATATGCTTTTAAAAGCTTTAAATTTGTGGGCAGTTAAAAGTTCGGGTAGTTAAGCACCTCTGCCTTCAAAATTTTCTCCCTACCCTGCCCTTTAATTTCTTGTAAAAACCTCTGTCTCCTGACCCCACCCTCTGTCACAGCTCAAATGGATATTTCTGCCTTGACTTCTGCAGAGAGCCGCAGATTGAGGCTTCCGGAAGAAATGCTCCAATTCATTCCATGAGATGCAGCAGAATATTTGTGGAAGAATATGTAGGAGGGAGATATGTATTTGAAGTTTGCATGTGTGATGTATTTGTAGCATCGCCATTACATTTATATATCTGTGATCACAAGATTGTTTATTATAGGACTCTATTTTCCTTGGAGAAGTGGCAGATTAGACAAAACTCTCCCCAGCATTTGCATTTCCTTTTCCTGAAGAAGGTGCTGTCTGCCAACAGCAGCTTCAGAAAACAAACCAGAGTAGATAAAACAGTATTTCTTTAAAAACAACTTTAGGTTTGGAAAACAGACTTCTGTACCTTACTGATTATCATACTGCTTTGCCTTATTTATTTTTATTGGGTTTTATTTCAAATGATAGTAAACGATAATCACAGCAATAGCTAATCTTTATTGATCATACACTGTATCAGTCAATTCTTGCATAACAAACTACCTCTAAAATCAGTGGCTTAAAGTAATAAACTATTATTGCTCATGTGTCTATGGGTTGTCTGGGGTTTGGCTGACCTGGGGGGTGGTTAGGCTCAGCGTGTATTTCCGTTTCATGCTGTGGGTCTTTGAGTTGGCTGGAGTGACTATCTTAATCCACATAAGATCTAACCAGGTAATACTCTATGCATGGGTTGGTAGACACAAAAGGGTATAAGCAGAACATCTGAGGCTTCAAAGCTTACACTAAGCACTCACCTCCTCTTTATTCTTTGGGTCAAATTGAAGGGTCAGGAAGATATACATTTTTTTCTTTAGTGGGAGAGACTGAAAACTCATACAACAGAAGGAGGGTGAAAAATTTAAGCCATCTACTACCCACACAATGGGCCATGCCCCTTTGTTAGCACGTCACATAATCATCTCCTCTAGTTTTCAGAGCAGTCCCATGTGTTATTATCATTTTACAAATAAGAAATTGAGGTTCAGAATGATTAAGTAACTTGTATAGGACCATACTGCCAGCAAATGATAAAGCAATGATTGACATCTAAGCAGATCTTAAACGCTATGGAATTACCTCAAATGTTCCATTCCACCTGATTTCAAAAAAAATTTCTATAGTTAGTGTAAAGATTATAAAGTTATGGGATATATTATTCAGTCATCATTATAATGATAATGACTAAGGATAGAACATAACAAAAATTCTGCTGGGATAATACTATTCATTTCTACATCAACCTCAAAATTCATTTATACATGAGACAGAATAAAGATAATATCCTCAGCAGGGAAGAACCATAGGCAAATTAATAAATTAAATTTCCATTTATAGTTCTTCTGTGATCAATAATTATTCCTTTTAACAAGAAAGATCCTCTTCTTTGACAATAAATACCACGTATAAAATTATAACTGGTTCTATTTTATTAAAAAATGTATACCACACAAAGATAGTTTTGTAGATTCAAATTCCATTAATCAAAAGCCACAAATAGCTATAACCACAGAGCTTTAGTGACTGGAAGTTAACTGTTTCAGTGCCAGCAGAAATGTAAGTACATTTCTAATTAAAGCATTTCCTAATTGCCTTCTTGGCAATCAGTAACGACGTGATCTTAGAATATACCTGTATTTGCACTAGGTTCTTGATTTTGCAAATTTTCGTTTTTATTTTAAAACAATTGTTTTCAGAAACCTGAAGAAGTTTAGTTGAAAAAAAAAAAAGTGAGTGTGGATCATAGGACTTAGTGATAATTCTATATTGTCTACCTACTATTCCTCATTGTATAAAGTTTGGCTTAGTAAATACCACAAATTATTAACTTTCCAGAGCAAACATAAAAACAACATGGCAAAATTAAATAAGATGGACTTTCACATAAATCCAACCTTCATGTGACAAGATTACTACCCAAGCTTAAGTCATGCACAGAGAAAAGATGGATTTTATTTGGGAGCAAGATCAGCATTCATAGAAATTGGAATACTAAAGTATTGAAATGAAAGTCTATGTGTAATATGCGAAATGATACATAGACTCCTTGTCTGAGACACTATTATGTTTTTCAAGATTAATAGTTGTCCTGAATCTCACACTTGGTCACTTCCCTTACTTCACACCAAAAATATTTCAGAATTTCATTAAATGCAGACTGGTAGCTAGGAAGCTGAGAATATTTCTGTGTGTTTGTTCTGCTAAGGAAAGCATATGGTATGTAATAAATACTCAATAATTATTTTTGAAGAATGCTGTATTATGAGCTTGTACACCACTAGACTCAAACAGAACTGGGTTCTTAATAGTTGAATGACCTCGGTCAAGTTATTTAATACTACAAAGCCTTGTTTTGTTTTGTTTTTATCCATAGAAATGGTGCCACAATCTACATATATCGCAAAGTTGTTTCAAGGAGGAAATTAAAATATTTATTTACAACCAAATTTCCCCAACCTTCATTAGCTTATGATGACTTAAAATGGAATCACACTATTAACTCAGAATGTAATAATTCTGGTCCCCACCTGCTGAGGCAGAACTCCAGTTCCTTCCCCCTAAATCTCTCCCTGTTATATTTGAATGTCCCTCAGATGTGCTGATGAGAGACCGTCTCCCATTTCTCCACCTCAAACACTCACTGATGCTCATGGCCTGTAACAGCACTTGAGGATCACTCTCTCCCAGCTGGCTGAAGCTGCCACTTAACTCTCAGGAAAATGCTAATATCAAATCCTATGCTGCTATTTCTTGTTCTGATGTTGCAGCCTCTCTGAGTACCCAAAGGACACTGTGTTCTCTGGGTTCCTCATTGAATTGAAGCTTCTATGTAATCAGTGCCCAAGTAGAAGGATCATCCTTGTCCATCAGCCTGCAGCCTCTCTTTCTCTAAAGCTCAATTACAAATCAAGTTGCTGAGCTAGGGAAAGTCTATATCTGAGACAGAAATTTTGCTATTATATATCTCTGGTCAGGTGAATTAATTCTCTCTCTCTCTCTCTCTCTCTCTCTCATACACACACACACACACACACACACACACCATCTCCTAATCTCCCTAAGTTTCCCTCCTCTAGGTTGGATCTTAGTATATATGATTAGAGGAAACTCACTTCTATCTTGCTGCCAATCACAGCTCTTTGGAATGGACTATTTGGAGGAAATAAGATAATAAGATACCTGTACCAGGGGTTTGCATACCTGGTGCCTTGTGGCTCACCATTAATATGGGCCCCATCACCTAGAATGGCTCCTTTAAGATTTTTCTGAATCTAGGCCCTTAAAATCAGTTGCTGGCATCACTAATTTCTCAAAGTTCCCAAGAAACTCCTAATGTGTAGCTCAGGGTTAAGAATCACTGGTTGAGAGAATCTGATAAAAACCTATTTTATCACATAAAATGTGTATTTGCTTTTGTTTATAATTTTAGTAAAATGTCAGGTGTCTGTGAACACCCTGAAATCTAGTTTAAGGATAATTGACTTAGAGCCATTAAATTTGGTTGTTTCTCCAGAAGAGGGAGTAGCCATGGTGGGCAGGCTGCTAGAAGAGCTACTAACAAGCGTTTGTCTTAGAATTAAACAATAATCAGCTTTATCTAATAGAGTGGACTTTTTCAATGTATCTCTGTTTTCCCAATGTTCCTGGTATTATGTGGTGTTCTTGTGATTAATAAATGCTTGTTGGTTTAGTGTTATTAAAGTTCATATTACCATCAAAATTAAGAAGAATATTTAGATACGATAAATCAGAATGAGAATCAAAGAAAGAAATTTGTAAGTACTACACTTTGGGAAAGTAGAAAGTTTCACTGACTGGTCAATTAACACTGAAAAAAATCTATCCTAGGTTTAGGTTTAGAGAAATATTAATAACAATTTCTCATATAATAGAGGAAAATATCAGTGAGAAGTATTTCACCGATTTTGTGGCAAGAGGATCAGAGAAATACTAGGAAGATTTTGAGTAAATAACCACTCACTGGGATGTCTGGAAACATACATGAGACTCAATTTTTTATTACACTGTAATAAACACTCAGCAAGTGTTTTCTAGCTAAGACAATGTGGGGAAATTAAATTGTATTTAAGACCAGCCATGGAAATGTTTTAATTATACCAGAAATAGAATGAGTGTTTTCAAATTCTGACAACTCCAAAATCAAGTGCAAGATATATTTAGGATACTTGGAGTTAGATATTATGACCCATTTTGGGGATTTTGACAAATGTCATAATAGGCCAAAGACAGGTGTAGAAAGGAAGAAGAGAAAAGGAAGAGGGGAGAAAAGGAAAGAGAGGGAAAGTTAGTTTAAGGTCTGTGAATATTTGCCTCTGTAGGGAAGCAGATTTATAAACAATTTTATAAGGAACCCTATGGAGGAATATGAAATAAAACAGCCTTTATAAAATAGCAAAACATAAAAAAAGACTAGTCTATTGTCAAGAAGAATGGATATAGGCATATGCAATAAAACATGGATAATTTTTCAATTTTCTATCAATATTACCATCTCAGGGTAACCACTCTGAATACACACACACACACACACACAGCTTGACATTTTCTACATACATTAACACACATACCTTTTCTTTCAATATGAGATAATGTCCATTTTAATGTTATTTTTTCATTTGATGTATTATTTATATCTTTCATTGCTATTAAATATGTTCCACAATGTCATCTTAAAGGCAGCATACTAACATGTACTTGTAGCATTGTCTCATTATCAAAGCAACACTGGAGTGAATATTCTTGTACATGGGTATTTGTGCACACATTTGTTACCTAGGAAAATTCCTAGATGTGGAAATGCAAATAATTTAAACTGCCAATTCAAAACACTTGTGATATTGTGCTCCTATCTTACAACATGGTTATATGAATTTATAATCTCTCTGAACTGTATACTAGTTTAAAGAGACATTACCCCTAACACTGTATTACAGAGAAAAAGGGAAGAAAAATTGATCTGATGCATAGAATTTCAAGTGCCCCTCTCATTTGCTTCCTTATTTGCTTATAATGATCTGAAGCTTCAGATTGGCAAGGATGTATTTCCAGTAACGATTACATTTTTATTTGTCCTTTATCTCCAATTAGAGTCTGAGTTGTTGTGGGTAGAGACAATCGTTTATTTACTACTGCATTCCCAATATAAAATATACATTCTTTTTTTTAAGATTTTATTTATATATTTGACAGGCAGAGATCACAAGTAGGCAGAGAGGCAGGCAGAGAGAGAGAGAGAGAAAGAGAGAGAGAGGAGGAAGCAGGCTCCCTGCTGAGCAGAAATCCCGATGTGAGGCTTGATCCCAGGACCCTTGGGATCATGACCTGGGCCGAAGGCAGAGGCGTTAACCCCACTGAGCCACCCAGGCCCCCCTAAAGTCTACATTCTTAAAAAAAAACCTACATTCTTCATGTTATAGACATTTAAATATTTGTTTAATAAATAATAACAAATATCATATGTAAATAATTGTGATCACCCCAATCTTTAGGACTTAGAATAGGATAAATCATAGCAGATAATGGCAATCTATCAATATGTCACAGTGGTATCCCACAAGGTGAAAGTAATGCAATTAAAGCAAATATAACAACAAGAACAATAAAATTCACTAAAGGTAGGGATTCTCAGGAAATATGTACTATCAAGAAAAAAATTCATGCATTATGTGCTCAAAATAATTAAATAAGAAAAATGAGTGATATCCACTTTGATCAATAATTTTTATATTTTATTGTGATTTGACTCTAGTGCCCTTTTAAAGAAATATTAAAATTGTGAAGTTTTACAAAATTATCCATTAAAATTTGCAATAAAAAATCTTCTCTTAAGGAGTATGAAACCTCTGTAGAGCCTCTAACATTTTTGACAATAAGAATAAGTATAGTTTTTATTTAATCAAGAACATCAGAAAAAAAATGGAAGTTTTATTTTACAACTATTTTTTCTGGAAAGGCCAACACTAGACTTGAATTCATTTGATTGCTTTAAGAGACACTTACCACTTTATAAAATAGTGTAAGAAGTAGCTTCTTAACCTTACAAATAAGCAGCTTATATGATTTTAGGTCATATCTTTCCAGGTAACGGATACCTTATTTTTGCTTTGATGGAAAATATTCTGCAGTGTAAAAGAGTCAAGATAGTATGAATAATTTAGATCTTTCTAACTCAGACAAACCTTACCAGTAACACCTCATATTTGTTTTTCAGTATTATTTGGTGGAATATGTAATTGAAAGATTATAATCTTTTTTGAATTCTGGTTTAAAACATATACACTATGGAGTATAATGCCTCCATCAGAAAAGATGAATACCCAACTTTTGTAGCAACATGGACGGGACTGGAAGAGATTATGCTGAGTGAAATCAGTCAAGCAGAAAGAGTCAATTATCATATGGTTTCACTTATTTGTGGAGTATAACAAATAGCATGGAGGACAAGGGGAGATGGAGAGGGGAAGGGAGTTGAGGGAAATTGGAAGGGGAGGTGAACCATGAGAGACTATGGACTCTGAAAAACAATCTGAGGGTTTTGAAGGGGCGGGGGGCGGGGTGGGAGGTTGGGGGAGCCAGGTGGTGGGTATTGGAGAGGGCACAGATTGCATGGAGCACTGGGTGTGGTGCAAAAACAATGAATACTGTTATGCTGAAAAAAAGAAAAAGAGTTCATCGTATCATTTGAGGAGGAAGTGGTTAGCAGTTCCTGATGGGGAGTTAAAAGTGAAGAACCACGTTATTCCCTCTGTAGCTTAATCTTTTAATAACGCTTACTATATTCTCAATATAAAACTAATACGAACTAGAGCGTATCATGCTTAGCGAAATAAGTCAAGCAGAGAAAGACAACTATCATATGATCTCCCTGATATGAGGAAGTGGTGATACAACATGGAGGCTTAAGTGGGTAGAAGAAGAATAAATGAAACAAGATGGGATTGGGAGGGAGACAAACCATAAGTGACTCTTAATCTCACAAAACAAACTGAGGGTTGCCGGGGGGAGGTGGTTTGGGAGAAGGGGTTGGGATTATGGACATTGGGGAGGGCATGTGATTTGGTGAGTGCTGTGAAGTGTGTAAACCTGGTGATTCACAGACCTGTACCCCTGGGGATAAAAATATATGTTTATAAAAAATTAAAAAAAAAAATAAAAAAATTTAAAAATAAAAAAAAATAAAAAAAAAACTAATATATGCTTCTCATATGTAATCATGTAAATATAAGTATAAAGAAGAAAATACTGCCTAAAGCAATATATACTTTTAATGCCATTCCGATCAAAATTCCACCGGTATTCTTCAAAGAGCTGGAGCAAATAATCCTAAAATTTGTATGGAATCAGAAGATACCCCAAATCACTAAGGAAATGTTGAAAAACAAAAATAAAGCTGGGGGCATCACGTTACCTGATTTCAAGCTTTATTACAAAGCTGTGATCACCAAGACAGCATGGTACTGGCATAAAAACAGACACATAGACCAGTGGAACAGAGTAGAGAGCCCAGATATGGACCCTCAACTCTATGGTCAATTAATCTTCAACAAAACAGGAAAAAATATACCGTGGAAAAAAAAAAAACAGTCTCTTCAATAAATGGTGCTGGGAAAACTGGACAGCTATATGCAGAAGAATGAAACTCGACCATTCTCTTACACCGTACACAAAGATCAACTCAAAATAGATAAAAGACCTCAACGTGAGACAGGAATCCATCAGAATCCTAGAGGAGAACATGGGCAGTAATCTCTTCGATATCAGCCACAGTAACTTCTTTCAAGATATGTCTCCAAAGGCAAAGGAAACAAAAGCGAAAATAAACTTTTAGGACTTCATCAAAATCAAAAGCTTCTGCACAGCAAAGGAAACAGTCAAAAAAACAAAGAGGCAACCTACGGAATGGGAGAAGATATTTGCAAATGACAGTACAGACAAAAGGTTGATATCCAGGATCTATAATGAACTCCTCAAACTCAACAAACATGAAACAGGCAAACATATCAAAAAATGGGAAGAAGATATGAACAGACACTTCTCCCATCAAGACATACAAATGGCTATCAGACACATGAAAAAATGTTCATCATCATTAGCCCTCAGAGAGATTCAAATTAAAACCACATTGAGATATCACCTTACACCAGTTAGAATGGCTAAAATTAACAAAACAGGAAACAACATGTGTTGGAGAGGATGTGGAGAAAGGGGAACCCTCTTACACTGTTGGTGGGAGTGCAAGTTGGTGCAGCTTCTTTGGAGAACAGTGTGGAGATTCCTCAAGAAATTAAAAATAGAACTTCCCTATGACCCTGCAATTGCACTCCTGGGTATTTACCCCAAAGATACAGATGTCGTGAAAAGAAGGGCCATATGTACCCCAATGTTTATAGCAGCAATGGCCACGGTCGCCAAACTATGGAAAGAACCAAGATGCCCTTCAACGGACAAATGGATAAGGAAGATGTGGTCCATATGCACTATGGAGTATTATGCCTCCATCAGAAAGGATGGATACCCAACTTTTGTAGCAACATGGACCGGACTGGAAGAGATTATGCTGAGTGAAATAAGTCAAGCAGAGAGAGTCAATTATCATATGGTTTCACTTATTTGTGGAGCATAACAAATATCATGGAGGACAAGAGGTGTTAGAGAGGAGAAGGGAGTTGGGGTAAATTGGAAGGGGAGGTGAATTATGAGAGACTATGGACTCTGAAAAACAATCTGAGGGGTTTGAAGTGGTGGGGGGGTGGGAGGTTGGGGTACCAGGTGGTGGGTATTGGAGAGGGCACAGATTGCATGGAGCACTGGGTGTGGTGAAAAAATAATGAATACTGTTTTTCTGAAAATAAATAAATTGAAAAAATTTTTAAAAAAGAAAATAATAAACATTTGTATGTAAATCTAAAAAAAAGATAAACTTGTTTTCTATGCTTCTATGATGTGAAGCAAAAATCCTATTCAGTTTATAACAGACATAGTTGTTTTCGGCGTGTGCTACCTTTTATCTCTATAGTGTATTTATGCCTTAAATGAACTCTATTTCAGAAAGAATATAAGTCCAATGCTATTTCTTTTCATTGTAATGTATTACGTACACAAGAGATGAAAACGGCTAATTGGTTGAAACGATAAACACTAACCTGTTCTCTACACCAGTGCTTCTCAAACTTTAATGTACATATACATCTACTGGAGAATCTTTTTAAAATGTGGATCATGATTCAGTAAGTCTGGAGGAGGCGCAAGATTCTGAATTGCCCAGCAGTTTCCTGATGATACTTCCAGATGCTACTGGTCCAAATGTTACACAAGGAGTAGCTAGCATCAATCAGAGAAAGACAAAGACCATATGATTTCACTAATATGTGGAACTTAAGAAACAAAATAAACAAGCAAAGGGGAAAAATGAGAGAGAGAGAGATCCAGACACACTCTTAACTGTAGAGCACAAACGGATGGTGACTAAAGGGGAGGTGGGGGGGGGATGGGGAAATCAATGATGGGAACCTAAGGTAGACACTTGTTTTGATGAGCACCAGGTGTCATATGGAAGCAATGAATTAGCATATTGTACACCTGAAACTAGTATAACATTGTGTATGTTAACTAGCTGGAATTAAAATAAAAACTTTAAAAAAAAGGTCCATGGGCGCCTGGCTGGCTCAGTGGGTTAATCTTCTGCCTTTGGCTCAGGTCATGATCTCAGGGTCCTAGGATCGAGCCCCCAATGGGGATCTCTGCTCAGCAGGGAGCCTGCTTCCCCACCCCACCCCCGCCTCTGCCTGCCTCCCTGCCTGCTTGTGATCTCTGTCAAATAAATAAATAAAATCTTTTGAAAAAAAAAAGTCTATAATGGGGGGAATGGGGAGGAGAGGTGTATTAAAGGAAAGATACAAGGCAATTGAAAAAAAAGTTGTAACTTTCCTTTGGCAGGTATAGATATTGATCTGGGGATTTTTATTCTGTGAATTGTTGCTTGTTTGTTTTGTTTTTAATTATTTTACTGTTATGAATAAGCTGGTAAACTACATCTAAGTTGTAGATGAAGTTCAATGAGTGTATGTGTAAGCAAGCCATCTTTTTTAAAAGCCTTGAAAAAAGAAACAAATAAATGAACTAAGCAAAAAGAGAAAACTGTGATTAATTATAGGAAAAAGAGTGAGCCCAATAGTAATTTCAAAGGTCTGTTTTATAATATCAAGTAGAGTCAGGCAGAGAAGGACACAGTAACTGGATAGCTTATGTGTAACCGTGAGAGAGCAACGACAATATGGAAGTGGCAAAGTTTAGTTCAACTTGAGCAAATCAAATTCTGACAGACTCAAATATTTTACAAATAAGTAGTTGTTTGGGGTTATGTTTTTTTAAAATACTGAATAACAATGCAGTTTGAAAATGAGGATATTGGCTTATCAAAATACTTAAAAATTATTTTTATTCTTCTGTGAGCATTTTATGGTATGAAAAAGAATTCCTAGGAATTCTTTTCTTGAATAATCATTACAAATTTGTTAATTTATTAAGTTTCACCTCAAATATTCTGTTTGGTTATTTTACATATGAAAGATACAGACTTCTGTGGTATGAATTAGTGCTCCAGAGTATAAAACTAAATTGATAGAAATCTAGATGTTTTTCCACTGAAAAAGAATGGAGTTGCAAGGTGTGTTATCGGTTTGCAGTAGTCTTTCTAAAGGCAATAACTGTGGCTCTCAAAGCTTTCAAGATAAAGAAGTGGTTCCAATTGCTAGGGCATCTTCCCAAGCAGAGAAAAACTCCTCATCCCTGTAATCAGTCATTGCATTTTTACCAATATAAAAATCACAAGATTACTGGACATGTGGGGGAAAAAAATCTTTATTCATCTTTATTCAGGAAAAATAGCCTCCAGGAAACACTATCATGAGGAAAACAAAACAAAACAACTGTATCTTGGACATGTTCTGACAGCTAACATATTGTCAGCCTGTAGGATGCAACCTGTTCTTAGTTTGGTCTCCCAAAAGCAGACCCCAAGATCGGAATCTGCGTGAAAGTGGTTTATTAGGAAGACTTTTCAGTGGAAAAACAAGCACATGAATAAGGAAAAAATTGATAAGTGAATAGAAATAAATGGGACAGGGAAAAACAAAAGACAAAAGAAAAAAGTATCAAGAAGAAATATATCAAAGCCCCAAAGAGCTGAATTAGGGAGAAGGGGGTGGGGTTATGGACATTGGGGAGGGTATGTGCTTTGGTGAGTGCTGTGAAGTGTGTAAACCTGGTGATTCACAGACCTGTACCCCTGGGGATAAAAATATATGTTTATAAAAAATAAAAAATTAAAAATTAAAAAAAAAAAAAAGAGCTGAATTAGTGTCAAAGTTACTGTCCTTGGGACACATTGTAGATCACACCTCTAGTTGTCTCAACCAGAGAGCAAAAAAGCTTGAGTATTTATACCCCTGTGACTCGCTAACCAGCCTTCAGGAGTTAAGGACTATGCCTTGGGGATCATAAATTACCAGGAACTTCTGGCTCTCTCTGTTCAGACAAAACAGTTCTGCGGCCTGAGGGAAGTTTCCAGGCAACAAAGGTGTGGGTGGACAGGAGTGAAAGCTCACCAGGAAGCCATGTGCACACAAATAGTAAAAGGAGCAGATAGGACATGAACGGAACACAGAATAGTCTTCCCTTTCCAATTATTCAAAATAATACCATAAGATAAATGTTTATTTTAAAAAATTAGTATTTGTGTTGTCTCAGTCTATCAAAAGAAGGTGATATTGTTAAACAAGAAAGGGAAAATATACACATGTGCCAAATTAGTAAGAGGAACCATTTATAGTTACTGTTTAACCTAATTTTGCTTATCTACAGAGTTTTCTAGTAACAAGTAATCCTTGGTTTTGGACCTTCCCATCCAAAAAGTTATTGGTGTCTCTGTATAGGACTCTCTTTCAATGATGAGCTTCATTCAGAGCACTTTACTGTTGTTGTTGTTGTTTTTTCTTTTCTTTGAGAATGATTATTCAATGATCCAGGGTTGCTTATTCTAAATCACCTAACCAATATCTCTAAAAATAAACCGAGAAGCAAGTTTTCCCCTCAATTCCATAACTCTTCCATCTCTGTTTCATAATGGTTTTCAAAATTTTGTTTAGCTTGTTGTTGCCATGCTTCCTGAATTTTGTTTTGTTTCTTCGTCTAATGCTTCTTAACATCTTTCCTAATGTCCTAGACTGTTTCTAAATTGCTTGTTTTAGTCAGGACTTCAATTGCAAGGAACAAACACATGACTGAAACATGCTTATGCCCAGTGATATTTATTGGACAGACTATTTGAGGAAAGTGGAGATCGAACTGGCCTGAGAGCATTAGAATTAGTAGGTGAAATGCCAATGGACTTCACCTCCATCTCTTATCCCTGGCAATCTACATCTGCTAAATTGTCCTCTCAACACAGTATCTCCACTTGAATCAGGATGTTGCTGTAGGCTCTTCTGAGCTTACAGTCTGTTATGCTATATATTATATGTTATACTATATATATATATATATATATATATATATATATATAATCTTTTTTAAAAAGTGGGGGGGATGCCTGGGTGGCTCAGTGTGTTAAAGCCTCTGCCTTTCTCAGGTCATGATCTCAGGGTCCTAGGATGGAGCCCCGCATCGGGCTCTCTGCTCAGCAGGGAGCCTGCTTCCCTTCCCCTCTCTCTGCCTGCCTCTCTGCCTACTTGTGGTCTCTGTCTGTCAAATGAATAAATAAAAATCTTTTTTTAAAAAAAGAATCTGTTTCTAAACATTATAGTGAACATTTTTATCTAACTGGCATCTATTCAAGTTTCCTTTGATTATAGCTTCTCATTCTCAGTGGGTGAGAACCTACTTTCATAGGTACCCATCCTGAGGAAGGAGAATCAAGGGATTACCAGAGGAAATCCAAGACCCAGAGATATTCCCAAATCCTTGAAAAACCGTACTTGGTCTTTGCTTGTTCTTGAGACTATGCATTTCTCTTTGCTAAGGCCAATTTTGGCTGTTTTCTATTACTTTCAACTGAAATAATTCTGAGATATACAATTACTCAGTAGTGTTATGTATTTAGGGAACATCATTTTCCAAATGTCATGAACCAAGTTCACTGAAACCTCAAAACTTGTCAATTTTTAGAACAACGAACACAGAATGAGGCAGTGAATTTTACATGCTATAGTAAAAGAAGATTAGTGAGCTCATAAACTAACTTAACACATCTTCAGAATGAAAGTAGCTCTCTAAGGGAACACAAAGTTAAGTATACAATGTTAGAAGCTGACAAGACCTGGAGAAAAGCATGTTGAAATATTACATCAGAATAACTTCAACACGTGTAAAGATTCCATATCACACAGAGTGATTGTTTTTGCTTGAATTTCTATAAAATAATCTGTTATTATTAGTGCAGAAACATTCTTTGAAAGCTCTAATGTGTATAGGTTAGCTTATCAAAGGTAGTCATGAAACTGAAGTAATGCAAACCACAAGGTCTGAGTTACTTGGGCAATTGCTTTTAAAGAATGCCTTTGCTAGGGTTTCTGGCCTATCCTAATTAATTATTCAGTGACATCTACATCATTTTACCTGACTTGAAATCAGTTAAAACACACCTGCCAAGAAGATGAAGAACAGTATATTTTCTCAAAGACTCCTAACATTATGTTGAAGCAATTTCATTAGGTCTCAGACTTTCATTTTTAAGAAACTACAAATTCAAGTTTTCACAGCTGCTGCTTATTTGTTGCTTCACAGAGAGGGAAGAGTATTGCAATGCATTTCCACAGGGGAGCCTAGGAAGTATAAATGGATTGAGTACTACTGCCAGTTGATGACTTTGAGAAAATGGCCTTCTCCTATCACAGGAATGAACACGGTTGGCAAAAAGGTACTTCTGACTAATGAAGTCTGAAGACTTGAGGCCAAGATAATTACAGGGTAAACCAATCTTTCTTTCTTTCTTTCTGGTTTATTTTTTATTTATTTATCTGAGATAGAGAGAGTGCAGAGGGAGAGGCAGAAGGAGAGGGAAAGAATCTCAAGCAGACTCCATGCTGAGCACAGAGCCCAAGGTGGGGTTCGACTCCAAGACCTAAGTTCATTACCTGAGCCGAAATCAAGAGTTGGACACTCGGCACACCTGGGTGGCTCAGTCATTAAGTGTCTGCTTTCGGCTCAGGTCACGATCCCACGATCCCAGGACCAAGACCCACATTGGGCTCCCTGCTCAGCAAGAAGCCTGTTTCTCTCTCTCCCACTTCCCCTGCTTATGTCCCCTCTCTTGCTGTATCTCTCTCTGTCAAATAAATAAATAAAATCTTAAAAAAAAAAAAATAGAGCCGGACACTTAGCCAACTGAGTCACCCAGGTGTCCCCAGGGTAAACCTTTACATTTGATAAATAAAATCCCTCAATTTCAGATAAAGTGTAATTCAGGGTTATTTCCTTAAAACCTCTCAAGTTTTTCATAAGTCAAATTTGGATTTCAAGTTGGAGTGATAAGGAAAAAAGTCTGAGCATATTATTTGAATTAGTTATAACAACTGCTTTTACACTCTTTTAGATTGAGGAGAGTTGAAACTTCTTCTCGGGGTATCTTTACTTAAATATACAATTGAGGCCTATCAAGAGTCCCTGAAAGCCCCTGAGAAGCTTTGGGTAACTTCATCCCCTCCCCGTGTCCCCACAGATGCATGCTCACATACATACAGATGCCATTCCTCAAGCAACACAGCTAGGCAATATTCTTATACATATCAGTTATATTTATAGGTCTATAATTTATTTTCTTGCAAGTTCTTAAGAATCCAAAGATCAACCCGAGCTTCAGATCAGTAAACATAATAACTATGACAGTAGTAATAACAACAATATTTACTTTTACTGAATCCTTTCCGTATGCCAAAGACTTCTGAATGACTCTATATGTATTACATCATTACTATATGTCAAGAATTTTTCTAAATGCTTCACATGTAATTAACTAATTTATTTTTCATAACCAGCCCTTCAAGAAATATAATATTCTATTTGGATTCCTGTTTTTTAGATAAGGTAGCTGAGGCATACTGTTTAAATGTCCTGCTGTGGATTGTACAACTAGAGAGTAGAAGACTTTGAATATCACTCCACACCCTGAGTTATCCATCTTAACTCACAAATTCCAAATACTTCCAAGTATGGATGCTTGTTAGAATCAAACTAGTAATTTATTTATTGAATCAGACTAGCAGAGTAGTCCAAAGTATGGACTTTGAGTCAGACATACTTTTCCACTTAGTATATTGAGTGCCATTCAACAAGTTAACTTCTCTTTGCCTTGCTTTAATAATTTAAATTTCTATAATATTGGAATAAAATGAATTATTATGTAAGAGATTAATTAAAGAATATCTATATGTATGTGTTTATATGTCTGTGTGTGTTTGTGTAACATCACATTTCTAAGCATTTATTTTTTTCAACAGATGATATTGATTTCATGTACTATGCCCTTTCTGCCAATTTCCGGGAAGAACGTGAGTCATGTTAGTTAAAAATAATAATTATATCAGCTTTCTCTGCTGAGGCAAAATTAGAAAGAATGTAATCCTAGAAAACCAGGTTCTCAGATAGGGAATTGAAGCTAGAGAAATAGAATGTATCACCTCTGCCAAAGGAAAGATAAAGACCTAGCAGGAGCACCTCCAAAGAACCTATAAAAATGCACATTTTTCTTTCTCACATTCAAGCTGAGGGAGCATGCACTGTTGTACAATAATGCCCATCAGGAAAAACCTTTTTTATTTCCCTTACTGTTCATCTCTACCAATGCTTTGACATTGGCCACATTTAAAGGAATCCAAGTAGGAGTACAAATGTTAGGATGTAGAAAGGTGCAAGAAGATTTATCTACAAATTGAGATGAAAGAGTTAAATAATCTTTTGGACTGGATGCTTTCAATTGCAAAATTAAGGCTTTGTTTTTGACTTGGAGTAACAACAGAACTTTATGCCTCTGAAAAGCTGAGAAATCAAAGAACCTGCCCTTTTTAACATCCTGTGGTAAGAGGAGCACCTGCACTGAGCAGGTTTATAGGTACGGAAGAAGACAAATATCAAATTACTTTTATGAATATTTCATGCTCTTCTCTCTTGTTCCAAATACTATTTTTTGCCACTTAAGTTCTCAAAATGTAAAATGTAGGATCTTGATCTATAAAAGAATAACATTTTAGTCAATGTAATGGATTTAGAAGATGTAGAAGATTCGGACTATCCAAAACACCCTCCAAAATCCTATTATGTAAACTTTGCCAGAGGAAAAAGTCCCCCATCTCTTTGCAAAGGACACTAATAAGTCCCTTTTTATCCCTTATTGTTACTTTGCCTGGGTATTAACATCCATATTCAACATGGCCTGCAGGGGATGAGGAGAGACACAGTGAACTTTAGAGTAAAAATAAAGAAGCATTCAAACAAAAATATTTTAAGGTGTTTGTTAAGAACATCAATAATCTGATAAACAATCATGGGAACCAAATGTGAAAATGCTAGACCAAGGAAGGTATATCTTTAGATCAGACTGATTATTTCACATTTATTAATTTAGTAGAGGTTTGCATCCAGTGTGTTAGTTGGCAGATGGCTGAAGCTTTAATAGTTTTCTCGGTGACTAATGCAATTGGATGAAATTATGTTAAACATCTTAAATGACACTGACATAGTAGAGATAGCAGTCAGATTATTTGAGGAATAGGAATGCTATGTGGTACTCATACCATGTGACCCACATATCCATTCTCAAACTCAAAGAGGCTTGCTTCACCAAGGTATTGAGTAAGATACAGATGAAGACAACACACAAATATTTAAAAAGAGTGCTTTATTGGTTTTAGGCTAGGATGCTGGGAGAATGAAATGCAATTTTATAGGCTCCAGATCTCTATGGGATCAAAAGGTTGCAGAATGCAGTTAACCACAAGAAAAAAAGTGGACATCATTAACACAACAAGCAGCAAAGAAAGTAGGATAATCACCTTTCAAAGGATGCCCTGACTTGTAAAGATCTCTAGTTATGCCTAATTAGACACAAAATACCTTAAGTTTGTCTTAATTTGCATAATCAAATGTAGAGCAAAATGAAACAAAACTTCAGTCTTGCCTTAAGACAACATAAAAGAGAGTCACAGTTTATCACCCTATTTCCATCTTTGAGTCAGTTTGCAAGCCCAGAGAAGCATGGGATACCACTGAAGACTCTCCTATAACACCAAGAGTACTACAGATCTCTACCCAGGTTTCCCAAAGTGACTTGTACTGATTAACCTGAGTCATTAGGTGCTAAGAAAGTGAAATCCAAATATTTCAGGTACACTTGTAGAAGATATTGATTAAAACTCATTTTTGAAGACACAAATGTCACTGTGCTCTGGAGTAAGAAACTTCAGTGCTCAGATTTCAAAGGAAGTTTTAAATCTATGTGGCTTGATATAGGAGTATATATAAGTATCTGTGTACATATGCATATATACATAAATGGACAACTACTTATTTAACATCAATGCTTTGATAGCTTAGGAAGTCTCAAGCAGAATCCTTTGATTCTCCTGGTTCCTGCTAAAATAGTGAATATAACATGGCAGAGGAATGGCAGAGGTTAGAATCACCATGAATGAATCAAAAGAAGCAGAAGTGGTAATTGTCAGCACATATTGTTTCTTCAGTTTGGTCAGCACAGAATGTTTATAGACTTGGAGAAGGATAATAGATTAACATGACTTTAATGAGGCAATGACTCCAAATGACTGCTGTTGCAAACGTGTTTTCTTACCTAGAGAAAAGCAGTGTAGTTTTTGGCATTCAGTACTCATCTATTGATTTTGTGAGTGCATTTTTCTCCATTGCAACAAACTGAGACAATAAGAAATAGTTTGCATTCATCCTGGGACAAGTTTATCTACACTCCCTCTCTTTCCCAGCTCTCCAGTAGACTTTTTTTCACTCACTGTGTTAATTTCCTGCCTAAACAAAATGCTTTAACTCTTCCTTTATGGAAAAAAAAAAAAGAGTCCGCCAACTACTCTACAAAAGAAAGGTGACAAAGTTTATGGGGTTTTCTTAAACAGGAGTAGAAACACAACTATGGATAAGGGTATGCTTCTGGCTAATTTTAAAGGCTCTGTAGAACTTGGAATCATGGTGTTCAGCTCAGCAAATATGACTGATCCCTAAATGCACTATATGTTGGGGATGTCAACATGGATAAGGCAATGCCAGACCTTTGCCTGGGAAAGGAACTTCAATTCTGATGAGGGACACAGAGATATAACTCGATTCACTCCTTGATCCCTCAAGTACTAAGTGTCTACTCTGTGCCAGGAACTATGCTATCTGTTAGATATATAAAGGTTTGAAAAAGAAGATATGGTGAGACTTATTTTCTAAGTAGATAGATTTTAATAAACAACCCAAACAATTAAAATTTGGAAGTATTTCTATGAGAAGTTGTTAGGAAAAAAAGACATGTGTTGGTGAGATCCTATGAAAAGAAGTTTATCCTAATCTTAGAGAAGAAGGATAGCTTCCATGCAGTGATGATAACAAATGGGGGGTTTCTAGTTAGAGTGAACATCATTTACCATGTCCCTGTTCTAGTAGATGATTCATTAAAAATCCAAGTACATTCAGCCTGATGGAAGTTGGGAGAAAGAAGCAGGCTTTATGTGGGGGGAATCTTAGGAAATGGAGGTCAGATGATTCAGGGTCTTGCCAGCCAACGTAAGAATTACGTTCTTTATCCTAGAAATGCTAAACTGTTGAATATTTTTCAGCAGGTGGGTAACATGATTGTACCTAAACTTTCTGACCATACTGTGGAGCAGTATTTGTGAGGAGGTAAGAATGGATGCAGGTAAACCAATTGGGAGGCTATTCCAATAATAAAAATAACAATGAGAGGGGCACCTGGTGGCTCAGTGGGTTAAGCCTCTGCCTTTGGCTCAGGTCATGATCCCAGGGTCCTGGGACTGGGCGTCACATTGGTGGGGGGGGGGGTCTCTGCTCAGCAGGGAGCCTGTTTCCCTGTCTCTCTCTCTCTTCCTGCCTCTCTACCAAATAAATAAATAAAAATCTTTAAAAATTTTTAAAAATAAAAATAACAATGAGAATTCTGTGTACATAAAGAGTAACAAGAATAGAAAAAATTAGTGGATTTAAGGATTATATCAGAGTTAAAACTGACAAGACAATGATATGAAAGGTGAAGAGGAGGGTTATATCAAAGGTGACTTCTTTTTTTTTTTTAATATAATTTTTTATTTTTTATAAACATATATTTTTATCCCCAGGGGTACAGGTCTGTGAATCACCAGGTTTACACACTTCACAGCACTCACCAAAACACATACCCTCCCCAATGTCCATAATACCACCCCCTTCTCCCAAACCCCCTCCCCCCAACAACCCTCAGTTTGTTTTGTGAGATTAAGAGTCACTTATGGTTTGTCTCCCTCCCAATCCCATCTTCTTTCATTTATTCTTCTCGTACCCACTTAAGCCCCCATGTTGCATCACCACTTCCTCATATCAGGGAGATCATATGATAGTTGTCTTTCTCCGCTTGACTTATTTCGCTAAGCATGATACGCTCTAGTTCCATCCATGTTGTCGCAAATGGCAAGATTTCATTTCTTTTGATGGCTGCATAGTATTCCATTGTGTATATATACCACATCTTCTTGATCCATTCATCTGTTGATGGACATCTAGGTTCTTTCCATAGTTTGGCTATTGTGGACATTGCTGCTATAAACATTCGAGTACACGTGCCCCTTTGGATCACTACGTTTGTATCTTTAGGGTAAATGCCCAATAGTGCAATTGCTGGGTCATAGGGCAGTTCTATTTTCAACATTTTGAGGAACCTCCATGCTGTTTTTCAAAGGTGACTTCTTACTTCCTGGTTATATACCTGCCTGGTTGGAATATTTTCTCTAAGGAAATTCCTGTGAAGGGCCATATTTTTGAGAAAAGACAAAACATTTTATTTTATTTTTAAGAGTCTATGTCACATTCAAATATAGAGGAAATTATATCAAAAGTTTATGTTATGGAGTTTCCTCAAAAAATTAAACATGGAATTCCCATGTGATCCAGTAATTCCACTTCTGGGTATATACCTAAAAGAACTGAAAGCAGAGACTTTGAACAAATATTTATATACGAATGTTCATAGTAACATTTTTCACAATAGCCAAAAGGTGGAAACAATACAAATGTCCATTGATGGATGAATTGATAAACAAAATGTGTTATATATACATATAGAATATTAGAATATTAGTCAGCTCAAAAATGATTAAAATTCTGATACATGCCACAAAATAGATGAACATTGAAAACGCTATGCTAAGTGAAATAAGACAGTTACAAAAGTATAAATATTGTGGGATTCCAGTTATATGAAATACACAGAATGGGAGAATTCATAAAGGCAGAAAGTAGATTGGTGGTTTCCAGGGGCAGGAAGGAGAAGGTAATAGGGAGTTATTGTTTAAAAGGTATGGAGTTTCAGTTTAGGAAGATAAAAAAAATCTGGAGATGGGCAGTGGTGATGGCTGCACAATAATGTGAATGCATTTAATGCTCCTGGACTCTACACTTTAAAATAGTTAAAACAGTAAACTTTGTTATGTCTATTTTGTCACAACCAAAAAAAAATATGTATCTGGATCTAGAGCTTCAAGTTCTAGGCTAGAGGTATAAATGAAGGAGTCACTGAATCATCTATGATAACTGAAGCCTGATTTGAATGTAAGATGGAAAGAAAAAAGAGTATATAAGTAAACTTGATGAGCTCATATATTAATTATACACAGAGAAGGGTGGTCTTCAAAAGCGACAGAGCAGGGATAACTAGAAATTCGAGAGGAAGACAAAAAGAGAATAGCAGAGAAGTTAAGGGGAGGGAATATTTCCTAGAGCAGTGATCAATATTGTTTCATCGCTATTTGTGTCCTTCTTGGTGGAAGGATTCCATTTCTCACTTATCTTAAAAGTTCCTCCTGAGGTTGTACTGCTATATAGCAGTTTGTTTTTACTATAAGGCAGAGCTTTCTGTAATTCCAATTTGAGCTTTTTTTCTCCACTTAATTTGTCATAGGGAATTATCCATTCAGGCCACAGATGTGGTTTGAAGAAGTAAAAAGGAGAAGTCATTCAGCAGGATTAAGGCACTCTGAATGTATGAGTTATCTGTTTATGAAAATGACTTATGCCTTTAGAACTTGCTCAGCCTCAGTGCTGTACATAAATATTTTCATTTGGTGTTTAAAAGCTTCCAAATATACCAAACTTTACGGCTCAGTACAATAACTGTATTTGGTTAATGATAGTGTGTTATGAGCACATATGAAGGCACATACAAGAATTGTGTCAGCTTTATTCAATCATAAAGCAAAGTTCAATGATAAAGTTACAATGATAAAGCAGGTTCAGTATTCCAAAGTCAATGACAATTCACCATGTGATTAAACTTGGCTTGTTACATGGCATATAGAGCAGGACAGAAGACAAGCCACACAACAAATAAGATAACAGAAGGGTGCAGGAAGTTAACAAACCAAACGCAAAGTCAGTCTGTGGGTGCATGGTGAAAATGAGGCCTCTGTCTGGTCCGGGTCAGCTCTCACACTTACTGCTTCTGATGTTCAAGCAGGGAAGGCTCTTGGTTCTGTTTGGAAATCCATCAGGCAGTTGCCTTTTTAAGTGGTCAGACATAGAGGGGTCAGGTCTGAAGAGTCTGACAGTTTGCTTCCCAAACCCTTCCCTTTTTAAAAGGGATTTAATCAGTTTTGGGTCTCTGAAGACCTCCTCTGGTTGTGCTGGTTATCAGTTCTGGAGTGTCAGCTGATGCTGGTCCCTGCACTATCTCCTAGCTGCAGCACCTTAACTGCTTTTGTCATTGCTAGACACAGGCCTCTGCTGGACATAGGCTCCTGCTTGACATCAGAGACTCCATTTAGCTCTCTACATAGTGTCTAGGGTCAGATATTCCCATGGTTCAGTCTTTGTGAGCTGATCCATGTGAGCTGAGAGCAGAGAGGTTCTCAAGAAGAAAATAGTTCCAGGATAAAACAGGAAAAACTCTGCTTCAAAAGTCTTAGATCTTCCTCCATGATTCTTCTCTCAGAGTTTACAATAGGCTTCATTAAACATCCCCAACTGCCTCTGATAATTAAAACACCACAGCACACACTGTTTTTTTAAGAGCCAGTTGACAAAGTCACTTGTCCTGTACTTTGAACCAGCTAGAAAGTCCTTCCTTGCTCCACGGCTCCACTAAAAATGGTGAGTTTTTGCTTTATCCAGTAGGAAGATCTAATGAAAACAACATGTGGTGTATTTCTTAAATATCTCCAGAGATTGCCCAAGCATATTTAGTAGTAAGAAAATGAAGATGTATAAACATATCCTTTATTTTGTACCATAACACTGAGACCCCCCCCCCCCCCCCACCAATTTCCTAGGTAGTAGAAACCTATCCCTTTCAGTCTCTGGTGCCAAACTCAGGCTCCTAGAGCATTGTTTCCTTCCTTTTTCTTAGATTCTACTGCAAGAAGCCATCACTATAGAGGTTTATCATGACCTACAGGAAGATGAGTTACTTGAGGTCCCTATGGACTAAACATTGGCACAGAATTTAAGAGTGGACATATTTCTATGGCAAGATTATGAAAGTTTATTCCTTCTCTGCAGATCCCAAGATAATAAAACTGATCTACAATGCATGTGGTTGAGTTAGGAAAAATAAACTTCATAAAGCACCAATACCACTGTTGGCAGTCATGCAGGGTCTTGATAGTAGCAGTAAATTAAGCATAAGTAAGAAAGTTTATGAGAAAAACCAATAATAACATTCTATAAATCATGTCTCTCCTTTTGCACAGTTAGAGGTAAACAATAGTGAAAAAATCTCTAAAATACTGGAAATTGTATTCAATTCTTGTGATTCTTAGTCTTTCTTTTCAACATTTTTCCTACACTTTAGAGGCTATCTACTCCCTTCTCTGTTTTTCTATCCATCTAATCCCTAGTGTCTAGTTCCTCTCTGAAACAGAAAAGTATCAAAATTCAAGCATTTAGAATAAACAATTGGCTAATTGATCTCGCCAAGAATGTGTGCTTTAATGCTTTCAATTGTAAAGTCTCATAATAGAGGAATATCAGACATTGCCAAGCAACTGGAAACACACTTTGAGTTGTTAATACATTTAAAAACTCTTTATCTATGTAAATAAACTTGATTTAGTTAGTTTCAGGTGACTGAATAGCTGGAATCCGGAGGTTAAATCCGCATTCTCATTGTTCACCTAAAAACACATCATGGGGAGGTGAGGTCAGTAAAGCATGGCTGAAGGAGAAGCAAGAGCTTCTCTGAGCCAAGTTTATACACAAAGATGGGGTCTTGTCTTCAAAGTCTATCATTTGGCTACTTCCATTGTACTAGGGGCACTAGTTTTTGTATTCACCTGTGAATAAGGGAATCCTTTGTGTAAGTTTGATTGGGAGTGACATAGCTGTCATAACAAATGCAGAAACACACACACACACACACACACACACACACTCCACAGGTCAGTTAGCAGAAACAGTGAATCATTATAAACCTTGCAATGAAGAATAGGAGGAGGATAGAGTAGTTGTAAAAAAAGCAGAGGTAATAAGTAGGACTAGAGACAGAATAGTCCTGGCATAATGTTGTATCCCTAGATTGTGAGGCACTATCTCACTTCTCATCAATGGGGTGACAAGTCAACTAGATCATTAGAATTGCACCATCCTAAATTGCGTTCCTATTCTTTGGGAGGTCTAGTCTAAAATTAAATGCCATTAACTAAAGCAAACTGAAGACAAAAAAATTCCAGTACGTTGATTTCAGTCAGATCAATCCTTTATCACGTAGCCTTTCACCATATAAAATATATCAGCCACTGGTAATTCATTTTATTAAAATAAGCTATTTATTTACCTTATGTGATTGAGTTAAAATCCTATAATCATAGCTGAAATTATTTATCAGTTCCTTGAACAATCATGCATGATCCATATTTTAAGCCTTTATTCTGAATCTTTCTTGAATTATTTTGTTGTTTTGTAGGTAAGTGGTTTACCTTATCTTACAAAATAAATGCTCAGATTCCATATATTTTCTTTTTTTTTTTAAGATTTTATTTGTTTATTTGACAGACAGAGATCACAAGTAGACAGAGAGGCAGGCAGAGAGAGAGAGAGGGAAGCAGGCTCCCTGCTGAGCAGAAAGCCTGATGCAGGACTCAATCTCAGGACCATGAGATCATGACCTGAGCTGAAGGCAGTGGCTTAACCCACTGAGCCACCCAGGCGTCAGATTCCATTTATTTTCTAACCTGAAATGCCCAGAGTCTATCCTTATATTACAAAAATTAATTTTACTAATTAACTAACACAGAACTCCAAAAATTATTTCCAGTCATAGAATACCACAACAAAACAAAATCAATTTTTTTTTTGTTTTAATTTTAAAACGAGATTTGCCAGACACTTAATAGTATTTTATTAAGCTCAAACTGCTGGTATGTGTAGTAAATGAATTCTAAGAATTGTCTCTGAATATAGGAATTTCTTACAAAAATAAGGAAGGGAAAGACCAGTATTAAGAAAGATACACAAGGGATGCCTGGGTGGCTCAGTTAGTTAAGCAGCTGCCTTCGGCTTGGGTCATGATCCCAGCGTCCTGGGATCGAGCTCGCATCGGGCTCCTTGCTCCGCAGGGAGCCTGCTTCTCCCTCTGACTCTTCCTTCCACTCTGTCTACCTGTGCTTGCTCTCACTCACTCTCTCTCTGACAAATAAATAAAAAAAATAAAATCTTTAAAAAAAAAAAAGAAAGATACACAAGAAAGCAAAATACAATAATTTACTTCAAGAATGTCCAATAAAAATGGATTATTGCTGTTTAGAGTGCCTTTTTTTTAATCTGAGATAGATTGCTTGAAAAATACTTTTCTGTCTTTATTTAATGAGTATACACTTCATATTTATCAGTAATTTAATTTGTATAATAGAATTTTATTGTTTGTAGTTGTGTATAATAGAGACTAAGTTTCCGTGTGACAGAAGATTATGGGTCATTGTGATTCAGGTCAATGGAAGTTCACAATGTTGGCAAAATGACTATTTTTAGATGTTGTTGAAGCTGCCACAAGTCTTCCCAGAGTCCTTTATTTAAAGGAAGAAGACTGTATTTCTCAAGAAAAAACTCCTGTAAAGTTTTATGTACTTTATACTGACTCTTTGTCTTCCTGACATATTTAATAGTTCCTGTTAAAGCCACAAGATATTGGATAAAAGACTCTGAGTTGGGCCACTGCTCCATTTGAATAAGTTTTAAAAAGCTTCAGTCTTCACAAACTGGCAGCCATTACAACGAGACCTATCTCTCATGTAACATGTAACAGTTTGTCCTAATATCATTATAATCACATATGAGACTCCTTTGACACTAAAATCTTAAAAAAGGACTAATTACTAGCTGAAGATTGAGTCCTTCTATAATATTCTGTCACCCTAGTTTTAAGCATGCCTAAGATTTTGATTTTCTACTGGCCAGGCTTTTTTGGGGCCACACATGAAATGGAAATGCAACTGGCTTTGTGTGTGCTGATTTACCAGTGGTGGTTGCTGAGAACTTTAAATGCCCTTTCTACTGGCAGTCCCTGCTCTCCACCCTGTACTCCAAATTATTCATTCAACAGGCATGAATTACTGTGTGGCAGCTCTTAGAATCAAGCTTTCTAACCAACAGCTTTTGGGAACTGAATAGCATTTGTTCACCATGACTTCAGTTTTAGTTTCACCTTCCTAATTAGGTTTCTACCAACTTCTTAAACTTGTATTTATTATTTCAGGTTCTAATGGCATATGCAGTAGCAACAAAGCCCTCCAATAATCGGTTTATAAACACCCTGTGGCTATCTTTTTTTAAAGATTTTGTTTATTTATTTGACAGAGAGATAGAGAGAGCACAAGTAAGCAGAGTGGCAAGGAGTAAAAGAGGGAGAAGGGTCTCTGTTGAGCAGGGAGCCTGACTTGGGACTCGATCTCAGGATCTTGGAATCATGACCTGAGTGGAAGGAAATGACTTAACCGACTGAGCCACCCAGGTGCCCCAACACCCTGTGGCTATTAATGTTCATGCTCCAACAAGATCCCTTCAAATTTCTTATCATTTTTTTCACAATTCATTTTCCTTTTCCTTCCAAGCACCATTACCAGTATGCAACTCTTCTGTCCTCAAGTTACTGAAGCTGCTTGGCCTACAGATTTTGAAGCATCTGTAAGTTAATGTGCCCACCCCTTGGGGTGACCCTTAACCAATGACTGAACGGTATAGCAGAATGAAAGGCCAACTCCCTTGTTTGGGATAAGGATATCCCTGAGACACAACTTATTTTCCAGAGTTCCCAGCAGGACCAGATTAAAGCTACCATGTGAGGAGCTTTTCCTGAGCACACACCTTTCTTTGGCCTCCACTATCTCTTACAACTCCTGACCCCAGGAACACTTCCTTAAATTATTTTAACACACATCCTCATCTCAGGGTCTATGTCTAACTCAAGACATACCTTCAATAGAGATCTCACTGTTATGCCAAGTATCTCCTCCTGGTGGCAACACTAAGAATCAGAGTTGTTCTTTGCAGACACTGACTGACCTTTTCAATGAATACCTGCTCTAAAACAGGTAAGGAGAGGGACTTAAAAAAAAAAGACCCCTTTTTCCCCACTACATCTGTATCTTTGGAGTAAATACACAGTAGAACAATTTCAGGGTCATAGGGTAGCTCTATTTTTAAGTTTTTGGGGAACTTCTACACTGTTTTCCAAAGTGGCTGCACCAACTTACATTCCCACCAACAGTGTAAGAGGGTTCCCCTTTCTCCACATCCTCTCCAACATTTGTTGTTTCTTGCCTTGTTAATTTTTGCCATTCTAACTGGTGTAAGGTGGTTTCTCGATGTGGTTTTGATCTGAATTTCCCTGATGATGATGAACACTTTTTCGTGTGTCTATTTCGTGTGTCTATTTGTATGTCTTCTTTGGAGAAGTGTCTGTTCATGCTTCTGCCCAGTTTTCGACTTGATTATTTGTTTTTTGGGTGTTGAGTTTGAGAAGTTCTTTATAGATCTTGGATATCAGACCTTTGTCTGCAGTGTCATTTGCAAATATCTTCTCCCATTCCATGGGCTGCCTCTTTGTTTTGTTGACTGTTTCCTTTGCTATGCAGATGCTTTTTATTTTTTTATTTTTATTTTTTTTTTAATTTTTTATTTTTTATAAACATATATTTTTATCCCCAGGGGTACAGGTCTGTGAATCACCAGGTTTACACACTTCACAGCACTCACCAAATCACATACCCTCCCCAATGTCCATAATCCCACCCCCTTCTCCCAAACCCCCTCCCCCCGGCAACCCTCAGTTTGTTTTGTGAGATTAAGAGTCACTTATGGTTTGTCTCCCTCCCAATCCCATCTTGTTTCATTTATTCTTCTTCTACCCACTTAAGCCTCCATGTTGTATCACCACTTCCTCATATCAGGGAGATCATATGATAGTTGTCTTTCTCTGCTTGACTTATTTCGCTAAGCATGATACGCTCTAGTTCCATCCATGTTGTTGCAAATGGCAAGATTTCATTTCTTTTGATGGCTGCATAGTATTCCATTGTGTATATATACCACATCTTCTTGATCCATTCATCTGTTGATGGGCATCTAGGTTCTTTCCATAGTTTGGCTATTGTGGACATTGCTGCTATAAACATTCGGGTGCATGTGCCCCTTTGGATCACTACATTTGTATCTTTAGGGTAAATACCCAATAGTGCAATTGCTGGGTCATAGGGTAGTTCTATTTTCAACATTTTGAGGAACCTCCATGCTGTTTTCCAGAGTGGCTGCACCAGCTTGCATTCCCACCAACAGTGTAGGAGGGTTCCCCTTTCTCCGCATCCTCGCCAGCATCTGTCATTTCCTGACTTGTTGATTTTAGCCATTCTGACTGGTGTGAGGTGATATCTCATTGTGGTTTTGATTTGTATTTCCCTGATGCCGAGTGATATGGAGCACTTTTTCATGTGTCTGTTCGCCATCTGGATGTCTTCTTTGCAGAAATGTCTGTTCATGTCCTCTGCCCATTTCTTGATTGGATTATTTGTTCTTTGGGTGTTGAGTTTGCTAAGTTCTTTATAGATTCTGGACACTAGTCCTTTATCTGATATGTCGTTTGCAAATATCTTCTCCCATTCTGTCAGTTGTCTTTTGATTTTGTTAACTGTTTCCTTTGCTGTGCAAAAGCTTTTGATCTTGATGAAATCCCAGTAGTTCATTTTTTCCCTTGCTTCCCTTGCCTTTTGCGTTGTTCCTAGGAAGATGTTGCTGCGGCAGAGGTCGAAGAGGTTGCTGCCCGTGTTCTCCTCAAGGATTTTGATGGATTCCTTTCGTACATTGAGGTCCTTCATCCATTTTGAGTCTATTTTTGTGTGTGGTGTAAGGGAATGGTCCAATTTCATTTTTCTGCATGTGGCTGTCCAATTTTCCCAGCACCATTTATTGAAAAGGCTGTCTTTTTTCCATTGGACATTCTTTCCTGCTTTGTCGAAGATTAGTTGACCATAGATTTGAGGGTCTATTTCTGGGCTCTCTATTCTGTTCCATTGATCTATGTGTCTGTTTTTGTGCCAGTACCATGCTGTCTTGATGATGACAGCTTTGTAATAGAGCCTGAAGTCCGGAATTGTGATGCCACCAACGTTGGCTTTCTTTTTCAATATCCCTTTGGCTATTCGAGGTCTTTTCTGGTTCCATATAAATTTTAGCATTATTTGTTCCATTTCTTTGAAAAAGATGGATGGTACTTTGATAGGAATTGCATTAAATGTGTAGATTGCTTTAGGTAGCATAGACATTTTCACAATATTTATTCTTCCAATCCAGGAGCATGGAACATTTTTCCATTTCTTTTTATTTTGATGAAGTCCCAAAAGTTCATTTTTGCTTTTGTTTCCTTTGTCTTTGGAGACATGTCTCAAAAGAAGTTGCTGTGGCCAATGTTGAAGAGGTTACTGCCTGTGTTCTTCTCTAAGATTTTGATGGATTCCTGTCTTCCATCCATTTTGAGTTTATCTTTGTGCATGGTATAAAAGAATGGTCAAGTTTCATTCTTCTGTATATAACTGTCCAATTTTCCTAGCTCCATTTATTGAAGGGACTGTCTTTTTTCCATTGGATATTTTTTCTTGCTTTGTGGAAGACCATAGAGTTGAGGGTCAATATCTGGGCTCTTTACTCTGTTCCACTGGGCTCTGTGTCTGTTTTTGTGACAGTACCATGCTATCATGGTGATCACAGCTTTGTAGTAAAGCTTGAAATCAGGCAATGTGATGCCCCCAGTTTTATTTTTCTTTTTCAACATTTTCTTAGCAATTCAGGGTCTTTTCTGTTTCCATACAAATTTTAGGATTGTTGGATTGTTTGTTCCACCACTTTGAAAAATACCATTGGTATTGTGATTGGGATGACACTGAAAATATAGATTGCTCTGGACAGCATAGATATTGTTTGACAAAGATGAGTCATGGTTGGGATGAGCATGAATGGTTTTAAGGAAGAGGTGATACTTGAAACCAAAGTTCACCATTAAGGATTGGATCAAGTCCACATAATCCAGAAAATATGAAGGTCAGAATCAAAAGCCACAATTGCACTACTGGGTATTTACCCCAAAGATACAGATGTAGTGAAAAGAAGGACCATATGTACCCCAAAGTTCATAGCAGCAATGTCCATAATAGCCAAACTGTGGAAAGAGCTGAGATGATCTTCAATAGGCAAATGGATAAAGAAGATGTGGTCCATATATATAATGGGATATTATTCAGCCATCAGAAATGATGAGTACCCAACTTTTGCATCAACATGGATGGAACTGGAAGAGGTTATGCTGCATGAAATAAGTCAAGCAGAGAAAGTCAATTATCATATGGTTTCACTTACTTGTGGAGTATAAGGAATAGCATGGAGGACATTAGGAGAATGAAGGGAAATATGAAAGGGGGGTATTGGAGGGGGAGATGAGACTATGGACTCTGAGAAACAAACAGGGTTTTAGAGGGGAGGGGGGGATGGGTGAGACCAATGATGGGTATTAATGAGGGCACGAATTGCATGGAGCACTGGGTGTCATACATCAACAGTGAATCTTGGAACACTACATCAAAAACTGTATGTATGTTGTACAGTATGTATATGTACTGTATGTTGACTAACATAATATAAAAAAAAATAAAGACAATGGCACTATCTCTATGTCAAATAACTGACAATATCTAGAGCCAGAAGAGAAATAACAAATGTGACCACAGGTTGGATTTGCACAACTATCATTAGAAAACAAAGAGGAGACAGCACGGAAAGGAGAACAGTTTTCTGAGCATCAGAACCACAGAATCTCATCACTTGAGACACATCAGACACTTCCAAGTTCTATCCCAGTGTCTTTTATCATCAGAAGAGGCTACCATAGCATTTTCCATGTATTAAAACTTAATAAATAGTTGCCAATTTGAATTATGAAGACTAGCTTATGCCCACTTAAAGTACGCCTCAGAATGGCAAAACTGAAGGTAGTACATAGTTGGACAACGGAAAGAAAGGTTGAGACACTAGTGCAGTGACTGCTTGAAAGCAAGTAAAATCCCCTTAAGGTCAGAGTTATAAATATGCTCAACTGAGGACATTCAGAATTTAATAGTGAATCCTATTATGTAGGTTGGGACTATGCATCATTAATGTAGACCAAAATAATAAAAAGAAATAATCAATTTCATGTGGTTCTACCTAACACAATGTTTTACATGATAGCACACCTTTGATATGAGTTAAATATATAGAATTGCATAGGTCATCTAGTCCAAGTTATGCATCTGAAACAGATAAAAGAGTTCTTAACTTGATTCTACAGACTTGTTTTCAGCATTCCAGTGATGCTAGCTTACTAACTCACGTGATTAGTGATCTTTCGTAGGCCTGATTAATTATAAACATTGTTACTTTTGTCCATTGATCCTACTTAAAATATTTGGAGTTGACAGCTAGATTCCTTTTTAATTTTCTCTTCAGAAATTATAAACTCATGGTTTCTTAACACCATTTTTGGTGGGACTCTCTGATCACTCTTCTCTGTAATCAATGTAACTGATCAGTTTTAGAACAGGATGTAATAGCCATATTATCAGTGTTGTGGACTGAGCTTATACACTGTATTTTCTCTGCATTTGAGGGCATTATAAAGCAATCTAATGTTTTCCATTTGATGTCACATGAATGCAAGAATATTTTTTTCCAATTTCTAACTGAAAATAATATATAAAAAATAATCCACGTAGGAAAAAAGTGGTTAGTTAAGTAAGTTTGTTATCGCTTCTATCACCTTTAAATAAACAGAACTCTAGGGGCAGGCCACACCAAGAGGATATCTGTCAAGAGTCTGACAATAATTTAGGGTGAAGAAATAAATAGTTTGTGGATTATAAGATTTTGTCTCACAAGATGATTTCATTCAGTGATTGCATTAAATAACTTTATAAAGTAAATAAAATATAACTATCAAATTTCTTGATTCCCGTTTTTTAGAATAAAACATACTTAATTAGGGCTAAAACTTGTTTAAGAATGAATAAAACTGGGGGCACCTGGGTGGCTCGGTGGGTTAAGCCTCTGCCTTCAGCTTGGGTCATGATCCCAGGATCCTGAAATCGAGCCCCCTTCCGGCTCCCTGCGGGGAGCCTGCTTCCCCCTCTCTCTGCCTGTTTGTGATCTCTGTCTGTCTGTCAAATTAAAAAAAAAAATGAATAAAACTGAATGAGTGAAAATACAAATATTCATAACCTTAAAATAAAATAACAAGAGAAAGAAAACTAGATACAAGTATTAAAAATATTTTTAAGTACACTGAAAAAATAAAATAAAAATTTAAAAAAAGTTTTAAGTAAAAAGATAGCAAAGAGTCATCTTTAAACTATAACTGCAAGGTAAGAACAAAGTCCACATGATTCTGGAACATGTTAAAAATACAGTGATATTAAAGCATTAAGAAATCATTCTATCTTTATAAAGGTAGTTGGTTTTAGTTTCCTAGATAAAACTCTTATTAGAGTATTAGGTTTAATTTGGGTCTCTACTTTAATAAAGGATATAAAGAAATTAAGGTGTATGCCGAAGAATTTTTAAAATACTGAAAGAGAGAAATCTAGTTGTATTAAAAGGCTAAATAAAGTTTTTGCCTACTCAGAAAATATAATAAAAATAATGAATTAGTTGCTGTTTTTGAATGGAATACCATTTTACCTGCAAAAGATCAAATAAAAAGAAAACTGACTTAAATGAAATAGAGAGGGATTCAGTCATATATGAAGAAGAGCTTCTTAATTATCTAATTGATGAAAAGTAGAATGGGTTCATCATGTAAGGTTTAGAATAGTTTTTTTTTTCAGCAATTACATTTATAAATACTAGGACTTCAAGGGAACATATGACCATCCTCTCTCTCCTTTTTTTATATCAGGAAATACAGACACAGAAATTTAATTGCTTAACTCACTTCAGCAATCCAGCAAGGACTAGAATTCACAGCTCTTAACTTCTAAGCTTGCTCTGTGGCCTTGGATATAGTATTTAAAACTTTTGTGTGTAAGTTTGTTTTATTTTGTTTTTCATTTGTACAATGGAAATAATATATGACTCAAAGGGAGAACTATGAATATCAAATAAATATTTGGAAAGCACTTAGTGTAATACTGCTCAAACAACAGTAGGGTTTTTTTTTGGTGTTGTTGTATTTTCACCACCTTGTGCTTTTTCTTCTAAAAAATACCATCCAACAATAAAAACCAATAATCCAGAATAATCTAATGAGCCATCTTTTATGTAAAAAGTCTGGGTTGGGACACTTTCAAATGTTAGAAGTATATAGTTTTTCCCATGGGGGAAAATGTATTTTTTTTAAATTATGCCAATGAAAAAACTGCTACTAAAATATTAGTATATTTAATAAGTAACTACATGGAGACTATTTCCTCATTTTCATATATTATTTGTTTCAAATCAAGAGAAGTTCTTATCTTTGAAACCACACCCAAAGGACGTTTTATTATCATCTCTACATTATAGATGAATAAACTCAAATCTCCATGAGGTAAAATATCTTACTACTATTCTCTCTGATGTGTTCAATTTACTCCTGACATCCAAGGGCCCAGAATGATTATCAGAAAGGACATGGAAAAACACATTGTTTTGAGGGATTCTAATTTAACACCCCCTTTTAGGAATACAATTTGGCCCTACCTATACAATTTAAAATTACACATATTCTCCCATTTCTCCCTTTCTTTTGTTTCCTTTGCTGTTGTTTCTGTATTCAAAGTAAAGGGAATATACATATATAATTATATATATATTCATATATGCCTGAGACTTTTGGGAGGAGATGCATAAGACACTGTAGATAGTGGATACTTTTGGAGATAGGCAAGGGACTAAATTATGACAGAAAAATATTAAAATATTAATGTTACTAAGTTACAACTTTCTGTGGTATAAATTGTGTGCATATGGCTTTTTATCATGTGGATATATTATTTTACAAATAATAAGACAAGACGAGAAGATGTCAGAAGCTTGGGTGCATACAAGCTACAATGAATAGAATGGTCTTCACAGTTTTGAATGTTCATCTGGATTACAAGCTCAATGATACCAGCAACCAAATTTGTGAATCAAGATGACAAAAAATATATGGGTAATTATATGGCATGTGATGATCTGAAGAATGAATGATTTACTACAGATATTAGAATTTTTTAAAAAAATTTAAAAGTGTGGAAAGTGATAAAAATTTTCAATTCTCTGTCCTCATCTTACTAGAATGATCAATAGTACTTGGCATCTTTGCCCACCAAGGTCTACCCATCAGGTCTTTGTAAGGTGATCTTGCCAACACATAAATTAAATTTTTCACTGCTGAAAGAAAATAAAAACTATTTGACAGTCTTTTCCTACAAGCACAACAAAATGCCAGATTGTTACACTGGTTTATAAAATCCTCTGTGATCTGGCCCTGTCCACCTTTCTCTTCCCATTTTTCCACTCTGCCCTTTACTGGCTATCACACAACAGAGTTTTGCTCTTTTTCTCTCTTGAACCTGCATGTTAGCATTGTCTCTGATATAAACTATATGCAACTCAGTTGTATTGATACAAAAAGTAATTCTATATAGAAGTAATATCCCTAAAATATAACTACTATGACGTTTTTCTTAACTTAGATGGAAACTACAAATTGAAAGCATAAAGGTTCATGTCCATTAATATTCCCATGTGTCATCAAGTACCACTGAAATAAGTATTTTTTAAAATGAAGGACAAAAATGCATTTTCCTGTGCCAAGCAATTTTTCTGTGTTTCTTTGCACATTTACCTGAAACTTCTTTAGATATATGCACATTTATCATTCTATCTGAATGACATTTAATATATTAAGGAAAAAAAGCTAAAAAAAGTCACATTTAAGATCTAAATCAAATTGTAGCAATTCATTAACTTTATGAATCTAACAAGGTTATAGCTCTTCATAAAGTAGCTGATTTTGTATTATAAATTATTTGTATGTTAAATAGATGTGGATTTTTTTTTTTTTTTTTGCTTCACCTATTTCTGGAAAGTTATTTTAAGAGAAATATGGCTGTGGTATTCCAGGTTTCCTAAGTACTTACAGAGTGAATTTAAATCCATGTCAGGAAGGGGAAAAAACAAACATAATTGCAATTCATTAAGAAATAAAATCAAACTTCAAATTTCTACATAATGCACTAATATATGCCAAAACTAGGGTATTGGTTGTTGGAATGGAAAGATGTAGTATTTCTGTGACAGAAATACAAGCAATGAGGGGCGCCTGGGTGGCTCAGTGGATTAAACCGCTGCCTTCGGCTCAGGTCATGATCTCAGTGTCCTGGGATCGAGCCCCACATCGGGCTCTCTGCTCAGCAGGGAGCCTGCTTCCCCCCCCCCCCTCTGCCTGCCTCTCTGCCTACCTATGATCTCTCTCTCTGTCAAATAAAATAAATAAAATCTTAAAAAAAAAAGAAAAATAAATACAAGCAATGAATAAGTAATGATAGTTAATCCTTGTTGAGGCACATATTGGTTTCTTCATCCTGTTTTCAATACAATTATAAATATAATTATTAAGATATTGGGTACAGGAATATCCAAGGAATTTGCAAAATTCTGATAATCCTCAGAAGAAGCTTAAGATACTGGTAGTAATATCTTTATTTCACAAATAAGGAAGGTCTTAGGAAACTGTGTCCATAATTTGGCAAAAACTGCATGCGAACAAATGACAGAAATTGAACTCACTCAGACTGTCAAAATCTAAAACCCATGCTACTATGGGAACAGAGTGAACAAGGGTATGTAGTGCGAGAAAGTGAGCAAAATGCTCTTTTTAGACTTGAAACCTAGGAGATTAAAATATGGGCTGTCATTAGTGCAAACAAGATTATTTAGAAGAAGAGAGGTTTGGATTTGAGTTTGAAGAAATTCCATTATCAACATGCTGATTGCAGTGAACTTCTGTTGAAGATACAGTTAATATAGTTGATATTGTTTAAGATATTTTCAAGCAGCTGGAAATGTAAGAGTACTGATTTAGAAAATCATTCCAGGGGGAGGGAGAGGTGTGGTTTATTTTAAGAACTGACATCTTCCAAATATCTTCCAAATAACATACTCTTCTCTTTGGTTTATTTGTAGGGACAAACCTAGGTTTACCAAAACATTGTTTGTCACTGAAAGTGTTAAATTCAGATTTCTGATTTCTGGGATATAGATACTTAAAGTTGAACATGAACTTAATATAAATGTTGAGGGAAAACATAACAGCCTGACATAAGACTTTCCATGGTACTATGAGAAAGACAGGATTTACTTACCTAAAGACATGTAGGATGTGACTTGATTGGCAGTTAAAATGAATCCTTGATGTGCCAAGGTGTTTTGTAAGAAGATTTAATGTGTGAGGTACCTAAAAAATGCATTTTCTCAATTTTTTCTTTGTTTTCATTCAACTATATTATTTAGATATATTGTCCAGACTAGATATTTTAAGCAAAAGAGCAAGGATGAATCTGAAGGGTCCTTATCACCAAGATATAATATAAAAAATGCTGTTTCTGCATGAAATTATTCTGAGGACAGTTAGTTAGAGTCACAAATGGGTCCATGTCCTAAACAGTGAAGGATCAGAGGCACAGAGAAAAGTTTACTTTGGTAAACTAACCCAGTTGTCTCAACCAGGGGAGATTATGTCCTCCAGTGGAAATTTGGCAAGTGTCTGCAGACACTCCTCAACAGGACATTAACAGGGAGGAGAAATTCCACTGGCATTTAGTGAGTAGAGGCCAGGGAGGCTGGGTGAACATCCTACAGTGCACAGGATAGTCTCCGACAACAGAGTTACCCAGTCTCAAATATCAGTAATGCTGAGGATAAGAAATCTTGTTTGATCCTATGTGAGGTCCTAGGATAATATAAAAGAGATGGACTCTAATATTTTGTTATGTAACATATGTGCCAGTTGTAGGAAACAATTATTTTTACTAGATCATTGATAGTTACATTTCATGTCTGAATTGCATTCTGAGTCATAAATGAGAAACTTACCATTTTACTAAAATCTCCTGACACCAAATGACCCTCACCCTTTAAAAAAAACATACACACAAAGATATTTGAGAGGATCTTTTTGAATCTGTTTAAAAAATATGGAAATTAAACTTCCATGAGCTTTGCTTCATCAGTAAAACTATAGAACCCATTAATAAAAAACTACAGAAACTTAGCTCTATAAATCAGGAAATTCATCAAGTGTAGCTACTATTGCATGTCTGTAAGTATCTAAATTAACTAAAAATTGAAGATTGGAGGGAGAAAAGGAACACCAGCTTCTCATAAGTTACTCATTTCTTTTCCCAGTCTTCATATTAGGATCACTAGGAGTTTCACCTGATGTATAAGTTCATTTCCTTCTATTCTACCCTAGTTAAGTAATGTAAAGAAAAATACTTATTTTCCTTGTTTATTATGTTCCTGTGCACACAAAAACCTGTCCTACAGTTTTATCATTATATTTTTAATAATTTCATTTATTTTTATGTTTAAATATCTCAATTTACTTATGTTTATTTGAAAACTTTAAAAATATTTACATTTCTATCAAACTGATCTTATTGTAAGGTAAACTCAAATTTTAAAATAATATTCTACAGATTACTTTCAGGTATTCAAAGACATTAACTACATTGACGATAGTCACACATACGGTATTTCTTCTCACGTATCTATGAGGTTTTAAAGCCTCCCATGCCAGCCTTGTTTCTCATTATTATGACAATAGAAACATGACTGTACTTGAAATACAAATATGCCTAGTATAATAACACTCCAGCTCCACTGAGGACATTTTTATTCAGGAAAAGCCACCTCATAAAGTTGAAATTTGCCTGCATAATGGGTTTTAAATTGCTCTTTTTTTTCTTTCTTTTCCTACCTCAACCACACGTTTGCACAACACACAGAGCAGACAGAAGAGTCTGGAGATGTCATTTTCAGACCTGGCTTTCTGAGTGAGCACACACCCTTCAGAAATTTAGATGGCTTCAAGCTCCTTCACCTTAAATAGGTCTCAGTTTTCCCTTGTGAAAATTATTGGTTTTTATATTTTATACACTCTAAGGATTTCTCTTGTTATAAAATTCTATGTTTACTTAAGAGAAGACTAAGGGGTGACCTCACAATTATTTTTGATGAAAGTGACTGATGATTATTTTTGCAGGTTGGATTTACATAATGCATAAAATTTTAATGCAGAGCAACTCTAGTTGCCAATAGAAAAAACATATAAACAAATATATTATATTATATTATATTATATTATATTATATTTATTATTTAAGGAGATAGAAGCTTATTGAATACACTGCAAGGGAGTGGCAGGCAGGACAGCAGAGGAGAGCTGTTGACCACACAAACAATTTTTAAATTAAACAGAAGAGAAATAGGTTTGATTCACTATTCACAAATAGGATATTTCACTATCATGGGCTACAGAGAAAAACATTTTGGAGTTACCAAAATGGATAAGAGCTTATGTTTTGAAATCAAACAAATCTGAAATAGAATCTTTGTCCTTTGTCATTAACTATGTATCCTTGAGAAGTCCTTCACCTTTTTGAGTGCCCATGTCCTCATCTAAAATATGTGTATAGTAGTACCTACTTTGCAAGATCAAATATGTGTAGTGCCTGGCATATAAGTGTAGTGAATAACACAAATATAATCCTCTCTATAGTTAAGACAGTAATCAACATTTATGTCCTCATTAATATAGATATTTTAATGCCTACATGTAAGAGTACATGTAAGAGTTTATAAAGGAAGCTCTGCAGTTTATTTTCAAATTTGAAATATTACTTTTTATTTTTTTTATTTTATTTTTTATTTTTTTAAATTTTTTATTTTTTATAAACATATATTTTTTATATACATATATTTTTATCCCCAGGTCTGTGAATCACCAGGTTTACACACTTCACAGCACTCACCAAATCACATACCCTCCCCAATGTCCATAATCCCACCCCCTTCTCCCCAACCCCCTCCCCCCGGCAACCCTCAGTTTGTTTTGTGAGATTAAGAGTCACTTATGGTTTGTCTCCCTCCCAATCCCATCTTGTTTCATTTATTCTTCTACCCACTTAAGCCTCCATGTTGTATCACCACTTCCTCATATCAGGGAGATCATATGATAGTTGTCTTTCTCTGCTTGACTTATTTCGCTAAGCATGATACGCTCTAGTTCCATCCACGTTGTTGCAAATGGCAAGATTTCATTTCTTTTGATGGCTGCATAGTATTCCATTGTGTATATATACCACATCTTCTTGATCCATTCATCTGTTGATGGACATCTAGGTTCTTTCCATAGTTTGGCTATTGTGGACATTGCTGCTATAAACATTCGGGTGCATGTGTCCCTTTGGATCACTACATTTGTATCTTTAGGGTAAATACCCAATAGTGCAATTGCTGGGTCATAGGGCAGTTCTATTTTCAACATTTTGAGGAACCTCCATGCTGTTTTCCAGAGTGGCTGCACCAGCTTGCATTCCCACCAACAGTGTAGGAGGGTTCCCCTTTCTCCGCATCCTCGCCAGCATCTGTCATTTCCTGACTTGTTGATTTTAGCCATTCTGACTGGTGTGAGGTGATATCTCATTGTGGTTTTGATTTGTATTTCCCTGATGCCGAGTGATATGGAGCACTTTTTCATGTGTCTGTTCGCCATCTGGATGTCTTCTTTGCAGAAATGTCTGTTCATGTCCTCTGCCCATTTCTTGATTGGATTATTTGTTCTTTGGGTGTTGAGTTTGCTAAGTTCTTTATAGATTCTGGACACTAGTCCTTTATCTGATATGTCGTTTGCAAATATCTTCTCCCATTCTGTCAGTTGTCTTTTGATTTTGTTAACTGTTTCCTTTGCTGTGCAAAAGCTTTTGATCTTGATGAAATCCCAGTAGTTCATTTTTTCCCTTGCTTCCCTTGCCTTTTGCGTTGTTCCTAGGAAGATGTTGCTGCGGCAGAGGTCGAAGAGGTTGCTGCCCGTGTTCTCCTCAAGGATTTTGATGGATTCCTTTCGTACATTGAGGTCCTTCATCCATTTTGAGTCTATTTTTGTGTGTGGTGTAAGGGAATGGTCCAATTTCATTTTTCTGCATGTGGCTGTCCAATTTTCCCAGCACCATTTATTGAAAAGGCTGTCTTTTTTCCATTGGACATTCTTTCCTGCTTTGTCGAAGATTAGTTGACCATAGATTTGAGGGTCTATTTCTGGGCTCTCTATTCTGTTCCCACGACCAAGTGGGATTTATTCCAGGGCTGCAAGGTTGGTTCAACATCCGCAAATCAGTCAATGTGATACAACACATCAATAAAAGTAAGAACAAGAACCATATGATACTCTCAATAGATGCTGAAAAAGCATTTGACAAAGTACAACATCCCTTCCTGATCAAAACTCTTCAAAGTGTAGGGATAGAGGGCACATACCTCAATATCATCAAAGCCATCTATGAAAAACCCACCGCAAATATCATTCTCAATGGAGAAAAACTGAAAGCTTTTCCGCTAAGGTCAGGAACACGGCAGGGATGTCCATTATCACCACTGCTATTCAACATCGTACTAGAGGTCCTAGCCTCAGCAATCAGACAACAAAAGGAAATTAAAGGCATCCAAATCGGCAAAGAAGAAGTCAAATTATCACTCTTCGCAGATGATATGATACTATATGTGGAAAACCCAAAAGACTCCACTCCAAAACTGCTAGAACTTATACAGGAATTCAGTAAAGTGTCAGGATATAAAATCAATGCACAGAAATCAGTTGCATTTCTCTACACCAACAGCAAGACAGAAGAAAGAGATATTAAGGAGTCAATCCCATTTACAATTGCATCCAAAACCATAAGATACCTAGGAATAAACCTAACCAAAGAGACACAGAATCTATACTCAGAAAACTATAAAGTACTCATGAAAGAAATTGAGGAAGACACAAAGAAATGGAAAAATGTGCCATGCTCCTGGATTGGAAGAATAAATATTGTGAAAATATCTATGCTACCTAAAGCAATCTACACATTTAATGCAATTCCTATCAAAGTACCATCCATCTTTTTCAAAGAAATGGAACAAATAATTCTAAAATTTATATGGAACCAGAAAAGACCTCGAATAGCCAAAGGGATATTGAAAAAGAAAGCCAACGTTGGTGGCATCACAATTCCGGACTTTAAGCTCTATTACAAAGCTGTCATCATCAAGACAGCATGGTACTGGCACAAAAACAGACACATAGATCAATGGAACAGAATAGAGAGCCCAGAAATATTACTTTTTAAAACTTACATTTGAATTTTCATGTAGATGTAATCTTGTAATTCAATACAAGCAGGCTAATATTGCTATCAAAAATTAAAATGTAGGGGGGCGCCTGGGTGGCTCAGTGGTTAAGCCGCTGCCTTCGGCTCAGGTCATGATCTCAGGGTCCTGGGATCGAGCCCCGCATCGGGCTCTCTGCTCAGCAGGGAGCCTGCTTCCTCCTCTCTCTGCCTGCCTCTCTGCCTGCTTGTGATCTCTCTCTGTCAAATAAATAAATAAAAATCTTTAAAAAAAAAATTAAAATGTAGGGCACTGGGTAACATACTACAAAGAATACAGCCAAGACTGACTCTAGTTGTGGGGCCTTGAACAACAGGTTTCAGTTGTACATTTTTCAATAAAAGTTGGTTTAGACTGGTTATCTAAACAAGCCACTTTCTGTTTAATTCCATCATACCTAATCTTCCTACTATTTGAGAAATAGTGTCAATTTACCAAAATCTATATGGAAATGTTTCCTTAATAAAAAATACTTTAAGGCACATAAGCATAGACAAGTTATGAGCAAATAGCCCTCAAGATTTGCTTTACTTTTCTTTCTAGTTTTCCAAACAAAAGGCCTCTAGATGATTGATAAGCTACTTCCTGTCAAATGCAACAGCAAATCCTTCTGAGAGACTGTCAGTGGGTTTGATTCTTCAATCTCTCTTTAAATAGACTCCATAGGGCAGCCTACACAAAGAACACAATGGCAGGGAAGACATTTAGAGTCAAGTTGGAAAGCCTTGCATCCTTTAGAAGTAGTAGCATTTTTTTAAAAGTATAAAGTTAATAATACCCAAAAAGGAGATTTCCACAACTAAACTGAGAAGCCCAGTCTGGCATTATCAGTTTGTCAGGTCATAAGAGGTCGAGGAGGGCACCACTGCATGTGCTATGAAGAGTTTGAAATATTTTCTTTTAAAAAGTGTATACAATATTCTCTTAACCTGACCTAACCCCTGATACTCAGTTAAAAGCTTAGTGGCACTTCTTTTCAGGTAAAAATTTCCATTAAAATAAACCAAGGTCACATCTTGCACTAGTCTGATTGACAGGAAAAAGGCCTAGTAAGAACTTCATAGAAGTGAAAAAAAATGCAGTGGTTAAGTTATTAAATAAATGCTAAAGCAAATCTACTTATGTCAACTTTAATATTTGAACTGTATAACATTTTCCACCATTAATATAATTCTCTCCCTGAAAAACAGAGGTCTGGATATATGTAGTCTTTATGTTTCCTCATAGCCTTTGGAGTTGAGAAAAATAATGTCCAATAATGTATGATAAAATTAGATACACACATATTCTATATACTTTTCCATAAGTGTTCTTAGTGCTCACCTAAATGTTATACTAAGTCCAGAGTTGGAGGATTTTAATATTTTTCAGGAACTTTATAAAACAATTGAATTGAAGTGAATCAAAAACTAGTAAATTTTATACTAGTTTACCAATTATTCTGTTTTTTACTTATCCTTTACTAAACACAATTAAATACTAGCTATAAACTTGTCAATTTCCACCAAAAAAAACACTCCTGGAATTTTTGTTGGGATTTTGCTGAGTATTAGATAAATTTCAATATAATTAGTATATTATCTATTTTGAGGCTTCCAATCCAGAATTAGAATATATTTCTTAATTCATCTAGATATTCAAATTTCCCTGTCAGTTTTCTCTAGCTTTAATGGTTTTGTCTTACACATCTTTTACTAAGTTTATTCCCAAGTATATAGTGATTTGGGGCACTATTGTAAATATAACCTTTATTTTTTTCTCTCAGGTTTTTATTTAAGGTCCAGTTAGTTAACATAGGACAAAATAAATAATATTAACTTCAGGTGTAGAATTTAGTGATTTATCATTTACATACAATACCCAGTGGTCATCACAATTGCCTACCCAAAGGATAGAAAAATACTGATTTGAAGGGATACATGAACCCTGATGCTTATAGCGGTATTATTAACAATAGTCAAACAATGCAAAGAGTCCAAATGCCCATCAACTGATAAATGGATAAAGAAGATATAGTATGTATATACAATGGAATATTACTCAGCCATTAAAAATAATGAAATCTTGCCATTTGCAACCACATGGATGGAACCAGAGTATATTATGCTAAGCAAAAAGAGTCAATCAAAGAAAGACAAAAACCGTATGATTTCATTTATATGTGGAATTTAAGTACACAATCTCTTAAGTGTTACTGGTTTTTTTGTGAATTAACTTTCCATCCTATGATCTTGCTAAATTCACTAATTTCTTTTCTTAATATTCATTTGTGGATTCACCACAATACTTCTATTAAATAATCATGTCATCTACATAGATTTTCCTTTAACATCTTAGGACTCATTTCTTTTTCTTCACTCACTGCTATGGCTAGGAGTCCCCAACACCAAGTTTAATAGAAGTGGTGAAGGGGGGCATTGTTATTTCTGATCTTAGGGGAAAGCATTCACTCTTTCACTATCTTTCACTATTAGCTTCAGGATTTTTGGTTTTTGAAGATGCCCTTTATCAAATTGAGGAAGTTCTATTTCTAGTTTGACAAGTATTTTTATCATGAACAAATATTTGTCTTTGTAATTATTCTGTATCTCTTAAAGTTAGGAAATTATTTTTCTCCCTCATTCTCATAATGTTTTTGAATTACATGAATGAATTATTTTAATATTAAACAAAACTTGCATTCTGAAGATAAACCCTATTTAGCCATGATATATTAGCTTTTTTGTATGTTTCTGGAATAGAATTGCTAATTGTTTAAGATTTTGCATCTAAGTTCATAAGGGATACTCATAAGGGATCTGTAGTTTTCTCATAATATTGTGTGATGTTAGCATCAGAATAATGGTGTCTTCATAAAGTGAGTATAGTAAGTATTCCCTCCCCTTCTATTTTCTGAAAGTGTTTGTAATTGTCATCATTTCTTTTTTAATGTTGGTTTGGTTTGAAAAATGAAACCATAAGAGACTGGAGTTTTCTTATGAGGAAGACTGTTAACTATAAATTCAATTCTTTAATAGATAGACATGGCACTATTCAGGTTGTCTATATATTTTTGATTGAATTTGTTAGCTTGAATCTTTCAAGGAACCTGTGCATATCATCTAAGTTTCAGAATTTGCATAAAGTTGTTCATGATGCTTTTTTACTATCTTTTTAATGTCTACAGGTTCTGTGCGGATACCCATTTTACCATTTATGATACTGGTGATTTTCATTCAATCTTTTTAAATTCTTGATCAGTGTACCTAAAGGTTTTGAATTTTGTTACACTTTTCCAAGATCCAGATTTTGGCTTTATTATCTCCACTATTTAATCTGCTTTATTATCCTTTGGTTGCTGCACCTAACTTAACTTTTTTTTTTTCTAATGGTTTTGGGCTGTTTCTTATTTTTCTGCTTTCTTGAGACAGAATGTTAGATCAGGGAATTTAAGTAAATTTTAGTTAAATTCTTTACTCATTTCTTCACTAAAAAAATGTGTGTGTGGCTATCAGATTTTCTCTAGGCACTGGTGTGTGTGTGTGTGTGTGTGTGTGTGTGTGGCTTACCCACTGTGCTCTCATTATTGATTTCTAAATTAATTCTGTTGTGGGTAGAGAATATATTTAGCATGATTTCAATATATTTAATTTTTACGAGGCTTGTTTTATGGCTTACCATATAGTTTACCTTTGTGAATTTATCATGCATAAATTAGGTCACAGTGGTTTAGAGTATTGCTCTAAATATCCATGATTTAACTAAATTTTGGCTAGTTATTCTGTTTTTGTTTTTGTATTGAGAAAAGGTGTTAAAATATCCTTCCATGAATCTAGAAGTAGCTTTTTTCCTCCATAATGCTCTCAACTTTTATTTTGATGCCTGTAATTAGGCATATACATGTTAATAATTTTTGTCTTCCTGATAAATTGACTATTTTATCTTTATAAAATGTCCTTTTTTAACTTCTAGAAAAAACTGTGCCTCATATTTTATCTAGTATAAATATTACAGTTATAGCCATCTTAGATTTACCCTTTGCATAATTGTTCATTTTAAATTATTTTTTAATTTTTTAAATTAAAAAAAATTTATTATGTTGAATTAACCAACATATAGTACATCATTAGTTCTTTTTTTTAAAGATTTTATTTATTTATTTGCGAGAGAGAAAGAGAGAGACAGAGCATGAGGGGGAGAAGTCAGAGGGGGAAGCAGATTCCCTGATGAGCAGGGAGCCTGATGCGGGACTTTATCCTGGGGCTCCAGGATCATGACCTGAGCTGAAGGCAGCTGCTTAACCAGCTGAGCGACCCAGGAGCACACATCATTAGTTTTTGATGTAGTGGTCTGGTTTCTTTTCATATCGAATAAATCTTTCGCCTCTTTATCTCTTTTAAGTCTATCTGTTTATATTTAAGGTGCATCTCTTGCAGACAGCACATAGTTGGGTCTTGCTTTTTATCTGATCTAATAGTACGTGCTTTTATAGGGATTATTTAATCCAATGTATATATTTCCATCATTTAATTTATCGGGGGGGTTGGCATCTGTTGATTGCTTTTTCCTTTGAAATTGGACCTATGTTTCCTGGCTCTTTGTGTGCCAAATAATTCTGGATTGTATCATAGTCATTGTGAGTATCAGACTGTGGACATTCTGGATTCATTGCTTACATCGGTTACATTGCTCTAAAATGTAGTGATGTATTTTTTTTTTCTCTTAGTAGTTAGTTAATTTGATAATACCCAAACTGAAAAGAGTCCTAAGGGGTTAAGTGGCTTAGACTTCAATTTTATTCTTTTAGCCTTAGCTGGAACCTGTTTCCAATTTGCCCTACATGTGCATGCTTTACAGCTTTGGGCTGAGTTTAAACATAAAATTTAAGATTTCCCTTCTCTGGATCTTTCCTTTGCAGTGTTCCCTACTTGCTTTCCTACCAGAAAAACTCCAGATTGATTGTAAGAGTTTTAGCTGCCCCTGTCTTGCCCTGACTGCAGTACAAAACAGGGAAATCACTCCCTTGTTTACTTGGTCCAAGTTTTGGTTCCCCTTTACAGATATGTTTGTATTTGTGAAGTCCCCAGAGCTCCAGGTATTTTGCCTTTTTTGCTTGCTTTTGACTAAAGTTCTTAACTAGTATTTGAACTGGTATGCATATTAGGCCCTTACTCCTCCATGCTGGAAGCAGAAAACCTTAGTGGAAGCTTTAAAAGAGATAATCATCTGTTTCTATAGAGGCAGACTACATTTATTTGGAATTTAGCAAAAGCACGAGCAAAGTGGATCCTTCAGGTAATGTGTGTTAAAAAGTGTTCTTTCTTGGGCAAATTAACAGTAAAATGCCTATTTACGATCCAAGTAGATCCAAGCAGTAGCTGAGGCAGTTAAACAGGTGTTTGGAATTTGAAGATGAGGTCCTGAGTTAGAAATACAGTTTTGGGGGGCGCCTGGGTGGCTCAGTGGGTTGAGGCCTCTGCCTTCGGCTCGGGTCGTGATCCCAGGATCCTGGGATCGAGCCCCGCGTGGGGCTCTCTGCTCGGCGGGGAGCCTGCTTCCTCCTCTCTCTCTGTCTGCCTCTCTGCCTGCTTGTGATCTCTGTCTGTCGAGTGAATAAATAAAATCTTTAAAAAAAAAAAGAAATACAGTTTTGGGAATCACCAATATAGAATATATAGAAATTAAATTAATGATACTGGATAAAATTATGAAGGGGATAATTACAGATAAAAGTCTGAGGACTGAATCTTGTACTACTTCAGGGTTCAGGAGCCAGAAAAATAAGGAACCAGGAAAAGTGAAAGAGGAGAAAAACTGATGTGTAATGTAGAAGAAGAATCAAATAAATGTTCCCCCCAAATTGGGTGAAAGTATTATGTCAAATGCTGCTGATGAATAAGATGAGGACTGAAAATTTGTCAGTGAAGTTGGAATCATGTATATTACTGATGACCTTAAAAGAACAGTTTTATAAAATGGTTGAAATAAACTTCACCAGATTCAAGTAAAAAACTGGACAAAGAAAGGTGGAAAAGCTAGGGTATATACAGTCTTTTTGAGGGTATTTTCTATAAATAGGAATAGAGAAATGGGACAGTCTTGAAGGAGAAAGTAGCAAGTTAGGACAGATAATCACCTTTAATGAGAAATATTACAAAATGTTCATTCTTTAATGGGAATAATCTAACCAAGAAGAAAAAAATATTGAGGATGTTGGACATCAGTTTGTAAACATTTTCTCTAAATAACTAGATACTAAATATTTTAAACTTTCTGGGCCATGTGGTCTCTGTTACAGATACTAAGCTCTGTCACTATAGCACAAAAGCAGCCATAGATAAAGTGAGAAGGCCTAGCTGTATTCCAATAAAACTTAATTTACTAATAGATGAAAGGCAGGATTTGGATTTTGGGCCATAGTTTACTGGCCCCAGGATAATATAAACCATCAAGTTCTTGAGTAGGCAAGCCTTGATAGGATCCAGTTCACAAGTATATAGATTATCATTTGATGAAAACAGAAAATCCATCCAATTTAATCAAATATAAAGAGGAATATGGGTTTTGATGAAAACAGAATGGAAGATCATGGTTGTAAAAGCATGTAGATCTTTTCTGATTGCTTGTATTTTCCCATGTTAAAGAAATATTAGGCCATCCACCTTACCTTAATTATCTAATCCATCTCTGGATTGAACATCTTTAGCTTTCTCTCCCTCAAATCCACACACTGCTACCAGTAACACAATCACTACTTTCTCCTTAAAAATATCTCTTCTCTACATATAAAGCTGTTAATCATGAGTACGGCTTTATCAAAATGATAAATGAATACTTTTTCTCTACATCTAAGCTCTGATTTTGTTTGTATTGTTTCAGTATGAGGCAGGGAATAAACAGTGGCAAACATGGCCACTGGCAAGTAGATCTGACTTATAACATCATTAAAGGAAGTGTTTTAAAAAATTAATGCCTCTTTCCTTTTACCTCAAAAATAAGTCCAGGATGGGGATAAATGTCTTGTCTTGAGGCATGGTGATGAAATATGCATATTTCTCGCTTGGGTCCTGTGACCCCTGTCTGTAATTTTAAAACTGATATTAATTGATGTTTTTTTCAGTACATGCTTCACACATTGCTAGTTTGCAGTTTATAATTAATGTATATGTTAATTTTAATTGATCAAGAGAATTTACAGGTGTGTACTTTGATATTGGCACTTATTTGTACTTCAATAAAATGCAGTGACTTGGCCATTTCTGGCCTGGAAACCTATTATGTATCTGAGTAGTCAAGGGGAAACACTGATGGTGATCCAGTGGGTATTTAATGCAATTAAGATGTGAAAACTACACTCTTCAGTTTGTTACCTCCTAGAAAGCACATTCATTTTATACCAGGGGAAGGGGAGAAAAATGTAAAATAATGCCTTTCCATGGGTTCTCCTATAACCCCAATTCTACTTTTTATTGATTACTTAAAAAGATAGAGTGGTCTAAGAAATCAAGCTGTTAGAATTATTTTGAACACTTAATTGTACCAAACCAGATTCTAAATATATGCTAATCCATTGTTTTTTCCACTTGAGATAGTTCTAAAAGTATGCTTACCACTTCTTTTTCCTAGGTTTGTATAGCCTAAGAGGACAAAGAAGCCTGCTCAGCAATTCCTTTCCTAGCTGTTTGTTTTCAACTCCAAAGAACTGTTCTCTATGTATGCTTAGTTCAGTAGAGAAATATTTATTTCTATTGTATAAAGTGACTGTACTTCAACATCACTAAGATTTAGGAAGCATTTGATTTTGGTGAAGGAGTATATTTTTGACAGCCAACATCATTATAGAAGGTGCTATAAACTATGGAGACTGCAAAACTAATAGCAGTGAGGATAGAGGTATTTGAGAAAATTATGCGTTTTGAGAGCTTAAATATATTGACAAGCGATTTCCAACCTGCCCATCTCCCCTATTCCTCCAAATTTTGAAGTAATTGCAAATGTTGGTGAACTGGATTCTATTGGGTTTGAGGCTGTATTACCTTAGTCTTATTGGTAAAAAAAAAAAAAAAAAAAAAAAAAAAAAAAAACCTTCAACCACTTTATAAAGCATGTTTAAAGTAGAAAAATGTAGATTAAAAACATCAAAGGCATATATTTTGGGGTACAGAAAGAATTTTCTGAAAATAGCTCCTCACCTGCATGTTGGGGACTTAGAATGTTTTTATCATGGCACCAATATTTTTTTTTCCCATCCATAAGGTATGATGCTCCCTAATTGCTAAGGAAAATAACATAAATGGGGGGAAATGGGCGTCCTAAGTAACTAATATCAAATCTATTCTTAGTGAAATTTGGAAAAAATAATAAAACACCAGGGTACATTAACTTAAAGGTTTCAAAGTACAGATGAAGACTCACAAGCATGGGAAAGTTACTTAATATCTCTGGATCTCTTGTTTCTCATATCTGAAGCAGAGACATCAATAATACCTACTGCATAGGGTTATTACAAGGAGTTATGTTTTAGTATTTGTCCGTAACTTAGAATACAGTGTCCGTTAGACAAAAAATAATAATAACAACGTGTGACGGGAAGTTAGTGATACATAAGGAAGTGGCAGAGGAAGAGAATTTGAGAGCATCACTGCCTCAAGCTATGTCATAAGAATTGAATAGGAAACTCACAATTGTATTTTTGTTCCCAGGTTGTTTCTGCCTCACTAAAATGAGAATAACCAGACTTTCTGAGGTGTCTAATGCTAGATTAATTACATCCTTTTCCCCAGGATGGCTACAAATATTTTTGCTTTTCAATCACAGGGCTTTCACTTTATTATTACTGAACATTTTAAAATCACATATTGTATAATCTTAAATGTTATGCTAACTGTTATGCTCCTTTATTGTTATCAGATAAGCTAGAATGCCAATAATTCAACTACCTCTTATCTTTATTAAGAAATCTGATTAGACTTGCGCTGAAACAATTTATTTTATCCAGTTAGGAAGATGCACTATTAGAGAGGTCCATTAACTCTTTCATGATGTTGTGGAATCAGTGGGGAAATCTCTAATTGCTATAGGCACAGGTGAGTGCCATGAGTACCAAATTATGCATGGCAGCAGCAATTTCCTAAAAGACCTGTGATTTCTTAGTGGCTAAAAGCTTTAATGTGCCTCCAGTGCCTAAGTCATTAAGAGAGAATGATTTAGGCACAGGGAGAATCTAACTAAAATGTAAAACTATGAGGCCATTACAAATAATAATATATCCAATAAAAGTGTTTGAATAGTAGTGTCAGATGCAAGCATTTTCCCCATTAATTCTGATGTCATGAAAGATACAAAGCAACTGAAAAGCACAAAGAAAAATCTTGTCATAAAATGGGACAAGAATAATCAGAAATAAATCAAAAAAACTTTTCCTTATATTAGCATCTTCCTCACATTTATAAAATCTTAACTTTAAAAGTATTTAAAATAACCATAGGTTCTATATTATTTGCTTTCCACCCCTTACTATAAACTCCTTTGGGAAATGGGTCATTCAGTTTTTAAAGTGGGGTAAACTGAGACTTGCTATATTTCGGTGGCTGTGGAACTTGTAATATATAATTATGTTATTTTTCTTTAGACTGCATTTATTCTTATAAAAATGTAAATAAAAATTTTAAATATTAACTTTTTTATTTCCTTAAAAATCCATGTTCTCCTTTTAGTGTCTATTGAAATGTGATTTTTAAAAATAGCTTCAGTCATAGTGTACCAACCATGTATGATTCAAAATACATTTTCAAATCCATCCTTTTCGTGAAAGCATATTTCATTCAATTGAAATGTCATAACTTCATCATTACTCTATTATGAAATATTCTATTTTTAGTCTCCTAAATAATGCTGTAATTAACATCTTCTTTTTCCCTGGACTTCACTGGGAAAATTTACATACAATAAAACCAATCTATATTAAGTGTTACAGTTTGATAAATTTTGGCAATTGTATGTATTTGTACAGTCATCCCCATGAACATGATATAGAACTTCTAAATCAACCTCCAAAATTCTTTAGTGACTCTGCATTTATTCCCCTCATCCTTTGTCCCAGGCAACCACAGCTTTGCTTTATGTCACCATAACTTAACCTTCTCTAAAATTTTATACAAACAGGATCATATACTATGTAGTCTCTTGTGTTTCACTTTCTAACTTAGCACCATGTTTTTGAGATTCATCATTGTTATTACATCAGTAATTTTTTCCTTTTGATTACTGAGTAGTATTCCATAATATGGGTACACCACAATTTATTTATTCATTCACCAGTTATGGGACACTTGGGTTTTTTCTTCCAGTTTGGGGCTAATATAAATAATGCTACTTTGGAAATGTGTATAAAACTCTGTGGTAGTTAATTTTATGTGTCACCTTGACTGGGCCATGAAGTGCCCAGATATTTAGTGAACATAATCCTAGGTGTGTCTGTGAAGGTAGTTTTAGATGAGATTAACATTTGAATCAGTAGACTGAGTAAGGCAGATTGGCCTACCTAAAGTGGCTGGCCTTCATGCAAACAATTGAAGGACTAATATTACAAAACCCTGACCATTTTTCAAATAAGAAGAAACTCTGCCTGCTTGGCTGGTTGAGCAGGAACATAGAACTTTTCCAGCCTTCAGATCTGGACTGAAACATCAACTTTTCTTGGGTCTCAAGCCTGCCAACTTTCAAACTGAAACACATACCTTTAGCTTTTATGGGTCTCTAGCTTGCTGACTAAAGATCTGGGGACTTTTCAGCCTTTATAGTCATATGGGCCAATTCCTTATAATATCCTTACACACACACACACACCCTAATGGTTCAGTTTCTCTGGAGAACCCTGATTAATACAAAATCTTTGTATGCACCTATTTTTAAAATTTATCTTGGGTAAATACTTAGATGTGGGATTGCTGGGTCATGAGATAAGTACATGTTTAATGCTGATGTTTAAGTGACAAAATGTTTTTTTTTCAAAATGGCTGTACCACTTTGCATCTCCACCAGCAATGTATAAGAAATGCAGTTGCTTCCTATCTTTGTCAAAACTTAGTATTTTGGGTTTTTTTCCCTTGGGTTTTAGCAATTCTAGTGTGTGTATGATTGTGATTTGAATCTGAATTTCTCTGATGACTAGTGTTGTTGAGCATCTTTTCATGTGATTATTGTCTATACATATATCTTCTTTGGTTAAATATCTCTTTAAACCTTCTGCCAGGTAGAAAAATTTATTTGTTTTCTTAAGATTGAGTTAGACTTGTTCTTTATATATATAAAGATGTGTGATACATATAAATATAAAGATACATGATCTTTGTCAAATTAGAAGACTTGCAAATACCTTCTTTCATTTTGTGGCTGGCAATTTCATTTTCTTAACCATGCCTATCAAAGAACAAGGAGTCCATTTTGTCTTTTATTTTATTTCATGGAGAATGTTTTTTGTCTTGTTTTAGAAACTCTGTCAAAGCCAATATATCAAAAATTTTATCCTGTGTTTTCTTCAAGAAGTTTTATACCTTTATCTAATAGTAAGGTCTATAATTCTCTTGATGTTAAATTTTGTATATGATATAAAGAGTCATTTATAAATTTTTTTGTTCTACAGATGACCAGCTGTTTCAGTAACATTTATTAAAAAAAGAGTATCCTCCCTCAATTCAATTGCCTTCACACCTATGGCAAAAACCAAGTGACCAAATATATGTGGGTTTATTTTGGAAATCTTCATTTTGTTTAATTAATCTAGTTGTCTTCTATTATGCCAATACCACACTATATTAGTTATTTCAGCATCACAGTAAGTCTTGAATCAGATAATGTAAGTTTCTCAATGTTATTCTCCTTTATTAAAGCTGTTTTGACTACTATAGTTTCTTTTCATTTTCATATAGTTGTTGTAATCAACCTATCAATTTGACTAGGATTTTATTGAATCTATAAATCAGTCAAACTCAGCAGATCAACTAAACTCAGCAATGCACGTTTGGTAATCTTTTGGTATTCAGACCTTGCATATTTTTATAAAATATATTTTTACATGATTTAAGATGGAGTGTAAGTATTTCTTAAACATGCACTTCCATTTTATAGAAATACATTTAGATTTTGTGTACTAGCCTTGTAAACTGCAACTTTGCTAAATGTATTCATTAATTACCATAACTTTTGTTTAGTTTTTTTCACAGATTTCCACACATATAATCAGATCATCTGCAAATACAGTTTTACCTTTTTATTTCCCAGTCAAAAGATTTGCCTTTTCTTTTTCTTTTTTTTTAAATTTTATTTGTTTATATGGCAGACAGAGATCACAAGCAGGCAGAGAGGCAGGCAGAGAGAGAGGGGGAAGCAGGGGCTCCCTCCCAGGACCCTGGGATCATGACCTGGGCTGAAGGCAGAGGCTTTAACCCACTGAGCCACCCAGGCTCCCCTGCCTTTTATTTTTCACCCAAACATTCAGCTTCATATTTTTGTACTGTCTGGGTTTTCCAGTATAGTGCTGAACATAATGGTGGTGAATATTATAAAAATTAATACTATTGAGCAAACTGGACATGAGAGGAGAAGAAAAAGGAGAATTTACAAGCTAATTAATTTCACTGTTGCTCATATAGAGGTACCAACAGATACAATTTTTTTAAAAGATTTTATTTATTTATTTGACAGAGAGAGATCACAAGTAGATGGAGAGGCAGGCAGAGAGAGAGAGAGAGAGAGAGAGAAGCAGGCTCCCTGCTGAGCAGAGAGCCCGACGTGGGACTTGATCCCAGGACCCTGAGACCATGACCTGAGCCAAAGGCAGCGGCTTTAACCCACTGAGCCACCCAGGTGCCCCCAACAGATACCATTTAAAGGAAAAGAAAACTAAGGATATTATATAAATGTATACATTTAATGGTAACCCCTAGAACAAAGATTTTTTTAAAAAATTCTAAATACTAAGAGATACTGCAAAACACTAAACATATGTAAATATATACAAGAAAACATACCTCATTTATTTTTTTAAGTTGCAGATTGAATTACAGAACAAAACAAAATCAGTAAAAGAAACCATTAGCATCCCTAGTAAAGACAAAATAAAGATTAAAACACAAAATGAGAAGTAATATAAATAATCAAAGTCACTAAGGAAATTTTAAAAGTCATTTACAAACTATGTCAGGTAGGGTTATGCAAAAAATATATAAATGAAATAGATAATTATCTAGAAAAATAAAATTTACCAGAAGCATTACCAGAAGAGAAAGTGGAAACAGATAAATTTCCCTAGAGAACTGAAGAAATTTGTAAATAATATAATACCATCTTCTCTGCAATACCACTAAGCTCAAATAGTTTAACATGAAATTCTACCAAATCCATAAAGAACTTACCATTACAATGGTAATTCACCTATTCAAGAGTACATAAAAAAAAGAATTCTTTAAAATTATTACCCAGTAATGGGTATTAAGGAGGGCACATATTGCATGGAGCAGTGGGTGTTATATGCAATAAATGAATCATGGAACACTACATCAAAAACTGATGATGTACTGTATGGTGACTAACATAACATAATAAAAATAAATAAATAAATCATAAAACTGTTTTCATAAAGTGTAAGTGATATTTTATCCATAACTAGAAAAAAGGACAAAAATTGAAAATTATGGAGTAAATTCTCATTTCTCTCTCACAATGCATCTCAATGATGCAATTCAATGCAAATTCATATGATTGATTTATAAATGCTGAAAGGGCATTTTGACTTGATTTAAACCTGTTTCTTTTAAAACAAAACAAAAACACCTCGATAAGATAGGACTTATATTGTCCAAACAGGATTTATTTTAAAAATTCAGTTTTACCAACTGATTTTTAGATGCCACCTTTATTATAAACTAATTTCATTAAAATGAAACACATAGATATAAATATTTTATCTTTTTGCACCATCTGGGTCCTCCAGCATAATGTTGAATATATTTAACATTTTATATTTATAATATTTTATTTAATTATAATACATTTCAGTTAAAATCAGGAAGAGAAGAAAATGCTCAACACCACCACTGCTATTTAATATTATAGAAGATGCTTCAGCCAGTGAGATTAATAAGAGAAAGAAGTTGGAGGTATGACAATATAAAATGAATATATAAATATATTTCAGATGACAGAGGTAAGGAAGTGCTCCTTAATTCCAGAAGAATGAAGTGAAAATCTACTAGAAACAGTAAGTTATCGGGATATAAAATTAGCATTGAGAAATTAATAGACACCTTCTGCATAGACAAAATCCATTTAACTTTAAAAAGATTCTGTTCTTTAAAGTAGTAACAAAAAAGAGAATATATCTAGAAATAAATCTCAAATGAAACCTGTAACTTTTATGAAGGATCTACATAGAGTTGAACAAATAGAAAACTACACTATGCTTTAGCTAGGGAGATGCAATAATAAAAAGATGTCTATTCCTCCTTAAGTAAATGTATATATTATAAAATCTATAAACAGCAAATTAATCTCTAGTATCAATAGTGTGGTTGATGCTGTTATTGGTTGAAAGTTTATATAAGAAAAAAACAATCAAACGTAGATAGTAAAACATTGTTTAAAAAAAATCAACTAAGGGGCACTAACCACACAAAATTTAAAGTATATAATAAGATTTTAATAGTTAAAATGATGCTATATTAGTATATGAATAGAGAAAAGAATGGAATAGGATGGAAAGTTCAAAAATAGACTGGAATAAATACGGAAATTAGTATATAATAAAGGTGGCATCTAAAAATCAGTTGGTAAAACTGAATTTTTATAATAAATCCTGTTTGGACAACTGGGAGCCATTTAGGAGAAAAGAGATGATTTTTTGATCTCTCACAGCATACACCAGGGTTAATTTCAATTGGATTAATATTTAAAAAGAAAAGAAACCCCACAAATATTAGATGTAAATATGGGTGTAGTTTTAAATATCTGTCATTGGGTAGCACTTGCTAAGAGTCAAAATTCAGAGAACTTAAATGAAAAGGGCAACAAATTTTACTAATTTTTTTTTATCACAAGCAAAGTAAAAGACAAATGAAAACCAGTGAACCATCTGTAGAGTTTGTACCACAAACAGAAGACTAGCCTCCTCAAGATATGAAGAGCTTCTAGAAATAAAGAATAATAAGATCAAGAATCCAATAGAAAAATTAGCAAGGGATATGAACCTGAACCTGGCAATCTCAGAAAAACAAATACAAATGTTTATTTGTTTGCTTGCTTGTTTTTAAAGGGGAGGCAGGTAGAGACAGAAGGAGAAGGAGAGAGAGAATCTTAAGCAGGCTCCAGGCCTGGTGTGGAGCCTGACATGGAACTTGATCTCATGACCCTGAGATCATGACCTGAACTGAAATCAAGAGTCAGACACTTAACTCACTAAGCCACTGAGGTGCCCCACAAATGGTCTTTAAAAACAGATAATAATTTTCTGATTTTTTACTTATAGTAAGAAATGGAAACACACTATAGAAATGCCTTTTCTCACCTATCATGTTCCAAATTGTTTTTTAAAAGTCATAGTTGGTTAGGCTGTGGGAAAACCACATTCCCATACATTGCTGGTGAGAGTGATAAATGGCATAATTCCTATGCAGGGAAATCTGATATTATACACCAAAATACAAATACAATTATCCTTTGAGCCATGATACCTGCTTCTGTGTATTTGTCCTACAAAAATGCATTCTCATCGAGGCAGTGTAGTAGCAAACAACTGGAAGCAATGTGTGTACTGATAGAAAACTGGTTAAATAACTCAGGTTACATCTATACAATAGAATATTATGTATTTGTAAAAAGAATGGGTATAGTCTTTATGTACCAAAATAGATCGATCTCTAATAAAATTTTATACTTTCCCAATTAAATTTTAAAGTAAAAAAGATATGAAATACTACATATACTACCAATTTTCTAAAAAATCAAGCTAGTGAATATATTTTCATATATGTATGTATTTGTATAAAATACAGAGGAGATAAAAAATCTAATAAAATATTTTTCAGTACAGTGGAGTAGAATGGGTTGGAGAGTGGGATGGTAAGAAGACTTCTGAGCATGTATTTTATATTATTTTGATTTTCAAAACATGTATATGCATTACATAGTCAAAATTTTTTTTAAAGATTTTATTTATTTATTTGATAGAGAGAGATCACAAGTAGGCAGAGAGGGAGGCAGAGAGAGTAGGGGAAGCAGGCTCCCCGCTGAGGAGAGAGCCTGACATGGGGCTCGATCCCAGGACCCTGAGATCATGACCTGAGCCAAAGGCAGAGGCTTAACCCCCTGAGCCACCCAGGTGCTCCCATAGTCAAAAATTTTAAATGGTAAAAAATAATCAACAGGTGTTTGTCCCTGCTCTCTGAATTTGAAATACATTTCAAATAATAATTTACACTGATTTTTTTTCTACTTGATTTTAAGTCATATGGTTACATGTATAAAGAAGTTATTGATAAATTTGATATTAGAGGATTTACATGTCTCCCAAATATAAGACAAGAGTGTTCTATTAATGATCATGTCTATCTTTTTGTGAGGAATAGTGTCCCTTGTATTCTTTGCTGGTATAAACTATTTGGAAACTGAGTTTATAACAGGTTGGAATATAGAAATTGTTTAATTTTCTGCTAGGAAGAACCAGGAATAAAAAGTTTTTACTCCAGCTATAATTGCAGTATAACTGAGTAGGTTATCTGCCTACTAACTGAAAGAACGTATTAAGTTAGGAAACAGAAAAGCAGGTTATAAAAATTCATTTTGTTCATTCATTTTTAAAAACACAAAACATGTAAGCATGTTTAATTCTCCACTGCAAAAGAATGGATTCTCCAAATAACAGAACTATATTCACATTTGTTAACAACATGATAGACTGTTGCCTAATTTTAACTAAATAGAGTTGATGTGCTTGCATATTCTAGGTATATATCTATTTTAAATTAACCCATCTCACATATACTCTAAAATGGGAGAAAACAAGTAATAGTTTAGCCAAAAGGAGCCATCTTGGAAATAAGTAAGTGTATATACTCTGTTTCTTTTCTTTCTGTCTTTTTTTTTTAAGGTTTTATTTATTTGACAGAGAGAGACAGTAAGAGAGGGAACACAAGAAGCGGGAGCAGGAAAGGGAGAAGCAGGCTTCCTGCTGAGCAGGGAGCCCGATGCAGGGCTCAGGGCTGGATACCAGAACCCTGGGATCATAACCTGAGCAGAAGGTAGACACTTAATGACTGAGCCCCTCAGGCGCCCCTATACTCTGTTCCTGAGAAAATGGAGTAACACCTTGAATATTAAAACATATTTAACACTAAGTAAGGGAAACAAAATATTAATATTGTTATAGGATTCAAACCAAATACTGCATTCAGATTCCATGTTTGAAACTCCTATTTTTAAAAATAAGAGACATGATAATAACTTGTACCACATGCAAATTGCAGGACAGAAAGACTCCATCCACAAGGACAAACTGCATGGATCAAGTTAGAATCTTTCAGTAGCCCTGCCAGATTCATCCTATGACAGTTAAATTTGTAATATGTAGGAAAATGCAATCAAATACTAATCTGATTTCTAAAGGACACACAAACTGTCTAAGGGATGCATTCCTCTTCTAAAATACTTCAAAACACTCTTTACTATTAAGATGAAGGCTCAGCTCAGCAATCCTCAAATGAAGACTACAGTGAGTAAATAGTAGCCAGGACTGAAAATTTTGTTTTTCTCTATCCAAAACCAGACTTATCTGCAATAATTATAAATAATAAATTTGACCTGCTGAATGTAGATGCTGGCATTTCAACAAGGTAATATATTTACATTTTAACTCTTTATTATCAGATTTTATGTTTTATAAAGATCATGCACTGCATTTTAAATGCCGCTGAAAAACACAGACACACATGTACATGCTGGTAGTGTTACAGATAGAATAATATAACTTGCAAACTCAAATTATCATAAATGAACTAAATTTAATGCTAAAATAAATTTATAGGAACAATATGAAATATTCTATGAAATTGCTCACAACAAAATGTTGTTAATCTTTTAAGTGTAAATATATAAGATAAAGTAAATATCTATAAATATTAATAAATATAAATTGGAACCTTTTATTTTTATTGAAAAATAAAATACTGTGAATATAAATGTCCTTTCCACTTATTTTCCATCTATAATGTAGCTACTTTTGAAAAGATCAAGAATGAGTTAGCAGCCTATCTTAGTGGTTTTGTATTAGCTAAGTCAATATAGTGCTACCTTCTGCTTGTGTACTTGACTCAGTCTAACCAAACTTGGTAACAATATCACCACAGAGACCACAGGCCATCAGGTGCCAGTGGCCCTCAGGACATCTCTCTCCTTTCCCACCCTCCAAAATAAGTTTTCTCGGGGGTAGCTAAATGATATTCTCTCCTTTATCAGTTCTCATAACCTCTTACTTTATTTTTTTAAAGATTTTATTTATTTGACAGACAGAGATCACAAATAAGAGAAGAGATCACAAGGCAGAGAAGCGGGCAGAGAGAGAGAAAGAGAGAGGAGGAAACAGGCTCCCTGCAGAGCAGAGAGCCCAATGTGAGGCTCGATCTCAGGACCATGGGATGATGACCTGAGCCAAAGGCAGAGGCTTTAACCCACTGAGCCACCCAGGTGCTCCTCTTACTTTATTTTTAATATGTATGAAACTTGGGGGATCAGTTCTTAACAACTCTCTTTTTACAGACTAATTCACAGTCCTACTTAAGCTCAAATATTATGTAGCCCCTTCCTTTATGCCATTAGCTAATATCAATTATGTACTTCCTTCACGGCAGTAATGAGACATATGTCATCTCATGTATTTCTAAAAATGCATTTAGGTAGGCACAAACTTTAAATAAAATTAAAAATTTAAGTATTACTTATACAAAACTGAGCAAATCCCATGTGAACAGCATTAGTCATTCACAAAATTAACACATCCACATAAAGCACACAGACCAAGAAATTATGTTTCCATTACTCAGAGGCCCCATCATATTCCCAGCCTTTTCCTAAAAGACGATGAGTATCCTGACTTCCAACAAAAGATTATTTGCCTGTTTTGAAATATTTTACAAATGGAATCACATAGTATATATTCTTGTACATCTGGCTTCTAATTTGCTTGAAGAGTTTGTCATATTTATCAGTGTTTGTTGTATTTACCATGTGTTTTTGTAGTAGCAGTCCCTTTTCCTTTGCCATTGTATGAACACATGACTCATTTACCCATTTTATTGTCAGCGATATATGGTTTGTTTCTAACTTTGGGATATTATGAATAATAATATTATTCAGTTCATGTGAACTTTCTTTCCTATGTCTTTTAGTGAACATATATGCCTCTTTCCATTGTGTATGTACTTAAGAGTGGTATTGTTGGATCAGAGGATGTGCATATCTGCAGATTTAGTAGATATTGCCAAATAATTTTCCAAAGAAGCTCTATAAACATATACCTTAATAAGAAGTAGATGAAAGCTCCATTTCTCCACATCCTTGCCAATAATATTGGACATTTTCAGTCTTTTTAATTCATTCTAGTGAACATATACATTATAGATTTAATCTGAATTTCCCTGGTTACTAATGAATTTGAGAATTTTTTCATAGCATTACAAATTACTTTTGTATTCTCCTTTAGGAAGGTTATTAAAAAATCTCTTGTCTCTTTTTCACTATCTTTTCTTACTAACTTACAGATCTTCTTTGTGTATTGTGTATACATTACTTGGTCAGTTACACAGATTTTAAATATACTGGTTTCTTAAGTGTATTTTCATGAAGAGAAGTTCCTACTTCTAAAATAGCCCAACATGTTTATCTTTTCCTTTATAGTTGGAACAATCTTCCCATTTCCCCAAGCACACGAAGCTATTCTCCTATGACATATTTAGTGAGAACTTCTTCATAATTTCAGTCCTTATGTGTGTGGTTATGCTTCTGGCCTTTCTGTTTTGTTCCACTAATCTATTTGTCTGTCTCCATACCAACACCATACTGTATTAATCATAATGTTGATTATCTATGAGTATTAATTCTCCAACTTTGTTCTTCTTCAAAGTTGTTTTAGCTACACTTGAATTCTTTATAAACCTTAGAAGCATTCTTCAATTTCCACATTCCTCATAACCCCTACTCTCTTTCTTTCTCTCTCTCTCTCTCTCTCTCTCTCACACACACACACACACACACACACACACACTGGGAATTTTATTTTGATTATATTGATTTTATACATCAAATTTAGGAAAATTGACACATTTTCATTAAGAAATTTTCCGATCTACGAACATGTATGTCCTTTCATTTCACTTTTATCCCCCAGATGAATGAGTCTGAGAAACATTTAAGACAGTTTTCAGATGAGCCTATGGATGGAGCAACCAGTCACTTGTAGTAGTGGCCAGTTCAATAACATTTTTTTTTTCTCCCTCTCCTTTCTTCTCTGCTTGGATTCCTCTCCTCCTCGCTGAGGCTTCCTGAGGTACATCTTCTAATAAGGAACTCACACATAGCTTTTTTTTTTCTTTTTTTTTTTTACCAAAGTCTGCTTTCTTGCCAAGAAATATCACCACCATGTTTAAGGGAAAGCCACAGACTTTTCAAATGGGCCATGTGGTTCTGAATAGTCTAGCATCTTGCTACCTGCCTGAACTCATCTCTATCTCTTCTGTCTTTTTTCAGAATGGCCTCTGCTGAATTCTGACTTCTGTGCTTCTTCAACCATTTCAAGCATCCTCTCTTCTCATAAAAGTCATACTTAATGTTTCCCCTCATTCCAGATTTCATGAATGAGTATACATATTCATTCATAGACTTCAAGGATGAAAATAACCAAGTTAAGTGGCTATATATATATATATATATATATATATATAGCCATGTAACTTAAATATGTGTGTGTGTGTGTATATATATATATATATATATATATCCATGTAACTTATTTTCCTCCTTGAAGTCTATGTTCAATCAGTACATTCTCCGTGATGTATTCTTTTGTCCAAACTTTGCAAAACCATAACCCCTAACCCCACATTCCTATCCTCATCTCCTGCTTAACTTTTCTACTTAGCATTATCACCTAATATCAGTATATCAGGACATGGGTTTTTGTCTTCCTCGCTCTTTTATTTGTTGCATCTATAATACTGCCTTTTAGTAGGCATTCGATAAATATTCTGTAGAGTGAAATATTTGGAAAAAAGTGTAAAGAGCATGCTTCCATTTATATAAAGGGGGTAGAGTAAGAAATTGTCTGAGTTAATAACCATGGAAAGGGTAACTTATTAAGTTTGAATTAAAACACAAGTTTTAAAATAGGTGGAATATAAAGCTCCCTGGAGATATAAAGAGAGTTCTATAACACACTTCAGGTTTAGCGAGATGAAAATGAGGAGGCTTCAGTTCTCTAGGGTGAGATAACAAAGGAGAATGGGAGAAAGCAGCTTTAGGGAGGTATAATTTATATGCCATACAAATCATCCATTTTAAGTCTATGGTGTGATGAATTTTAACAAATGTATTCAGTCATATAACTACCACAGAAATCATGATATAGCTTATTTCTATCATCTTCCAAAATTTCCCTCATGCTACTTTGCACTCAATCCTTGCCCATGACCCTGGCTCTAGGCAAGTGATGGCTGATATTTTTAAATTATTTTTTTCAATCACTGTCCTAAACCAATTTTGCTGCTGTACCCCTAGCTGGGTATGAAATGAAAAACATTGAGTCCTAAGAAGTATATCCATGGGTACCCAAAGCAGAGGACTCCATGGTTGGGTTAAGCACTGCAGGAATGGATCAGCCTTCCTTGAAGATTTTAACTGGTGACTTTTGTAGGTATTAGCTATAAAATTGTAAGATTAGTTATCAAAAAGGTCTGTGTATGGCAGTGGTAAAACAAACATTAAGGAACATATCAGATAATCCTTATTTGGATTTAGAAGTTGAACTGACCCTCCTTCCCCGTGACACCTGCCAACATTTAGGTCTTTATAAGCCAGATGTTTTCAGCAAATTGGACAAGGGAGTTGGTTAGGGCAGGGAGGAAGATAATGGATGTTCTGTTAATTTAGTCCTATGATATGATATATAAAACTGCACATTTTATTTTTGAAAAAACTTAGTTTAACTGTATTTGTAATTCAAGCTGTAGAACATGATCACAAGATGATATTCAGATATTTAAAGTAAATATATTATGATGCTGGTGAATATTTGGAGTGTAAACCTTTGTTTTTGAGTCTAAATATATTTCATTCCATTGGCTTTAGCCTGGCCTTCGATTTTAGCTTTCAATTTTATATCACTGGTTTTTAACGTCATTATTCAAACTGTTGGCACTAGTGCTGAAATGTTTAGAATCAAGAACAGAGGCTTGAACCTTGTGACTACAAAATTTACTTTAGGCTGGCACTAATAATAATAATAAAACCTTTACATAGTGCGCACTACATACCATGAAATGTTCTGAGCATTTTAAAAGTATTAACTTATATAATATTAATTAATGAATATCAAGTGTATTAATTTTTTTAATCATATAATTCTCTCTGAGATAGTTGCAATAATTAATCCCACTTTTCTTATAGGGTTACAGAAGCACAGAAATATCCAATAGCTTTTCCAAGATTTTATGACTAGAAAAGGGCAGGATCAGGATTCAAACCCCGTCCCCTGGATTCCATGTTTTTAAATACCATGTTTTGAGTGTATCTATTGTGGCAGTTTCAGATCTGATAGCACACATTATTGCATAGTTTTATCTTCTCCACCTCATCTCAGAAGTATTTTAAAGGTGTTGTGAAGTACCTTGCTGAGGTTAATATGCATTATTATTTATTATTTTATTATTTAATTATCATTAAAGTATTATAGCGATGCATGCAATAACACATGCATCGCTATAATACTTTCCTATTGCTGCTGTAATAAGTGATCACAAATTTAGTGTCTTAAAACAACACGAGTTTATTATCTTATAGTTCTGCAAGTCAGAAGCCTAAAATGGGTAGGCAGGTGTTCATTTGTTCTGGAGGCCATAGGAGAGAATATATTTCCTTTTCTTTTCTAGCTTCTAGAGGCTGCCTACATCCCTTGCCTCATGGTCCCACATAACCCAACCTCTCCTTCCATCATTACTTCTTTGTCTCTGATTCTGACCCTCTTGCCTCTCTTTTAGAAGGATCCTTAAGATTACACTGGGCCTATCTGGATAATCCAGAATAATCTCCTCATCTCAAAATCCTGAATTTAATCCCGTCTGCAAATTCCCTTTTGCCATGTAAATTAATATATTCACAGGTTAGGGGGCAGGGGTATTATTCTGCCTACCACAATTCTCCTGTTCATATGAAAAGGGAACTCATCACTCAGAACAAACATGTTCCATGGTCAAGCACCTATGACATTTGTGTTCAATAACAGTGCACTCTCTCCCCACAGTTCAAGATTATTTAATAAGCCTTGGACAATCTCGTCTTCAAATGATTTTTATTACTGTCCTTATACATAAATCATTAGCTTGATGAAAATGTGTCTGTTCATGTTCTAAAATAAACAAGCTCTGTGTATTCTCAATCCTGAAGCTTTTTAACCTTTCCCAGGAGGACTCTTTCTCTTCCTTTTGCCAGTTGTTTAGTGTCAGCTCCTCAACTCTTTGAAGTTGTTTCCCCAGCTGTCCACACCTTTGGGACACTTCTCTCTTCTGGACTTTTTTTTTTTAAAGATTTTATTTATTTATTTGACAGAGATCACAAGTAGGCAGAAAGGTAGGCAGAGAGAGACAGGAAGGGAAGCAGGCTCCCTACTGAGCAGTGAGCATGATGCAGGGATTGATCCCAGGACTCTGGGATCAGGACCTGAACCAAAGGCAGAGGCTTTAACCCATTGAGCCACTCAGGCGCCCCTATTCTGGACTTCTTTGATTATAACTCTCTTTATAGCTCACTTGGTAATGAACACATGCTATTGGAGTGACTTCCCCTTGGAATGTAAGTGGCATAACACAAATGAATGACAATATGTACTAATTGTTTTAAACAAACTCATTAAATCTTTTCTGTTCCAAAAGAGCACTACCTTTCAAAGTAGCCACTCTGCGAAGTGATACATTTATACCAAAGAATATGATATCACACTATATTTACAGTCTCATTTTTGACACTGACTTTAGGGGTTATTTAGAAGCCATATAAGAAAATCACCTATGGTGCTTCAGAGCTTCAGCTTGTACTTGACTAAAATTGGCTATAGAAATCATGTACACTCTAGCTTTCTCATTCATGTTTTTGAAAAGTGAATGGAAGCAACCAACTACTATCACTGACCTCTTTCCTTGTAATGTAGATTCACTTATTTTTTTCTTGTTTTTGATGTAATGTTCAACAATTCATTAGTTGTATATAACTTATTTTTAAAGTACTTTGTAATCCCAGTGTTCATAGCAGCAATGTCCACAATAGCTAAACTATGAAAGGAGCCGAGATGCTCTTCAACAGATGCATGGATAAAGATGTGGTCCAGATATACAATAGAATATTACTGAGCCATCAGAAAGGATGAATACCCACCATTTGCATCAACATGGATGGAACTGGAGTTAACTGGTTAACTGGTAAGTTAATCAGATAAAGATAATTATCACTGGTTTTACTCATATGTAGAATATAAGGAATAGCATGAAGGACCACAGGGGAAGTGAGGAAAACTGAAGGGGAAGAAATCAGAGAGGGCAACAAACCATGAGAGACTCTGAACTACTGACTCTGGACTACTAACAGAAGGGAGGGGGCTGGAAGGATGATTTAACCAGGTGACAGTTATTAAGGAGGGCACGTGTGGTGATGAGCACTGGTGTTATATGCAACTAATGAATCACTGAACACTACTTCAAAAACTAATGATGTACGATATGTTGGCTAATTGAACATAATGAAAAAATAAAAATAAATACAGTACTTTACAACCACCAACTTCCCCAACTCCCTGCAACAAGATTCTCTATTAAAAGTTGGACTAGAAAAAATGGTTAATGACAGAAGCTAAGGTGGGGATCACCTAACTCATCCCAATTCTAAATCTTGAAATTCAATATTCATGGAGAGTGTGTTGGCTGTGTGTGTGTGTGTGGGGGGGATAATAGAAAGAAAAAACAAACCGTATAAACAGAGAGTTGATGTGAACTGCCCAGCAGTGAGTCTATGTACCCCAACAGTGCATAGAAACTGATGTCAGGTCCAACAAAGGCACAGATTCAGTGGTGAAACACAACACCAATAAGAACGATGGCCAGCACTTCTGTAAAAAGCAGGCCCTGATCTCTGTCCAAGCCTACTTACTGTATGTTGACAAGAAGCCCAAGAGTACTCACCTTGTTTGAGCATTAAGGTAAAATTAAATAAATAAAATATTTTAAGAAAAAGATTTTATTTATTTATAAGAGACAGAGAGAGGAAGTGCGAGTAGGAGGAGGAGGCAAAGGGAGAGGGAGAAGCAGACCCCCGGGCTGAGTAGAAAACCAACAGACCAACTAGGGCTCCTGCTTGATCCCAAAAACCTGAGGTCATGACCTGAGCCAAAGGCAGATGCTTAACCAACTGAGCCACGTAGGTGCCCCAAATGAGATTATTTTCTTCATTTCCTTTTTGAATAGTTAATGGTTAGTTACCCTGATAGCAAACCCAGACAAATACACTAGAAAAAAAACAAGGCCAATATCCCTATTCTTAATGAAGATATATGCAAATATCTTCTATAGAAAACTAGCAAACAAAATTTTATAGCAAGTTAAAATGATCATACACCATGATCATCTGGGATTTAGCCCTAGAATGCATAGGCAAGAAAGCAAGAGGGGTATGTTACACATGAGCAGTGACTGCCCAACAATAAAATGTGGCCTGCCATCTATTTCAGAGACTTAAGTATACATCAGGAGGAAAGACTACCCACAGTAATATATATTCAATAAAGTATACCTTTGGTTACTTTTAAATCTAATGTTCATAATTCTCTATCATGGTGGAGGGTAAAAATTCCATTAGATTACACCAGACTCTTTTTGTATTTTAGTCTTATAGCTTTATTTCACATATTATCATGCATACCTACCTTAAAAACTCTCAGAAATAATGTTCTGTTATTCATTTAAATTATATAAATATCTTTAGTGAGATGTATGAATATTCAGTTTTCTATGTTCATTATGTTTTATTAAATGCATGATTAATAATTGATGAAAATTAAAGATAATTTAGTTTTCAAAATTATATTTTTACTTTCCTGAATAGTATGATTCTATAGCTCTCGGAATTATGCAACCCATAGAAATGTACAGTATATATCAAGAGCTTGAACTTATTATGCAAACCCAAATAGTTTTTAACTTGAAGCAAAGAAAATAATTAGAGTTGGGTCCATACTCAGCTTTTAAGATAGGTAGTAGTCATCTGTTCTTTGGAGATATTGATACATTTTTGGCATAAATGAAAGAAACACAGACTAATTATAATGAAATGACTGCTATTTTCTATCTATGCAGATGCTTCTCTAACTTTAAAATTATTCACATCCTCCTGGGACAGGGCAACAATTAGGCTGACAGAGTAGGTTGGAAATAAAATGTAAAGATAGAATAATACTAAATAGAGAAGTACTAGATAAAAAAGCAATTCTGGCCAGATGGAAAAATGAACAGCAATAAAAGAAATGAGAAGTGACTCCCTTTTGTGTTTAAAGTATTCTTTCTGTCTGTTGGGGCTACTCTTCTGAAAACATGAAGCCTGATTATTTTGTTGCCTTCTGAACTCATTTTAAGTTATTCACAACACATTCTTTGCATACTGTTTCTTTATTTTCAATCACATCATGTCTATTTAATGAATTTTGAATTACAAAAATGCATGCATGCTGGTAAGCATACTTCTGAAGTGTCATCAACCCTAGTTGGGGCTTTGAAGGTAAGAGGATGTGACAGGAGATTTGGTCAGTTTCCGTGACTAAGTCAAAGGCTCTGTCTCCTATTTTTTACCACACATTCACATTAAGAGTGAGGTCAGAAGATTCCTTCAGAGTTATGCAAGTAATTCAACTTCCCACATTACGGATGTAATTTAGAAGTAGTGATCTGAAAACAAACCACTGTGCAACAGCCAAATTAATCGCACTTGGTTGGCAGTAAATTGGCATCCACTAAAAGAACCATAAAGTTAGGACAGCAAAAATCTAAGAATTCTGATTAATTATTTAGAATACTAAGACATTAAAAATAAACACTAAAACTTCAAAAGTATTAAAAACAAATACTAAAATATTAAAGCATTGAAAACAAATATTAAAATATACTGTGATCTCAGCTTAATTAGATAAGATACTATGTAACTTTAAAACTGCCTAAGGCACCAGGAGAGGCTCAAATTCCACAAGTATCTGAAATTTATTGTATTCAAAATGAAACCAGAAATCACCTCTTCAAACCTCACCCCATTCTATCCCTCCTATTGACCCTAAATCAGGGTCACATAAGGTAGATTACCAAAGTAATGGTGTTCCTTATCTTTCTTTCACAGTCCTTGTCCAGTAAGTAGATCAACAGCATTTTCAGTCAGTCAAAAGTGAATTCAACACATTTCTTGTATTTACTTTGTGTTGCCACCTCCATTAAGTTCAAGCCTAGATCATCATTTATCTGCAATATACTGATAACCCTTAAAGTTACTTCTTTCATTTATTTTCAACAAATATTTACTGGGTGCCTATTCTGTACACTCTGCCAAAAGCTGTAATTAAAAAGAATCAATAGAAGTACCTACTTCCGGGGCGCCTGGGTGGCTCAGTGGGTTAAAGCCTCTGCCTTCGACTCAGGTCATGATCCCAGGGCCATCCGGTTCTCTGCTCAGCGGGGAGCCTGCTTCCTCCTCTCTCTCTGCATGCCTCTCTTCCTCCTTGTGATTTCGGTCTGTCAAATAAATAAATAAATCCTTTAAAAAAAAAAGAAGTACCTACTTTCAAGTAACTTACTCTTGAGTAGAGGAAACTAGACACATAAAAAAAAAATTAACACTGGTATTATAACATATTGTATTATTTGCAAAACAGTCCTTCCAGAAAGAATACCAGAAATTGTTCAAATTTAATTAGTTTCCAAACATTTAATCTTGCCTCCATCTAACTTATTTCCCATCCTGAGATTAATGATTATAAATGGAAACTCTATCCTTACTTAAATTATTTAAGTATCTATGCATCATCTACTAGATGGAATCCAACCTGGTCCCTATAAACCTTTATAAGAAAGTAGCAATTGTCAAAGTGTGCTTCGGGACCCATGGTGGGGGGATGTCCCTGAGACCCTTTTAGTAGCTCTGAATGGTCAAAACTATGTTCATGATACTCCTAAAATGTTATTTGCCTTTTTTGTCCTATTTTCTCACAAATGTGCAGTTGAGTTCTCCAAATACTGCATAACTTGTGATACTGCAGCTGATTGCCTGAAGAAGCAGAAAGGAGAATCTAAATGTTTTCTTAGAAACCAGACAATAAAAAAAAATGTTATATTGTAAAACAAGGCCAATCATCCCATTAAATTTGTTTTGCTTGGGAAAAATCAATTATCCTTTATAAAAATATATTATTTATGTTAGGATGTAATGAGTTTATTATTCTCATTTTAGTTACTTAAATATTTCTGAGATGGAGAGGAGATGGGAATTGGGGGAAATTGGAGGGGGAGACAAACCATGAGAGACTGTGGACTCTGAAAAAAAACTGAGGGTTTTGGAGGTCATGGGGGTGGGGGTTGGGTGAGCCTGGTGGTGGGTATTAAGGAGGGCACGTATGGCATGGAGCACTGGGTGTGGTGCATAAACAATGAATTTTGGAACACTGTAAAGGAATTTTTTTAAAAAAGAGAGAGATAAGGGAAAAAGTATTTCTGAGCTTTAATTTCTAATACGACAAATATCAGTAGATGTAAATCATGTAGATATAAGTACTTTGGGATTCTCAGTTTTTAAGAATGCAAAGAGGTCCTGAGGCCAACAGGTTTGAGAACTGCTACAATAAAGCATAGCAAATTATAGGCTGGCCTTGTCTCTTATTGTTGTTTACACTTATTTGGTGCCCCAATCACACCAAGACTTCCCGTTTTCTAGAATCTATCATGCTGTCTCCTCCCTCCCATCATAGACTGTCTGTTAATCTTCAACTGTTCCTCATGGCTTCTCACCTTGCAGCATCCCACACAGAAAAGGGACTGAGGCAGAATGAGGATGAGGCAGGGGTGTGGGCATGCATATACAAGGACCCAGAAGAAAATTCATGTTAGGTGGCAGTGCTGTTCTGTTGTTCTTCTTTCAATGTTATGCTGAAATATCTTTTCCTGGCCCGTCAAAGTCCTATGCCTACCTCAGAACAGCCTCTCTTGTCACTCTACTTTCAAGGGATCCTCTGTTAATAATTTCATTAACATATATTTTGCTATTTTAATTATTTGTTTATAATGGAAATTGTTCCAGAATGTAGATTTTTTTCCCCCTCTTTTGATTCCAAATGGCATCTTGAAGTTTCCGGACTTCCTGAACATTTGAATAGGAATCACATACAAATGTAAGTTTTGCCAATACCTTATGAAATCTTCATAGAAATATTTCTATTAATCTTAATATTCACTTCACTTCATGATACTGGTTTACAAGTCTGTCACTCAATGGGATGCTATTTCTATGAACACAGAACACAAGACAATCCCATTAAATGAGAGGGGTAATACAATATTTTAGAAATGACTGTCTCTTGAATCCCCAAACCCACTGACATAGTCAGGTAAAGGTTTCTCTTTGACCGCCACTTTCAGAATTATATTGATTTTGCCATATTGCTGGTTTGTAAGAATAGCTACAGAAATGTCCTGGGATATTCAAATGGCTCTGGATGGTTTCTCCAAAAAAACCATTTCTTCTTATTTGTGGAGTGTAACAAATAACATGGAGGACAAGGGGAGATGGAGAGGAGAAGGTAGTTGAGGGAAATTGGAAGGGGAGGTGAACCATGAGAGACTATGGACTCTGAAAAATAACCTGAGGGTTTTGAAGGGGCCGGGGGGTGGGAGGTTGGGGGAGCCAGGTGGTGGGTATTAGAGAGGGCACGGATTGCATGGAGCACTGGGTGTGGTGCAAAAACAATGAATACTGTTACGCTGAAAAGAAATAAATAAATTTAAAAAAAATAAATAAACACTATTCAATTAAAAAAAATTCTCCTAGAGTAGGAAGTCCTCTTAGATTTAGGAAATAGCTTCTGGAAAAATTGAGCTTATCAGTCAGCCATGTCTTAGAGTGAGTTACTTTAATCTTATAATCAAATTGCTTTTACTTTAATAGCTTAGATACAGATTACAGTGCTCTGGGTATCCTGTCCTTCTAAGCTTCATATATACTTACAGGCTATAAAGTAGTGAAGCAAAAGTGAACTCTAGTCCTCTCCAGTTGAACACACTTGTTGATCATAGCAAAAGTTGACTCCACTGGGGCCTCCAATCTGCTGACCCTATCAAATTTTCCCTCTTCATTATTCCCGTCTTGTCCTTAATCGCCTTTTTTTTAAAAAAATAGCTAAATTCCATGGTTTATTACAATAATATCACTATGTAGAATCTAACCTCCCTTGCCCCCCCAACTTTCCATTATCCTCAACTAGAAAAAGAATTCAGAATTTAGTTTGAATCCAAATATTTGTCTACTCTACTCCTGTCCTTGAGTGTCTGAAATAGAGAAAAACAAATAACCATGCTGTCTCTTTTTTTTTCCTTTTATGGTGTAAAATCACAAGTGAACCTTCTTTGTTCATAGGCAACAATTCCCCATTCCCTTGCTGGACATTCTCCCATTCTCTGAGTTGACTATTCAACACCTTCTTCTGCTTCAAAGATCCACACAGTTTCAATCTTCTCCATTCTTAGAAACCCTTCTTTCTTTATTCATTAGGCGAACAGAACCAATTAGAATAAAGTATGTACACTCTTCCATCACCAAATCTAACAACCTACTTGCCTCTGTGCTACATATTATGTCCCCTTTCTGCTACAATCCCTCTGCCTGCATATTGAATCTTATTCCTTCTCTTCTACTCAAGACTTTCCTCCTGAAAATTCTTCTGTCTTCCCTGCATTAGCAATTTTCATCCTTACTACTAAATCATTGTTACTAGTATATAACATTCTGATAACTAAGTTTAAAAAAATTCTCTTGACTCCATTCCCCCTTGGAACTCCAATTCTTTTCTCTACTATGCAATAAAACCCCTATAAGAGCTCTCTTTACCCATTGTCTTCACTTCTTCTTTCTCCTCTCTTCCCAGACTTCTCTGGTCAAGCATTTGTTCTCACAAGTGCTATAAAACAGCTCTGACAAGTCATGTGTTATCACCCTGTTACCAAATCCAATGATCAGTTCTCAGCCCTAATTTTAATCTTTCACAGTTGATCACTTCTCTCCTTGTGAAATAGTTTCTACACTTCCTTCATATTCTCGTGTTTTTCTCCTGCATAACTGGCCACTCCTTTGTCTCCATATGGTAAGATTCTCTTTTTCTTCCTAAAATAAATACTCCAGTGCCTAACCCTCAGATCTTGTTCTTTTCACTGTCTACTCACTTTCTAGGTGACTTTCTTTATTCCCAGTGACTAATGACTTCCAAATTTATTTCTATATTTATAATCTTTTCTATAAACATCAAACAACTCTATCCAATTGTCAACTAATTTTTTTGTCTCAGTGTTTAGTGGATATTTTTATACTTGACATAAATAAAACAAAACTCTTGATTCTTCCACTCCCATCTCTCTAGACCTCATTTCAGTAAATTTCTCCACCATCCACTTATTGTTTCTCGTAAACACTTGGGAGTTATCACTGATTTTTTTTTTTTAAAGATTTTATTTATTTAGGGGCTCTTGGGTGGCTCAATGGGTTAAGGCCTCTGCCTTCAGCTCAGGTCATGATTCCAGGCTCCTGGGATTAAGCCCCGAATCCGGCTCGCTGCTCAGCAGGGAGCCTGCTTCCTTCCTCTCTCTCTGCCTACTTGTGATCTCTGTCTGTCAAATAAATAAATAAAATATTTTAAGGAAAAGATTTTATTTATTTATAAGAGACAGAGAGAGGAAGTGAGAGCAGGAGGAGGAGGCAAAGGGAGAGGGAGAAGCAGACTCCCGGGCTGAGCAGAAAGCCAACAGACCAACTAGGGCTCCTGCTTGATCCCAAAACCCCGAGGTCATAACCTGAGCCAAAGGTAGAAGCTTAACCAACTGAGCCACGTAGGTGCCCCAAATGAGATTATTTTCTTCATTTCCTTTTTGAATAGTTAATAGTTAGTTAATAGTTAATAGTTAGTTACCCTGATAGCAAATCCAGACAAAAGCACTAGAAAAAAACAAGGCCAATATCCCTATTCTTAATGAAGATATATGCAAATATCTTCTGTAGAAAACTAGCAAACAAAATTTTATAGCATGTTAAAATGATCATACACCATGATCATCTGGGATTTATCTCCAGAATGCAAGAATGGTTCAACATAAACAAATATGATATACCATATTAACTGAATGAAGGATGAAAACCACATGATTATCACAATAGATGCAAAAAACCATTTGATAAAATTTAATACCTTTTCACGATAAAAACTCTTAACAAACTAGGTATAGAAGAAATCGGCTTCAACACAATAAAGGCCATATATGAAAGGCTCACAGCTAACATCATACTCAATGGTGAAAAATTAAAAGATTTTCCTCTAAGACAGGAAAAAGACAAGGATGCACACATTAGACAGCTCTACTCAGCATAGGACTGGAACTATTAGAGAAATTAGGCAGCAAAAAATAAAAGAAATAAAAGGCATCCAAATTGGATAGGAAGTAAAATTGTCTGTTTGTAAATGACATGATCTAATAATTGGAAAATTCCAAAGACTCCACACATTCTCTGTCTCTTTCTGTCTCTGTCTCTGTCTCTCTCACACACATGTACAAACACATACGCGCACACACACACATATCGTTAAAACAAATACATTCAATGAAGTTACAGAATCCTACCTTCTCCACATGATTTGGTGGGAAGTACCAGCCGGTGAGCAGAAGGAGAAGAATAAATATGGAGAATTTGGTTCCCTGGCTCCCTCCTTATAGGGCACTGAAGATGGCTAATGATAGCTCCTGTCAGATCACACTCTGCACACCACTCTCTCTGTTTTAGGTTAACTGCTATCTCCCCTCCCCACCTTTAGGCCTAGGGCTATAATATCCTGTTCACAATAGCCCTGAGGTCCTGATCTTTTCCTTGTGATTTCCCTACAGGCTTCTCTCACCTTTGTAAATAACAAGCCCACTTACTGAGCTTCTTCAGATTGTCCAAATGATATGTTTTTTTGCCAGTAGCCTGACTATTCTACCTCATACTCAGATTTGACTCATCAGTAAATGCTGTAATTTCCACTTCCAAAGTATATTCCAAGGCTAACCAATTTTCACCACCCACACTATCCTCACCTTAGTTTAATCCACCTTAATTTCTTACCTGCATTACAGCAACAGTTGAATACTTCTGCTCTCTTTCCACTCCATCGTATTCTCACAGCAGCCAGTGCCATCTTTTTAAAAAGGAAGATAATGACATTATTCTGCTCACAAACTTCTAAAGGCTTTCCAGTCCACAGAGAATGAAATAAACATTAAAATTACTTATGATGTTCAACAAGGCTCTTCATTTGGCCTTTGATTCTTGCAGTCCCATTGCTTACACTCTCCCTAATGCTTACTTATATTGCTTCAGTCACAGTGGCCTCCTCAAAGTTCCATAAACATTCATATTGTAATATTAATTAATTAATTATTTTTTATGCTACTATTTTAAAGCATTTGCACTTGAACGTGAGTCTATAGAGAATATTCTTATCTTAAATATTTGCAAGACTCCATTTCTCTTTTTCTTCAGCCCTCTACTTAAATGTCATCCCATAAAAAAAAGGGACTTTCCCTAAATGCATTATCTAAAATAAAAGCATGCAGTCTGTATCTACTTATGTACATTTATTTCTCTCCATAATATTCATCACTGCCTCATATGATGTATCTATGTATTGACTTGTCAACTGTCACTTTTTTCTGCTATATTATTACTCCATGAGTGAAGAAACTACCACTTTTATTCACCACTTGTAATATTACGCCCTAGAATATTACATTGTGTGTTGAAGCTGTAATAAATTTTTAGTGAATGAAAGGGAATGTAAATAAACCAAATGGATCAATTAAATTAAATTAAATTAAAAGCAAATTTAGGGATGCCTGGGTGGTTCAGCGGGTTAAAGCCTCTGCCTTCTGCTCAGGTCGTGATCCTAGGGTCCTGGGATCGAGCCCCACATCGGGCTCTCTGCTCGGCTGTGAACCTGCTTCCTCCTCTCTCTCTCTCTGCCTCTCTGCCTGCTTGTGATCTCTGTCTGTCAAATACATAAATAAAATCTTTTAAAAAAAATTTTTAAAAGCAAACTTAAATGAAAAGCCAATTCACAGGCAAAATTTGCTTAATGAGCATGTAGGGGAAAAAAAAGTCAGATTAATACAATAGCATCAGGTTACAATGACCTGATTCAACTTCTAACAGTGGAACTGTTCCTTGCAATGGAACAAGATATTTCTGAAGCAAATTAATAAGGCTTCCTCCCCCAGACATTGCCAGGGTGGGGATACTAAGATTTGATGCTCTGGTTTTCCTGTTTTTGTGCTCTATGGCCAAGCAAGACCCCTTGTTAATGAATATTATCTCTTTAAAAAACTACTATGCGATACATCATACTTAGAAAGGGGTATATAAATGTATATGCCAGGCAATAAATAATAAAAAGACTAATAAAATACCTATATTCGGGGCAAGCCATAAATATTACCAAGAATTTTTGAAGCTCCCTCTCCACTAGATTTTAACTTCCTGCCCCCCAGTAAAGGTAATAATTACCCTGAAACTTAAGTCAATTATTTCCTTGCCTTTTAAAATAGTTTTATTAATGTGAAAACTGTAAAGATCTGCACAAAAATGAAATTATTAACTATTCTTTCACTTGTATTTCCACTGATCAGTTTTTAAGATTCATCCATGTTGATGTATTTAATTCATTAATCCTCACTTTTGTACATTATTCCATTATAGGAATATACACTGAATTATTTATGCATGTTACTCTCGATGGCTTTCAGGTGGGTTTAAAGTTGTTGTGTTACTCTTTACAAATTGCTGTGAATATTCTTTTATGTGTCTTTCCCATTACTACCTCCTTGGAAACATTCTCTTTCTTTAGAAGACTTTATACTTCTATGTTTAATCAATTTTGTATTGATCTTGCAATTGCTCTGAGGGAAATCTTGTTTTCCTCATTCTGGCATTCTTCGTCAGTCGTTTACTGTAGCCCTTCGAAAATTTACTGACATTACCTCAGATAATTCACTTGGAGAAGCTCTGAACTTAACACAGCAGTGCCAATTAACTGTCTCCGAAGAGCTGTTTTCTTTTCCTAAAAGGCCCCTAAGAAGCCTCTGAAATATTCTGGGGTATATTTAAAATATTTTGATAGTTCTATGACATCACAAAAGAAACTTTTCTTTCATTGAATTGCATTGATGTCCCCTAAGTATCCTAAATTGAATTAACTCCAAATATACCGAATCTCTGGTGGAAAAAGAAGAAGGTTGTGCCTCTATCTCAAATTGATGAAACAGTTACTAATTTCAATGTCCACTTTAAATTGACCAGTTGATTTCAGCCTTGATTACATTGAGGACTAAATTACTCTTCTCCCTAAGAAAGTCTGCCAGATGTAACAAATAAAAATACAGGACACACAGTTAAATTTGCATTTCAGATTTTAAAAATGAGTAGTTTTTGGTAGAGGTATGTCCAATGCTATATTTGGGATCGACTCATACTAAAAAGTATTTTTAAATAAAAAATGCAATTAACTAGGCAATGTGTATTTTATTTATGACATTTCTACCATTAGAGCCGTCAAGGTTTCCCTCAATCTGTTTGATTTGCTCAAGATATTTTCTGTACATCATAAACTCGCTCGCTGTGGGGACCTTCGCAATCTTTCATTGTGTTTGCTTGTTTCTTCCTTTCATACTGTACATCACGTTCAGGCAAAGCACTGAGAGTCTTATGATAACTGTTCTGCCTAAAGAATATCACTTTTGCTGATAGTTCTCTGAGAATATTTTCCAAAGTGCAACATGTTCCCATCTAGGACAGAACAGAACGTCCAGAGGCTGAGAAGTGAAAAACAGGGGCGGGGGTGGGGCGGAGGGCTTGGAAAAGTCTGAGCAGTCCTGAGATACCGCGAGATGCTGGACGGGATAAAGTCTTCTGAACCTCACCAGCTCCCATACTTCAACGGCTATAGCCCGTTAAGCAGCGTTCCAACTTTGGCTTTCGGCGTCTGACTTGCCGTTAGGCCTGATCAGTTTTCCTTGGTCTGTCCCCAGCCGGGCCGGGCCTACTCCTTAACTTGGACTTTTGGGGCTTTTTCCCACTCGACACCGGCTACAGCTAGCATCATTTAAGATGTCTGACAACGGGAGCAGCACAGATGGCCTACAAGACTCAGAAAAAAGAAGCCTGCTCAATAGCCCGGAGGAGCGGTCTGAAGCGGCTGAGACGAGAGAGACATCTTCAGACACGGAGCTAAGCTTGAATTTGACCGCAGATGACGGCATCCTCTGCGAGGCCACCCCAGAAAGTCAAGGCACAGACGCAGAAAGTTCAGCTGAAAACATCAACTTTGAAAGCACCGAAGACTCGGACCAGTTCTTCGTCTGTGAGGAAACCGTCTTCCCTTACGACCCAGAAGACGAGGAGGAGCAAGGAGCGGAGGAGGAGAGAGGAGCGGCAGGAGGACACCCTCAGGTACAGTGCCCTGAAGCTAACCGTGATCAGTATTTATCAGATGAGGATCGGGCCCTGGAGGAGTGGGTGTCCTCCGAAATATCTGCCCTGCCCCGCCCTCGCTGGCAAGTTGTTTCCGCTCTTCGTGAGCGGCAGCTGGGTTCCAGTGCCCGCTTCGTTTACGAGGCCTGTGGCGCAAGAGTCTTTGTGCAGCGTTTCCACCTGCTCTATGAGCTTGAAGGCCATCATGGTTGTGTCAATACTGTGCACTTCAACCAGCGTGGCACCTGGCTGGCCAGTAGCAGTGATGATCTTAAAGTGATAGTGTGGGACTGGGTGCGTCAGCAGCCAGTACTGGAGTTTGCGAGTGGCCACAAAAATAATGTCTTTCAAGCCAAGTTCCTTCCCAATTGTGGTGATTCCACCCTGGCCATGTGTGCCCGTGATGGGCAGATACGCATAGCAGAGCTGTCTGCTTTACCACACTGCAAGAATACCAAGCGTGTGGCCCAGCACAGGGGAGCCTCCCATAAGTTGGCTCTGGAGCCAGACTCCCCTTTTCAATTCCTAACTTCAGGTGAAGATGCAGTTGTTTTCGCCATTGACCTCAGACGAGGCCGGCCGGCTTCCAGAGTGGTGGTAACCAAAGAGAGGGAGAAGAAGGTGGGGCTGTATGCCATCCATGTGAATCCTGCCAATACTTACCAGTTTGCAGTGGGTGGAAGAGATCAGTTTGTAAGAATTTATGACCAGAGGAAAATTAATGAGAATGAGAATAATGGGGTACTTAAGAAATTCTGTCCCCATCACCTAGTCAACTGTGATTCTAAAGCCAACATCACCTGCCTCGTGTACAGCCACGATGGCACAGAGCTCCTGACCAGTTATAATGATGAAGATATTTATCTCTTCAACTCCTCTGACGGAGATGGAGCCCAGTATGTTAAGAGATACAAGGGTCACAGAAATAATGCCACAATCAAAGGTGTCAATTTCTATGGCCCCAGAAGTGAGTTCATCATGAGCGGCAGTGATTGTGGTCACATCTTCTTCTGGGAAAAATCATCTCGCCAGATCATTCAGTTCATGGAGGGGGACAAGGGAGGCACCATAAACTGCCTTGACCCCCATCCTTACCTACCTGTGCTGGCGACCAGTGGCCTAGATCATGATGCCAAGATCTGGGCACCCACAGCCAAAGCTACCACTGAGCTGATTGGGTTAAAGAATATGATCAAGAGAAACAAGCGAGAACGAGATGAAGATCGCATACACCACACTGACCTGTTCGACAGCCACATGCTTTGGTTCCTCATGCGTCACCTGACACAGAGAGGTCATCGCCAGCACTGGGGAGCTCCTGAAGCTGGAGCCGTGGATGCAGAATCAGATGCGTCTTCCAGTACCTCCAATTCATCTGAGGAAGACGAGAACCAAGACCGGGTGCAGTGCCTGCCGTCCTGAAGCCTCGGCCTCGTCCTCAAGCCTGGTCCAGCTAGATGTCGCTTCAGTAGGCTGGACTTTAAAATTTAAAGTTTAAAGTTTAAAGTTTAAAATTCATTTTAACTAATAAATGTTTTTGTTTTCTATTCTCTACCATAAAAACCATCTTTTCTATCTCTTTACTCTCCCTTTCTTCACATTCTTCCTCTCCCATTCCTTTTCTCTCACTTGATTTCTTTATTCCTCTCTTTACCCATTATATCTCTGTGTAAGAAAATATGTAAGGTGTTTTGTTTTTTATTTTTGCCTCTTTTCATTTGTTTTCTTATGACTTAGCTCTTACAGCTAACTTCTAAAGGTTCTGGTAAAAAAAAAATTAATAGTCTTACTAGGTCTATCTTCTCCTTTCTGATACCCTGAAATCTATCACCTTTTTTTTCCATCTTCAGTAGTTTAAGGTTAATTTCTTCAGTTGACTTGAAAATTTCAGAAATGTGTTTATTCTTTGAAAGTAAAGCAAAATAAAGCAAACCATGGTCTTGTTCCTTTAATGCGGACACTTGGCCATCCACACACACCCATGTACACACACACACAGACTCTCACTCTCTCACAGAAAAGGAAAAGGGGAGAGAGGGTGCATAAATTCCTAACAAATAATTGATGCTTCTGGAATAAATAATTAGGGATTGTTGACACTTTCTGAATACCTGTGTTAATATTATTTTGAGCAGAGACTGGTAAAACTTAAACTTAATCATATGACATTGTTTATTTTGCACTCTAAATTCTTTTGAACTTTCATGGCGAGAATTCCCACAGGATTTCCTTCCAGGAAGACCTCTTGGGACAACCATTTCCTGTAAGATACTAGCCAGGAATATAAGAATTCCTAATATTTGAGAACATATATTTGAACTGAATTTAACAATAACTTACTGTTGCAATAAAGAGTTGCTTATCCTTACAGATAATTGATACCACTGGAAGAAAATTCCCATTAGACATCCATGCACTGCTTAAAATTCTCTTCACTTGCTTATAAGAGGTTAAATTGCTTTTAAAAATATTTTGTTTTAAGCCTTATTTAGTGTAAATTTTGCATGCTGGATGTTCAATTTGTGTTCAGTAATAATATTCATTTTTGTTTTACACCTGTTACTTGTGTAGGTGAATGCAGAGGCTTTGCCTTACCCCCAAAACCCCTGTTTTCCTTTGATAATAACTCCTTAAAATGGATATTATCGCTGGCCCCTTAAGCAAGTTGAGACATTTACATACTGAAATTAGACTTTGGAATGGAAAATAACATTCAAATTTCCTGTTCACTGATATTCAAAGTCAGAACGACTGCTTGGGGATCTGGGAGATTGGGGCAGCCCCTACCAAGGTGTGCTGTTAGGAAAGAACCTAAAGCCCCCAAAGAACCCAGTGAGTCTGAACTAAGCACTGCAGTATAAAACAGGACTTAAAGAAAATGAAATTATAAACTAGCAGTCCAAGTTTGGGGCATCCCTGCATGACTGGGTGAGATATATACTAGCAACATCAACAGAACATTCAAAAACACTTTGGGAATTTCTAATGACACCGGGTGACAGAACAATGACAAGAGCATATTAATTATCCAGGGTTTTTTTTTTTTTTTTTTCACCTGCTGTTTGGAAGCAGTTCTGAATGTATGGGTGGGGGAATGATACTGTGAAATGAAACTTTCTTCGGAGTTTCCTGCATGGTTCTGAGATTTTTTTTTTTTTTTTAGATTTATTTCATTTTATTTTGGAGAGGGAGGAAGCAGGTGCATGGGGACATGAACGCATGAAGAGGGGGTAGGGGGCAAGGGGCAAAGAAAGAGGGAAAGAGAATCTCAAGTAGATTCCCCACTAAGCACGGAGCCAGCCTCGGGTTTCAATCCTAGGACCCTTGAGATTATGACCTGAGAACCAAGAATCTGATGTTCAATCAACCGAGCCATCCAGGTGACCCTGTTCTGAGATTTCTTGTGCTACATGAGATATTGGAGAGATTTGGAAGGCAAAGGTAAAGTAGTAGCTTTATATATATATTTTTTTAGATTAAATTTATTTTCAGCATAACAGTATTCATTATTTTTTCACCACACCCAGTGCTCCATGCAATCCGTGCCCTCTCCAATACCCACCACCTGGTACCCCAACCATCCACCCGCCCCTGCCACTTCAAACCCCTCAGATTGTTCAGAGTCCATAGTCTCATGGTTCACCACCCTTCCAATTTACCCCAACTCCCTTCTCCTAACCCCCCTTGTCCTCCATGCTATTTGTTATGCTCCACAAATAAGTGAAACCATATGATAATTGACTCTCTCTGCTTGACTTATTTCACTCAGCATAATCTCTTCCAGTCCTGTCCATGTTGCTACAAAAGTTGCGTATTTTTTAAAGATTTTATTTATTTGTCAGAGAGAGATTAGGAGAGCACAAGCCAGGGGTGGCAGACAGAGGGAGAAGCAGGCTCTCCGCTGAGCAAGGAAGCTGATGTGGGACTCAATCCCAGGACCCTGGGATCATGACCTGAGCCAAAGGCAGACACATAACTGACTGAGCCACCCAGGTGTCCCAGTAGTTAGATATTTCTTTTTTTTTAAGATTTTTAATTTATTTATCAGAGAGAGAGAGGGGAAGAGAGCGAGCACAGGCAGACAGAATGGCAGGCAGAGGCAGAGGGAGAAGCAGGCTCCCCACTGAGCAAGGATCCCGATGTGGGACTCGATCCCAGGACGCTTGGGATCATGACCTGAGCCGAAGGCAGCTGCTTAACCAACTGAGCCACCCAGGTGTCCCTAGATATTTTTTTAATGCTGAGAAAGGAGAGGTGGGGGCACTTGGTCACTGATCTGCTGGCTTACTTTACTGTGAGGCAGCTGGGTCTAGAGCTATACCAGCTCCCCTCATATCTCCCATATCTTAGCTTCACCAGTTCCATAAAAGAGTGATTACCTCTACAGGGCACTTACTCATCAAAGTTGGAGGTTTGGAGGCAGTGAAAGATCAACATGGGTTCCAGTCTGGCCTTGTAAGTTCCAGCTACTCCTCATGGATTTAAATCTATCCGTGTTTCCCCCTATTTCACACCCATCTCTTCTTCTTGAATGCTGAACTGACTTAAGGCTCCAGCACCTGAAGCAGACAAAAACCTTATGAGGACTGCTTAAGCACAATTACATAATATGACGTCTCTATTATATAAGTCACTTGCTACCTGTGTATCACCCTCCCCTCAGTGTTTCTGCTTCTTTGTTTGAACTGTGTTGGGTGCAATCACCCCCACCTGCTTTGGACTGACTTAAATCTCTAGATTACTTAAACAATTTGCCATTTGGAGGAGTAAAAGTCCTCTAAAGACAGAGGTTGGATTTGAATAAAATAGTTTAGGTAGATAGATAGATAAAAGGGACTTAGATAATTAATTTGAAAAATAAAGTTATGATTATAGGTGAAAGTCAAGCAGGTAAAGTAAGTCCCAGAAAATGGAAGTAATTTTTAAAATTTTAATTTATGCAAACATTGGTCCTATTTGATGTATAGAAGAGAGCAATACAATATCACTACCAGCCTTCCATGAGATGGCAGGCAAAGCTAACAATTCTATCAAATAAGCAGGCAAAACTGCACCTTTAAATTTAAATTTTCAACACCAAATATTTTCATTTCAATATGGAATTTCTACAGGACAGTTCTGTGTAAGTCCTCATGGCCTTTATGCAGTATTATAATTGTCTCCTAATTATGCACAAAATTTAACTGCATAAAATTGTGACAGATGCCAAACTATACTTTTAAAAAGACATCTTCTGGCAGCCATTCCTTAAAAAGACAGGTGTGGAAAAGAATAGACATAAAAAAATTTAATGGAGCCTAATTGCTAAATGGCAGGCCAAAAAATTTGGGTGAATTTTGTTAGCTTGATAGCAACCTTCAGCAGTGCTCATTCTACCAAAAACATAATGAGCCAAAAACATAATGCAATAAAATTACAATAGACTGGATCTTAGCCACCCTGTGATCAACTTCTGTGAACTTCACTATCTTAATTTATTTCAACTTCAGTCTCTTCGACAGTGAAATGAGAGGTTTAGATTTCTATATTTAATTTTCAGAGTCTTATGGAGCACTTAATATATATTCTTTTACTGGATAGTGCAAGTTCAGATATGGATGTATGACAGTTCAGGTTCATGAGGAGCTTAGTACACTAATGCTGTGTTCTAGGGAGAACTAGAGGTTTTCTCATGTTTTCATTGAGGGGATTAGGTATTTTCCTATCCCGCTGCTTTATTCAAAGTATAATGTTATTTTTCCTTCCTAGTTTTGCAGCTTCTTTATCTCTAACTCCATTATATAAGCAACCACCTATGGAGATTAGATACACATATGCTCTCAAGTATATTCAAGTGTAATTTCTCAATTTTTCTTTGGGAAAAAAAATGCGTACTAAAATGAAGAACAGGAAACAAGTTCAGAGAAGTTAACCTTCCAAAGTCATTGAGCTAAGAAGATACGGAGTAGGGACTCAAATAGAATTTACAACTAAATTAATCCTACTTAATAATGGTGCATAGTGTCATTGTTTTGGTGCAAGGTGATTCGGTTTGGTTGGCAGCAGAAATTGAGAACCCATATCTCAAGATTCTTTCATGACATTTAAAAGACTTCTTTGATCTATTAAGGTGGCCATGGTCTCACTTTGGACTTCTGCCAGCTATACGATACATGTATTAGCAACTCAAACCCCTGAAATTAAATTGTAGGCTGCTGAGGAAAACAAACAAAACAACAACAATGATGTACCAAAGAAAAACAAAAACTGAAATACAAAATAGAAAAACAGTACATGCTGGAGTAGGGACAGTATTTCTAGCCTGTGCTACACACTGATCATTACTAAAAAGGTTATTGCTCATGAATCTCTGTCTAGAGTCAAATTCAAATTACAGCCAAGTCTGCTGATTGATTCTTTTGATTATTCTGCTAAGCAGCTGTTAACAACCCAGACATTCTAGAAATTCTCTTTCTCAACTGACAGGTATGACCAACACTGTGAAGGACTGAGACCCATGATAGGTAACCATAAGATCTTCAATCAAATAAAAAGCCTCTCTTTTATACAGTGAGTTCCTCTCTCAGTAAGAGACAGGATTTGGGCCTTAGGTATTAACCCTCTTAAGACTAATAAATGATAACTGATCATCACTCCCATAAATATTTTTTAAAAAGCCTGCATGTATGAATTATTGGTGAGTAAAGATACCTGTTATTTTTTTCTATCTTTAAAAATATGTAAATACATTTATTTTAACATAATCAGATAGAACCAAATATTTTGGGGGAAGGATTTTTTTTGCACATGCTTTCTCATAGTAGTTTCCTCTCCAAAAACATCTTTAGAATTTTAGGGTGATGGAACAACTCTGTATGGTACTGGAGTGGTGGATATATGATTCAATGCATTTGTCAAAATTCACAGAATCTTACATCACAAGGAGAAAACTTTAACATATACAAACTAAAAGAATTTCAACCAGGATGTCAGGAAATCTCGGAATGTAATACACCCTACGACAAATGAGTCTAACACTATTATAAATTTATGACATAACCTCACTGAAGCAGGTGGGAGAAAAGAAGCTGGCTAAATTACTTTGTCAAAATTAAAGACAAAAAGAACTGTACCTAAAAACTTTACTCCAGCTGGCAAATTTGTTTCTCATGATTCAGGTTAAGCAATAATTCTCAACCTACTTACAGATGTAGCTCATGTTTAATAAGCAAGTAAATGGATGGTGAGAACTAGGTTTCTTACTCTAAGAGAGGGCAATTATAGATAAAGCAAGGAGGAAAGGCTAAGTGTACTCTGTGGTAACTGAATTCAAATTAGGAGATACCAGTATGAATTCACATTTAGGTTAGCATAATATATATGCAGATGGATAAATGCTGAAATAATTATAGAAATGTGTGTATACGTGGGTTATTATACCGATACGTATTTCATAGATCTCTCTACTGACAGGCCTTGGGACCCCTGACAGCCCTGTAGTAATGAGTACCACCTGCACCTGGATCTTAATTTCTAATACATTGTCCAAAGAAAGGAACCAGAGATCCTTGGAAAAATGTCTGATTCCAAAACAAGGGCAGGGAATATACAAGACAACCCTGGAGCATCTTGTAGCGCTGAACAGCTACAGTATGTCAAAGTGACACATGAAATAATGGCATTCCCAATGACCAAAGATAGAAGAGTTCGATTTTAAAAACAGTAATGTGATATTACATTATGACCTAAAGTATAAGACAAATATTCACGAGTCCATCCTGATATAAAAAATAAGTAAATAATTTTGGCATAAGGTATAAATCTCCCTATAGAATAATTCCAAATATCATAAAAGAGGTAAAGTTTGATTTCCCTCCTGCTTTTAAGTATCTTGCATCCAAAAGAACAGATTATAAAAAGAGAAAAAAGAGTAACTTTACAGTAAATAAATCCTACAAACATTACTCAAACACATGATGCTGGTTAATATCACCAATGATAAAGTCACATCAATATCATATGCCTCTAATATGATACAGGAAGGGCATTCACCTCCATGGCTATTCCTCCTCAGAACCCATAACCTTAGTCTATACGTGAGGAAAATATCAGACAACCCCCAATTAAGGAACATTCTACAAAACACTTGGCCAGTACTCTTAAAATATTTCAAGATCACAGGAAACAAGAAAAGGCTGAGAAACCAGGAGTCTAAGGAGACTTGGTGACTAAATGCACTGTGGTATCCTAGACAGGATCCTGTAACAGAAAAAGGATATTAGTGGACAAAGTTGAGAAAATCTGAATAGAGTCTGCAGTTTACTTAATAGTCACAAACCAATGGTGGTTTCTTAGTTTTAACAAATAGACTAAGGTATTGTAAGATGTTAACATTAAGGGAAACCAAGTGAGGGTTATGTGGGAACTCTCTGTATTAACTTTGGAACTATTTTTTTTCCCACAAATCTAAAATTATTTCAAAATAATAAAAAAATGTCAAAAAATCCGTGGAAAATCTCTAACTTTAGTAGTCCTAATAATTGTGGAAATGTTTATCGTATCAGCAGAAATAATTTGGTTCCCTTGATTTTTGAAATCTCTGCTTATATTGTAATTCACGCTGAGTAACTTCCATTACTTGTGACCTTTTGAAGTACAGTAAAAATTTAAATAAAGATGAAATTTTAAAGGACAACATTTTGTAAATTCTTAAAAGATAGAAATGTTCTTAAAGAGACACTTTACCAAGCTAACTGTAAAGTATTTAGTATTTAGGAGCTGCACAAAAATGTATGCATAACTTCTTTCTTTAAACCACTGATAATTTAATAAGAAATTTATCTCTGCAGTAAGTAAAATTTTATGGACATCTTTAGAACAGAAGTGGAGTGGAAGCCAGATTTGTGTTGGATGAAGGTATGCAGGAGGAAAGCAAGTAAGATAGTGAGAATAGGCAAGTCTTTCAAGAAGTTTTGCTGTGAAGAGGAAAAGAACAATGGAGTGATAGCTGGAATAAGATATATATTTAAGGGATCATCATTACACTTTATTTTTAATATGAAGGATATTAGAAAAATTTATATTGACCATAAAACATGAGAAATAAATGAATGATGTGGGAAAGTGTGGATTTCAAGTCCTGGAGGAGATGTTACGCAGAAACCTTTGGAGGAAGGCTCTTTCCCACAATCAGACCATATGGTATGAATTTGGTCAAAAAAATTGACAGGTTTGAGGGTAGGAAGGAATGGGAGAGCTTGATGTTATTGCTTTGACTCTCTGCCGTATAAAATATGATGTAAGTCCATCAATTTAGACTCCTGTGGAGGGAATTACATAATTCTAAAAAGAGAAGACAACTGAACCTAATCTTCTCAAAAAAGAGGGAAATAAACTTCCTAGGGAAATATAATTTTTTTCTAGGAATTTAGACTTTTTGAATAAAATTGTAACTGAAGAGATTTTTCCTTGGCTATCACACTAATGGCATTTTATTTGAAATTCAAATGTAGCTTGGAAGTACATAAAAAATGATGTGTGGCACCCCACTGGAGAAAAAAGAGGTACCTTTGTCTCATTTAGATAATGGGCATTACCATGGCATCCATGATTTCTGTGCAGTGTCAAACTGACCTGATTAAATATCCAAACTGAAATTTGTACTTCCTATCAAAATACTTATAAAATTTTTTCTTGATTATCCCAACATATGTACATAAAAAGAGTGCTTACAACTTCACTGCCACATAAATCTAGGCCCTTCCTAGAGTCATCAAGTAAGAAGCCTTCTGCAGAATACCACGGTGGAGAGCCATGTTCTACTACTTTTAATTATTTTTCATTTTATTCATTTAAAAAAATTTTTTAAAGATTTATTTATTTATTTAAGAGAGGGATAAAGAGCTCATGCACTAGTGGGGTGTGGGGCTGAGGGAGAGAGAGAGAAATCCTCAAGCAGATTCCCTGCTGAATGAGGAGCCTTACATGGGGCTCCTGGGGAAGGATGCTGAGATCATGACCTAAGCCAAAAATCAAGAGTCAGAGACCTAAGTGATTGAGCCACACCAGCACCCCTCTAAAAGATGGACCAGAACTTGATAAACCTCTGCAATGAGTTTTAGAAGTCCAGACATGAGAAAATGACCATTCCGACATAGTTCAGCATGAATGATAAAAAAAAAAAAAAAAATCAGTGAAACAGTTCCTTCCCTCAATTTCTAAACAAGTACAGACAGGTTTAAAGTACAGAATGGGTTCTAATGGGATTGTCATTAAAGGATGAAACTGTCCATTGAAGTCAGAAGCCACTTTAGGGCAATTTCTGTATTACAGCAAGACAATAAGCTATTTATTCTTAAGTGAGTATAGGAGTCACATAGAAGCGTTTTGTAAATGGTCACTTTGATAAACTCTCATACTAGTTTTAATTAAAAAGATGCTCTCAGATTGTGTATATGTGCTATCATATCATCAACAATCAGTCTTCATTGTATTTTGCACTACTTTTACTTCGTATTTCTCCTTCACTTCTTCTGGCTTTTGCTGGGATCTCCTAAGCAAAGCTGAATGATGGGGATATTGGGGCACATCTGTGTTTGTTCCATTAAGGAAAATGTTTCTAATCTGTACTCATGGGACTTCTTTCATTCTTGTCATATATTTGTGCCTCAACTCTTTTTTTCTTATTTATATTTGCCAACTTTTTATGTATTTTACCAATCTTTTCACCATGTCATGTTTTGGTTTTAGTGTAGGTGAGATTACTGGTGTGTATTTGAATGTTTTATCTTCTACCTCATTAATTTCTGCACTTATACAAGCTTTGTTTCAATTTATTTGGGTTTTTGTTTGTTTTTCTTTTTTTTTCTTCTTAAAGAGAAAAAACGTTTTTGATTTTTTAAATCAAATCCATTTAACTCTATAAAATTTCTTCTGAGTATGATTTCAACCACTTCCCATAGGTTTTTTAAAAAGATTTATTTATGTATTTATGCATTTATTTCAGAGAGAGTGTGTGTGCAAGCAGGGAGAGGGAGAGACAGGCAGACTCCAGGCTGAGCCTGGAGCCCAATCTGGGACTTGATCTTATGACCCTGAAATCATGATCTGAGCTGAAATCAAGAGCTGGATGCTGAACCTACTGAGCCATCCAGGTACTCCCCCCCATAGGTTTTCATATATAGTGTCTTCATTATTTTTAGATAGCATGTGATGTTAGTTATGACTCTCTCATTAAAACAAAATTAAAAGTTACACTAAACAAAAATACTACTTTTAGTTATTTTCTTATGATAATTAAGAAGTAATTAATTTTCATGATCAAATATCCAAACAATGGAGAACAGTATAAAGTAAAATGAATTCCCCATGTCTTCATACTCTGTTATCAGTGGTAAGTGGTATTAACAATTTCTTAAATTTTTTTACAAAACACATTTTATGCCTATGAGAGCACATGTCTTATTTTTTACAAAAAAGAGATCTAAATTAGTTATCCATCACTGTGAAACACATTAGCCCAAAATTTAGTGGCTTAAAACAGCCAACTTACTTTTATTTCACATCTTCTGTATATTAGGGATCTTCTGTATATTCACATCTTCTGCACGTGACTTAACTGGGTCATCTAACTCAAAGTATCCCACAAGGCTTTAATCAAGGTGTCAGCCAGGACTCCAGTCATCTCAAAGCTCAAGTGGGAAAGGAACAATGCTTCTGAGACCACTCATGTGGCTCTTCTCTGGCCTTTAGTCCTTGCTAGCTATTGGTCACAGACAATTCCTCGCCAAGTGGGTCTTTCCATGGGGCAGCTTACAACAAGGTAGCTGACTTCCCTCAGACAAAATAAGTGAGTCAGGAGGGTGCAAAAAATATACTACAATCTGTAACCTGATCTCTGGTACCTCTGCTACATTCTATTCACTAAAGTGAATCACTAAACCCAACCCATTTTCAAAGGATAATACCAGGAAGACAGAATCATTGAAGGCAGTTTTAGACACTGCTTATCTCAGGATCATATTATGCATTAATTCCCTCAAAAATAGTTTTTATGCCCTTTCATCTTTTTATTAATCTAATGCTTTTCAGCCACTGCCAGCATGACGGGATAAAGAAGCATTAAACAAGCAAACAACAACAACAAAAAAATACATAAATAAAGAAGCAAGAACATAGATGAGAACTCAATTTTAGTAAATATATTTAGGTATGATTACTAAGCATATGTGAAAAAATATATGGTTATTAGCATACCTCTCAATGTTACAAACTCATTTTGGATTTGGCTAAGTAGAAAAATGGGCTAGCAAGATCCTCTTTTTAAAAGATTTTTATGTATTTATTTAACTGTCAAAGAGAGAGAGAGAGAGAGAGAGAGAACAGAAGCAGAGGGAGTGGGAGGGGAGAAGCAGGATTCCCGCTGAGCAAGGAGCTCAATGCAGGGCTTGATCCCAGGGTCCTGGGATCATGACCTGAACCAAAGGCAGATGCTTAATCAACTGAGCCACCCAGGTGCCCACAAGATCCTCTTGAGGATGGAATCAAGGGCCACAGAGAAATATAGAATTCCTCCTGGGAAAGCAGAAGGGTCCAAATGGGTAGTCAGTGGTCAGAAGTGTAGAACAAACTTAGAAGGCATTGGTGTTCATTTAACACAAAATATCTGAAATCATAATGGGGCAAATTCTCCTGTTCTCTAATTCCCTAGTTCAAGCTGGGAGATGAGGACTCAGACAAGGGAGAATATAAGCTCAAAAAGCAGCTTCTACTGTACTGTGTCAAACAATCAATCACCTTATTGGTTTTTCTAGGGCTTTTCCTTGGTCCCTATCAACACTTTAGAGGCACAGAGCACCACTGGATTAGTTTTAGTCATTTGGAGTATTCTTCCTTGTACATGTGATCTAGGTCACCCATGCCTTCCAGTATTCCTTTACTGACTTTGTTTCAACGTGAGCACTCCATATATTTTCCAAAAGAATTGTAGATTTTCTGGGTAATTTTTGTATATTATTTTCTTAACCATAACATTTTAAAAGTGACCAATAGATCCATATTATAACATTTCTCTAGTTTTCTATACCATCATTGCAAATCCTTTTTTCCATAGAATAACTAGTATGAAAGGCTGAAGACTTCTTATCTTTCATGGAGTAACCATTCATATTTTTATCTCCTTCTGGAGTTTTAGATGTTTCATGATTAACAATGCTATCACTTTAAATAGTGAAATTCTACATACTTCTAGCCACTGCCCTTCTCCAAGAGATCATCAAGATACTCTGAAATCCCACCATTGCCTTCATCAAAATAGCCCAGGATATACATGTGATTCACTTGATTTAGATTTTTTAATTTTATGAATAACTTTTTCTTATGATTTTTTTAATGAAGAAAAAGGTTATAAACCTAAGGTACATGATGGTCAAAAATAGGCATAACCCTTCTTAACTACTGTTAACTAGGGAACTGCAGTAGGAGCTGGAATGAGAAAATAGGTTAACATTTGCTCTACATAGAACATTTGGCTTCAGTGTGCCCAATAACAGATTAGATTTACTAGTTATGAGACAATTAAATGAGAACATTCACTTGTTGATATTTCATCAGTTTGGAACTCCTTTTACTAGTTATAGCATCATGGTCAAAAGAACAACTGGAACTATTTTTTTTTACCTTTTATTTATTTATTTTAGAGACAGAGAGCATGCATGCATGGGCTGAGGAGCCCCTCTGTGAGTGTGGAGCCCAAGGTGTTCGGCTCATTCCCATGACCCATAAGATCATGAGCCATGAGATCATGACTTGGACTAAAACCAAGAGTGGGATATTTAACTGACTGAGCCACCCAGACACCCAAGCTAAAACTATTTTTAAAAAAGATAACTATATGAGGATATTTAATCTGTAAAAAATGAAATGTATAATCACCTCTTAATTATAGAATGAGGGGAGTGAATCAAGTGGAAGCCAGTCCATAAAGTGAGATAGATCTCTATTATTGATACAAACAAGAAACATGTCAGAAAGAGTATTGAATTTGTTTGGGGTCCTAAAAAACTTACCTGCAGTGGCTGAGGAGGGCCTCCCATGTTTAGAAAGTTCTGGAGGACTTTGATCTCCTAGATTAGTTACAATGAATAAGGTGCTATGTTTGTGGGAGTTCACCCTGAGACATTATCCTTATTTAAAGACCTTAAGAAGATGTTTGAAAAAAGAAGAGGGTAATGCAGAAGAATTGAAATTCTTGGAGAGTTACAGTGTTCAGATGTTAGGAAACCTGTTGAGTCTTACAGCCTTTGGCAAGGCTGCATCCTCTGTTTTTGAGGCTGAGAGAACTTCCCTGAAGAACTTCAGAAGATCATGAGGAAGAAGGTCAGTTGCTGTTTATGAATAATGGCCTTTTGTAATAAACATCCATACATTCATTACACAAGGCAAAAGACATCCCAGGTCATGCTGTGCTCCCAAATTTCTTTTTTGGCTTCTTGGCAAAATACTGAAGATAATGAACTTAATTACTTTCAGAAGTATCATTCACAAAAGTGATTCTTTCAAAAATACATAAAAATATTTATAAGATTGATAGAAACTTATTTTAAGGAAATCTTGCATCCCCTCATAAAATTATTTCTTTGAGTGAATTTATGATAAATAAATATCACAATTTCATTTAAAATACTTCTGGCCTAATTATGGGTAGCTGCTTTTCTCATATAATTAATAAATATGAGATTTTAAGTGTATTAGATTTTGCATTTTAAAAAATTTCCTAGGAAAATTAGAAGTCATTCTAATAATGACTATACTTCATATAGGAAGAAATCTGTTCCTGCTCTTAACTATTAAACTAGGTCATAAACAAGCCAATTTGTGGTAGATACAAAGAAAAATATAAACTATAACTAAGGGTTTTAACGATTATAAAAACCTTCAATTGTAGAAAGAAAATATCTGCTAAATCTATGAAAAGCAAGTGTTAGTACCCTCTCCCTTTGATTCACGGTCCAGTTGGTGCCCAAGAATGATAGCTAAGCAAGATCTTTTTTTTTAAAAGATTTTATTTATTTCATAGAGAGAGATCACAAGTAGACAGAGAGGCAGGCAGAGAGAGAGAGAGAGAGAGAGAGAGAGAGGGAAGCAGGCTCCCTACTGAGCAGAGAGCCCGACGCGGGACTCGATCCCAGGACCCTGAGATCATGACCTGAGCCGAAGGCAGTGGCTTAACCCACTGAGCCAACCAGGCACCTGCTAAGCAAGATCCTAATTTTAATACAAGTTCCCCCTCCAAATAGGCTTCAGTGAAATTGTTATTTTAGAATAAATTTACAGAAATAACATCTCTGGGAAAAATGATATACAAAATAAAAGTTTCTCTTGTCCCTAAGTTGCCCTTCATACATTCAATTTTGACTGCCAACCATAACTTTAAACATCACTGGTTTCCTAGTACTATAATCAAGAAAACCATATTTTGAAACTTTTCTTACAACAGTTACTCTCTTTATTCTTTTGTTTCTGATATTTTTATAATAGTCAAAATATATTACTTCATTGAATTTAAAACAATGAAGAGTCTATATTATGAAGGGAGAAAAATGAGGATTGCTCTTCTCTTTCAGTCATCCCATATTATGCTCTTTTGGAGTTATTAATGATTCCCAGAAAGAGACAGAGAAATGGGACTGTAGGGAAGGAAAGAAGGAGTGAGACAGGAAGGAAGGGAGGGAGGAGGGATAGGAGGATGGAAGGAAGGAAGGAAGGAAGGAAGGAAGGAAGGAAGGAAGGAAGGAAGGAAGGAAAAAAGGAAGGAAGGAAAGTTATATCTCTAAAAATAACTTCATCCCAGGATCTTGCATAGCCAAAGAATATTTTTCCCCCAAGGCCATAACCATAATGTGCAAATGGTACCTTTGATTTTCTAAACAAATCTGTTTACTGACATAACACACCAGTTTGTCCTTATGCAAGGAACTATAGTCCTTGGAATTAATGCTCTCTCATACATTTAACTACTAGACTGGGGCAAGAAAACACTGAATGTACATTGTCTGAAACAGAAGTAAATGTCATATCACAGGATATTCTCAGAGATGAATTAACCATCTTCTCTACAAAGGCTTTTACAGATGGCATTATTACCCATAGCCTCAAAATAAGAGAAGCTATCTGAGTTATTTTAGTTATTGACTGCAATTAGATGTTGGTAAGGGAAACCCAAAATATCAGGGGCTTAAACACAATGCAAGTTTGTTTCCTCTTACTTACAAGTCCAAAGATGGGCAGTTCATGGACATTATAAAGGTTACAAGATTTAATATCCCAGATGACTCCTACCTAACTTTATGCCTTGCCCTGTATATCATGGTGGAGAGATGCTCTATGAAACTTCAATAAGCAATTGTGTTGCAGGATGGAAGGGCAAAGCAAGGGAAGCAAGAAGAAGAAGAAGAAGAAAAAACATCTATATTGAGAAAGCAAAATCCTTCCAAGAACTGCACAGCCAACTTCTTATATCTTATGACCTCCCCCAATATAAGTGCTCGATAATTGACATATTTTAGATGATCCTATGGTCACATGTAACATACAGAGTTTCTATTAGTAAGAAGAAAGGAAAGGGAAAAACAGATACTGGGTAGACTTCCTGCAACAAGAGTGTCAACAGTGTTTCATAAAGCAAGGAATTCCCAACAGTGCAAGGACAGCTGAAAAATCAAGTAAATTAAAAGTGAAGAAACATTCATTAATTTTAAGAACCATGAAGTTATTAGTGACCATGACAAGGAAAGGTTCAATGATTGATGCAGGAGAAGTCAAAAGGAGTGAGGTAAGGCTAGCACTAAGAGGTGGACAAGTAAGATGTGTTTTTAAGTAAAAGCAGATTTTAAAAAAAGAATTTTGTAGACTGCACATATGCTCAAAGAAATTTTGGAGGGTGATGAGAATGTTTCTGGATTATGGTGTTGGTTGCATACATTCATAAATTCACTACAAACATTACTGAATTGACACAACCTGTGAATTTAATGATATGTAAATTATACTTCAATAAAACCTAAAAACACAACTAATGATAATAACCTTCATAGAAATCTGGCTCTGAAGAAAACAAGAAAGATGTGGCATTTTTCCTCTTTTACTGGGAAATCCAAACACTTGGTTTCATTGTTTTTACAGATTTTATTTATTTGATAGAGCACATGCATGCCTTTGGGGTGGAGAGTGGGTGGGGAGGTGCACAGGGGTAATTTCAAGGGACAGAGTGACTCCACACTGACTGCGGAGCCCACCTGGTGTTGTATCTCACAGCCCTGAGATCATGACCAGAGCTGAAATCAAGAGTGGGACACTAAACCAACTGAGCCACCCAGGTGTCCCAATTTGGTTTCAATTTTATTTTTTGGAGGGAGATGAGGGGCAGGCAGTTTTTATCAGGATGCAAGTTACACTGAAGAAATAAAAATTTTGTTTCTTTTTGTCAGAGAATGAAAAAAAGAAATACAAAACAGGACAGAGCAAAAATTTGAAAAACCTTTCCCTATTTGGTCTGCTGTCACTATTTCCCAAAGGTCAATGCACTTACCAGTCTAGTGTTCTATCTTTTTAAAGTTTTACGTAGGGGCACCCCAGTGTTCACCCCAGTGTTCATAGCAGCAATGTCCACAATCACCAAACTGAGGAAGGAGTTGAGATGCCCTTCAACAGATGAATGGATAAAGAAGATGTGGTCCACATATACAATAGATTATTACTCAGCCATCAGAAAGGATGAATACCCACCATCTGCATCAGCATGGATGGCACTGGAGGAGATTATGCTGAGTGAAATAAGTCAAGCAGAGAAAGACAATTATCATATGGTTTAACTTACTTATGGAACATAAGAAATAGCATACAGGGCATTAAGAGAAGAAAGGGAAAAATGAAGGGCGGGGGGAATCAGAGGAGGAGATGAACTGTGAGGGACTATGGACTCCAGGAAACAAACTGAGAGTTTCAGAGGGGAGGAGGGTATGGGGATGTGTTAGCCCGGTGATGGGTATTAAGAAGGCCATGTATTGTAATAAGCACTGGGTGTTATATGCAAACAATGAGTCATGGAACACTACATCAAAAACTAATGATGTATTGTATGGTGACTAAAGTAAAAATTTTTTTTTAAAAGTTATATGTATATACAAACATACAAATGTCAGTACAAATTAAGTGGAGCCTAAAGTCTATATAATACATTGGCTTTATTAAGAAAAATAATACAAAATTATATAATCAAGTTCAAATGTATATATATATATATATATATTTTTTTAATATTTAAATTTCAATTAGTTAATATACAATGTAATATTAGCTTCAGGTATAAAATATAGTGATTCAGCCTTTTCATACAACACCCAATGATCATCATAAGTGCGCTCCTTAATCCTCATCACCTACTTAATTCATTCCCCCTCCCACATCCCCCTCCAGTAACCATGTTTGTTTTCAATAGCTAAAAGTCTGTATTTTTCAGCCATAAAAAGGAATGAAATCTTGCCATTTGCAATGATGTGAGTGGAGCAACAGACTACTATGCTAAGTGAAATAAGTCACCCAGAGAAAGAAAAATACCATATGATTTCACTCATACATGGAATTGAAGAAACAAAACAAATAAGCAAAAGAAAAAAATAAGAGACAAAAGTGTATATATTTTTTTAATGGAAAAAGAAATCACAAGGAATTTCTGGAGGTTTAATAATTCAGATTCATTTCTCTTGAAGTCTCTTTAGACAATTTTGTAGAAATGTTTATAGAAAAGTGATTTTTGTGCAAACTAGTTCCTAGAATATACTACAACTCCAAGCACTCCTACAGACTTAGGGACTTGTGCAAGAGAGAGACCCTGAAACGTAAGCTTTATTACTCTTAGAAAATCTGTCACTGCATATATATAGTGTGGGTAGCCGGTGTATAGAACTTAGTTGTGCAAAAAAACCCACCACAATTCTTTTTATTTTCTCATATCCACTTTGTTTTTATTGAAGATCTCCATTCTACTGGAGTAGTGGAAACTTGTTCTCAGTGAGGTGGGGTTTTATCCTTTTTCCTAAGAGATTTGGTCAAATTTCCTGGAGACTTAAAGGTGCAAGGGAATGAAAATAGACACTACTTGGTAAGGTCATTGAAGAACCAGGGGGTCTGCATCCATTGTATAGCCATTTGTTTCCCTTGGTTCTTTCTTCCCCAAGGGTTGGCCTCTTTCTCTGGGACACTCCAATATTTAGACTCTTACATAAGAGGTTATCTTCAGAATAGCTCATACAGGTTTTCTATAACCAACATATGTACCTGATATGTCAACAGCAGGCCAGTACTGGTCATTCTCTACCATTCTATTTTCTCCCCACGTCCGAAACTTATAATATATTCTGGGTAGAAACAGTTTTAAAAATGAAGAAATGTTTCTCATTCTTACGAGTTTTCCCCCATTTTCATCAAGGTAAACATGTTCTCTACCTAAGGACTTTAGATTCTAGGTGTCTTTATCCAGAAGAAACTTGAAGCCTCTTTTCTTTCTCATTCCTCCCGTGAAGCTATGAATTTAGGAATTTGAGTGGGGTAGGTTCGGGGACAGAGTGAGAGTGGTATGAAAAGTAGTGGATAATTAGCAGGAAAATAATTTGTTAAAATTTAATAAATAATATGATCATGTTTTCCAACATATAAAAATATCATCAATTATATTATTACATTAAACATATGCAATTTAGTTTCAAAAATTTTACCACTTGATTACATACATTATTCTATGGAATATCTTACTCATTTCTTTTTCCTGATCATAGTTAAACTTTGAGTATTAGCTGACTTCACAGGGAGACTATGAAGATTCTGCTGTATCACTTTTGGAGCCCAAGAGTGGATGCATTATATTATTCTTTTGATACACACTGCAAACCCACTACGTGAAAAACAATGTTCCAGGTGATGGGAGTGCAGTGGTTCACAAAAAAAGATCTCTGTCTTAATGAAGCTTTGACTTCACTGAGAAGAAGGATAATAAAGAAGTATATGCATTTATGATGTCAGGTAGTATAGGTAAAGGCTGTAAAAAAGAAAAAAAGGCAGGTGAGGGGTTAGAGAATGAAGACCGTAGTCAGGTAAGGTCTTTTACAGAAGCTCTGAAAAAATTAAGACAGTGTCCTGTGATTATCTGGTAGAAGTTCCCTGACAAGAAGAACAAGTGATGGAGGCACTGAGGGAAAAGCAGGGTCCCTGAGAAGAAGGAGAGCAAGGAGGCTAGAGTGATGGGAGAAGGAGAAAAGTTTCAAAGCCAGATCCTGCAGTCAGGTACAATGCTTTAGGCCTGGATAAGAGCTTTGGATTTTATTCTCACTAAGTGAGATGGGCTCTGAGAGTTCTTTTTACTCTTGTTGCTTAGCTTTGTTTCTTAACCAGCATGTCATGTTTTTCATAAATAGAGCACAATGTCACTACTTTTAGGACTGACAACTTAATTTCAAGGCATACATATTGAAGCATTACCAGGTCTCATTTGCATTCTAAATTTAATAAAAATAGGATGAAATATAAATAAAGTATATCATTTTATTTTTAAGACTAGCAGTATATAGCACATGAATTTGGTAACAAATAGGCATTTAGCTTAGAATATGCTGCACTCTATATCAGGCAAATAGGCAATTTCTCCTTCCTTTAATCACATTGTCTGACAGGTGACAGACACCTTCTATAAAAAATATAATAAAAAACTTTTAGAAAGCATATTTTTCTTAAAAAAAGAAATTTTCGAGTCAGTGTAGTTCGTGCTAGTATCATAGAAAAATATTTGTAACCATAAGAGACTCTTAATCTCACAAAACAAACTGAGGGTTGCCAGGGGGAGGGGAGTAGGGAGAGGGTGGTAGGGTTATGGACATTGGGGAAAGTATGTGCTATGGTGAGTGCTGTGAAGTATGTAAACCTGGCAATTCACAGACCTGTACCCCTAGGGCTAATAATACATTATATGTTAATAAAAAAATAAAAATATATAAAAAATAATTTGTGAAGATTTTTCAAATGGAAATTTCAAACTTAACCATGTAAGGGTTTCCAAGCTGAATCACTCATCTGGAGAAGACAATCAGAAATACCAGATAATTTTTTTTTCATGATTAAGTTGTGTTGCTCAAAAAATGATAACTAAGTCGCAGCTTATTCCTTGAACTGGCCACTGTACATTACTTTTACATCATTTATATTAAGTATCTTAATAAATCTCTTGGACTGTATTCTAAGGAAATAGAGACATGAAGAAAGATTCAGGTTCAAAGATATTTATACTAGTAGGATAAAAGAAAATTTCACAAAATCTTAAATCCCAGCAATAAGGCAATAAACAATAGATTGTGCTATTTTGTATATTGAATTATTACCATGATAATGAATGCTCAATATTCAATATTCTATGTATAAAATAAAGGAATGAAATCTCTGTGGTTTTTGTGTTCCCATTCAAGTGTATCAAACTGTCAAGTTTGATTCTTCAAGAAGTTCACCTTTCAATTTGATAAATCCAACATTTGCTTTTTCCAATGTTACCATTATTAATCTTAATTTCAGAAATACAAACACTATTCACTGATTTGCTTGAGATCATTTGGGATACTTCCTGGATTACCTTTGTCTACATGTACTCCATTTTGTTTTAAAACTTAGAAACCTGATTAAGCAGTCACAAGGACTTTGTCTCTGTTAAAGCAAAATGTACTATTAGTCCCATGTTTCCCTCAACATTTGTGGATATATGGTTATCCATATATATATCCAAAGAGCTTGTCCAGGTCACATATTTCTAAGTTTACTTCCTTCTGATTAAACAGTAGAATGTGCTTCCAATAGCTCATTTTTTAAACAAAGAACATCTTACTTGTTACCAGTTTTATTTGATCTTACCTAATTTTTCCATTTTTTTCAGTTGTCCATTTAGATTATATTGAAGATGTGAGTGTCATGCCAGTCTTTAGAGGTATTGTTCTACTTTATTACTTCATCCCAACCTTATTTTTTCTTCTTCTCTGTGTTAAAATTTAAATTACCAAACATCAGTTCCTGAAACTACCGGTAATTAACCAATTTAATGATAATTTATAATTATGAACTTATCATTGTATTTATTGCATAAGCAAAAGTGACATTTTCTTAGATGTTTGCATGTTATTGGTGTAGAATGAATGACTTTAAGAAAAACAAATGATAAATTTTATGTTTTATTTCTATGAAATGAATAGTAAACTGAAAATTCAGTATCTGTGTAAACTCTAAATGTGCTTTTGCTAAATTTGCCTATAGTGATGTTGTATGTTCTGGCTTTAAATCTTGGAATGATACAATTAAAAGACTAAAGGTTATAATATTTAGTAGCATTACCTCTGAGAAATGTACTAAGAAATCAAACAGTAATGAGGCAAATCAACATAACTACTTCTTTTTCATGGTTTGGGCAGTATTTCACAGACAGAAGGACTATAAAGTAGGTGTGAGATCTCAGCTCCAAAGTCAGCTATAATTAGGCATCTGTACCAGAGAAAAGTCAGAAAGATTTTTCATGGCAGAATAATTTCCATGTAATGTATAATTCTGATATTCCAGCAACTGCCTAAATGACAATGAAAGGTAATATGTGCTGTAATGGCTAATGGAGCAGCCTTTGGAACCAGCCTTCAGTTCAAATCCTGGATCTGCCATTCGCTAGCTGTTTGACCCCTCTGCCTCAGTTTTTCTTCTGTACAATGGGAATGACAATAATATTATTCACTTCATAGAGTTTTCTCAATGTTATATGGATCACTAATGTGTATAAAGCACTGGGAAGTATTATAAATTGTTCTTTAAACATATGCTATTATTATTTTGATCCCTCTTATTGTTACCTATTTATTTTTCTCATATTTCAAAAGCATTGCCTATGGCTTATGCTGAGCTGGCAACAATTTCAGAAAACAAATCAAACAAATAGAAAGGAAAATACAACAAAATAAACTCCTGTAACCAGGGGGACCTGGGTGGCTCAGTGGGTTAAGCTGCTGCCTTCGGTTCAGGTCATAATTTCAGGGTTCTGGGATCGAGTCCCGAATCGGGCTTTCTGCTCAGCAGGGAGCCTGCTTCCCTCTCACTCTCTCTGCCTGCCTCTCTGCCTACTGTGATCTCTGTCAAATAAATAAATAGAATCTTAAAAAAAAAACCTCCTGTAACCAGACTTTAGAAGATTTTACTGACATTTAAAAATTATTCTTAATTCCAAAGCATCTAAGCAAAAGTCTAGCTTCTGTTTTGTTTTAAAAGCTTAGTTTTATGTAGATCTGCTCGGAATAAAGATGAGAGAATATACATTTGGTTAAGCTACAAAAAGGCTAAAATGTTTAGTCTCCTTTTCCACTCATCATCTGGAAGAAAATTATGTCATGATATACCTTTATTCAATGCTCTTGAATTTTCTCCAGTGTCTTTACATAACTTAAATACAAAGAACCAGGGTTTATTTTAATATAGGCATAACTACAACTGAAAAATGATCTTATTCTGTGTTTTTCAAAGTTCTTTGGACCACGAATTAAAATAATTATTTACTTTATCAGTGAATATACTAAATCAACAGGGATGATTTTTTTAGTGAGCTTTATTCAAAAAATACTTCCTAAATGTTTAATATAACTTTCATCTGACATGATGGAAAGGGAACATCTGTCACATCAACTGGCTTTTTAAACTCTACATTGTATGCATCCCCATGGAGTCTTTATTCTGGTGTCCAAAGTTTCCTGAAATTCAGTATATATACTGAAAAATAATTTATTAAAATTGAGTAAAAAAAATGAGTAAAATCAAATCCTATTGTAACAACTTTAGTTACTTCTTTTTATATATTTGTTCATTCTAATTATAAAACTAACACAAAGTCATAGTAAAATTTTTGAACATTGCAGGCACTATTTGAAAAAATAACACTTACACGGAGAGCAACTTACTGGTAGTAAATTCATTTCTAGATTGTTGATCTATCCATCAGTCTTTCTATATATTCATATAGCTATCTTGGGTTTACATCAGACATATAGCCATTTCTTTTGCTTTTCTAAAATTACACATTATTCCATGAATATTTTTGTATTACTTCTGTTTTCAGAAAACTTGATTATAAGGGTCCCATGATAATTACTCTTTTAGATTTTACTGGGACTCTACCCTTGTGTGTCTTGTCATATTTCCTTGACTATCCCCTTCTTTTACTTTCTTGGGTGGTAGGCAAGCTATTTCAGGTCATGCCTCCCTTTTTTGAACTTGGATGAAAGAGTACATTATGAAGAGCAGACTCTAGCTTCCAGAGTGGTCACCAAATTAGCAGCAGATTAGGTACCTTGAGGTCAACTTTGGTGTAGAGGAAATAAGAAACTGAAGAGAGCAGGTTATGTAAGTACTGCCCTTTTCTTTATTCTGTGGATTACTCCCAGGACTGGCTACCCTTTAAGAGAAGTCTCATATGCTAAATGAACATTCAAAGCTACCTGATCTGTCTCTTTGTGGCTTAGTTGATCCAGTAGCAAATGTGGCAAGGTATTGCTTGACAATGCTTTGGATCTTAACTCATTTCCTTTTTTTCTTTACCCCCAATGCACTGGGCTGACACCTCCCATGTGAAATGTAGGCAAATTAATTCTTCCTTCAGGTTCCATTTTCTTAAGAAAATTATTTTTTCTTAATTTATTTAAAATATTTTCATTTCCTGGAGAAGCTACATCCATTGTTTTGGTATTATAAATATTTAATGTAATAGTATAATGGCCATTTTGTGCATGTCTTTGACTGCATTTCTTTCTATTTTACAAGACCGATGAGAAATGCCCTTTTTAAGGCTCTTAAAATATGCACTGTAAGTGGATTTTTCAGAAAGGTTATGCCTATACACACACACACACACACACACACACATTATATACACTATTTATTGTAAGTGGATTTAAAGTTATGCATATATAAGCATATATACATAATATGTGTATATATATATATATCTCCCCATAAAAACTGAAAAGAAGTTTCAGTGTCAAAAATGTATTTATAACTTTAAATTTTGCCAATCTAATGATCTTAAGTGGCATTTAAAAAGTATGTCATCATTACTGAGATTGGATTTTTTTCATATATTTACTGGTCATCCATATTCTTCTATTTGTCAGTTTGTGCTTCAGTTATTTATATGAAATTAAGTTTATGTTGCTTTATAAGTATTCTTTGATAATGAGAGCATCCCTTACTAATTTTGACAAAAATATATTTTATGTTTATATTTGCTCTTTTTTACATTTAAAAAATAATCACATTAACAATCTATACCATTCTGTCACCTACCATTGTGTTCATGTATAGAAAACTTTTCCTCATATAAAAAAAATGTTCATATATATTTCATAAAAATAGCTATTTATTACTTTTCTAAATAGCCTGACAATTTTTACTTAATAACACTTCTTTTCTGAGTTAAGATGGTGGGGAAGTAGCAGGGCGATCCTGGGCTTTTCTCCTCCCTGGAACCCCTACTGCATTGAGGTCAGATCACATGGAATACCCAGGAAATCAATCTGAGGATTGGAAGAAGATTCTCCATAGTTGGAGGGAGACAGTGTGGTAGGCTAATTTCCTGGGATACAGATTTCTAGTTTAAAGTTGTTCTCTCAGCATGCACTCTACCTTCATCTTGTTTGCTTGATTTCCAAAGAAACAAGTTTATCTTGCTCCTCTATAGAATCCTCGTTTCTAATCAAATAAGTATGGTATGTCTCAGCCACCAAAGATTTGCTGTATGATTTTGTTGCCAAGACTCCCGGGTGAATTCCAAAAAGGCACTGTAGCTGGGACATTAAGTAAAGGGAGGAGCAAGATGGCAGAAGAGTAGGAGACCTAAATATCATCAGGATCCAGGAGTTCAGCTAGATAGTTATCAAACCATTTTGAACACCTACAAACTCAAAAGGAGATGGAACAGAAGAAGAGCAGCAATTCTAGGAACAGAAAAGCGACCACTTTCCGGAAGGTAGGACGTGTGGAAAAGTGAATCCATATTTTATCCCTTCATTGTATTTAACCTTGTTTTTAATATACTTATAGATTTTTTTTCTTTAAAATTTTGGGATACAATTTCTTCTAATAGATCAAAATATACCCTAAATCTGGTGCATGGCTTTCCTCTAGTCCACAGCCTGATCACATTATTCACTCTTTTCTTTTTCTTTGTTCAACCAACTTCTTATCTTATCAATTCCTTTTTTAGAATCTTTTTAAATTTTCATCTTTATGGTCATATTCCATCCTTTCATCATGTTTACCATTATTTTTGTATAAATATAAGATTTTCTTTCTTTAAAATTTTAGGAGGTAAGCTTCTTCTAACAGACCAAAATACACCCAAAATCAAGTGTGGGGCTCTGTTCTATTCATCAGTCTAAACACACACACACACACACACATATGGAACATTTATATTTATATTATACCTATATTTATATATAAATATTTTACATATATATATATATATATATATATACACACACATATATATGTATGTATATATATAATTTTTCCTCCCTCTTTCACCTCCCCCCAGTTTCAGATCTCTTCTGACTTGTTTAGTATATATTTTCCTGGGGTTGATGCTACTGTTTTAGTATTTTTTTCTCTCATTTATCTATTCTTACCTGGATAAAATGGAAAGGCAGAAAAACTCACCACACAAGAAAAAAGAACAAGAGGCAATACCAATGGCTAGGGACCTAATCAATACAGACATTAGTAAGATGTTAGACCTAGAGTTCATAAAGATGCTAGCTGGGCTTAAAAAAAAAAACATAGATGATACTAGAGAATCCTTTTCTGGAGAAATAAAATCCCTTTCTGGGGAAATAAAAGAACTAAAACCTAACCAAGTTGAAATTTAAAAAAGCCATTAATGAAGTGCAATATATAACGGAGTCTCTTATAGCTAGGATAAATGAGGCAGAAGAGAGAATTAATGATATAGAAGACCAAATGATAGAGAATAAAGAAGCTGAGAAAAAGAGACAAAAAACTACTACACCATGAGCGTAGAATTTGAGATAAGTGATACCATAAGATGAAACAATATTAGAATGATTGGGATCCCAGAAGAAGAAAAAAGAGAGAGAGGGGTACAGAAGGTATATTGGAGCAAATTATACCAGAGAATTTTCCTAATCTGGTGAAGGGAACAAGTATCAAAATCCAGGATGCACAGAGAACCCCTCTCAAAATCGGTAAAAGTAACTCCACACTCCATCATTTAATAGTAAAACTTACAAGTCTCAGTGACAAAGAGAAAATCCTGAAAGCAGCTCAGGACAAGAGGTCAATAATGTATAATGGTAGAAATATTAGATTGGCAGTAGATCTATCCGCAGAGACCTGGCAGGCTAGAAAGGACTGGCATGATATATTCAGAGCACTAAATGAGAAAAATATGCAGCCAAGAATACTATATCCAGCTAGGCTGTCATTGAAAATATATGGAGACATTAAAAAGCTTCCAGGACTGGGGCACCTGCATGGCTCAGTGGGTTAAGCCTCTGCCTTTGGCTCGGATCATGATCTCAGGGTCCTGGGATCCAGTCCTGCATTGGGCTCTCTGCACAGTGGGGAGCCTGCTTCCCCCTCTCTCTCTACTTGTAATCTCTCTCTCTCCCTGTGTCAAATAAATAAAAATAAAATCTTAAAAAACAGTTTCCAGGACAAACAAAAACTGAAAGAATTTGCAAACACCAAATCAGCCTTACAGGAAATATTGAAAGGTGTCCTCTAAACAAAGAGCTTAAAAGTGACAGACCAGAAAGGAACAGAGACAATATACAGTAACAGTCACCTTACAGGCAATACAGTGACATGAAATTCATTTCTTTCAATACCTACCCTGAATGTAAATAGGCTAAATGCCCCAATCAAAAGACACAGGGTATCAGAATGGATAAAAAACCAAGACCCATTGAAATGCTGTATACAAGAAACTCATTTTAGACCCAAAGACACCTCTAGATTTTAAGTGAGGAGGTAGAAAACAATTTGCCATGTTAATGGACATCAAAAGAAAGCTGGAGTGGCAATCCTTATATCAGATAAATTAGATTTTAAACAAAGCCTATAATAAGAGATGAGGAAGGGCACTATATCATACTCAAAGGGTCTGTCCAACAAGAAGATCTAACCATTTTAAATTTCTATGCCCCTAACATGGGAGCAGCTGATTATATAAACCAATTAACAACAAAATCAAAGAAACACATCAACAATAATACAATAATAGTAGGGGATTTTAACAACCTCCTCACTGAAATGGACAAATCATCTAAGCAAAATATCATCAAGGAAATACAGACTTCAAATGACACACTGGACCAGATGGACATCCATATATTTAGAACATTCCATACCAAAACGACAGAAAACACATTCTTCTCTAGTGCACATGGAACATTCTCCAGAATAGATCATATCCTGGGTCACAAACCAGGCCTCAACTGGTACCAAAAGATTGGGATCATTCTCTGCATATTTTCAGACCACAACAGTTTGAAACTAAAACTTAACCACAAGAGGAAAGTTGGAAACAACTCAAATACATGGAGGCTAAAGCGTGTCCTACTAAAGAATGAATGGGTCAACCAGAAAAATTAAAGAATTTTAAAAATTCATGGAAACAAATGAAAATGAAAACACTACTGTTCAAAATATGTGGGACACAGAAAACGTGGTCCTGAGAGAAAAGTATCTAACAAGATAAGCCTTTCTCAAGAAACATGAAAGGTCCCAAATATACAACCTAACCCTACACCTAAAGTTGTTGGAGAAAGAACAACAAAGAAAGCCTAAACCCAGCAGGAGAAGAGGAATAATAAAGATCAGAGCAGAAGTCAATGAAATAGAAACCAAAAGAATAGTAGAACAGATCAATGAAATGAGGAGCTGGTTCTTTGAAAGAATTAATAAGATTGAAAACCTCCCGGCCAGAGTTACCAAAAAAAAAAAAAAAAAAAAAAAAAAAAAAGAAAGAAAGGAAAAGGATCCAAACAAATAAAATCATGAATGAAAGAGGAGAGATCACAACCAACACCAAAGAAATACAAACAATTATAAGAACATATTATGAGGAACTATACACGAGCAAATTTGACAATCTAGAAGGAATGGATGCATTCCTAGAGACGTATAAACTACCAAAACTGAACCAGGAAGAAATAGAAAACCTAAACAGACCCATAACCGGCAAGGAGATTGAAGCAGTCATCAAAAATCTTCCAACAGACAAGAGCCCAGGGCCAGACATCTTTCCAGTGGAATTCTACCAAATATTTAAAGAAGAATTAACACCTGTTCTCCTGAAACTGTTCCAAAAAATAGAAATGGAAGGAAAACCTCCAAACTAATTTTATGAGGCCAGCATTACCTTGATCCCAAAACCAAAGACCCCACCAAAAAGGAGAATTACAGACCAATACTCCTGATGAACATGGAGCAAAAATTCTCACCAAAATACTAGTAAATAGGATCCAACAGTACATTAGTACATTAAAAGGATTATTCACCATGAACAAGTGGGATTTATTCCTGGACTGCAAGGTTGGTTCAACATCTGCAAATCAATCAATGTGCTATCATACACCAATAAAAGAAAGAACAAGAACCATATGATACTCTCCATAGATGCTGAAAAAACATTTGACAAAGTATAGCATCCTTTCTTGATCAAAACTCTTCACAGTGTAAGGATAGAGGGTACATACCTCAATATCATCAAAGCCATTTATGAAAAACCAACAGTGAATATTATTCTCAATGGGGAAAAACTAAGAGGTTTTCCCCTAAGGTCAGGAACATGGCAGGGCTGTCCACTATTACCACCACTATTCAACATAATACTAGAAGTCCTAACCTCACCAATCAGACAACAAAAAGAATTAAAATGCATCTGAATTGGCAAAGAAGTCAGACTCTGACTCATTACAGATGATATCATACTTTATGTGGAAAACTCAAAAGACTCCACTACCAAACTGCTACAACTCATACAGTAATTCAGTAAAGTGTCAGGATATAAAATCAATGCACAGAAATCAGTTGCATTCCTTTACACCAAGAGCAATACAGAAGAAAGAAATTAAGGAGTCGATCCCATTTATAACTGCACCCAAAGCCATAAGATACCTAAGAATAAACCTAACCAAAGAGGCAAAGAATCTCTACTCAGAAAAATATAAAGTACTCATAAAAGCAGTGGAGGAAGACATGAAGAAATGGAAAACCATTCCATGCATGGATTAGAAAAACACATATTATGAAAATGTCTATGCTACCTAAAGCAATCTACATATTTAATGCAATCCCTTTCAAAATACCAGCCATTTTTTTTTCAAAGAAATGGAACAAATAATCCTAAAATTTATATGGAACCAAAAAAGACCCCAAATATCCAGAGGAATGTTCAAAAAGAAAACCAATGTTGGTGGCATCACAATTCCAAACTTCAAGCTCTGTTACATAGCTGTAATCATCAAGACAGTATGGTACTGGCACAAAAACAGACACATAGATCAATGGAACAGAATAGAGAGCCCAGAAATGGACCCTCAACTCTATGGTCAACTAATCTTTGACAAAGCAGGAAAGAATGTTCAGTGGAAAAAAGACAGTCTCTTCAATAAATGGTGTTGGGAAAATTGGATAGCCACACGAGGAAGAATGAAACTGGACCATTTCCTTATACCACACACAAAAATAGACTCAAAATGGATGAATGGATAAGGAAAGTATGGTTCATATACACTATGGAGTATTATGCCTCCATCAGAAAGGATGAATACCCAACTTTTGTAGCAACATGGACGGGACTGGAAGAGATTACGCTGAGTGAAATAAGTCAAGCAGAGAGAGTCAATTATCATATGGTTTCACTTATTTGTGGAGCATAATAAATATCATGGAGGACAAGGGGTGTTAGAGAGGTGAAGGGAGTTGGGGGAAATTGGAAGGGGAGGTGAATCATGAGAGACTATGGACTCTGAAAAACAATCTGAGGGGTTTGAAGTGGCGGGGGGGTGGGAAGTCGGGGTACCAGGTGGTGGGTATTGTGGAGGGCACGGATTGCATGGAGCACTGGGTGTGGTGAAAAAATAATGAATATAGTTATGCTGAAAATAAATAAATTAATAAAAAAAATAAAAGGGGTCAAACAAAACTGAAAAAAAAAAATGGATGAAAGACCTCATGTGAGACAGGAATCCAACAAAATCTTAGAGGCAAACACCTTCGACCTCAGCCACAGCAACTTCTTCCTAGAAATATCGCTATAGGCAAGGGATGCAAAGGCAAAAATGAACTACTTGTGACTTCACCAAGATCAAAAGCTTTTGCACAACAAAGGAAGTAGTCATCAAAACCAAAAGACAACCAACAGAATCGGAGAAGATGTTTGCAAATGACATATCAGATAAAAAGTTAATATCCAAAATCTATAAAGAACTTATCAAATTCAATACCCAAAGAACAAATAAACCAATTATGAAATGGGCAGAAGACATAGACAGACATTGCTGCAAAGAAGACATCCAAGTGACTAACAGACCCATGAAAAAGTGTTCAGCATCACTGGGCATTACGGAAATACAAATAAAAATCTCAATGAGATACCATCTCAAATCAGTCAGAATGGCTAAAATTAACTAGTCAGGAAATGACAGATATTGGCAAGGATGCAGAGAAAGGGGATCCCTCCTACACAGTTGGTGGGACTGGAAACTGGTGCAGCCACTCTGGCAAACAGTATGGAGGTGCCTCAGAAAGTTGAAAATAGAGCTACCTTATGACCCAGCAATCACACTACTGGGTATTTACCCTAAAGATACAAATGTAGTGATCCAAAGGGGCAAATGCACTCGAATGTTTACAGCAGGAATGTTCACAATAGCCAAACTATGGAAAGAACCTAGATGTCCATCAACAGATGAATAGATAAAGAAGTTTTACACACACACACACACACACACACACACACAAACACATACAGGAATACTATGCAGCCATCAAAAAACCTGAAATCTTGCCATTTGCAATGATGTGGATGTAACTAGAGGGTATTATGCTAAGCGAAATATGTCAATCAGAGAAAGACAATTATCATATGATCTCTCTGACATGAGGAATTTGAGAGGCAGGGCAGGGGATCATGGTTGGTAGGGAGGGAAGAAATGAAACAAGATGGCATAGGGCAGGAGACAAACCATAAGAGACTCTTAATCTCAGGAAACAAACTGAGGGTTACTGTGGGTTGTGAGGGTAGGGATAGGGTGGTTGGGTTATGAACATTGGGGAGGGTATGTGCTATGGTGAGTGCTGTGAAATGTGTAAGCCTGATGACTCACAGACCTGTGCCCCTGGGGCAAATAATACATTATATGTTAATACAAAAATAATAATACTTCCTTTCCCTACAACTTTTCAAGACTCTGTAGGGAACTTCTCTTTTATCATAGTCATCACCATCAGAATGGTATATAATTTTATTAAGGTAGTTTTAGATACATCTAAATTCAAACCCTAACAAATTATGTCTTGTTGTGAAGATAATAAATGCATATGTTAAAGAAAATATTACTGAAGACACTAAAATTTAAAAAGTGAAAGTGTTGTCCTTTCCCTCTCTCTCACACAAACACAAAAACACAATGTAGTGTTACCCATGGTTAATGGTTTTTTGAGTTTAGTTATGGTAGTTATCATTATTACTTCAAAAATAGTTTGATTTACCAAATATAAAATGTGCAGTTTCCATTCTCTCTTCTCAGGGGAAGTAGAGAATGTATGACATCTACATTACTTCCCTCCTGTCTTCACTGTATTCTTTTTAGTTCTTCTGGTGGTTTCATTTATTTGTTTTTTTAATAAATGAGGTACTTGAATTTGCATTTCTTATTGTCTCATCTCTAAAAAATAACACCCTGTTTTTATTTTTATATTCTGTAAAGATTTATTTATTTATTTTAACAAGGAATAGCAGAGGAACATAGAATCCTGAAATAGTCTCCCCAATGAGTGCAGAGCCTAAGTAGTGGCTCAATCCTAGGATCCTGGGATCATGACCTGAGTTGAAATCAAGAGTCAGTCAGACACCCCTTCCTGTTTTTGAAAGAGGAAATTAAAATTAACATGTTTCCTCCTTTGCACCTCTTTTCCATACTTATCAATTTCTGTTCATCATGTATTTTTGATGTGACATTTTTGATGTAACATCTACAGTCACTTCTCTATAATTTTTAAAGATTTTCTCTATATGTTGATATTAAAGCATGAAAAGCAATAAATATCACTTTCCATTCAACTATCCAAATGTGTATCATACAATTAAATAGTACAACTGATCAGGCTTTGAACCATTATTATTTTCTGCAAAAAGGAAAAATATGATGCACATATAATGGGTTTTCCTTAAATTTATTTTTAATTTTCTTTAAATTTTCTGTCATATTCTGATGTCAGTGTTTTTTATAGTCCATATTGTCTTCTTTCTTGATGTCTTTCTTGTTTTGCTAAAATGTCGTTTGGGCAACATTTTCATAGGTATAAGATTTCTCTGTCCTTAATTAAGTCTCTGAAAATGTATTTATTTGATATTCATGGCTGATAAATGATATGACTGGGTATTGAATTTTAATTACAAATATTTATTTTTCATAAAAATTTAAATTTAAAGATACTGCTTAATTTTTTGGAACAGCTTGTTTTTGATGAAAAGTTACCTTCCCACACTTCTCTTTTCTTTGCAAATAAGATTACTTTTTCTGTATAAAATCTGCAGGGTTTTTTTTTAATGTTTAAGATGAAATTTGATAAGTGTAGTCTTATTTTATTTACTTTGCTAGGCAGTGAATGGACCCTTTAAATGTGAGCATAAACCTTTTGATAAAGGTTTTTCAAACCTTTCCATAATTCAGGGATTCATTTTTAACTTGATTAGTTCTTCCTTTCTCTGGGGTTTCCTGAATCTATACATCACATCTCACACTTTCTTCTTGACTTTGTCTCAATTATTCTGAGAGATTTCTAGGTCTTCAATTCAAGTGTAAGATAGGTACATTTGTATTTACTCAGTCCATTGAATTATATACTTCCACGAATGTAGTTTAAATCTCAGATTTTCTTTAAAGATTTTATTTATTTGAGTGAAAGAGAGAGGGAGAGAAAGAGAGAGAGTGTGTGTAAGTGCATGCACAGGGGAAGGGGCAAAGGGTGAGGGAGAAGCAGCCTCCCAGCTGAGGTTAAATCAGCTGATAAAATCCCAATGTGGGGTTTTATCCCAGGACCCCAGGATCATGACCTGAGTCAAAGGCAGACACTTAATGGACTGAGCCACCCAGGCATCCCTACATTTCAGATCTTCTTTGTTTTCTTGTGTCATGGAAGCAATATTCATCTCAGTTGTCTCTCAGGATGTGAATTAGATTTAATTTATTTTTTTTCCTCTGCATTTTTTCATCCCTTACTTCTGTTACTGTTTATCTTTGTCCATTTCCTTCATGCTTTGTGTTTTCCTCAAGTACACTGTCATATGTGTTGATTTATTTATAAATGAAGTAATGCATTAATTGTCATTGATACATAGCATGCTGGGATTCACAATGGTGGTAGTTGTGTTTCCCCAACAGAACTTTTCCATAATTCAGGCTGTCCACTGATTCTGTGTAAGTAAACAGATTTTATTCTGTGGCAGTTATTCACCTTTTTATGGATGATTTGAGCAGTTAAATAGGCATACCCAAGGTCTTCATAATAGCTAAACCAAAGAGTTTTATTCTGGGAATGAAAATATCTAATATATTTTTTCTTTTTTTGTCCAACACTTTCCTTTTCATAATCCTTTGAGGCTTGTCTCAACTTCAGTTTAGCTTCTTTGCCAAGTCACAATACACTTACTTGTAACCTTGTCCTAGAACAGACTGCTATCTAGAAAATTTTCTTGGACTTCATTCTGAGGGCAAAATTCAATACAGCCAGTTATTCTATTTATGAGCTGTAGACAGAGCAACACAAAAATTCTGGGTGTTGTCCATAGTTTCTTAAAATAATTATCTTGAGGAATAACCCAAAGCTCAGTCTGGCTTTGATAGCTGCTGACTCTTGGCTTAGTCTTCCCAGGCTTTCCTTGAGAAGATCTGCTTACTTGTGGTGTTAGCTTTACTTTTGGCACTTCTGAATTTGCTATTAGTCTAAACTCATTGGCTTTCTACCTACCAATAATCATCTTATCTAAAAATACAAAATTGTCTTAACTGACAATTCTACTATAGTTTATATGTAATAAATATATTATACATATAATACATACAAAGAAGGAGAGAATTTATTATGAGGAATTGGCTCCCGTGATTATGGAGATTAAGAATTCCCATCATCTGCCATCTACAAACTAACAGAAACACAGGGAAAAGGTGGTAAAACTCAGAGTCTTGAGGTCTGAACACCAAGGGAGCAGATGGTATAAATCCTAGTCCAAGGACCAGAGAAGATGAGATAAGATGTCCCAACTCATGCAGTGAGTCAAGGTTGGGCGGGGGGGTGGTTAAAAAAAGCCAAATTCCTACTTTCTCTGCTTTTTGTTTTAATCAGGCCTTCAACTGACTAGATGATGCCCACACACATTGGACAGGACAACTACTTTACAGAGTCCCCCAATGTAAATGCAAATATCATTCAGAAACACTCTCATAGACATACCCAGAAATTATAATTAATCTGGTCAGACAATTTGACACTTAAATTTAACCATCACAAACCTGATATGAGTCCCTATTTACTCAAGTCCTTAAGTCTCAATGTGAGGTTGTATAGAATTTCATGAAGTTCACATTCATTTTTTATAGTTACACCAAAGTATTACTAATTTTTTGTTATTATTATGGATGGGATATATTTTTCATTATATTTTTATGTTACTTTGATGATGTATAGAATTTTTCATAATATTTACTTATTTTTTACTCTCAGCAATAAAATGCATTTTAAGTTGTAATAATTTTTTCAGATAATTTTCTGACCCTTTATGTACACAATAACATCTTTTGAAAATAATGCTAATTTTCTTTACTACTTTCCAATAGTTATATGTCATTTCTGTTTTCCACATTATTCCATAGGCTAGGACTAGTACAGCAATACCAAAAAGCAAGGTAGGAACATCACCTTTGTATGATTTCATAATTAGAGACGTCAATTCAGTGCTCGATGGTATAGATAATACAAAGGTATTCATTATTGTGTTAAGCAGGGGTCTTTATATTTTCTATCCCTTCATTTTAAATCAGAGTTAGTATTTCCTTTTATCAATGCCTTTTGGTACATTTTTCCTTTTAATACTTTTAAATCTTCCATTACCTCAAACCCTGTAAGTATTGAAAGTTTGTCATCTATAGTCTGATGATTTTCTAATTTTCTACAAATTTGAGAATGTGATGCTATGCAAGAAGAGAACAACATTAAACTACTCTTAAAAATATATTGATCTGGGGGCGCCTGGATGGCTCAGTGGGTTAAGCCAGACTCTACCTTCAGCTCAGGTCATGATCTCAGGGTCCTGGGATTGAGCCCCGCACAGGGCTCTCTGCTCAGTGAGGAGCCTGCTTCCCTCTCTCTCTGCCTGCCTTTCTGCCTACTTGTGATCTCTCTCTCTCTGTCAAATAAATAAATAAAATCATATATATATATATATATATATATATATATATATATATAATCTGTTTATTGGTCAGTATGCTCTAAGGGACATTTCCTACTTTACTCTTAGTATATTCTATCTCAGGGGGCTCAGCCCCACAACTACAAAGCCCATGGTCTTTTACCAATTAGCATCTGACTGATGCTGTCAGATCAATTATATTAATGGGATCTACTAGCAGGATATGTGAGGGTAAGTGGAGAGTGGAGAACAGATTCTAGGATATTTTTCCCACCTCTCTGCTTTACATTACTTTTTTGATGTGGCTCAATATCTTTGTGGCTGTAACTGCCGGGAGTGTTCCTCCTTCCTAAGTCCCAGGTCCTTTCAGAAGGTCCTTACTCCTGTTTCTTTGTAACACTGCTTCCTACCCTTGTCCCTCTAGAACTAAGTATAGCAGTGGCTTCCTCCAGTACTAATAAATAGTCAGATTGCTTTATGGTCCCCTGTTCACCCTATCTGTTCTTCTAATGCTTTTTGGACATAATATTCTCAATATTAAATTCCCTCTATTGAACTCTGTAGCTTAAATTCTCTCTGCCTAGTTTCTGACTGATATATGCTTTTAAATTAAAGTTGTTACTTAATAATCAGATGAGCAAATGATGGAGCAAAAATCATCTAAAAGTCATAACTTCAAGAAAAAATTAAAATATAAGTTGAAAATAAAGACATCAACAGTTCCTTCTGCTCCTCTTTATATCTAATCCCATCATCCAACTAAAAAATCACTTTACTGTCTAGTAAATGAAATAACATTATAAAAAAGGAGATTTACCAGCTCATATATATTGATTTGTGTACCTTAATTCTAAGTCTAAATCTATAAAGTGAATTGCCTCATATGTACCAGAAAAATCATTTAGCCTAATTCTATTTATGTTTGATAAATAACATATAATTAGTGGAACCAAAAGAACATTTTATCAGGTCATAAGTATTAGAAAAGATTTCCTCATTTAAAAGTATATTTTTGGCGCACCTGGGTGGCTCAGTCATTAAGCGTCTGCCTTTGGCTCAGGTCATGATCCCAAAGTCCTGAGGAAGAGCTCCCCATCAGTCTCCCTGCTTAGCAGGGAGCCTGCTTCTTCCTCTCCCTCTACTTGCTGTTTTGCCTGCTTGTGCTCTCTGTCAAATAAATAAATAAAATCTTAAAATAAATTTTTTAAAAATATATTTTCATCAAAAGTCCTCAGGATACATGAGTAAACACAGAAATATCACAAAATAAAAAATGTAACTCTCACCCATATTGTTTTTGAACGTTCAATATATGATCCTGTATTTTTAACATTTTTTCTTAGATTAGTTAACTTTTTAAAAGGCCCATTTTCATTTTTTATGAGGAAGGCAGAATGAAATTCACAAATACAAGTATATCTTAAAATTGGATTCATTTGGTAATACTTTTTGATAGAGAATGGAAAACTATGTAAGAATATATGGATAGCTGAATTTTCAGCATTGATCTAAGTAAATTTATTTTATTCTTTTATTTTCTGTTTCAGCATAAGATTACAAATAATTTGGTTTTATATCCCTTTATTTATTGAATTAGATTTGTCCTGCATCTGTACTTTCCTCCAAATACTGGCTTTTATTTAAATAATCAAAGACTTGCTAATACATCCAGCTCATACAGGATTTAATGTCTTTAAATTAATTAAAATTATTCTAACAACATAATTCATAAACCTTCGAGTAGAGGTGCTACCATGAGTTAGTTTACTTTGGAAAACTACCTTTATTTGCAGGTCCATCTTTGAGAGAATTTAGTTTTATTATATTATGTATAATAACAAATTCAATACAAAGAATTATAATTATCAGTGAATTTTAAATGGGATAAGCATGTAAGTTTTCATAATGCATGGAAGGATACAAAATCTGAAATATTTCAGAAGTATATTTGAAAGTCAATTTGAAGATTGTAAGATTGACACACACACAAAAAAACAATTGCTGCATCTACTTAATGCAGTCTTCTTTGATGAGTTTTCAAAAAAGATATATTTGATTTCTTTCACCTCCTTCACCTTTTTTTTTTTCATATCTGTACATGCCATTTCTGCCCAAGGCTTTTATTTAAATCGTTTAAGGATTCTATTTAAAAATGAGGCATGGGGTAGGGAAGAAAACCTAGGAATTATGGATTCTCCCCTGGGAAACAGAATGGAGAGGAAAGATGGAATTTCACCTGCAATTGGCTTTTAGGCACTGTGATGAGGGGAAACACACACCAATTTCTCAAAGTTATGCTACTGTCCATCAAATCTTTTATCCTCAGGACTCTGAAGTCTTAATGTCATTGTCTCTACCAGATAACTCACCACACTGTTACAAAAGTATTTCTTTTTTGGACAGATATCACCATGGGAATTTGGTGTCCCTGAGAATAGGGACAGCATGTTCTATACCCCCAGTAGATAGGATGGTGCCTGCCACATGACATATATTCAATAAAACTTGTTAAGTAAAGTGATTAAGTGCCCAGCTAAGAAGTGTGTAGCATTGTGCAGAATTTCAGTACATTTTTAAAAAGATTTTATTTATTTATTTGACAGACAGAGATCACAAGTAGGCAGAGAGGGAGAGAGAGAGAGGGAAGCAGGCACCCTGCTGAGCAGAGAGCCTGATGCAGGGCTCGATTCCAGGACCCTGAGATCATGACCTGAGCCAAAGGCAGAGAGAGAGAGAGAGAGAGAGGGAAGCAGGCACCCTGCTGAGCAGAGAGCCTGATGCAGGGCTCGATTCCAGGACCCTGAGATCATGACCTGAGCCAAAGGTAGAGGCTTTAACCCACTGAGCCACCCAGGCGCCCCCAGTACAATTTTTTAGTTGTTTCTAGAATGTTTTCTAGCATGATTTCTTAGAGACACACATAGATAACTATCCACCTCACCAGCAACCAAGTGTGTTTAACTTTTTGCTTAGCTTTTATACTGTTAATATATTTTAATATACATTTAAAAGGACCTGGAAATAATCTTTTCGAAGCCAAAAACAAACTGAATTTAATGGCTGTCAGAAACTTACAGAGAGCTGTCTTATATATTATTGAATATATAATCCTTATTAAGTCTGCACCAATTTCTGTATTTTCTAGAGTTTCATAACTGGAAAATTTACAGGCAAAGGAAGCCCAAATAGAAATGTGATGAGCACTTTTTGTCCACACTTAATGTGTCAATATTATAAGATGATGACTGAGAAAGCCCTATAAAGTTTACTGAAATGGTAGACTGCAAAATCTAGGACCTGCATCCCAATACACCTAACTAAAAATTTGGAGAAGACAAACCATAAGTGACTCTTAATCTCACAAAACAAACTGAGGGTTGCCGGGGGGAGGGGGTTGGGGAGAAGGGGGTGGGATTATGGACATTGGGGAGGGTATGTGATTTGGTGAGTGCTGTGAAGTGTGTAAACCTGGTGATTCACAGACCTGGGGATAAAAATATATGTATATAAAAAATATATGTTTATAAAAAAAAAAAAAAAAAAAAATTTGGAGAAGAAAAAACATATAATCAGAAAGCTAACAACATGATGAGGAAATGGAAAGCCAATATTTTGGAGAAGGCAGAAATTCATAAGTGAAAGCAGTACTTGCAATGTTATATGCTACCCTTTGCAGGTGATTAAGAGGTCGACAATGGCAGTAAAAGGCTCAAAGGCTAAGTGATAAAAAGATGATATCCAGATCCTGCCAAGATGTAGAATCATTTTGTAACCTACCCCTCATTTAGGATAGTTCTTGGGATCCTGTAAACTAGGAGTAATTATGAACCAGAAAGAAACTTGCCCTTGCATGGACTAAAGCACAGTTTTAGGTCATTTAATCTCTGGAAAATTCTCAAACTCTAAAATTGGATTATGGTGATCTTAAATTGCTAATGTTTCCAAACACTTGGCAGTAGGAGGGAAGCTCCCTGGAAGTTGTTAGCACAAATACATGAGATGGTCATATTCATGGGCAGAACACAACAAAGTGTCTAAATAAGTATCCAAACAAATGATCTAAACACAATAAAAAATAACCCAATACATGAGGAGACAAGATGATTGACAGTCCTACAATTAGTACAAATACCATATACAATGACACACAGAGACTGTAAATCAGCTATGTCATCCATGATCACAGAGGTAAGGGCTGAACTTAAAATATTCAGCAAGAAATAGCAAAGTATAAAAAATAACAGTACAATTTCAAAAAGAACCAATCAGAAATTATAGAACTAAAAGATAACAATGACCAAAATTAAGAAGATAAAGTGTGGATTTTATGGCATATTTAACTCAGCTGCAAAAAAACCCCTAAAAACCAAAAACAAACAAACAAAAAACTCCAAAAAACAACAACAACAAAAAAGAGAAACTATTGTGATTTGTAAGATAGATCAGAAGAAACTATCCAGAATGAATCAGGAAGAGAAAAAAGTAAATAAAATACAGAAGAAAAACTAAGAGACTTAATATTTTAAAATATATTTAATGGGAGTTCAGAAGAAGAGAGAAAGAAAATGGAACTTAAAAAGGGCTATGAATGTTCTAAAACAAATAGAATATATCAACCTGCACATTCAAGAGCCCCAATGAATCCTACAAAAGATAAAAGAAATTCAGGCATATGTACAATATATCTGTGAAAAAACAAAGCAAAAAATAAATAACATCTTTAAAAAAGCTCATAGGAGAATCACATTTAAAGGATCAACAGTTTAAAGGGTAGCTGCCTTTGTAATGTCAACTGTGAAAGCCAGGAGCCAATGGAGTTGTAGCTTCAAAGTATTAAAATAAAATGATCACTGATATAGAATCACATATTCTACAAAAATATTTTTCAACAATGAACAGGCAATAAAGACATAGACTGACAAACAGAAACATGAGAATCTATCACCCACTATCTCACAATAAAGAAAACACCAAAAAGTGTTTTTAAGGTTAAAAAAAATAAGAAAAAAGAAAAAAAAAACTCTAAATGTAAAGTCTGAGATGCAGGAAGGAAGTAAAACCATAAATACAATTAAATCTAAATCAACATAGAGTACATGAAACAAAAATAATAGCTGTCAGTGCTTAACATTAAAGAGTTAAACCCCATAGAAATAATGTATACATAAATAAAAAATGGAGGTAACTGTAGTTCAAGTAAACTACATTGTTCACACTTTCTAAGAAGAGGGTAAAAATAAAAAAAAATACTAGTCTTTGGTAATTCAGGGGTGCATGCTATAATTTCTAGAGAAAAAAGAATTTAAAAAATAAGGAATATTAATAAATATCATAGAAAGGGAAAAAGAAATTAAACAATATTTAACTCAAGAAAATGTAAAGAAGGAGAAAAAGTTTCATAAAACAAGTAGGACAATATGAATGGAAATAATAACTTAATATTTATAAACCTCAATACACTAGTTTGTTAAAGAAATGTAATGAATGCACTAATTAAAGGAAAATAGATCCAGACTTGATTTAAAATATCATCATTTCCAATGGCTGAGTAAACATCAACATGGATGGGACTGGAGGAAATTATACTGAGTGAAATAAGTCAAGCAGAGAAAGTCAATTGTCATATGGTTTCACTTACTTATGGAACATAAGGCATAGCATGGAGGACATTAGGAAAAGGAAGGGAAAAATGAAGGGGAGGAAATCGGAGGGGGAGACGAATCACGAGAGGTTGTGGACTTTGAGAAACAAACTGAGGGTTTTAGCAGGGAGGAGAGTGGGGGGGAAGTTGGCCCAGTGATGGGTATTAAGGAAGGCATGTATTGCATGGAGCACTGGGTGTTATATGTAAACAATGAATCTTGGAACATTACATCAAAAACTAACAAAGACATACAAGTAGCTAGCAGAACATGAACATACAAGTAGCTAGATGAACATGAAAAAATGTTCATCATCATTAACCATCAAGAAATTCAAATCAAAACCACACTGAGATACCACCTTACACCAGTTAGAATGGCAAAGTTTAACAAGACAGGAAACAACAAATGTTGGAGAGGATGTGGGGAAAGGGGAACCCTCTTACACTGTTGATGGGAATGCAAGGTAGTGCAGCCACTTTGGAAAAGAGTGTTGAGATTCCTAAAAAATTAAAAATAGAGCTACCCTATGACCCTGCAATTGCACTGCTGGGTATTTACTCCAAAGATACAGATATAGTGAAAAGAAGGGCCATATATAACCTAATGTTCATAGCAACAATGTCCACAATCACCAAACTGTGGAAAGAGCTGAGATGTCCTTCAACAGACGAATGGATAAAGAAGGTGTGGTCCAGGGGTGCCTGGGTGGCTCAGTGGGTTAAAGCCTCTACCTTTGGCTCAGGTCATGATCCCAGGGTCCTGGGATCGAGTCCCGCATTGGGCTCTCTGCTCAGCAGGGAGCCTGCTTCCTCCTCTCTCTCTGCCTGCCTCTCTGCCTACTTGTGATCTCTGTCTGTCAAATAAATAAATAAATAAAATTTTTTTTTAAAAAAAAGAAGATGTGGTCCATATATACAATGGAATATTACTCATCCATCACAAAGGATGAATACACAACTTTTGTAGCAGCATGAATTGGACTGGAGGAAATTATGCTGAGTGAAATAAGTCAAGCAGAGAAAGTCAATTATCATATGGATTCACTTACTTGTGGAACATAAGAAATAACATGGAGGACATTAGGATACGGAAAGAAAAAGTGAACTGGGGGAAATTGGACGGGGAGATGAACCATGAGGGACTGTGGACTTAGAAAAACAAACTGAGAGTTTTAGAGAGGAGGGGCGTGGGGGGATGGGTAAGCCTGGTGGTGGGTATTAAGGAGGGCACGTATTGCATGGAGCACTGGGTGTGGTACATAAATAATGAATCTTAGAACACTGAAAAAAAAACCTAATAATGTAATGTATGATGATTAACATAACATAATAAAAAAAAATCAACCATATATTGGGGCACCTGTGTGGCTCAGCTGATTAAGTGTCCAACTCTTGATTATGGCTCAGGTCATGATCTCAGGATTGCAATACTGAGCCCCAAGCTGGGCTCCATGTTAAGCATGGCTCCTGCTTAAGATTCTCTCTCTTCCCCTTTCCCTCTGCCCACCCCCAGCCCCCCACAAATCAACCATATGTTATTTATAAGGGAGTTATCTGAAACAAAAGTATACAATAATATTGAAAAAGCATAGAAAAAGTAAATGTGCCATGTAAATACCAATCAAAGTAAGTGATTAATATAGATAATTAATATATATATTAGATAAGATATATTTTAAAGCAAAAAAGCAACATTAGATATAAAGATTATTTCTGAATGATCAAAAGTTTGATTTGCTGGGAAGATGAAGCTATTCCAAATCATTATACCTCAAATAAAATGTACTCTGCATACACAGGCAAAATTTGACAAAATTACAAGAGGACGTAGAAAAATCTATAAAAATAGTGAAAGATTTTAGTATGCTTCCCTGAACTGAGAGATCAAGCAAGCAAAACATTTATAAAATAATATTTTAAGAGTTTTAAATTTGATGTGAAGGATATACAGAGAACGTTTTATCCAATGGATTAATCACATCCATTTTTTTCAAGCACATGGGGAATATTTAAAACCACTAAGTAGGGAGCCTGGGTGGCTCAGTCAGTTAAGTGTCTGCCTTGGCTCAGGTCACAATCCTGGGGTCCAGGAATCAAATCCCACATCAGATTCCCTGCTCATCGGGGAGCCTGCCTCTCCCTCTGACTACTGCTCCCCCTGCTCATTCTCTCTCTCTCAAATAAATAAAATCTTTAAAAAAGTAAAATAAAATCAGTAACTATACATATCAGGCCACAAAATAACTTAAAGAAAATCTCAGAGAATTAAAATAATGAAAACCATAGTCACTAATCACTAATTAAATGAAAATATCAATAATATATACAGAATTTTGCAGTTTAAAAAGCCATGTTTTAGAGAAGAGGAAAGGGTGAAAATTGATGAGCTAACAAAAAATAGCATCTATCTCAAGAAAATAGCAAAAGAAAAGCAAAAATAAACGCAAAGAATATAAAAAAGCTTCTGATAGATAAGAAAAGAAAGAAATCAATAAACCAGAGTTATAATACACAAGAAAGTACCAACAAACTAAATTTAATTCCCTAAAAAGACTAATTAAGTGGATAAACTCTTAGCAAGAGAGATCAAGAAAAATAAATTGAAAGCATTAAAAAAAAATCACTGCTAGAATGAAAAAGGAATTAAAAAAAAGAATGGAAAAAGAGTATCACTACAGATACAACACACATCAAAAATAATGTATTAGAGAAAACTTACTAAAGTAGATGAATTCCTAGAAAAATGCATTTTCCTAAAATTGACATAAAAAGAAATAGAAAATCTGAATCATAGTGAAATTAATAGAATCCATAATTTAATTTCCCTCAAAGCAAATTCCAGAACAAAATGACTTCATTAAGGAAGAAAAAAAACCAACAATACACAAAAACATTTCCAAAGAATAGAAAAATAGGGGACATCTCAACTCATTTTATGATAGTAGCATAACTGTAACACCAAAACATGAGAAGGACATTATGAAAAATAATATTATAGCTAAATTCTTTTATAAGCACAAATACAACAATCATAAAATATCAGAAAATTAAATGCAGTGATAAGTAAAAAGATAAATAATAAATAACTCTAGCTTAAAGATAGATAATACATCATTGTCAGATGAGGTTTATTCCAAGAATGCAAGATTTCTTTAACGTTAAAAATATCAAATATTTTAACTCAAAAATATGAACAGGGCCAAAAGGAAAAAATCATATATATCAATGAAGAAAATGTATTTGACAGAAGTAAATAATCATTTTTTTAAATTTTAAATTTTATTTCTTTTCAGTGTTCCAGAATTCATTGTTTATGCACCACACCCAGTGCTCCATGTAATACATCATTTTTTTAATACATAATTTTTTAAAGATTTATTTACTTGAGAGAGAGAGAAAGAGCATGCGGAAGACTGGGGCCAGAGGGAGAGGGAGACTCTCTACTGAGCACAGAGCTGACAGTGGGCTTGATCTCATGACCCTGAGATCTCAACCTGAGCCAAAACCAAGCATAGGCTGCTTAACCAACTGCACCACCCAGGCACACTAGTTAATAGTCATTATTGAGAAAACCTATTAATCTAGAAAAGAAAATTTCCTGAAATGAATAAAAAGGACTTAAATTCCTAGAACAAACATTCTAGTTATAGTGAAATATTGGAAGTTTTCCCCTGAAATCAGAAACAAAAAAATATGCCTATAATAACACTGTCATCACTTATATTTAACATTTTGAAGGCCATCCCAGCTGCTGTAAAGAAGCAAGAATTTATACATGAATACATAAAGACATAAGGATTCAACACAACAATTAAATCATTATTAATTTTCATTAATAACCATATAGAGTTCTACATACATTTTTTTTATTTACTTTCTTTTCAGTGTAACAGAATTCATTGTTTATGCACCACACCCAGTGCTCCGTGCAATACGTGCCCTTCATAATATCCACTACCAGGCTCCCCCAACCTCCCACCACCCACCCCTTCAAAACCCTCAGATTATTTTTCAGAGTCCATAGTCTCTCATGATTCACCTCCCCTTCCAATTTCCCCCAACTCCCTTCTCCTCTCTAACTCCCCATGTCCTCCATGCTATTTGTTATGCTCCACAAATAAGTAAAACCATATGATAATTGACTCTCTCTGCTTGACTAATTTCATCAGCATAATCTCTTCCAGTCCTGTCCATGTTGCTACAAAAGTTGGGTATTCATCCTTTCTGCTGGAGGCATAGTACTCCATAGTGTATATGGACCAGATCTTCCTTATCCATTCATCTGTTGAAGGGCATCTTGGTTCTTTCCACAGTTTGGCGACCGTGGACATTGCTGCTATGAACATTGGGGTACAGATGGCCCTTCTTTGTATCTTTGGGGTAAATATCCAGTAGTGCAATGGCAGGGTCATAGGGAAGCTCTATTTTTAATTTATTGAGGAATTTCCACACTGTTATCCAAATTGGCTGCGCCAACTTGCATTCCCACCAACAGTATAAGAGGGTTCCCCTTTCTCCACATCCTCGCTAACACACATTGTTTCCTGTCTTGCTAATTTTTGCCATTCTAATTGGTGTAAGGTGGTATCTCAATGTGGTTTTAATTTGAATCTCCCTGATGGCTAGTGATGATGAACATTTTTTCATGTGTCTGATAGCCATTTGTATGTCTTCATTGGAGAAGTGTCTTTTCATGTATACATACAATTTTAAAAGGATCTATAGACAAAATATTTAAAATTAATAAGGAATGCTATCAAGGTTGTGGACTACAAGTTGATATGAAAAAAATAATTGTACCCTTATATTGTGGTTTATAAACAATAATGAGATTAATAGAAACATTTAGAGAGTCACCTAAGGGACACCTAGGGGGCTCATTTGGTTAAGGATGCTACTCATGATTTCATCTCAGGTCATGATTTCAGGGTCGTGGGATGGGGAGCCCTGAGTGAGATTTTAGGCTCAGCATGGAGTCTGCTTAAGATTCTCTCTCTCCCTCTGCCTCTAGGCCTCCCCCGCTTGTGCACACAAGCTCTCTCTCAAAATAAATAAATAAATAAATAAATAAATAAATAGAATATTTTTTAAAGAACATAAAATATCCCAAAATAAGTGTAAGAAATATGTACAAGATGTCCTTACAAAATATAGCTAGAGAAATTTAAAAAGTGCTAAATACAAAGGAAAGATGAACTAAATAGTCATTGACTGCAGAACTGAATGATTTAAAGATGTTATTTCCTCCAACTGAATATTAGATTCAAGGCACTCCCAGTCAAAATTCCCGCAGTTTTCTTTAAAATGAAAATTGAGGGGTGCCTGGGTGGCTCAGTGGGATAAAGCCTCTGCCTTCGGCTCAGATCATGAGCCGCGTCTGGCTCTCTGCTCAGCAGGGAGCCTGCTTCTCTCTCTCTCTCTCTCTCTCTCCCTCTCTCTCTCTCTGCCTTTCTGCCTGCTTGTGATCTCTGTCTGTCAAATAAATAAATAAAATCTTAAAAAAAATAAAATGAAAATTGACAGGCTGACTCTAAATGTGTATAGAAATCTGAAGGGCCAAGTACAGCCAAGGCAATCTTGAAGAAAAGCAAAAATTGGTAACTTATACTACCAAATATCAAAAATGATTACAAATGATTACAAAAAATTGAAAATGATTAAATATAAATTAAAAATAATTAAATAATTAAAAGAATTATTTAAAAATAAATTACTAAAAAATAATTAAGACAATAAGGTATTTGCAAAATAATAGTTAATAGGCCAACGGAAAAGACCTAGAGAGCTCTAAAATGACACACATTATGGACAGCCACTTGATTTATGACAACTGAATGCAGTAGGGAAAGTGGTGTCTATTTGTAACAGGTCCTGGAACAATTAAACATTTATGAGAAAAAAAAACCCTCATAATTTCTAACTCACATGTCCTAGATGCACTGTGTACCTAACTGTGAAAGTTAAAACAAGATATTGCTTATAAGAAAATGTGGTAGAACACCCTTATAACCACAGAATAGGCAATAATTTCTCAAACAAGACATAAAAAGCAATAATTAAAAATGAGGAAAACATATTAAATAGGGTACATTAAGACTGACATGCTTTTGATATTAAAATACCCTATTAAGAGAATGAAAAAAGAAGCCGAGAAGAGGGAAAAGATAAGTTCAGCAGGAACTTCCAACAAAGTTCGTATGTCCAAAATACATAGAGAACGTCTATGAAATAGTAAGAAAAAGGGAGACAACCCAATACAAAAATAGACCAAAGACACAAATAAGCACTTGGAACAGAGGAGATCCAAATGGCCAATAATCATACGAAAAGCAGTCAATTTCATTGCTTCAATTTACATGAAGTTCAAAAACTTGGCAAACTTATCTTTTAAAACTTCTAAAACTTAGGGTAGTAGTTATGTTTTAGAAGTAATAGCAATTGGAAGGAGGTATGTTGGGGGCTTTTGAGTTTTAGAAACAGATGGCATGACTGCAATATTTTTTTTCACAGTACTGTCTCTGCTGTAGTTCCTTTTCTTGATCTGGATGACAGTTACATGGATGTGTTCACTTAGTGAAAATACACTGAGCTGTAACTATGATTAGTTCACTTTTTTGTTTTTATGTACATTATACTTCAAAATAAGTGCATAAACACACATGGTAACAAACTAAAGCAACAACCACAAAAACTTCACTGTGTGAATAAAAACAATTCCTGACAAAATCCAAACTGTAGACCAACTGTTTATGATTTGCCTAGTAAATTTATTATAAAGCTAAGGGTTAAAAAAAAACCACTGGAAGAATATTAAAGGTCATTTGGGAGAAAGAACAAACTTTATAATATGACTCCAAATTCAGAAAACATATACAAATGATAAATATGACAGATTTAACCTTAAAAAATTAAAGTTCTGTATGGAAAATAAATGAACAAAGTAAAAATATAAATTGGGAAAATGCCTGCAACAAGCACTATAAAAAGTTTAAAATATTATAAACAAACTTGGAAAAATATATCTAATAAGCTCTTTTTTATAGTTAATTCTTTAATATTGCCTTTTACTCAACATGTTCCACTTATGAAAATGTAATTACTTTTTTCTTTCTCCAAATTTTTATTTTAATACCAGTTAGTTAACATACAGTATAATATTAGTTTCAGGTATAGAATTTAGGGATTCATCACTTCCATACATCACCCAGTGCTCATCACAATTCACCTCCTTAATCCCCATCACCTATTTAACCACTCCCCCAACAACCTCCTTCCAGCAACACTTAGTTTACTCTCTATAATTAAGAGTCTGTTTCCTGGTTTTCCCTCTTTTCTCCCCATGTTAATCTGTTTTATTTCTTAAATTCCACATATGAGTGAAACCATATGGTATTCTAAGGGATACATGTACTCTGATGTTTATAGAGCATTATGTTTATAGAGCATTATCAACAATAGCTAAACTATGGAAAGAGCCCGGATGTCCATCAACAGATGAACATATAAGGAAGATTTATATATATAGAGAGAGAGAGATCTATCTATATCTATATAGATATAGCTAGATATATCTATATCTATATCTATATAGATAGATATCTATATAGATAGATATCTAGCTCCATCCCATGGAATATTATTCAGCCATCAAAAAGAATGAAATCTAGAGAGTATTAGCTAAGTGAAATAACTCAGCAAGAGGCTCTCTCTTGATAGAAAATTATGCGTGATTTTTATTTCTTCTTTAGACAGATCCCTACTTTTAAAATAAGGATGCCTTGTTTTGATATCTGAATAGCATAAAATGAATATTTTTAAAACATGCTTTTAAAAAATTTGTATCCATAAATCAAGAAATATCAACTTCCCCTGAAAAGTATTCTTATTTCTTTTTTTTTTTTTTTTTTATAAACATATATTTTTATCCCCAGGGGTACAGGTCTGTGAATCACCAGGTTTACACACTTCATAGCACTCACCAAATCACATACCCTCCCCAATGTCCATAATCCCACCCCCTTCTCCCAAACCCCCTCCCCCCGGCAACCCTCAGTTTGTTTTGTGAGATTAAGAGTCACTTATGGTTTGTCTCCCTCCCAATCCCATCTTGTTTCATTTATTCTTCTTCTACCCACTTAAGCCTCCATGTTGCATCACCACTTCCTCATATCAGGGAGATCATATTATAGTTGTCTTTCTCTGCTTGACTTATTTCGCTAAGCATGATACGCTCTAGTTCCATCCATGTTGTTGCAAATGGCAAGATTTCATTTCTTTTGATGGCTGCATAGTATTCCATTGTGTATATATACCACATCTTCTTGATCCATTCATCTGTTGATGGACATCTAGGTTCTTTCCAAAGTTTGGCTATTGTGGACATTGCTGCTATAAACATTCGGGTGCATGTGTCCCTTTGGATCACTACATTTGTATCTTTAGGGTAAATACCCAATAGTGCAATTGCTGGGTCATAGGGCAGTTCTATTTTCAACATTTTGAGGAACCTCCATGCTGTTTTCCAGAGTGGCTGCACCAGCTTGCATTCCCACCAACAGTATAGAGGGCACATACCTCAATATCATCAAAGCCATCTATGAAAAACCCACCGCAAATATCATTCTCAATGGAGAAAAACTGAAAGCTTTTCCGCTAAGGTCAGGAACACGGCAGGGATGTCCATTATCACCACTGCTATTCAACATCGTACTAGAGGTCCTAGCCTCAGCAATCAGACAACAAAAGGAAATTAAAGGCATCCAAATCGGCAAAGAAGAAGTCAAATTATCACTCTTCGCAGATGATATGATACTATATGTGGAAAACCCAAAAGACTCCACTCCAAAACTGCTAGAACTTATACAGGAATTCAGTAAAGTGTCAGGATATAAAATCAATGCACAGAAATCAGTTGCATTTCTCTACACCAACAGCAAGACAGAAGAAAGAGATATTAAGGAGTCAATCCCATTTACAATTGCATCCAAAACCATAAGATACCTAGGAATAAACCTAACCAAAGAGACACAGAATCTATACTCAGAAAACTATAAAGTACTCATGAAAGAAATTGAGGAAGACACAAAGAAATGGAAAAATGTTCCATGCTCCTGGATTGGAAGAATAAATATTGTGAAAATGTCTATGCTACCTAAAGCAATCTACACATTTAATGCAATTCCTATCAAAGTACCATCCATCTTTTTCAAAGAAATGGAACAAATAATTCTAAAATTTATATGGAACCAGAAAAGACCTCGAATAGCCAAAGGGATATTGAAAAAGAAAGCCAACGTTGGTGGCATCACAATTCCGGACTTCAAGCTCTATTACAAAGCTGTCATCATCAAGACAGCATGGTACTGGCACAAAAACAGACACATAGATCAATGGAACAGAATAGAGAGCCCAGAAATAGACCCTCAAATCTATGGTCAACTAATCTTCGACAAAGCAGGAAAGAATGTCCAATGGAAAAAAGACAGCCTTTTCAATAAATGGTGCTGGGAAAATTGGACAGCCACATGCAGAAAAATGAAATTGGACCATTTCCTTACACCACACACAAAAATAGACTCAAAATGGATGAAGGATCTCAATGTACGAAAGGAATCCATCAAAATCCTTGAGGAGAACACGGGCAGCAACCTCTTCGACCTCTGCCGCAGCAACATCTTCCTAGGAACAACGCAAAAGGCAAGGGAAGCAAGGGAAAAAATGAACTACTGGGATTTCATCAAGATCAAAAGCTTTTGCACAGCAAAGGAAACAGTTAACAAAATCAAAAGACAACTGACAGAATGGGAGAAGATATTTGCAAACGACATATCAGATAAAGGACTAGTGTCCAGAATCTATAAAGAACTTAGCAAACTCAACACCCAAAGAACAAATAATCCAATCAAGAAATGGGCAGAAGACATGAACAGACATTTCTGCAAAGAAGACATCCAGATGGCCAACAGACACATGAAAAAGTGCTCCATATCACTTGGCATCAGGGAAATACAAATCAAAACCACAATGAGATATCACCTCACACCAGTCAGAATGGCTAAAATCAACAAGTCAGGAAATGACAGATGCTGGCGAGGATGCGGAGAAAGGGGAACCCTCCTACACTGTTAGTATTCTTATTTCTTAATACCAGCTGATTTTTATTTCATAAATTAGCACTTTAGTTCACTAATTATGACTCATTATTTCACACTACCATACTCATTCTGGGTGAGTATATCCTTTGATATTCTTATTATTATCTTCTCAAATATGTGTAACCTTGAAAACTTAAATATATATGTAACTAACATCATACTAAAGATAATACTTCCTATAGTCAACAAATGAGCAGTAGACTTTCTTGTAAAACCATCTTTTAAAGTGATAAATATGTTACTTTAACCACATGTTATAGTAAATATCAATAAAAAGATGTGCACCCCTGGAAAATTGCCTTTTTGATCAATTTTGTGGAACAAATTTGACTAAAAAAAATCTAATCTTTCTTAAATATTAATATCATAGAGGGATAATAATGTTATATCTTAGTCTCTTCCAATCATGTGAGATTTGCTTCATTGTGACTGTCATCAATTGAAATATTGACACTTCTCTGATTGTAGTATTTAATTGTCCCATCATTCAAATATTAAGCCATGAGCTCTTACCATTTGATTCTATACCAACTTAAAGAGTTTGTTTCCTTGAACACTTTGCAAGTTATTTTCATAGTACACCCTTAGTGTGATTGTTATATTCCATGAACCAATATGAGTTATATACCCATAGCAGAGTTTATAGACTTCTTCCAATGTCCCCTGAGATAGAATCAGCTACATATGAATTGTGTTAACCATTTGTAAACAAGGAAATCATTACCAGTTTGAAAATTTTAATGTGAAGTTCTGAATCCCTGAAATTAAAGATTAACATTTTTGTTTGGGAACTGATATGGGGGGAAGCCACATAGATCATGCATTTAAACTAGGTATTTATGTATCAAATGAAACATGAAAACCACAAAGAATAGGCATTTTAGAAATAGATGGTCTGTCTGCAACATTTTTCTTACAGAACCATGTCTGCTGTGGTTTCTTTCTCAGTTATTAATGTCACCATGACACTCAGTTGACATTTTAAAGTTATTAATAACAGAGCCACATGTCAATGAACATGTTTTTGTTAGGGTATCAACTAAAACTATGAATGTGGATGACTAGATTTTAACCTGGTTTCTTCTCCAGGTTGTTCTACCTTCTTTTTCAGGATTTTGGATTAAGTACTCTCATTTGCTAAAAGAGAGCTAGGCCATCCAGTTTTGTCTTTCAATTGACTCTAGCTCCCAATATGTAAACAACTCAAAAAGGAATATTAATGTGAGAGTAAAATATTGAAGTTTTATAAGCTAATAAACATCATTCGAGTATGCAGTCTATGTAATGGATGAGGATTATTCCCCAATGTATTCCAGACATTCTAAATAAACTTAAAGACTCTAGGGTCTGCCAGAGGCATTTATAATTCATTTGCTCCAACAATGCTCTATTCAGCAAATATTTATTACATGCTTACTATGTGTAAGACACAGCTACAGGTATTGCAAAGAATATAATGTTGAGTGAGGTACAATTCTTACAGTCTCAGAATGTGAGTATATATGTTGATTTGGTTCTTAAATGAATTACTTCTTCTAATTATTCTTTCTTCTAAATCAGTGGTATAGTGCCTTCAATATATTCATAGTTTTGGAACCTCTAAATAGAAATAAGAACCAGCTCCCCTACCACATTCCTATCACCCAATTAATGTATTATTTAAATAATATCTTTAATTAGCAAGTGAATATTATGTCCACATTACATCAAATATTTTGTCATTTCCAAAATTTTAATTCTTAATCAGTGAGTTGTTAATTTGTTTCTAAACTACAAGCTGTTAAGAAATGTAAGTACTTAGAGGATAAAAGGACAGATTAACTATTAATGTAATGTGCCTGCAATAGTTGACACCCTACTTAGCATGACCATTATGTACTACAGCCTACAAAATTATTCTTCATGCTCCCACAGCAGAGCTAGAGTGCCATATGGCCATGCTTGTTTTTCGTCAAATAATTTTTACATAAACAGCTGGTGAACTGTTTTTATTGTAACAGTGCACATATTTTTTGAGACAGTTGGGAAGGATTGATGCAACTCCTAGTCACTGCTTGCTTTTATGTCCACATTAAGGAGAAATTCAAATTCATATTTTAAAAAAATGTGGACTTTTGTATTCTTGTCACTACGGTCAGTTCACAATAAAGATTTTTTTTTTAATGTAGTGCAGGGATTATTGGCATGTTTATAAACTTGCAGCAAGAAAGAGAAATTAATCATAAGGGATCTTCAACTTAGATGGCATATTCAGTATTTTTATTTTTACACCCTCATGAATTTTTAGAGGCAGAGCTGATATGTTTTGGACTATTTTATAGGCAGTTTTAATATGACTATATTTGGTTTTGAAACATAGCTTCAACACATTCTGATGTGATATAATAACCAGAAGATTTTTAGCAGTTTTGTGTGTATCTGTGATTTGAGTTGGTTTAAAGACTATCTGATCCAAAAGCACTCCCCATCCTCCTTGACAAGAAACTTTATCTGTTCAAAACACTAGTGGTTTCAAAACTCAAGTAGAAACATTTTCTTTTGAATTATAAGGTACTGATGACCACTCTTCAGCTTGTTATAAGGAGATTATCACAGTGCTTACAACATTAAATATAATTTTATAGTTATACTTCAAAAAATTCCCTGTAACCAGAAGGTACTCCTAATAGAACATTTCATGTATTCTGGTAAGGATTCATGTATTATTATATCTCTCACCAACTCCTAATATCGCAGGATACTAGAGACTACAATATATGTTTCATTAGAGAAGGAAATGAATACTTATTGTGCTACTGAAAAGCTTAGGACCTTGGGGTCAGAACGATACCAAACTAACGGTGTATGTAAAATGTAAGAGGAAGGAAGATTTTTCCCAACCCTCCAGGTTCATTATATTTACCTATCTGTCCTTTGTATCTTTGATTATTTCCACTTAGGGGCACATAGACGTTTTCATGGAATATTTAATTTTGATATACAAAATGGAAAAACAAAGGATCTTTTCTCATTTTTCTTAAGCCTTAAGTTTCTATTGAAGACACTCATCTAAAATAAGTTTTATAATAGTAAGTACTTTGTGAGCAAATTGTCACTTAAATTTATAATAACTTGATACCAATTTGTTTATGTGGATTTTAATTTATGTCCTAATGTTTATTTTCTTCCAATAAAATATGTACCAGATGGATGTTAAGAAAATGGATCAAGGGATCAAGTGAGACAATACATTTTTGTAAAGGTGTCTCTTTTCCCCAAGTAAATCTATTCATATTACTTCACCAAAAGGTTAGGTCTAAGAAGGAGAAAATCAACTATACAAGTGACCTTACCTACTAACTAGAATATGTAATGGCTAGGGGACAATTCTCTATGGGTCACTTGCATTTATGTATATCTTGTGAGGCAGCAGTTGCCCTTTGTTCTAGATAATCTTTTCAAGAAATTCCATGTAGCAAAGAGCCTTAGAAGATATCTATCTATCTACAGATAAACATAGACATAGACATAGACATAGACATAGACATAGACATATAAAATGTCTCCAGAGAGGGGGAAAGGCATGCCTATTGCCCATTATATAAGATTCAGGTTACCTAAGCACAGAGCTCCTCTCCTGAAACGCAACTCACTGCATGTTTTGGCCCTCTTCATATCAGTCTGTGATTACTGAGGTTTGAGTTATCCCTGTAAGAAAATACAGGTACTCTGGTGACTACTACTGCTATGAGAATAAAATTTTTTGTCTCTTACCCAAGAGCCTTTTGCCAGCATCCATGAAATTGTGACAGGTTAACTTGTTAGCTTGCAAGAAGAATAAAAATCTAAGCCTCTTCACAGTTCGTGACAGCTATCACATATCTCCATTTTTCCTTTTGCAAAGAAAAAGCAAACAAAATTAGCCTATAAAATAGCTTTTAAAAGGTATAAAAATAGCATTTAAATTTTTCATTTTGTTTTTATTTTGTTAATTAATTTTAATATGTATCACCAATTTGAACTTCTTCAAATCATTTAACTAGCTTCATGTATATCATTTAAAAGTGAGATATGTAATATGATGAGGAATGGAAGTAAATAAAGGAATATATGTTTGATATTAGTTATTTATCAAAGCAAATCTACAGCCATTTTAACTTATCTACTTGGAGTACTGCCTTAATTTGTTTTTAAGATTTTATTTATTTATTTGAAAGACAGAGATCACAAGTAGGCAGACAGGCAGGCAGAGAGAGAGAGAGGAGGAAGTATGCTCCCTCCCAAGCAGAGAGCCCGATGCAGGGCTTGATCCCAGGACCCTGTGATCATGACCTGATCCAAAGGCAGAGGCTTTAACCCACTGAGCCGCCCAGGCACCCCTTAATTTTTTAACAGAACACCAAACTCACTGAAGTTAAGTAATTATAAAAATAAACTCTATATTGTTACATATACATTATTTTTACTTGTTTATGTTCAAACATTTTTTACTTAAAATGTCAGAGGTGTAAAAATAATATATACATGGATATATGATATACTTATATAATATATATCAATATAAACTTACATGTATTTCAATACTATTTATATATTTGTCTTATACACAAAGATATGTATTTTTTACTCACAGATATATTTCACTCCCATATTGAGGAATACATGTGAATATTTAAGCCATATCACAATAAGCTCCTTTGCTAATTATGTAACTGAATTTCTTCTAAGTTTATGCGTGAACAACTAAAAAATGTAGTTCCCATAATTTTCATATTTATTTTACATAATTATCCAAAATAGTTGTACACAATGTTTGCATGAGATTATATGCAAGAATATAGGGGGAAATAGAAGTATTTACTGAAAATTTTCATGACTTTCTTTCATAAGCTCATGTTTGATCTCCTTCTTCGTGTCTTCTTTTTTATTTATTTTTTAAATCGAAAAATAATTAATAAATGTTATATACTAATACAATATAATACTAATTATATATAATTATATAAATATAAAATTGTATTTTATATATTATGTAATATATAATTATGTAAATATAATACTAATATATAAATAATAATACTAATACAATATAATAGTACAATATAATGATTCAACTATCTTGCCATCTGTACCTCATGTCTTTTTCCTTTTTAATTTTAACTGCTGCACAATTTCAAACATGTATTCCTGTGAAGGAAGGAAGACATGCAATTTTATATCCAGGTGTGATGCTGTGGATATCATCACTGAGCTACACAGACAAGTGGGCAGCAATATCATTAATTCCATGCCATAGTTAGCTATATTACTGTGGTGCTTGCTAGACAAAGTTATATCATTTCCCTAGATTTCATCAGCATCAGTATTAATTTGTTGGCCTGTGTTGACCAGAATACTAGTGCTGGTGGGGTGAGAGTTCTGAACAACATTCACAAAGTTATTTCTCTCACCGAAGGATGAGGACTAGCCTGAGGAATAGGTACAATTTTAGTCAATCATTTTTATGCAGTTGGGGATTCATGATGGAAAACTTGGAAGACTAGAATTAGAGTACAATTTTGATCTTTTAAGAAACTTTTCTAACTCACTAGACTGAATTCTGTCCTTCAGCTATAGTATCAGCATGACTCCATGCTTAGGATTAGGCCCTCCAAAAACCCAGATATAAGTAGACATGAAAAAGAGACTTCTGGACATTCCCCACATTACTATTAGTTTAAGGATGTTTGAAGTCTGTGCTTCCTCTTCCATTATTCCTGTTTTCAGACCTATAAACTCCAAAAAGGCAATGATACCATTGTCCCTAATTGCTAAGCAGTATGCTAGGAAATACAGATAAGTAAAAAGACAAAAATGTTGATGGTTGTTATATCTTACATATGTTATATGATGTTGGAAGTATTTACTTGTTCTTTAAAACTAACTCAGTGTTTCCAAAAATCTCAACTCATCCTCAAGCCTAATCCCCATAAACAGATAATGGAAACAGAATCAGGAATTAGTTCAAACTTAAAGAAACAGACAGAAATTAAGGATATGTTGAATATTAGCACAAGAGATATTGTCAATAAAGTAGTGACCATAATGTGTTGGCTTGTGGCTGATGGGTGACTGATTAGATATGGATTTAGGAATGATAGAAGTAATAGAAAAGGGGTAAGGATACCTGTTGCATAAATTACATGTCAAAATAATAAACTGGATCTTAAAAGCTGCTTTAGGGCTCACAAAAGTAAATGTTAATATCAAAATATGATCTTCATGAGAATGACCGTATCAGATGCATAGGTAAAGCACAGTTATCAATGTGGTGACCAATCTCAAAGAGAAGCAGCCTATTTTGAACAAAGTACCAGCTATCTGTGAGATGAACAGTAAAACTTGTCCTTCTAAACAGGGTCTAGGTAATATGCAAATTACTCACACACCACATCTTACTCTTTTCTTTGGAGCTTATGCCTTTAGATAACATAAGGTGTTTGTCGTAAGTTCATTATTCTCTTTTTAAAAAAATTTATTATTTTTATTTACTTTCAGCATAACAGTATTCATTATTTTTGCACCACACCCAGTGCTCCATGCAATCCGTGCCATCTATAATACCCACCACCTGGTACCCCGACCTCCCACCCCCAGCCCCTTCAAAACCCTCAGATTGTTTTTCAGAGTCCATAGTCTTTCATGGTTCACCTCCCCTTCCAATTTCCCCCAACTCCCTTCTCCTCTCTAACTCCCCATGTCCTCCATGCTATTTGTTATGCTCCACAAATAAGTGAAACCATATGATAATTGACTCTCTCTGCTTTTGTTTAAAATAATTTATTGATTTTTCCTGTACTTTTATGGTAATTATACAGTAATGTGCTTCCATTATGATAACAATGATTGTTTACTAGCAACACTGTACATGGTTAACTACTTATATTTTTTTAACAGTTCAGGATTTAAAACATCCTCATCCAAAATTTATTTAGCCTTAATTACAAAGCACTGTTAGTTGTTCTTTTTTTTTTTAATTGCAGTATTTGGGATTGGGTTAGTTAGAACCAACAAATACCAGAAACTGATTCTAGATAAAAGAGTAAGGTGAGCCCTAAAATGTCCAAGAGATAAAAAGATCAGTTGAAAAAAAATCAGGGGCACCTGGGTTGCTCAGTGGGTTGAGCCTCTGCCTTCAGCTCAGGTCATGATCTCAGGGTCCTGGGATCAAGTCCCACATCTGGGCTCTATGCTCAGTGGGGAGCCTGCTTCCTCCTTTCTCTCTGCCGGCCTCTCTGCCTACTTGTGATCTCTCTCTGTCAATTAAATAAACAAAATATTTTTAAAAAATCAGTTGAGGAATATATATATATATATATAATACCATTGCAGGCATGCTGAAGAGTGAAGATACATGTAAAATTACTGAAATATTTTATATATACCAAGTTAAGAAGAACTAAGTATTAACTTATGTTTTATCAGAGACTAAATAAAGTGGATAATCAAGCATTACCAATAAAAATGGGATAGTCATGTTTCTTTAAAGTTCATTTTTTCTATTCTGAATATTCGTATTCTTCTTATTATTATATAATAATCATAGAACATATTCACAAAACCTAGGTGCACAAATGCATATACACATGTAAACCATTCCCCATTAAGGTATGTTATTATTCCACCACCTCATAAAGATCATTCATGTCTTTTCTAGCCAATTCCAATGGACCACCTCTACATCACTCTTCTCCCATGGTTCTGATGTCAGCTATAAATTAGACCGGCTTGTTCCAGAGCTTTTAACAGCTTTATTAAAGTGTAACTGACATACAATAAACTGCATGTATTTAAAACACACAATTTGTTAAGTTTTGGCATATGTATACATTCATGCAACCACATCAACATAATGAATATATCTATCATCTCCAAAGGATTCCTCATGCTCCTTTGAAGCCTCCTTGGCATTTTTCCCAGTCTATAGGCAACCACTGAATAATATCCTTTAAAAAAAAGATTTTATTTATTTATTTGAGAGAGAGAGAGTGAGAGAGAGCATGAGAGGGGAGAAGGTCAGAGGGAGAAGCAGACCCCCCGTGGAGGTGGGAGCCCGATGCAGGGCTTGATCCCTGAACTCCAGGATTATGACCTGAGCTGAAGGCAGTCATTTAACCAACTGAGCCACTCAGGCACCCCAACACTGAATAATATTCTTTATATCAGTATACATTCATTTTCATTTCCTAGACTCTATGTAAATGGAATTATGCAGTATGTGCTATTTAGCCTGGCTTCTTTCATTCAAAATAATTATTTAGAGATTCATGCATGCAATGGCATGTATTAATGGTTAATTCCTTTTATTGCTGAATAATATTCTATTGTATGTATATACTATAGTTTGTTTATCTGTTCACCTGATGGTGCATATTTTAAGGTATTTTCAGTTTTTCACTATTACAAATAAAGATGCTATAAACTTTCAGGATGCCTGGGTGGCTAAGTGGGTTAAGCGTCCAACTCTTGGTTTTGGCTCTGTTCATGATCTCAAGGTTGTGAGATCCAACCCCGAGTCAGGCTACATGCTCAATGCAGAGTCTTCTTGAGATTCTCTCTCTCCTTTTCCCTCTGCCCCTCCCTGCACTTCTGCATGCTCTCTCTCTCTCTCTCAAATAAATAAAATATTCTAAAAAAGATCCTATGAACTTTCATATATACATTTTTGCATGGGTATAAGCTTTCATTTCTTTCAGGTAAATGCCTGGTAGTATAACAGCTAGATATAATTGCAGGCGTATGGTTCACTTTTTAAGAAACTGATAAACTGTGGTAAAAGCTTCATGTTTATCTCATTTCAAAATCTTTTGATGGCTTCATAGTATTCATACACACACACACACACACACACACACACACACCACTTTATCCATTCATCTGCTGATGGACATCTAGGTTCTTTCCATAGTTTGGCTATCATGGAAATGAAATCTTGCCACGTGCAATGACATGGATGGAACTAGAGGGTATTATGCTTAGTGAAATAAGTCAATTGGAGAAAGACAATTATCATATGATCTCCCTGATATGAGGAAGTTAAGAGGAAATGTGGGGGCTTTGGGGGGGTAGAAAATGAATAAATGAAACAAGATGTTATTGGGAGGGAGACAAACTGTAAGACACTCTTAATCTCATAAAACAAACTGAGGATTGCTGGGGGGAGGGGGTAAGGAGAGGGTGGTTAGGTTGTGGGCATTGGGGAAGGTATGTGCTATGGTGAGTGCTGTGAAGTGTGTACACCTGTGTAAACCTTCACAGACCTCTACCCCTGGGGCTAATAATACATTATATGTTAATAAAAAAATTTTAAAAATTTAAAATAAATATAAAAAATAATAAATGCTGCATACAAGTGCTTCATCACATTAAAATCAAGTAGTGTTAGTCCCCCAAATTTCCTTTTCTTTTTCAAAGTCACTTCACCTATTATTGTACCATTGTATTTCCGTGTACATTTTACAATGTATAAATTTCTTTTAAGAAAAGTCTTGTTGGGATTTTGGTGGAAATTTTACTAAATCTACAGATCACCTTAGGGAGAAATGACAACCAAAGCATCTTATTTTCCAGTCTCTAACTATTTTTTTATGTAATTTTTATTGTGTTATTTTAGTCACCACAGAGTACATCATTAGTTTTTCATGTAGTGTTCCATGAATGACTGTTTGCATATAACACCCAGTGCTCCGTGCAATCTGTGTCCTCCTTAATACCCATTACCAGGCTAACTCTTATTTCATTTGTTTTCCTTTTATGTGCTGGCAGGTACCTATATTACAACATGGAATGATAATGGTGATAGTAGCTATTCTTATCTAATTTCCAATTTCCATTCGTTCTCCACTAAGCATGATGCTTGATAGAGGGTTTGTTTGGTGGTGGCTAGCCATTATTTAGTTTGAAAACATCTCTTCTTTTTTTTTTTTAATTTATTTGACAGAGAGAGAGATCACATGTAGGCAGAGAGGCAGGCAGAGAGAGAGAGAGAGGAGGAAGCAGGCTCCCCGCCGAGCAGAGAGCCCAATGCGGAACTCGATCCCAGGACCCTGAGATCATGACCCGAGCCGAAGGCAGCGGCTCAACCCACTGAGCCACCCAGGCGCCCTAAAAACATCTCTTCTTATCACAGATTAATACTGACTTTTACAGAGCAGATATTTAACAACTTAGATATTTTTCTCTTTTAATTTGTCAATGTGGTAAGCCTGTCCTGTACTTACTTGCCTTCAAATCATTCTTTCCTCTTTCCTTACTCTGCTCTCTAGTGTTCAGGAGATAACCTCTGTAGGCTCCAATTCCTAAATTCTCCAAAACTTGGCTGTTCTCATGGTTCAGGCAGTAAGGACACCAGCAGATTATAGCCCAGAAGGACAGGAAGAGCCTTTTTCCTCTGTATCAGGCGGCTTCTCCTTCAATGGTTATATCTTCTCCGTGACTCTAGCTCTAACTCCCATTTTACTGGTTAACCATGGTTTTAGATTCTGTTGATGCCAATTCCCAGTCTCCTGTAACACTACTTCCTTCTTCAGTTTCTCCTTCTACACTAGAAATGGGAGTGACTTCCTAAAGTTCCTAAGTATTGGTGTGCCTGACTACCTGGTTTGGCCTCTCCGTCATCTGAATAACCAATATCTCGCATTAAATTCCATCTGAGTTATAGAATTAGAGTAATTTCTGTTTTCCTGTATAATTTCTGACAGTTGCACTTAGCTAATTATACTAATTAATTTGACTTTCTGTGAATCCTCTTTTCATTCCTAGAAAAAATTCAGCTCAGTCACAAACAATTAAATGTACTCAAGTCTCTTGGATCACATATAACCAAAACAAAACAAAGCAAAACAGCCCTAGGGCCCTGACACTTCCTCTAAATAATTCTTTTTTTTTAAAGGATTTTATTTATTTATTTGACAGAGAGAGAGATCACAAGTAGGTAGAAAGGCAGGCGGAGAGAGAGGAGGAAGCAGGTTCCCTGCTGAGCAGAGAGCCCACTGTGGGGCTCGATCCCAGGACTCTGGAATCAGACCTGAACTGAAGGTAGAAGCTCAGCCCACTGAGCCATCCACGTGCCCCTCTCTAAATAATTCTATTTCTCTCTTCTTCACATTCTTCTCAAAAATAATTTTCTGCACTCACTAGTATTGTCTGTGTATTCAAAAAATTCTAAGAAGATAAAAAATGCAGAGACATATTCAGCTTGCAAAAAAATTCCAGCACTACACCTAAAACTCTGTAGAGTTACTTGTGGAAAACAGCCCAAGTGGTACTCAGAAGGATATTTATAGTCTTAAGTATATTTATTAATAAAATAGTGCAGCCACTATGGAAAACAATATGGACGTTACTGAAAAAATTCAAAACAGAACTACGATATGGTCCAGCAACCCCACTTCTGGGTATTTATTGCAAGAAAATAAAAACACTAATCCAAAAAGATATATGCCCTATATTCACTGCAGCATTATTTATAATAGCTAACATATGGAAACAACTTCAGGATCCATCAATGGATGAAGGGAAAAAAGATGTGATACACACACACACACACACACACACACACACACACAAATATACACACATATATTCACAGTGGAATATTATTCAGCCATAAAAATAAAATCTTGCCATTTGCAACAACAAAGATGGACCTTGAGGTGCATTACACTAAGTAAAGTGAGTCAGAGAAAGACAAATACTATATGGCCTGATTTGTATGTGGAATCTTAAAAAAAAAAAAAAAGAGCTCAAAGATAAAGAGAACTGATTAGTGGTTGCCAAAAGTAGGGGGTAGGGGGTGGGTGAAATGGGCAAAGGTTGTCAAAAGGCACAAATTTCTAGTTATAAAATAAATAAGTCTCAGAGATGTTATGTACAGCACGGTGACTACAGTTAATAACACTGTGCTGCATAGTTGAAAGTTGTTAAAAGGACAGATCTTAAAAGTTCTCATCACAAGGAAAACAAAACTGTAGCTATGTGTAGTGATGGATGTGACCTAGACTTACTGTGGTGATCATTTCACAATAAAGAAACTATTGAATCATTATATTGTTCACCTAAACTAATATTATATGTCAATTATACCTCAATAAAAAAAATAAAGGGACGCCTGGGTGGCCCAGTTGGTTAAGCAGCTGCCTTCGGCTCAGGTCATGATCCTGGCGTCCTGGGACCAAGTCCCACATCGGGCTCCTTGCTCAGCAGGGAGCCTGCTTCTCCCTCTGCCTCTGCCTGCCTCTCTGTCTGCCTGTGCTCGCTCTCCCCCCTCTTTCTCTCTGATAAATAAATAAAATTAAAAAAAAAGAAGTTTAAAAAAATAAAGTCCATTAGTGATAAGAGAAAACATGGAGACCATAAGAACAAGAAATTAGAAGAAAAAAGAGTAGGCTAATTTGAAAAAGAATAAAAACAATAACTAGAAATAAAATAAAAATACAGTTATTGAAATTAAAATCTCAATGAACAAAAAATCGAAATATTTACAACATGCAAAAATTTCAAGAAACTAGAGAAAAAATACCATACTGAACCCAAAGAATAGAATGTAGAAAATAATGAAGTGCAGAAATGATGAATCAGAAGACAGTGGAGCCAACTACCAAAAGCCTGATATAACTGATATAACTGACAGTTTTATAAATTTCATCAAAAAACAAAAGAAACACAAGTAAGTGATATTAGTTAAATAATATTGTATACAATATAGGTGCAAACGGAATTAAAAAATTATAAGTATAAATTATATTTATAATTTTAAAATTATAAGTAATTATTCACACTAATTACCAAATGGTGAATAAGGATAGCTTTTTGCATAGAAACGTATTTCATCTAATAAACTCAGAAAAAATGATAGAAATACAAAATTAACATTATGCAACCTTTAATTAATGGATAAATATGCTAATCTTCAAAGATTGTGAACATGAACACAAAGGAAGACAGACATTAGGTTCCTTATGATAGAAATTCACAGTATCACCTATGGGAAGTCTTTCCAAACAAAAAAAGAGAGAGTAAAAAACTATACTTTAATCTGATGAAACTTCTCCTGATTTAAAGAAGTACAGAGGGAGAAGAATACCAGTGTTGCAATCAGCAAAACCCATGCCATATAAAACTGGACAAAACATGAGTTTTTTTTTTTCAACAACAAAAAAATGACAAGGAAAATAGATAATATGTGGATGTGGGGGGTGTAGTATCTACAAATTAATGTGCATAAAGAGCAATAACAATGAATAGACTTTTGATTCTGATTCAAGAAAAAAGCATTTTTAAATAGGCACATTTTTAAATGTGAAAAATAACTGGACATTTGATGGTATTACTTTTAAGGTAGGATATGTATAATTGAACAATTATGTTTCATAAAGGATACCTATATTTTAGAAATAGATACTTAAATATTTAAAGATGAAATGGCTTCACATCTAGGATTTATTTCTTATAATTTCAGTGGAAGAGATGAGAGTAGATATGGGTAGAAATGTAACCAGGTAGGCCGTGTGTGGATGATTGAAGTATATTGGCTTTATTATACTATTCAGTCTACTTTTATATATGTTTGAAACTTTCTACTATATATAATATATACATAGCCATTAAATTTAAAACCCCAAGTGATAATAGATAATTATTTAGAAAAAAATATTAATTACTCAATAGGTTCAAGCAGAAATAGATAACTATTAACAAGAAATACAAACTGAAACCATCCTCCAAGTTTCAGTCACTTTCAAGTTTCAGGACAAAGTGGTCAGGGACAAGTTCTAACAAATAACAAACAAAAAATTAACAACCATCTCATGTAAACACATCCAAAGCATACAAAAAGATAGGCAATTTTTCAGCTTACTTTCCTAGTCTACTTCTCCTTGATAAGAAAATCAGCTGAGGACACTTTGAAAACAGAACACTTAAGCCAAGCTCACCCACACAGGCAAAGATCCTAAATAAATTCATATAAGTTTCAATATAGCAGTGAATTAAATAGAAAAAAAGAGGCTGAATCTAAGAAATATAACAATATCACATTAGAAAAAAACTGCCTAAAATACATTAACAGATAAGATTTAAAAGGCATTTGATCATGTACTGAAGTAAAGAAAAAACTTCTGAAAAAAAATTCCATGTGAATGCAGGATACCATTTAGCTAACTAATATTGGAAGGGAACTTCCATCTCCTAAAACTTATAGCAAACAAAATTAAATGTGAAATGTTAGTAGCATCCCCATTAACGTAAGGAGCAAGTCAGTAGTATGTTACCAATTCTACCTGTAAACTGGATCAGAATGCATAGCCAGAGGATAAAAATACAAAAATAAATAAAAGTTAGGAATAGTAAAAAGAAATAGAAATTATTTGTTGCAAATATGATCATCATTTAGAAAATCCAAGGGAAAAGATTATGGATTATTTAAGTAAATAAGGACTTTAAAAAACTGGTGTATAGATAACTATAGTAATATGAACAGTCTTGTCGTACAAAGCAGTAATTATTAAAATATGTTTATATGTATTATAAATGAGAATCAAAACTAAAATGAATTTCACTACACTGTTCAACATTAAATACATCAAAATACCTGGGTCTCACAAAGTTATGCAGATCTGCCTCTTTCCTGTAGCAAGTAGATCTTTTTGAACAAAAAGTTCCCCGAAGTCTGTTTGACTAGTAAAGAAATCCTATCATCACTATGTATTTTCTCTGAGATCTCAGAATCTGTCTTAGCCCCCCTACCTTGTGCTGCAGCTTCTCAATCTCACACCCTGGATGGAACACTGACCCACCATCTGCAAGAGTTTAAGCTGACAAACTGCCCAGTTTACGAAGAGGAGGTGATATTTTCTAAGGAGCCTTTAATCAGTGAACCAGGAGCCGAAATGAGGATCTACTTCACGAGAAGACCTTCGGTACTACTCACACCATAACAGAGGGGGCACCACAAAGTTGCGCTCCTTATCGCTCTCCCTGGGGGGGCCCCCCAGGAGTAGCCGGATGTATGCACACTGACTTCCGTTTTGGGGGTCTGTGGGAGGAGAGGTCTTGTTGCGAGAAGGACAGCGTCGGAGCAGCCCAGGGAGAAATACAGGCTCAACTCCAGGTAAGATAAGAATATTGAGTAAGGTTTGAGGGAATCCCCTATATCGAAAGCCATAAGACCACACGGTCCTGTCCCTGCTGTCAGCTCTAGAAGATTCCGGGGACAGATAAACCGATGTAATACTCTGAATTCTTGTTCTGAGAACTCTGAGAAATAATAGCCTGGGCCCGGGGTGTTCGTATCGGAGGGGTCAATGTAGGACCTTCTGTGAATTCAGTGGAACTTCCCCTCCCCCATAACAGAGGCATCTCCTCAGATCCGGGCCCCTGCTGTCAGCCCTGGGAAACCCCAGTAGCTGAAGATATTTGACTCGGGTGTTTGCTTCAGGTTATCAGAGGAAGGAGTCCGAGGCTCTACCAGGAGTTGACAAACACCCCTATTTATGTTAAGAGAAACAGCCTCCCTAGAACAGTGGAGGCCCTAAAGAGCCCCACTCTTGCTGTTAGCCCCGGGAGGCTCTTAGTATGGCTGCAGGGCCCAGGTGCCTGTCGCTTCACCTTTTGGTTAGTCGGGGGAAGAGGGGTACATAAAAGCCTTGGTTTAAGGCTATTCTATTCAGGTAAGCGGAGGGAGTCCTAGGAATGGGTTTTTTTTTTTTTTTTAATTTTTTAAAAGATTATTTATTTATTTATTTATTTGACAGAGATCACAAGTAGGCAGAGAGGCAGGCAGAGGGGGAGGGGGAAGCAGGCTCGCTGCTGAGCAGAGAACCCGATGTGCGGTTCGATCCCAGGACCCTGAGATCATGACCTGAGCCGAAGGCAGAGGCTTTAATGCGCTGAGCCACCCAGGTGACCCCCTAGAGGAATGGTTTTGCGTGAAATTCATAACCTTAATCAAGGACTGAGGGGAATTCCTCCCTCAGGACAAAAGGGGTCCCAAAGAATGTCTCCCATGCTTAAACTCAGGTGGATCCTTAGCAAGATTATGAGGCTAAGATGTCTCTCTATCCTCAGTGGTCCCAGGGAGATGAGCCCAATTAAAAGGAGATGATTCAGGCCATTCTAGAGGTCAAAGTGAGAACAGAGGCAGGGAGGATACAGAGTTAGGATCCTCCTCTGTGGTCAGTCTTGGAAAACCTTGGAGAGAACTGCATTCTGACTCTCCACCCTTCCCCCTTTCCCCCACCGCCTCCCCCACCAAACCCCCCCTCCACTGCAAATCCCAGGATATCAGGTGGATGAGACCCTTGGTGTGATTTTATAGACCTCAGGTCAGTGGAAGCAGGGATACCTGAGAGTCAAGAGTCAAAGGGAGGAGCCAGGGTAAGGAATCTGAGCATTGAGCAAACCACTCATCACAGAACAGAGGCTGTTTCACAGAGCACTCCATGTGATATCATCTCTCAAAGGGGTTCCTGGTTAAGGTATGTTAAACTGAGTCCTTCCTAAGCTCTTTCTCAAACCTTTCAAAAATATGAGTCTTGCTATGAGGGGATAGATCTGAGATCAGCCAAGAGAGGAGTCCTAGGCCCTGCAAGAGGCCAAAGTGAGGGCTCTAGGTGAGGAGTGAGAACCCTATTTATCTTAAGATGGGGAAGGTCCACATAGCTTTGCCATTGCTGTCATCTCAGGACACCCTTAGGCAGAGGTGCTCAGAAGTGGTTCTCCTTCAGTTCCTTCTCCAGGATGTCAGGGAGGTGAGGGCTTTGAACTGAGGGGTCAGCATCAAATCAGTTAAGCAGAGGACCTTAGGTCCTGCAAGAAGTAAAGGTAATGACACTGAATGTGAAGAGAAATACCCCTACTCCACAACAGGGGAGGCACCATAGAGCCTAGGTTTGCCAAATCCTGTATCAGCTCCAGTAGGACTCAGGTACGAGTGGGAGGCTTCAGCCCAAGGTGAGCTCTGGTTACTTCCAGAGTCCTCAGGGTAAAGGTTAATCCAAGAAGGGGAGCCTTGAAGGATCCTAGAGTAGAGCCTTCAAGGAAACCTGGACGGATGGCTGTTGATAAAGCCCAAGATAATATCTCCCTGATAGAGGATATCACACCATTTCATCCTCTTTCCTCCAGTTCACTGAATCATCTGTAGTCTTTTTCACACTCGTGCCTGCTTCTCTGACCAGAATCATCATGCCTCGGGGCCAGAAGAGTAAGCTTCGTGCCCGTGAAAAACGCCGCCAGGCTCGAGAAGAGTCAGGGCATCTGGTGGATGCTCAGGCTACTGTACCAGAGAAAGAAAAGCCCTCTTCATCTCCACCTCCTCATTTCAAAGATGCTCCCCAGAGCTCACCTGCCACAGGAGCACACAGTAATCCTCAAATTACTGGCAGAGTCCACTCCACCAGCACTACTGCTGAAGCTGCTCCAAACACAAGATTTAATGAAGGTGCCAAAAAGCAAGTGGAGGAAAAGCCAAATGCCTCACAGGCCAAAGATACCACTGAGCACTGGCCCAGAGGCCCTATAGATAAGAAGGTTGCTATGTTGGTATACTACCTGCTGTACAAGTATCAAATGAAAGAGTCCATTACCAAGGCAGATATGCTGAAAAATGTAATCCAGATTTACAAGAATCACTTCCATGAGATCCTCTGGAAAGCCTCTGAGCACTTGGAGCTGGTGTTTGGCCTTGACGTGAAGGAAGTGGATCCCAACAGGAACATCTATGTTCTTGTCAACAAATTGGAATCCAGCTATAATGGGAGAGTAAATGAGAATGGAGGTGTGCCCAAGACTGGCCTGTTGATGACTGTCCTGGGTGTGATCTTCACAAAGGGCAACTGTGCCACTGAGGAGCAAGTCTGGGAAGTGCTGAATATGATGGGGTTATATGATGGAATGAAGAACTTCATCTATGGGGAGCCCAGGAAGCTCATCACCAAAGATTGGGTGAAAGAAGAGTACCTGGAGTACCGGCAGGTGGCCGACAGTGATCCTCCACGCTATGAGTTCCTGTGGGGTCCCAGAGCCCACGCTGAGACCAGCAAGATGAGAGTCCTAGAGTTTGTGGCCAAGATCCATAATACCGTCCCAAGTGCCTTCCCAACCTGGTATGAAGAGGCTTTGAGAGATGAGGAAGAGCGAGCTAGAGCCAGAGTTGTAGCCAAGGCTTGTACCGCTGCTATGGCAAGTGCACGCTCCAGGGCCCTGGCCAGCAGCTTCTCCTGCCCCAAGTAAAGTTTGAAGAAGGTTATTACTATGTGTTTGAAGAGAACAGCTAATGTTCTCATTAGTGAAAGATCAGGGTGAACCTGGAGATAAGAGAGTACATGACACATTTGTGTTCCTGTTTTACATAATAATCTGGATATTTGTCTAAGTGTTTTTTTGTTTTGTTTTTGTTTTTGTTTTTTTGAGAGAGAGAGGATGAGAATGGTGGGGAGGCGCAAGGGGAGAGAGAGAATCTTAAGCAAGTTCCACGCCCAGCACAGAGCCTGACATGGCTTGATCTCATGACCTTGAGGTCATGCGTGAGCCAAAATCAAGAGTCACTTAACTGACTAAGCCACTCAGGCACTGCAATATTGTTCTGTTTAATAGAAGGGTTAACTAGCTTCAGAATCTGAGTTTGTGAATGGTGTAAATCACACATTTATTGACATTTATGAGTTTTAAGAGTAAGCATTTTACTATTTTATAGAACAAATTGGGAATTATTCCATTTTATTCAGTTACTTGGAAAAAGATAATGTAGTAGTGGATTAGGCACTTCCTTGGAAATGTGAAAGAAGTCAGCAGTAAATCCTGGGATCAAGAAATAGAGAAAAAGAAAAAGATGATACATCTTTGTATTCCTTTATCACTATTTGGTCTGTTCTGTAAATTTAAGAGATATGCTTAGATGTGCTTAGCTTATTCAAGCATGTAGACTTAATTACATCATAATAAATTAGACCTCTTGCATACCGTCTCATTTATTTCTCAGACATTCCTTCAGCATCTTACCTTTGGGGAGGCTTCCTGCTAGTACTAGGAGTGTCAGGATAAACAGGACCCACCCATAGAGTTTTAGAGTGTAGAAACAGCTGTGGAGTAAGAAAGAGGGTGGGATACACCCTAAGACCTAAGGACAAGTGAAAAGGAGAGGACCTGGGAGGATCCAGATGTGAGAAGTCAAGTGTAAGCACCCTGAGGCTAGTGGGTCTGGGGCCTCGGGAAACTGCAAGTCCTTTGGTATGAGTTATTTTTACCTGAAGCTGGAGGGTGGATCAGATGAAGCTGCTGTGGGAGTGAGGCAAGGGCCGGACCCTCAGAAGCTGTGTCCAGAGTTAAGAGGCTAAAGCCTGGAATGGAAAACTGTTTCACGCAATTACTTTAAGATCATGAATTAACCAGAGAGAAATCTCCACCAGGGACAGAAGTGGAAGGTGTCCTGCATCCTTTCCTGCTGTTCTTTTCCCAGTGCAGTTAAGCACAGCACACAAACTATGTTTTTGAGAAATAGGAGTGATATACAAAATGGCTATGTTCAGAAGCCACTGTGCTAACGATATTAGCTCTGGCCTGGAAGAGACACAGCCCACTACATTAAAGTTCATTTTATTAGGTTTTGTGTAATTTGGCAAACTCCAAGTGAGGGCTAAATTTTTAATGGAACTGAAATAAAGGAAAACAAAAGTGGTCTGGATGAAAGGGCAGTTGGAGGGAGGTGCTTCTTGACACAAAGGACCCTTAAGTTCCACTTAACTGGGGAAGACTCCCCCCAGCATGCAATAAGTAACATCCTGAAAACTTGCAGAGCAAGCAATTTAGCTTTACAATTTAGCTATGCATCATGTTGGCTGATTTGATATGCTATCTCATAGAGTGCTACATATCCTCCCATACCTCTTGGATTAAAAAAAAATAATAACTGAAAATTATTAGACTCAGTACATGCCAGACACTATGCCAAGTGTTTTCATACATTATATACATGCCAGGAATGCTACACATCAGGGCCTCTCTAGCTGAAAAACCTTACAGATCTTTGAAATTTTCCTGACTTCCCCTGTCATAAATGACTGAAGTGGGACTGGACTTCTGGTCTGAATTCATTTAGAGTTCCTAACTATTTCATGTCTTCTTGAATAAAGCAAATATTTTGTCTCTTAATTCATTTCTACTCTCAATGCTCCACAATGTCTTTCAGGCAACTGAGATGAAGGACCCTCTTGCCAATGTATTAAGCCCAGCTTTAACAAATAAAAAAGAACATGAGAATTAAAAACAATTTCAGGATGTTCCCAGTAAAACAGAAAGCCCAGAATCACCTGCGTTTCCCCTAACTTAGAACATTCCAAACCCTTGAAGATGTCCACTGTCTGTCCCATTCCTGACCTTTGGCCGTAAAGTTTAGACTGCTCATCTGCTCTGGGTGCGTCTAAGTTTTTTCCAAGTCAGCTTGTGAGCAGTCTGATTTGGCACAGGATCTACTGATTCTTGTAAGATAACCCTGAAGTTAGGGAAGAGGTTTTAGAAAAACAGATGAAATTCTTAATAAAGAGGAATTTAATCTGATCATTTACTTGAGACTGGCCACTGAACCCATATGTTGATAAGTGAACTTAACAAAGTGGTCAAGAATAAAAACCTTCCTCCTAAGTGGTAGATGAGGAAAGCCAGAAGAAATCATTATATAGCAACCGTGGCAGAGACTAGATTCCTAAAATCTCAGGTGTCCTTCCATGAGGATGTAGTAATTTTCTACTGCTGACAAATTGCTGTAAGTCAAGGTACTTAGAACAACACACACTCTTTATCTCACATTTTTGTAGGTAATATATATGGGTTAGCTGTGCAGTTTTCTTTGTTCAGGGTTACACAAAGCCCAAATCAAGCTGTCAGTCTTGGTTCTTACTGAGAGATACTGAGAAGCATCTCATTCCACACATACACAGGTTGCTTTCAAAATCTAGTTCTATGAGGAATTCAGTGCCTTGTGACTATAAGACTGAAGCCCTGTTTCCTTGCTGAATGTTAGCTGGAACTGCCATAGCTCCTCAAGGTCTCTCTCCACTTTTTGCATATGGGCCCCTGCTTCAGAAACAGCATATTGACTCTTTCTCATGTGGAAACTCTTCTGCCCCCCACTCTGCTGCATTTCTCTTCTGCTTCCAGCCAAACGAAGTCCTCTGCTTCTAAGGGCTCATGTCATTAGATTGGGCCCACTCAGATAATACAGTACAAAATTTTAATCACATATGCAAAGTGCCTTTTACCATGTAACATAACATATTGACAAGTTTTCAAGATAAAGGTATGGGCATCCTTGTGGAACAATTATTCAGTCCACTTCCAAGGAAGAAGATGTCTCCCTGGCAGATATGCCAGATTTGATAAGAAAGAAAAAAAAATGTTAGCATACACCTGACTCTTGTCTATACCTGCACCAGATGAAAATTCTGAAACTTTTTCAGTGTGTTTAAAGATACCTGAACAAGTGTTCAGCCATGTCCTTCTGGTGGTGGATAGCAAAGACTCACAAGTTAGAGGTTTTTCATTGAGCAAAAGGAATCAGAAAATTCTCCGTGTATTGAGAGTATAGAGGTTATTGGTAAAAGTTCAGAAAGGTGTTATAGAGTGAAAAAGGGTGACACCTCCCTGCTGAAATTTTCAGTGTCCTTTAGAAAACTGCTGTGGTTCTGTATTTGAAAACATTAGTCACATAGGGGCACTAGAAAAAGTTGCTGAATTGCAAGGAAATCTGATCTCAGGAAAATCCTCCAGGAACAAAGAGAGCTAATGCTATAACAAACTAGAACAGTTGCTCTTTTCTGAGTACCTATTATGTACCCATTAATGGGAAGGTTTACAGATCTTCAAGACACTTCATGTCTCATTATCTTTGGTTCATATGGAGGTACCTGCCGGTGGCTACAAAGGGTCATGTGACTATCCTTGACACTGTAGTATGCGCAGAAGCATGCTTCTCACCTCCAAAGGTATTTGAGAACTAGTGTGCCAACTCTATGCTTTTTGTTTCACTGAACAGCAAACATGCGGAGCGTATGTTGAGATGTGGAAGCTCATGATAGAAGCACCCTGGATTCCAGGGTCACCTGACAATGGAGACACCCTGCCAACGCCCATCAAATTTTATGTACAAAACAATTTAAATTTTGTTATATTAAGCCATTTGCAATCAGATTTTTCCAATTACATCTCATTTACTTTACCTGAAAACTACACAGATAGTATTTCTGTTCTCTTATTTAAATATTTTAATGACAAAGGAAATAGGGCATATGTTCTTGTTGCCAAAAAATTCTAATAGGGACACCTGGGTGGCTTGGGGCGCCTGAGTGCCTCAGTTGTTAAGCGTCTGCCTTCAGCTCAGGTCAAGATCTTAAGGTCCTGGGATTGAGATCCTACTCAGTGGGAAGCCTGCTTCTTCCTCTCCCCCTCCCCCTGCTTGTGTTCCCTCTCTCTCTCTGTCAAATAAATAAATAAAATCTTTAAAAAAATCTAACAATAGGGAGAGATTATAATTCTTCCTTACTATGTTCTTTCAAATTTTATCCCTTCCTAGAGGTAACTGCATTAAAAAATCTTGTGTGTAGTATTTTAAGACTGATTCTAGGCCTATTCTTACATACATGGGTTAGAAAAATACACTGTAATGATTGTCTTATGGTTTCACTTATTTGTGGAGGATATCCATTATCCTTCCTTAATACCCATCACTGGGCTCAGCCATCCCCCCACCCCCCTCCCCTCTAAAACCCTCAGTTTGATTCCTGGAGTCCACAGTCTCTCATGGTTCATCTCCCCTTCTGATTCCTCTCCTTCATTTTCCCTTCCTTCTCCTAATGTCCTCCATGCTATTCCATGTGTTCCACCAATAAGCGGTGATGGATATTAAGGAGGGCACATATTGCATAGAGAACTGGGTGTTATATGCGAACAATGACTCATGGAACACTACATCAAAAACTGATGATGTACTGTATGGTGACTAACATAGCATAATAAAAAATTACTTTAAATTTAAAAAAGGATATCTACACCCTTTTAATCTATTCTAACTTTTACACTAACAATATGAACTATTTAATAAAATTCTGAAGAAAAAAACCGTACATCAATCATTCAGAGACATTTATATCCATTTTCATATATCCCCTTTCAATCTGTATTGCTATGTGAACATGTTTACTTTGTTGAAATCACAGGATACATATAATTCTCTATTACTTCTTTGCTTACTTCTCATTTTATTCTCCATTTTTTGCCATGTTTTACTTTGTTTTCTATAATTGTAGTTTTTAGAAACTAGATTGATTTTATTGACTTTAAACCACAATTCACTTAACCATTGCCTCAATGTTGGGTACTTATTTTTTTCTAATCCATGTTATTATATGTACCAATGTAAGGACTATCTTTTGCTATAAGCTTTTTTTTTTTAAAGCAAAATACACTGCGAGTTTCAAAAATACACATGGAACAGTGTACATATCATCTTGCCTCTTGTCCTCATCCCTGAATTAAATACATGCAGGATTTTTCCAAGAGAGCACAAATAGATCTACCTCACTCTGTCAATTTTAGAATTCTAAACCACCTATGTGCCATAATCAATTTAAATATTCTCCTCTTGATGGACACAGGGAATTGTTTCTCATGATTAAGAGAACTGATATCAACACAACTGAACATCATTTCTTGGCAAATGTGGATGTTTTATTATGGAGAGATGTAGAAAAAGGCAAGTAGAGGGGAAAGAATCTGACAACAGTGAAGTTTTACAAATATTGATGACATTCTGTTCTAATAATTTTATACCAACTTATCTCTTCATACATTTATATATGTGAATAAATTCAGCTTTCAGTGGCATTTTATTTTATCAATCTTTTGAATTTTGGTCAAACTTTTGATAAAAAATATACTATCTCTCTGATCATTTAAATTGTATTACACTATTTTCTAAACAGATTAAGCAGAAAATTAATTTAATCATTCACCTATATAAAGCAAGATTTCTATAGTGATATCTTAAGTGCTAGGATTCCTTTGAGTGCATAGTTTAAAATTCTATGTCCATAAGACTTTCCTCTTTACTTCGAGAAGCTCCAATTTACCAGAATGACCAGGCACCAGGAAATGGGCCTAGACAGGAAAGCATCAGTGAGTGAAGAAATATCAGGAAGACCAGGGGTGGAGGAAGTAGAGCAATTTTCAGGATCCATGAGAGAGATCACATATAAGTAAAACCAGTCCAGAGAACCCAGGGCAGCTGGTGGTCAGGAACCTGAATGAAGGCTTTAGCAGAAGGGAGTTGGGGGAAACTGGAGGGGGAGATGAACCATGAGAGACTATGGACTCTGAAAAACAGTCTGAGGGTTTTGAAGGGGTGGTGTGTGAGAAGTTGGGTGAGTCTGGTGGTGAGTATTATGGAGGGCACATATTGCATGGAGCACTGGGTGTAGTGCATAAACAATGAATTCTGGTACACTGAAAATAAATTTAAAAAATAAAAACAATTATTAAAAAAAATAGAAAAGTTGCCAGAAGGTGAGAACGTGTAGAATCTGGGTGGAGGGTACCAGACAGTTTACATGGATAGGCTAGGAAATCTCTGAATCATCACAGCCAGCCCAAAGTTGTAGAGTGATATGAGTGGGTAGATCTTCAGGTTAAAAGAACCATAGGCAAGCCCGGCATCCTTTCCCACTCCCACCCCCACCAATCTCCCAACCCTCCCACCAAAAAATGCCCCCTGACCAGGGTCAGACAATAAAGCTCCCCTGTGTCACCCATTAAGTAATGTTACCGATGGAATCTGGGAAAGCTACATCTCTCCACTACTCTAATCATTCCATGCATCCATGCCAGTGACCAAAGTTATGAGAGATCTTGATACCTGATGGAAAAGGCTATTTATTCCCCTATGTACATGGCCATGTGCCACTGATATTGAAGCTGTGCAAACAGGTGGGCTTGGTGGTGATTCAGAATGTTTAAAATAGGCCAAGTATTACCAAGTATTACCAATGAGGGCAGTGCCCTTGTGCAACTGCAAGGAGGGAAAACTGCAAGGGGGAATTCGTGGAGGCTAATTACCCCAGTGGCCCTTGGAATAAAGGGCTGAGTGTAGACATGCCTTGAAAAACAACCCAGGTGTTATCCCCAGCTCTGGTTACCTCCTGCAGTTCCTGACTTCTTTGCACACCAGAGGGCAGATGTATTCTGGCTGTGTTTGGTGGTCTGTGTTGCTACCAGACACTAACTAGAGTAGGGGGTAGACTCACAATGCAAACGTTTACAGGGTGGATGGAAAACTACTGGAGAGGGGTGCCTGGATGGCTCAGTGGGTTAAGCCTCTGCCTTTGGCTCAGGTCATGATCCCAGGATCCTGGGATCGAGCCGCGCATCGGGCTCTCTGCTCAGCAGGGAGCCTGCTTCTCCCTCTATCTCTGCCTGATGCTCTGCCTACTTGTGATCTCGCGCGCGCGCTCTCTCTCTCTCTGTTAAATAAATAAATAAAATCTTTAAAAAAGAAAAGAAAACTACTGGAGATGGTACACTTTCTTGTTAAGCTGGGAATGATGGTTATATGTGAAATCCAAAACTCCATTACTGCCACAACCCTGACTCAACTGAATTGAAGTTTTTAAAAATATTTAATAAAAAAAATTAAAAACACGATTCGGACTAACCATTCTCAAAATTATCACACAATCTACAGAAATTTTTATATCCACAACCTCAGGCCATTAGAGGGAAGGGTCCCAGACCCTAAGATGTAACAGTTAAGATCCTGAGGGAGTTCTTTGGGAGCCATTCCACCATAACAGAATGGACCTATACAGACCCATCCCTGCTATCAGCACTTCTAAGCCCATAACTCGCTGTTAGGTTCAAGGGCTCCTTCACTTCACCCTCTGGCAACTGGGAATGGAGGGTTGGAAGGTGGGATACCCGACGACGAAGTCTTGGCTTGAGGCTCACTGACTCAAATCACGAAAGAGTCACGTCCTAGACCTCCCAGGAGACAACAAAAGACCTCGGAGTAAGTTTCGCCAGAGTCTTCCACCCCCACAAAACAGACTCCACCCTTCACCTCCAAAGGCCACACCCCTGCCTTCAGCCCCTATGGGAATAACCGGAAGTGGGAAGTGGATTCCCCCCAACTTCCGTCTCTGGCTTCTCCGAGAAGTGAAAGTATTGTTCGGGCTGGTGGTATCAGGTGAGCAGGAGAACTCTTGGGAAGAGTTCCATTCCGTCTGGAATTAGGGTAAAAACCCTGAATGAGACTTGAGGGCACACCACCCCCCCCATTCCCCACTCCGTGTCTGAGGAATGCGCGCGTGGCCGTGCACACCAGAAAGGCGGGGGGTGGGGGGGAGAGGCGGCTGGCAGAATCCCGGCAGATCCTCGACGAGGATTACCTCATGTAGTGCCCTTAAATTCTCCCTTTCTGGACAGGGAGTGGATGGTATCAGATCAGGGGTTGGCACTGGGCCTTCCAGAGCTAGTTGAGGACCCTAAGTTCTGACGGAACCACCTACAACAGATGAGAAAGGCTAGTCAGAACCCGGGCCCCTCCGGCCAGGCCTGGGAGACCCCGGTGGGAGTGGCCGGATATAAGACACCCAGAATTCTATCTCTGGTCTCAGGGAAATGAAAGAATTGGTGCAGAGGGGACTGTGTAAGTTAGAGGGAGAAGACCCAGGCTCTGTCAGGAGATAAGATAAGTCCCTTCATGAGATATGAGGATACCCACTATCCCGTAAGAGTGGGCTGCACAGAGTTGGGCCCTGCCATCAGCAACAGTGAGTCTGGGGCAAAGAACATCCTCTGTGGTACCTTCTAAATTCTTCCTTTGTAGATTCAAAGAGGAGATGGCATTGGGGTGGGGTTTCTGGCCTCGGGTCAGTGAATAGAAGAGTCTGAGGTCCTAACAGAAGTAAAGGTGAGGACACTGAGTGAGGTCCGAGTGACCTCCCACCCCCAAAAATGGGTTTTCAGAGTTCTGATTCTGTTCTCCAGCCTAGGGAGGGCGAAGGTGAGAGTGGTTGGATGCAAAGCATCCTAAATTACAAAATCTGGCATTTCAAAGTGAATGGCTTCATGTGAGGAGGGCTGTTTTAGGTTTTTGAAAGAAACTACTTCTAGGTCCTGCCAAGAGGTAGTGCAAAAGGTTTGAGGGAACCCTCTTTACCCCAAAAGGTAAGGGGTCACACAGATTTCTGACAGGCCCTGGGCAGGAATTGTCTGATGAAGCATCCATTGAATTCTCCTTGTGAAAACTTAGAGAGGTGAGGCCATTGGACTGGAGCATCAACCTCGGAAAAGCAGAAAGAGGTTACAGGTTCTAACAAGAGTAGTGAGAAAGACCTTGACTGAGTTCTGAGAAAACCACTGACTTCATATCAAAGCAGGTCTGCACAGAGTGCCAACCATGCTATAAACCCTGAAGGTATCAGGCAGATATGTCAGACTAAGGGCTCCCTAATGACCTCTTAAGTAATTTTTAAAAATATAAGGGCCTTGTCTTAAAATGTGGTCTCACACCAGGAGAGGGAAGAGTACCAAGCCCTAGCAGAAGATGAGGTGAGGACCCTGAATGAACAGTAAGGACCCTAATTACCCCAGGATGGAGACAGTCCTTCTGAGCTCTTTCTGTATTGTCATCCTTGAGAAGATATAGTCAGTTGAAGTCTCCCTCAATTTCTCCTATGGAATCAAAGGGAGAGGAAGTATTGAAATGAGGTCAGCCTGAAAGCAATAAAGGGAAATCAGAAGTGGCCAGAAACCAAAATGATAGTCCTGGAAGTGAAATGAGAGAAACACACCTACCCCAAACAGAGAGGCCTCCATAGAGCCTGGCTATTCTAGGCCTTGCTGTCACCCTAGAAGGCCCTAGGCAGATCAGGCAGGTAGCAGTTTAAGGTGAACTCTCGTTACTTTCACAAGGTTTTTAGGAAACAAGCTGAGAAGAGAAAATGAACATTGTGAATTCCTTGAGCAGTGCACGTAAGAAAACCTGCAGAGGTAGTCATTTATAAAGCCAAGACAGCATCGCCCTGTGAATGGGCACACACCATCTTATCCTCTTTCTTCCAGGTTACTGGTTCACCTGTCCACATCTCTGCTGCACCTGAACAGAGTCATCATGCCTCGGGGTCAGAAGAGTAAGCTCCGGGCCCGTGAGAGACGCCGACAGGCCCGAGAAGGTTCACAGGATCTGGTAAGTGCTCAAGCCGCTGCTCAGTTGCACTCCTCTTCCTCCCCTCATTTGGAAGACATTCCTTTAGAGCTCACTAGCTGAATCATTTTCAATCCCCAGGGTCCTCGGACAGCCACATTCACCGCCACTACTGCTGCAGCTGTGTCATACATGAGATCAAATGAAGGCACCAATGAAGTACAGGGAAGGCCAAGATCCTTCCAGAATCCAATAGCCACTGAGCCCTTCCATAGAAGCCCTCTGGGGGAGAAGGTGTTTATATTGGTATACTACCTGCTATATAAGTATCAAACCAAAGAGCCCATTACCAAGGCAGATATGCTTAGAAATGTAATTCAGATCTACAGGAATTACTTCCATGTGATCCTCAGGAAAGCCTCTGATCACTTAGAGCTGGTCTTTGGCCTCGACATGAAGGAGGTGGATCCCAATAGGCACATCTATGTGCTCGTCAACAAATTGGAACCAAGCTATGATGGGAGGCTGAGTAATGAGAGTAGTGTGCCTGAGACTGGTCTGCTGATGACCGTTCTGGGCGTGATCTTCACAAAGGGCAACTGTGCCACTGAGGAGCAAGTCTGGGAAGTGCTGAATATGATGGGGTTATATCCTGGGAGGAAGCACTTCATCTATGGGGAGCCCAGGAAGCTCATCACCAGAGATTTGGTGAAAGAAAATTACCTGGAGTATAGGCAGGTGGTCAACAGTGATCCTCCACGCTATGAGTTCCTGTGGGGTCCCAGAGCCCACGCTGAGACCAGCAAGATGAGAGTTCTTGAGTTTTTGGCCAAGATCCATGATACCATCCCCTCTGCCTTTCCATCCTATTATGAAGAGGCTTTGAGGGATGAGGAAGAACGAGCCCAAGCCAGAGCTGCAGCCAAGGCTCTTATTGCTGCCAGGGCTAATGCACGCTCCAAGGCCATGGCCAGTGCCCGTTCCAGGGCCACGGCTAGCAGCTCCTCCCACCCCTAGTAAAATGTGAGACAGATTCTTCATTTTGTTGTTAAAAAAAAAATACATGTTCTCTTTAGTGGAAGGTCAGGGTGGGGCAGAGAAAACAGACTACATAGCATGTTTATGTTCTCATTCTATATGTTAATTTTTAATTGTTTTTTCTTTCGATAGAAGGTTTATTAGCTTCAAAAAACCAAGGTTATGAATAACATTTTCAAATTTTGTGCTGTACATGAGATTTAAGAGTAAGAGATTATTATTTTGTAAACCAAATTGTGAAATTCCTCATCTTATTTACTAATTTGGACTGTGATAACATGTCAGTGGATTAGGCATTTCCTTGGAAATGTAAAAGAATTCAGCAGTAAGATACTTGGGGTCAAGAAATAGAGAAAAAGTAAAAGATGGCCAAATATTGCATTTTCTTTTCACTTTTAGTTTTTTTAAAACTAAATGATACTGCCTGTGTACATATACATATAGATTACTTAAGAATGTAGGATTAATTGTAGCACAATAAATTAGACCTCTTGCACACTGTCTCGTTTATTTCTTAGATATTCCTTCAGCATTTTGGGGAGGCTTCCTGCTAGTACTGGGAGTGTCAGAATAAACAAGACCCACCCACCGTGCCCATAGGGTTTTAGAGTGTAGAAACAGCTGTCAAGTAAGAAAGAGGATGGGATACACCCTAAGACCTAAGGACATGTGAATAGAAGGAGAGGACATGGGAGGATCCAGATGTGAGAAGTCAAGTGTAAGCACCCCGAGGTTCGTGGGTCTGGGGTCTTGGAAAACTGCAAGTCCTTTGGTGTGAGTCAGCTTTACCTGAAGCTGGGTGGTGGATCAGATGAAGCTGCTGTGGGAGTGAGGCAAGGGCCAAACCCTCAGAAGCTGTGTCCAGAGTTAAGAGGCTAAAGCCTGGTGTGGGGATGCCTAGCTCAGTCAGTTAACCTTCTGCCTTTGCAGCTCAGGTCACGATCCCAGGACCCTGGAATCGAGCCCCATACCAGGTGTCTTTGGGCACCCTGAAAACCAGGATTTTCCCCTGCAGCACATACAGACAAAAGTCAGTAAAATGATGGCCTGTTAATTTTTCTTTTCTTATCAAAGCTGGCATGTCTCCCGGGAGACTTTTTCCACCTTGGAGGTACACTGAGTAATTGCTCCATGAAGATACCCATACCCTTATCTCCGAAACCTGTGAATTTGTTGTTATACTTTGTAGATGTAGTGAGGTTATGAAAATAACCAGACTGCTTCTCCCTCTCTCTCTCTGCTCTGCTACATTCCACTCATGCTCTCTCTCCCTCACTCTCTCTCTCAAATAAAATATTAAAAATATTAAAATAGTTTGGAAAACTATTTCTAGAAATTACTTTTTAAGATCACGAATTAGCCAGAAATGGGACAGAAATGAAAGGTGCCCTGTGCTCTTGTCTCAGTATAGGTGAACACAGTGCACAAACTAGATATTTTATGTAGATTGTTTCCAGGGAGTCTCTGAGAAATAAGGGTAATTAATTACGCCTTAACCTGTGATTCTCAGAAGCCATTTTGCTGGCAATCTTTGACTTGTACTGTCAAAGACAGAGCTCACTCTTTTAACTTTTTTTTTTTTTTTTTAAAGATTTTATTTATTATTTATTTGACAGAGAGAGAGAAATCACAAGTAGGCAGAGAGTCAGGCAGAGAGAGAGAGAGAGAAGCAGGCTCCCGCTGAGCAAAGAGCCCGATGCGGGGCTCGATCCCAGGACACTGAGATCATGACCTGAGCCGAAGGCAGTGGCTTAATCCACTGAGCCACCCAGGCGCCCAACTTTTTTTTTTTTTAAGAGCTCACTCTTTTAATAGGGTATTTAAATTAAGTTATCTTGTGTGTAAATTGGTAAACTCAAAAAAAAAAAAAAAAAAGAGATAGATGTTTTGATGAGAGTGAACTAGGTAGCCCTTGACACATTTTCTATGAACATTCTATGCATACAGCGGGGGAAGATTTTCCCAGCTCACGATAAAAATCCTCAAAATGTTCCTTAGTGGGTAACTTACTTTTATTTGGTTGAAAGTATCTTGGCTGATTTGGTGTGCTATGTATTAGAGCTTTGTATTGCTATGTATATTCTCTGACATATCCAGGATAAAAATATATTTTAAAATTCCAAGATGGGAGGTTGATAGCATTTGATGTCAGAATTTTAATAGTAATAACTGGTAATTATTAAATATCCAAAAAGCCATTCCTTGTACCAGGTGCCTTACATAAATTGCATTCCAACAGTTTTTGATCTCACAAGGTATCACTGAGCCAGAGAGCAAGCTGACTACATTAAGCCCATTTTGCAGACGAGAAACCTGAGGCACACATATCTCTGAAATTTTCATGACTTCACATGTTTCAGAAAACACAACCCTGAGAATAAAGCCCTGGTCTGAATTCCTCTGGAGCCCACGCTGTTGCAGCCTGAAGCCAACCTTCTGTCTCTTAATTACTTTCTTTTCTCACTATTCCATGATGGCTCTCTGGCAATGAAAGAAGGACCCTGTGGCCGAAGTACTAAAAGCAGGTTTAAAGAAGGAAGGTGCAAATGAAAATCAAACACAATTTGGGGGTTTTCATGGGGTTCATTTTCCTAGGATCCTCCTGCCCCTCACCCCAGGGTCCCTTGAGAGCTGGCTCTGCCCTGGTCTCAGCACTTGTGTGGAGTCCCCAGTCCCGGCACTTTCCTGCATGACAGCTCCCTCCACTGGGACTTCCCCGCTGGGCCTTTGAGTCCAATCTAGGATCTGACCTGATGACCAGCTCTCCTCTGTTGTCCTCCTCTGGAGGCTACACCTGATTCTGGTGGAAGAGACAGCTGCTGTCCCTCGGCCTCCCCTGACTCAGAGCATTCCAACTCCCTACAGCTTCCATCTCTCCTCCTGGCTCTTCCTCTCACAGCAATTGCCTTCCCCTGTAATTTTGACAGTGAGGTTTAGACACTCCTTTACCCCTCACCCCCACCCTGGATACCTCCACCACATTCACAAAAGTCTATTTTTTTAAAAAAATTAATTTTTTTTCAGTGTTCCAAAATTCATTGCTTATGCACCACACCCAGTGTTCCATGCCTGCTGATAGGTAGACTCTAATTTGACACAGAATATAGTGGCTATAATATCTTGGAGCAAAAATATATTCATGAAGTTAGGAGATATTAAGAAGAATAAAAAATAGAAATAAAGGAAAATTAAAGCTAATGAATTATTTGAGACTGGCCACTGAATTCACACACTGAACAGTAAGCTGCACTGAGTGGTCAAAAACCAAAGCCTCCCTCTTACATTGTAGATGAGGAAGGAAGGGAAATCACTATGTAGCTTCCATTGGCAGATGATGGATTCTAACAGACCCTGTAGTTTTTCAGGAATTTATAGTAGTTTTCTATGGCTGCTGTAACAAATCACCACAAATTTGCTGCTTTACAACAGCACATGTTTGTTATCTCAGTAGGTATTATCTACATTTCTGTACGTGTAAATGCTGGGATGGGTTTGCTAGATTCTGCGCTCGGATTTTTGCAGCCCAGAGTCAAGCTTTCAGCTGGTAGGCCTCTCCTCGTGAGTTCTGGGAAGAATCTCCTTCCAAGATCATGCAGGTTGTTGGCAGGTGCAGTTCTTTGTGGAAATAATACTGAGGCCTTGTTTTTTGTTTTTATTTTTATTTTTTTAAAGATTTTTAAAAATTTATTTGACAGAGAGAGATCACAAGAAGGCAGAGAGGCAGGCAGAGAGAGAGGGGGAAGCAGGCTCCCAGCCGAGCAGAGAGCCCAACATGGGGCTCGATCCCAGGACCCCGAAATCATGGCCCAAGCTGAAGGCAGAGGCCTAACCCACTGAGCCACCCAGGTGCTCCTATTTTTATTTTTAATTTTTATTTTTTTCTGACTGTCAGCCAAAGCTGACAGAGTTTTTCTAGGCCTCCAGTCCTGAGCCCATCTACTTTGAATCAGCAATAAACTATTGCATCCTTCTCACCTTTGGAATCTCTCTAACTGCCCCTCCCCAACTCTGCTGCATTTTTTCTGTATCCAGTCAGAGAAAGTTCTCTGTTTACAAGGGCTCACGTCATTCGATTGGGCCCACTCTGATAATGCAGTGTAATCGCCTTATTTTAAAGTCATTTTCATAACCTCACTACATCTACAAAGTATAACAACAAATTCACAGGTTTCGGAGATAAGGGTATGGGTATCTTCATGGAGCAATTACTCAGTTTACCTCCAAGGTGGAAGAAGTCTCCCGGGACACATGCCAGCTTTAATAAGAAAAGGCCATCATTTTACTGACTTTTGTCTGTACGTGCTGCAGGGGAAAATCCTGGTTTTCAGTGTGCCCAAGGACACCCGTACAAGTGTTCAGTCATGTTCATCAAGTGGTGTATAGCAGAAACTCAAATTATGATATGCCCATGGAGCAAAAGGAAGAAGAAAATTCTCACAGTATTGGGACTGTAGAGGTTATTGAAAAGGTCACGGCAGGAAGGTGCTATATAGAGTGAAGAAGGATGATGCATCCCTGCTGAGATTTCCAGTGTCCTTTAGAAAAATGCTGTGATTCTGTATTTGAACACCCGTCACATAGTAGGCACTTCGAAAGATTTGAAGTGTTGCTAGGCAATTTTGGCCTTCTTGGAAACTTCTCCGAGAATGAAGAGGGCTTTTATCATACAAATTCTAAGTGTTGTACTCTACTGATGACCTACTCTGTAACTGTTTATAGAGAGACTCTAAGTGTTCTTCCACATCGTGTCTTTCTCCCCTTCATGGGCTCAGGGGTACACTATATTGTCAAATGTATTTGTATTGGAAAAAGGTTTTGTGACTACCCTTGCCACTGAAATATGAACAGAAACAATGGTTGTCATTTGCAGACCAAGGCATTTGAGAGTCAGTACGCCACTTTTAAGCTTTCTGTCCCATACAGCAGAATCAAGGAGATCCTGTGTTGAGAGGTTGATCCATGCTGTGTAAGCAGACTCTATCCCTGAGTCACCAGACAGGAAAGATCCTGCAGCCCATCAGGCCTTATGTGTATGAGAAGTAAACTTTTGTAGTGTTAAGTCATCCAGATTTCAAGTTCCTTCCATTACATTAGATAGTAGTTACTTCATCTGAATATCACACAGCTACTTTTTCTATTTTTAGCCTTTCTTAAATATACTAAATACAAAATAGTGCACATATTCTTTTTTTTTTTTTTTAGCTTAACAGGATTTATTTATTTTTTAAAATTTTATTTTATTTTTTCAGTTTTCCAAGATTCATTGTTTATGCACCACACCCAGTACTCCATGCAGTGCACATATTCTTGGTGCTAAAGAAATTCTAAAAATATGGATAAATCAGAAAGCCCTTTCCTTACTATATCTTCCAAAATTCAGCACTCCCCAGAAGTAACCACAGTTTTAAAATGTTGCATATATTATTTTAAAATATAGTCTGGGCTTTTTCTTACATAAACATACTGGGAAAATACAATCTGAGGATTTTTAAGGTACTTGGATAATGGTACACATATTGTTTTTTCTCTTGCCCATGTCCCTAATAAAATAAATGCAGGATCTTTCTGTGAGAGCACATATAGATCCACCTGACTCTTAACTAGTCCCCAAAATTCTAATGTGCAGATATGCCACAATTAATTTAATCAGTCTCCTCCTGATGGACACATAAGTTGCTTTTCATTTGTTGCTATAACTAATAAAACTGATATCAACATTATTAAATATAAAATATTGGACAAATATGGATGATCTCTTATAGGAAAGGTAGAAAAGTAAACATTGGGTTAAAGTGGAAGTAGTGTGATACTACAAATTTTTATGAGTTTGTTAATATTCTGTTTCAATAATGCTGTACCATTTTATACTCTCACATATTAATGTACACAAATATCCTAAACTCTCACAGGCATTCAAATCAGTTTTAAATGCTGATCAATCTTTTGTGACAAAATAAATCCTCACCATTATTTTATTTGGAATTTCCATGTTTTCTAGTTATATACTTCAAAAAATAATTCTTTAATAATTAATTCCCCATCCATAGTAAGGACAATATTTTGCCAGGTATCTTGAGTACTGGGGTATCTGTGAGTAAGTGTTTCAAAATTCTGTTGCTAAAATTTTTTCCACTTACTATAAGAAGCAAGGATTTGGTCAGAATGACTAGGTCTCAGAAAATAGTCTAGACAGGATGCTGTCAGCTAGTGAGGAGTATCAGGAGGTCTGAAGGGTAAAGAAATTTCTAGAGCCCCTGAGAGAGACCACATACTAAACAAAACCCAGATAGCCTAGGACAGGCTGGCAGTCTGGGTTGTGAATTTACAGCTCAGTGTATAATGGAAAGGGGACCAGAAGGAGAAAGCATGTGGAATCTTGGAGGGTCCTGGACAACTTCCAGGAAAAGGCTTGGAATATCTATGTATCTTTATTACCAGCCTAAAATTGTGCAGCTATTTGAGTGGGTGGATCTTTAGGATGACAGAACCAGAGGCATACTTGATACCCCTCTGTGCCTTAGAATCCCTCCTGCCCACTCTCAGTCAGAATATAGTTAGTTCCCATGCAACACCCAGTGATAATATTAATGAATTTTGGGAAGCCTGTATCTCTTCACTACTTTCATGATTCTGTGCATCCTCTCCAGTATACCAGGGCCAAGAGCTGTCTTGATGCCTGATGGAGAAGGTTATTTCTTCTCCTGTCTACAGCACCCTTCCAGCACTGAAGTCGAGGCTAGACCATTAAAAAAATGATCTAGATGCTAAGTCAACTTAGACTGCCTCCCCTGTTTCTTGCAGAGCAAGAATGTCCTATGGCTCGGTCTGCTGGTTTATGTTGCCACCATATACGTTCTAGGGGCAGAGAGCTGAACCCAGGTGTGTAAAAGCTTTATGGAAGGGATGGAGAGAATCACTGCAAATAGTGCCGGTCCTTGTTAAATTGACTGGAGGTGATGGTGCTATGTAGTGCTTAAAGCTCTTTATTATTATAATAACTCTGGCTTGACTGAATTAAAAAAGTACAATTCTGTATTGCCTATTTTCAACATTTTCATTTCTGTAGTAAATATTACGAACTTTCAATGAAAACTGATGTTATTGGACCAGAGTAGCAATCTCAAGCTAGCAGAGAGAAGGATCCCAGGCCCAAACAGAAGTAAAGGTGAGAAGCAGGAGGAAAGTCTGGAGGAAATGCCCATCAGAGAACAGACTGCCCACATAGAGCCTTGCCTCTGCTGTCTGCATTGGGAACACTGGTTATAGCTGTTAAGCACAAGCACTGCTTCACTGCACACTCCTGAGATTGGGGTGGGGGAAGGACATATAGGCGGGCCGGGGGTTGGCTTTGATCTAAAGCTAGCTGACTTGGTTCAGCAGAAAAGGGAGTCCCTGGAGTCAAGTTAGGAGTCTAGGAGTCAAGTTTGGAAATCTGAGTGAGGACTGAGGATATTTTCTCCTGAAAAACAGAGGGACCAGCTTAGAGTCCCACCCTTACTGTCAGCCCTGGCAGGCTCTATGCAGGGGTCTCAGGAATTGGCATCCCTTTACCTCTGCCTCTGGTGTCTCAGAGTAGTGAAGGCTTTGTTGTGAGTGCAGAGAAGTCAGGTCAGCCAATGGAGGGGGAGCCCAGGCCCTGCCATGAGGTAAGGTAAAGACCTTGAGTGATGTTTGAGGGGACCACCCACTCCAGATTTGAAGGGTATCCCACAGAATACCAACTCTGCTTCCAACCCTGGTAGACCTAGGCAGGTGCAACCTGATTTAGCACCTCTAAATTCTCCCTGTGTGTTTCTGGCTGCTGAGAGTTTTAGACCAGGGTATTGACCTCAGGCCAGCAGAGGAAGGAAGCCCAGGTTCTAACAGAAGTAAACACAAGAACTCCAAATGAAGTCTAAAGAAACCACCCACAACAGAACAGAGGAATCTCCACAGAGCCCAACCCCTGCTGGCAGGCTCCAGGAAGGGCGGCTGAATGAGAGACTTGAACATTGGTGGACACTAGGTAAGTATACCACAAATTGCCATATTCGCATTTCTTTAAAATCATTTATTTTTAAATAAACTTATAAATTAGTTTTATATTTCTAGAAAAGTTGCAAAGATGGTACAGAGTTCCTTTATGCCTTGTACTCACTCTCCCTTATTCTTAGAATCTTATATTAATATGATACATTTGTCACAACTAATGAACCAATATCTATACATTATTATTAACTAAAGTCCATACTTCATACAGATTTCCTTTATTTTTTCCCTAATATCTGTTTTCTGGCCCAAGATCCCACCCATGATATCACATTATATTTAGTCATCATTTCTCCTAGGCTCCTTTAGGCGGTGACAGATTGTCACTTTCCTTATTTTTTATGACCTTGACAGTTTGGGGAAGGTATTTTGTACTGTCCCTCAACTGGGATGTGTTTGATGTTTTTCTCAAGATTAGACTGGCACTATGATTTCTTGGAGGGAAGGCCTCGGTAGTAAGGTACTATTTTCATTACATTCTATCATTACATGTATCTATCAATACATTCATCTATCTATGGTATTACATACCATAAACATGACTTAACTGATGATATCAGCTAGCTACCGAGGTAGTATCTGTAAAGTTTCTCTACTGTAAAGCTACTCTTTCCCCTTCCTTTCAATACAGGACTCCTTGGGGAAAAAAAGTCATCATGCTCAGCCTACACTCAAAGAGTGGGGAGTTTCCATCTCCTCGAGGGTAGATTAGCTACATGAATTTTTTTTTTGTAATTAGTCTATACATACAATTTGTCTGTTATCCCAGATTTATTTATTTATTAAGCCACCTATTTATAGAATCATGGATTCATGGCTATTTATTTTATACTTGGGTTAGAAGCCAATATTACATTATTTATTTTCCTGCTCAAATTATTCCATTACTACTAGAATTTTATGCATCTAAGCCTTCTGAGAAGATAGAGTTTGGAAAATGTCTGTATACTAACCCATGTATGCATATATATCTATAATTATTTCTTTATTTGTCCATCTGTACCTATACTAAGCTAAACATGAGTTACATTGATATCTCCAAACTCTAATCTAGTATCTCACAATTCATTCTATGCTCCCCCTTTGCTTACCTCTGTGAGAAAATTGACTCCAACTATCCACCATTCATATACTTATTCATTCAATCCCAGTATACAGGTTTATTGATTTCAGATTATTAACCCAAACCCTTCTGAGAAACAATTTTGCTAACTGGAATATAGTACCTGTATACAGTTATTTTTTCTTCATCATACATCATCCACTCATTTTCAAAGTTATTTATGTGAGCACCTCTCTTCCCCGATCCTATTCATTGATATTACTTCACACATTTGTAATACCACTAGAATGATTTGGTCACAGTCTGCATTCATCCCGTAATACCTAGATATCTGAACTGACTTTTATTTGCATACATTAAGATTAACTCTTTGTGCTTAATCTCTGTGCTTTAATTTTATTCTATGAGATTTAGAAAAATGCATGGTGTCACACATCCATCATTAGAATATCATACAGGGTAGTCTCACCATCCTAAAAAAATCCTGTGTGTCAATTTTTCAACCATTCCCCTGCTCCCTGCAAAGAAAACCCTAGGAACTACTGATATGTTTTTTGTCTCTTTAGGTGTATCTATTCCATAATGTCATATAAATGGAGTCAAACATCATGCAACATTTGTGGACTGTCTTCTTTTGCTTAGCAACATGCGTTTAAGATTCATCCATGTTATCTCATTAATTGATAACTTACTAGGTTTTATTGCTGAATAGTATTCTACTATGTGTATGTGAAATAGATTATTTATTCACTCACCTATTAAAGGCAGCTTGCTTTTTGGTGATTATGAATAATGTTGTTGTAAGCATTTATGTGCATGCTGATATGTTTTTTAAATCAGTTGGAGAAACATCTAGGAGGGCAATTTCTGGATCATATAATCAAACTATGTTTACCTTTTTAAAAATATTTATTCTAGAGAGAGAGAGAGTTCGTGTGTACACATGAGCTGGAGGGGCAGAAGGGAGAGGGAGAGAGAATCTCAAGCAGAATCCACGCTAAGCACAGGAGCCCAGCCCAGTGCTTGATTTTAGGATCTCAAGATGACGACCTGAGTGGAAACCAAGAGTCTGATGCTTAACTGACTGCGCCACCCAGGAGCCCCAACACTATCTTTATCTTTATAATGAAAGCTAAACTGTTTCCAAAACCACTGCACCATTTTCCATTTTTAAAAAGATTTTATTTATTTATTTAATTGACAGAAAGAGACAGCAAGAGAGGGAATACAAGCAAGGGGGGTAGGAGAGGGAGAGGCAGGCTTCCCACAGAGCAGGGAGCCTGATGCAGGACTTGATCCCAGGACCCTGGGATCATGACCTGAGCAGAAGACAGATGCTTAAAGACTGAGCTACCCAGGCACGCCCCATTTTCCATTTTCAACATCAATATGTTGAGAGATCTAATTGCATCCTTGCTAGTAATTGATATTTGGGCCTTTCTAATAGGTACGTACTTATAACTAATTGCTGTTTTACTTGACATTTCCTTAATGCCAAATTGTGCTGTGCATCCTTTCATATGCTTGTTTGCCATCTCTATATCTTCCTTGATATATTTTTGTTCAGGTATTTTCCCTACTTTAGAAATGCGGTTGTGTATTATTTTCCTAGGGCAACTGTAATAAACACAAATTGGGTGGCTTGAAGAGAAAAGACATTTATTTCCTCACGATTATGGAGGGCAGAGTCTGAAATCGAACTGCCAGAAGACTTGGTTCCCCCTAAAGGCTCTGAGGGAGAATATATTCCATGCTTTTTTCTTACCTCCCAGTAGCTATTAAGCAATTCTTGGTGTTCCTTGGGTTGTAAATGCACAGCTTCAATCTCTGCCTCCATACCTGTCTTCACACAGCCTTCCTCTCTAGTTTTGTTTCAGTTCTCCCTGAGAAAGATAAATGCATGATGATCACATATTGAGATCCTAAACTTAATTACATTTGCAAAGACTTTTTCCAAATAGTATCACATTCACAGGTTTCAGAGACTAGGAAATGGACATACTTTTTTAGAAACACTATTCACACCACTACTGATCGCTTATCTTACAAGAGTTCTTTCCAAATAAGTCATTTATTAGATGTGTGATATATAAATATTCACAGCTTATTTTTTCATTCTTTTTTAGACTGTTTTCCGCAGAGCAAAACTTTTCTAAAAAGTCTAATCTATCATTTTTCTTTTATTGATTGTGATTTTGGTACTGTGTCTGAAACTCGTTATCACACCCAAAGCCACAGATTTTCATCTAGAAAGTTGCATGGTTTTTCATCTAGAAAGTTGCATGGTTTTTCATCTAGAAGTTGCATAGTTTTGCATTTTACATTTAGATCTATAATCTATTTTGAGTTAGATTTTATGTAAGGTGTGAGGTTTGTGTCTAATCTAAGTTCATTTTTCCCATATAGAAGTCCAATTGTTCTAGCGCATTTTGGCGAAAAAAAAAATGTTCTTTTTCATTTATATGCCTTTGTATCTTTGTCAAAAGTTAGTTGACTATATTTGTGTGGGTCTATTTTGAGGCTCTCAAAATGATCTATTTGTCTATTTTTTCACCAACACTATGTTGTCTTGATTACTATAGCTTTATGTAGAGCCTTGAAATAGGGTGAATATTGAATAGTGTGAATCTTCAAACTTTGTTCTTTTTTTTCAATGTTGTGTTGGCTATTCTAGGACCTTTGCTACTCCATATAAATATCAGAGTTAGTTTGCGGATATCTACAAAAAGTTGCTGAGAAAAAAATTTCTGAGATTTTCATTATGATTGCATTAAATCTATAGACCAAATTGGAAATAATTGACATCTTAATAGTGAATCTACCAATTCATGAAAGGGAATAGTTTCTCCATTTATTTAGATCCTGTTTGGTAAGTGCTTTATAGTTTTCTGCAAATGGGTCTGGTATATATTTTGTTAGATTTATCTAAGCATTTCATTTTTTGTGCAACTGTAAATGATTTTTGCCTTTTAAAATTTCTAATTTCAATTGTTTGTTGCTCATATATAGTAAAGGAATTATACATGGGTATTAGTTCCAAGAAGTTTTTTTTTTGTAGATTTTTGAGATTTTTTTTTTTATTATGTTATGTTAGTCACCATACAGTACATCATTAGTTTTTTATGTTTTGTTTTTTATTTATTTTCAGCATAACAGTATTCATTATTTTTGCACCACACCCAGTGCTCCCTGCAATCTGATGTGCCCTCTATAATACCCACCACCTGGTACCCCAACCTCTCACCCCCCGCCCCTTCAAAATCCAGAAGGGAGTTGGGGGAAATTGGAAGGGGAGGTGAACCATGAGAGACTATGGACTCTGAAAAACATCATTAGTTTTTGATGTAGTGTTCCATGATTCATTGTGTATAACACCCAGTGCTCATTACAACATGTGCCCTCCTTAGTACGCATCACCAGGCTAACTCATGCCCCCACCCCCTCCTCTCTGAAACCCTCAGATTGTTTCCCAGAGTCCATAGTCTCTCATGATTCATCTCCCCCTCTGATTTCCCTCCATTCAGTTTTCACTTCCTTCCCCTAATGTCCTCTGTGCTATTCCTTTGACATAGAGAATCATTTCTTCCACAAAAATTAAAATTTTTATTTTATTTATTTGTTAATGCTTGTCTTACACTAACTGTGACTTGCATTATGATACTGAATAGGATTAATGAGGAGACATTCTTGTTTCATTTCCAATCTTAGGGTGAAAGAATTCACTCTGTGATCATTCAGTACAATGTTAGCTACATGTTTTCTATATACCCTTCATCTAAGGAAGTTCCCTTCTAATCCTAGTTTTTAAAGTTTTTTTTTTTTTATCATAAATGGGCATTAAAATTTTCAAATTGCTGTTCTACATCTACTGATATGATTACATTTATTTTCTTATTCAGTCTGTTATATGATGAAATACACTAATTGATTTACAAATGTTGAATTTGGCTTAAAGTTTGGGAAATGAGCCCCACTTGGTGCATTATTCTTTTTACGTACTGCTGGCTTTTATTTGCCATTATTCTGTTAAGATTTTTTTCCTGTCAATGTTCATGGGAAATGTTTGTCTGTAGTTTTCTAGTAATGTATTTATCTGGCTTTGGGCTTAGAATGATGTTAGCCTAATAAAATGAATACTTCTTTCTCTATTCTTCTGTTTTCTGAAAAAGATTACAGATTATTTGTATTATTTTACCCTTAAATGTTTGATGTAATTCATCAATGAAACATTTAGGCCTAGTGAATCATTTTTTAAGCTTTTAAACTATTAATTCAATTTACTTAATAGATAAAAGGCTCTTCACATTATCTGTTTCAACTTAAATGAGTTTAGGTAGTTTGTGACATTCAAGGAATTGACCCATTTCATCTGTTCTCAAATTTGTACAGATAGAATTATAATTCAGGGGTGCCTGGATGGCTCAGTGGGATAAGCATCTGACTTCGGCTTTGGCTTGAAAAAAGAGTTGTTCATACTAATCCAATTTTATCCTTTCAATATCTCTGGAATCAGTAGTAGTGACCCTTTTTTCATTCCTGGTATTGGTAGTTTATATCTTCTCTTTTTTCTTTCTTGGTTATTCTGGCTAGAGACTTCCAATTTTACTGATGTCATTGAGGATTGTATTGACCTATTTTAAATATCATTTATGGTCTAATTGTTAAATTATTTCCTTTCTTCTGCTCATTTTAGGTTTAATTTTCTCTTATTTCTCTAGTTTCCTGAGGGGGAAATTTAAGTTATTTATTTTACATCTTTCTCTTTTTTTTCTCTAATACATGCATTTAATCCTCTGTATTTCTTGCTAAACCCTCTTTTAGTAACAATTTACAGATTTTGGTAATTTGTATTGCCATTTATTTCAAAATATTTTAAAATTTATTTTGAGATTTCTTTGACTCATGGGTTATCCACAAGTATGTTGTTTAAATTCGCAAATATTTGGGAACTTCCCACCTATCTTTCTGTTATTGATTTGTAATGTAATTCTGTCATCACCTAAGAACATACTTTGATTTATATTCTTTTAAATTTGTTAAGGTTTGTTTAGTAGTGTTTTATGAATGAAGATATGGATGAAAATGTGGCAATTTCTAGCAATCTTTTCTTGCCATCCAAGTAAACAACAGAATTTATCTGTTAATTACCCAAACTTTAAAGTTCTTTATTCATCTGGAGATGAGCACAGTTGATATTGCATTTTCTAGCTTCCTGCTTCCTCAATTCAGATTTCCTAATAGGTTCATTTCAATATAATAGATGTCATCTATTGGTCTGCATTATGCACTAGTAAAAGGGACAAGTTTAATGTGTTTTATGCTTAGGTTCCTAGGCTTCAAGGTTGGTCCTGTCCTTCTCTGCACTTTGGTCTTATTTTTTTTTTAAAGATTTTACTTATTTACTTGACAAACAGATATCACAAGTAGGCAGAGAGGCAGGCAGAGAGGGGTGGGGGAGCAGTCTCCCCGTTGAGCAGAGAGCCCGATGTCGGGCTTGATCCCAGTACCCTGAGATCATGACCTGAGCTGAAAGCAGAGGCTTAATCCACTGAGCCACCCAGGCACCCCATGCACATTCTGAAACTTGGTCAGTTAAGGATAAAGCTATCTACCAGATGGCTAAGAAGTATGCTGCTAACAAGTTAATCCATCACATCATCTAAGAGTGTAAAAACTCTTCCATTTTATGCAGCTGACCCTTGCCTGTAGTGAGGAGGCCATCGGATACTTCCTTTAAAAAGATACCATAGTGGAATACTGACTAGATGTCACCCACCATGACCCCCCAGCATGTTGGTCTGATCTTGCATGTTCTAAAGTAACTCCTGGAAGTTGAACAGGGGAGTGTGGCAGATAGATTAGAGCTGCTAAATTGGGTTGTGGGCAATATCCAGAATATGGGAATCAATGTACTAAAAATAAGACAAATTAAAGAATTAGCAGGGGATCCAGCAGTGCTTTAGTTCAGTTACAATACAAATTTAGTTAATTTACACTAAGCTGGTTATATGTCCACCATTTATGTGGATTTTATTTGCTTTTTTAAAAAAAATTAATAGGAGTTATTTTTTAGAACAGTTTTAAGTTTACAGTAAAATTGAGCCTTAAGTTCTAGTTCCCGTATACTCCCACCCCAACACATACCCACAGTTTTCCCCCATTACTGACATCTTTCATCAGTGTGGTACATTTTTTATAATTAATGAACAAATATTAATACATCATTATTAATTAAAGTTCATAGTTTACATCCATTCTCTATATTTTATGGACCCTTTAGATTTTGACAGATGCATAGTATCATATATCTGCCATTATAGTATCATACAAAGGAGTTTCACTATCTTAGAATCCTTCTTGTATTTACTTTTAAACTGTTAAGAGTTTCAATACACAAAATAGGTTTCCTGTTGACAGAACTTAGTTGAGTCTTTAAAAATTCTCTTATCCATTCTGACAATTTCTGTCCTTTAACTGGTGGTATTCACATTTATTTTATTTATTTGTTTTGGAGGAGTTATTTTATTTTATTTAATATGTTATGTTAGTCACCATACAGTATATCATAAATTTTTGATGTAGTGTTCTGTGCTTCATTGTTTGCGTATAACACCCAGGGCACCATGCAATACATGCCTTCCTTAATACCCATCACATTTAAAGTGATTATTGATATAATTGTACTAAAATCTACTACTTGTGTAGCTGTTTTCCATCTGTTGAATTTGTTCTTTTTTATATCACCTTTATGGTGCTCTCTGGTATTAACTGAGCATTTTATGTGATTCTATTTTATTTCTTCTCTTGATGTATCACATATGCTTTTTTTTAGCCTTTTCAGTGGTTTTCCTAGGGTTTTTTAATATACATTTTAAATGAATCTAAGTCCACCTTCAGAAAGCACTATACTGTTTCACATGCAGTATAGAATCCTTTTGACAGAGTACTTTCAATTTGTTGCCTTTTGTGACATTGCTTTCAATCATTTCACTTACTGTGCTGTAATAATCTAATCTACTATTACTATTGTTGCTTAAACGAGCAATTTTTATTTATTTTTTATTCTATTTATTTATTTTTTTTTGTTTAAATTTTTTTTTAAGATTTTATTTATTTATTTGACAGAGAGAAATCACAAGTAGATGGAGAGGCAGGCAGAGAGAGAGAGAGGGAAGCAGGCTCCCCGCCGAGCAGAGAGCCCGATGCGGGACTCGATCCCAGGACCCTGAGATCATGACCTGAGCCGAAGGCAGCGGCTTAACCCACTGAGCCACCCAGGCGCCCCTAAACGAGCAATTTTTAAAAATTAGGACTGAGTAAAGTTAAAGATTTTACCTTCATTTATTCTTTCTCTGATGGTTTCTTTTTTATATATTCATCCAAGTTTCTGATCTATAATTTTCTTCTGCATATCTTACATAGTAGGTCTACTGACAGTGAATTAACTCATATTTTGATTGAGAAAGTTTTTTTTATTTCTCCTTCACTTTTGAAGGACAATTTTGTTGGATATAGAATTCTAGATTGACATTCTTCTTTCAATATTTTAAGGATTTCATTTCACTCCCTTCTTGCTTGCATGTTTTCTAATGATAAATTTACTATAATTTTATTTTTCTTCCTCTATTGGAAGGTGTTTACCAACCCTCTGGCTTTCTTCAAGATTTTCTTTATGTCTTTGGTTTTCTGCAGTCTAAATATGATATGTCTAGGTGTAGTTTGTTTGTTTTAGTATTTATCTTGGTGTTCTCTGAGATCCCTGCATTTATGATTTGCTGTCTGCCACTAATGTTAGAAAGTCATTGGCTTATTGTTTCAAATATGGTTTCTACCCTCATTCTTTCTTCTCCTTTTGGCATGACAATTATTTGTATATTATTCCTTTTAATAATGTTCCATGGTTCTTGGGTATTTTGTTTGTTTGTTTGTTCTTTCCTTCTCTTTTTAATTCACTTTGAGAGGTTGCTTTCCACATATATTCAGGTTTGCTGATTGTTTCTGTAACTGTTCACATCTTCTAATGAGCCTGTTAAAGGCACATTTCATGTCTATTACATTTTTTCTTAATTTCTAGCATTTAGCTTTGATTCTTACTTAGAGATTCCATTCTTTTTTTTTTTAATTTGGCTAGCTGATGAATTTTTTAAATTTATTTTTAATTTATTTTCAGCATAACAGTATTCATTATTTTTTCATCACACCCAGTGCTCCATGCAATCCATGCCCTCTATAATACCCACCACCTGGTACCCCAACCTCCCACCCCCCTGCCACATCAAACCCCTCCGATTCCATTCTTTTAATGACACAATCTATTTGGTTTTGCATGTTGTCTGTTTGTCCAATTAAAACCCTTAAAATAGTAATAATGTTTATTAAATTCTTTGTCTAATGATTTAAAAATCTGTACCATGTCTCTCTGGTTTTGATGTTCTTTTTTGTCTTTTCAGACAATGTTCTTTCTTGCTTTATGGTATATCTTTTAATTTTTTTTTTGAAAGACAGATATGTAGCAGTATTAGGTACTGAAGGAAACATGCTTTTTGTGTATTTATATTAACATGGCTGGGAGTTGGCCTGTATTTAATGTTTCTTATTATAGCTATAGGTACCAGAGGCTTCCAGTTCCTCTAGTGTCTCATTTTTGTTTCTTGCCTTTGCTTTAGGGCTTCTCTTTGCATTGGTCCTCAGGGAGCATCTGTGTTTCGCATCTTTCAGCTGTAATCCACTATCGTTATACTGGAGGGTGTTACTGTGGTGGGACTATGAGGTGTAGGAGAATTGTTCTATAATCTTCTAATTAAATCTAAATATTTCAGCCTGCTTCAAGGATGTATGACCACCACAAATATTTGTCCCTCTTCCAGTAATATAGCTCCCTGCCCACCTACCTGCACCCCCTACTTCCTTGCCTGGCTGCATCATTCACTCTCTGTTTCTTTGCAGAACTATCTTTTGTTGATTATGTCTTGTTTTATTTTTCTTAGGTGAGACAGAAAGGCTGGAGGAAGATGGAGTGGGGTAGAAAGTCTTTCCCCTAGTAGGATAAGGTTTCTGTACCACCCTGGAGAGTAGGTCTTTGTTATGTAGGATCTGGGAAGATCACACAATAGTTGTTCTTCCCTTCTCCCTGCCAGAGCCACTAGTGGATTTTCTGGGATCCTCACTGTGCACATATGGTGTAGTGCCTGGAGGGAAAGCCTGCAAGTTTGGAGTCCCCTCTATAATTACAGCCTCTGGGAGTTTTGCAGTCTCACAGTATGGGCATTCAGCCTCCAGCTATTTGCGAACATTACTAGTGAATTAATTGGTTCTATCTGTAGAACTTGTAGCATCTTCTGCTCTAGGTAAGCAGATCATTGTATCTCTCTGAATGTGGCTGTCCTGTGATCTCTGTGACCTCAATTCCCTGTTGGATCCAAGGAAAGTTGATGATTTTCAATTTTTCTAGCTATTTCTTACTGTAAATATGACAGAGGTGATGACTTCTAAGCTCTTCATATGTTGGAGCTAAAACCAGAAGTCCTTAAGCCACTTATTTTGAAATTATTTTAGACTCATATAGGAATTACAAACATAGTACAGAGAGTTCTTGTGTACTTTTCCTCATATTCCTCTGAATATATCAAGTTAGACAATGATAGTACAATCATCAGAACCTGGGAAGTTATATCAGTATAATATTAACTAATCTAAAATCCATTTTACATTTAACCAGTTTTAACATCCAAACAGTCATTTTGTTGTTATTGCCTTGTTTTGTTTCATTTGATGTATGTATAGTTTATGAAATTTTGCCATATGTATTAATTTTTCTAACCATGATCACAATACAATCACTATATAGACTGTTTCAAACCCTCCAAACAAATGCCTTGGTATGCATATTTATAATAATGTCCTCTCCCCCACCTTACCCCTGGAAACCACTGATGTTTTTTCCATTACTTAATTTTATAACTTTAAGAATTTTATATAAATGGAATAATAGAGTAACCTTTGGTCCTCTGGCACCCAAAGTGAGAATCATACCCGTAAACCAACGAGCCTCCCTGCTTAGAGTAACCTTTGGATACTGGTATTTTTCACCAGCAACATACTTTTGAGATCCATCCAAGTTCTTATTCTTATTTTTTTAAAAGATTTATTTATTTGACAGACAGAGATCACAAGTAGGCAGAGAGGCAGGCAGAGAGAGAGGAGGAAGCAGGCTCCCCACTGAGCAGAGAGCCCGATGCGGGGCTCGATCTCAGGACCCTAAGATCATGACCTGAGCCAAAGGCAGACCCACTGAGCCACCCAGGCACCCCAAGTTCTTACTCTTATTGATAACCTGTTCCTTTTTATTGCTGGGTTGTGTTCTACTGAATGGGTGTATATCACAGTCTGTTTATTCATTTCCCTGTTGAAGAATATTTGGATTGTTTCCAGTTTTTGCCTATTACAAATAAAACTACTATCAACAGGTTTCATTTCTCCAGTATAAATACTCAGGAGGGGCCTGCTGGATCATATGATAAGTACATGTTTAAACATATGGGAAACTGCTGGATTATTTTTCAGAGAGCCTGGAACATTTTACATTCCCACTAATTTACATTTACCCAAAGGATAATGATGTTGAATATCTTTTTTACAAGTTTTTATTTAAATTCCAGTTAATTAATATACAGTGTAACATTAGTTTCAGGAGTAGAATTTAGTGATTCTTCACTTACATAAAACACCCTGTGGATGTTGAACATCTTCTAATCTGCTTATTTGCCATCCTTATATCGTCTGTGGTGATGCATGTATTCAAAATCTATGCCCTTTTAAAAATTTTGACTTTTTCTTCCTTAACATTGAGTTTAAAGAGTTTTTGCCTTTACAAGTCTGTTGTTGGATATGTGACTTGCAAATATTTTCTTTCAGACTGTGACTTGTCTTATTCTTTTAGCAATGTCATTCCCAGACCAAACTTTTTAATTTTAATTTTGATCAAGTTTAATTTATCCATTATTATTTTTATATATCTTGGTTTGGGGTACAGATTTAAAACCTCTTCATTGACTTCTAGGTGAGCAAGATTTTCTCTTGTGATTTTTTTCTAAAAGTTTTATGGTTAGAATTTTGATCCATCTTAAATAATTTTTATGTAAAGTATGAGGTTTAGGCCAAAGTTCACTTTTTAAAAAATCCTACAATAGTCTAATTTTTACAACATCATTTGTTGAATAAACAACTATTTCTCTAATGAATTGCTTTTGCTATGTTACCCAAAATCATTTGGCTGTATTGGTGTGATTCTATTTCTAGACTGTATTTTGTTCAATTTATCTGCGTCTTGATAATTCTAGCTATACATTTAGTCTTGCCATCAAGTGGTATAATTCCTCCATCTCTATTCTCCTTTTCAAAAACTGTTTTAGCTATTCTAGTTCCTTTGTTTTTCCATATAGATTTTAGAATCAGCTTGTGTATATTGATAAAACATCAGTTGAAGTTTTCAAAGTAGAGTTATTAAATTTTCAGTTCAGTTTGAAGAAAATTGCCATCTTTACTATGTTGATTCTTTTAATACATGGATATAGTACTTCTATTTATTTAAATCTTTGACTTCTTCCATTCGCATTTTATGCTTCTTACCTTAAAGATCAGTACATGTTTTCTCTGACCTAAACCTAAGTACATAATTTTCAGCTATTGTAAGTGTACTGTGCATTTTAATTTTGTGTTCTAATTATTTATTGTTAGTATGTAAAAATATTATTGTATTCTGTGACCTTGCTTTTTTCCCGAGACATTGTTAAAATAACTTATTAATTAAATGATTTGGGGAGGATTATTCTTCTTTTTTCCCTTAGATTACCTGGGATTATTTTTTAATAATCAGTCACCTGCAAGTAGGAAACTTCTTTATTTCACTGATTTCAATCCGCATGATTTTTATTTCTTTTCTTTTAATTTCTTTTTCCTGTGTTATTGCACTGACTAGGACTCCTAGTTCTATGTCAAACAGAAGTGATGATACCAAGAATACAATAATGTTGGCTTTAATAATTACCTATGTTTACTGGTTATTTATTTTTTATATGGTTTTATATGGTTTCTAATTACTATATGGTTTTGTATGCTTTTGATTTCAGCCTGACTGGATTTAGCATTTCTTATAATAACAAACTCACTTAGGTGATTGAATATCTTATCTTTAGTTCATTTGGATTTTCATCATACACAGCCTAATTGTGTGCCAATTATAAAAGCTGTTGATTCCTATTTTCTGGTCCCTATCCTTTAGATTTCTTATGATTCCCACTGTTGTACTATGTAAAATTTTTATTAAAATGTCGATAACATGTATATTCTTATCTATTTTTCACTTTCCAAGTAAAAGCTTTATTTATTTATTTATTTATTTTTTAGGGAGAGAATGGATGTGTGTGCACAAACAGGGTGGGAGAGAGAGGGAAGTGGGGCAGACAGAGGAGAGAGAATCTTAATCTTGAAATCCACACTCAGCATGGAGCCTGACATGGGGCTCAATCTCAGGACCTTCAAATCATGACCAGATCCAAAATCAAGAGCTGGACACTCCACTGGCTGAGCTACCCAGGCACCTTTCCTAGTAAAATCTTTTAACATTTCCACATTATGTGTAATTTTCTGTTTCAGTTTTTTGTTTTGCTTTGCTTTGCTTTGTTTTTGGTAGATGTTCTTTATCTAATCTGATAACATACCTTTTTTAATATCATGAATGAGTTCTGCCTTTTATAAAATATTTTCCTGTATCAACTTAGATAAGATTTTTCTCATTTAATCTGTTAATATCAATATTATATGTTAGTCCTAGATCTGTTTGCCTTCAGAACTGTTCCTCACCCTTCCCCTGCTCTATTCTCTATTACATATGGGTTGAATCTATAAATCCTAGCCTCTTTAACATTTGTCTGCCGTCACATTTCAGGCCAAAATAAAGGTACTAAAAAAGGTTTTAGCCCTGAAGGGAAGGAGCATTTAGAATTGTTGTTTTTTTTTTTTTTTTTTCTCGCTCCATCTCTCTGTCTCTCTGTCTCTCTGTCTCTCTCTGCATCAGGTGGCTTCTCCTTCAATGCCATATTCTCTTGGCTCTAGTACCCATGGTACTGGCCCACTATCATTCTATATCCTGCTGACACAGACTAGACTCCTAGACTCCAGGAGCTAAGAGTTGAGAGTGACATTCTCAAATTGTTAAATATTGGGTTTCTTGTTCTTTCCCTATGTGACTTTTTCATCCCTTGAGTAACCAATATATTATCACATTAAATTTCTTCTGGGGTAAATATATAGGGAATTATCTATGTCTCTTGGCAATTATATTTACTTTCTAGCACATGGTGCATATATATATATATATATATATATATATATATATACTATATTTAAGTTATAAAATTTTTAAGACTACATAGAAAGCTCTGTAACATTACCTGTGATATGAGCCTAAGTGGTATGAAGAGGGATGATTATAATCTTAAATAGAGCTATTAGGAAATAAGAAATGTTTATATCATCTAAGCAATTCAAGAAGGTAGAGAATGAATAGCATATTAAATCTAAAGAATACACCATATTAACAAAATGAAAGATAAAAATCATATGATCATCTCAACAGATGCCCCCCCCAAAAAGCATTTGACAAAATTCAACATCCATTTATGATAAAAACTCTCAACAAAGTAGGTATAGAGGGTATGTACCTCAACATTATAAAGCTCATGTATAACAAACCTATAGGTAACATCATACTTAAATGGTGAGAAACTGAAAACTTTTCCTCTAAGACCAGAAATAAGGATGCTCACTCTCATCACTTTTATTTAACGTAGTATTTTAAGTCTTAATAACAGCAGTTATGCAGGAAAAAAAAAAAAAAACGGCATCCAAATTGGAAAGGAAGAATTAAAACTGCCACTATAGACGATATGATGCTACATACAGAAAACCCTGAAAACACCACCAAAAAACCATGAGAACAAATAAATGAATTCAGTGAAGTTGTAGGATACAAAATCAATAAAAAAGAAATCTGTTGTATTTCCATGCACCAATAATAAATTATCAAAGACAGAAATTAAGAAAGCAATCCCACTTATAATTGCATCAAGAAGAGTAAAATACTGAAGACTAAATTTAACCAAAGAGGTGAAAGACCTATACTCTGAAAACTATAATGCATTGATGAAGAAGATTAAAGCCGACACAAATAATATGTACTGTGCTCATAGGTTGTAAGAATTAATACTACTGGGCGCCTGGGTGAGTTGACTCAGTTAGTTAAGTGTCTGCCTTAGGCTCAGGTCATGATACAAGGGTCCTGGGATTGAGCCCTAAGTCGGGCTCTCTCCCTGCTTGTGCTCTCTTTCTCCTGATATCTTTTTCTGTCAAAAAAATAAATAAACAAAATCTTTTTAAAAATATTTAATATTGTTAAACTGTCCATATAACTCAAAGTAATCTATAGATTCAATGCAATCTCTATAAAAATACCAATGGCATTTTTCAGAGAACCAGAACTAATATTCCTAAAATTTGTATGGAACCATAAAAGACACCAAACAGCCAACAACCTTTTTTTTTTTTTTTAAAGATTTTTATTTATTTATTTGACAGAGAGAGATCACAAGTAGGCAGAGAGGCAGGCAGAGAGAGAGAGAGAGGAGGAAACAGGCTCCCTGCTGAGCAGAGAGCCCGATGCGGGACTCGATCCCAGGACCCTGAGATCATGACCTGAGCCGAAGGCAGCGGCTTAACCCACTGAGCCACCCAGGCGCCCCAGCCAACAATCTTGAGAAAGAAGAACAACCCTGGAAGCAGCACATGCTTAGATTTCAACATACACTACAAAGCTAAAGGAATCAAGACAGTATGTTACTAACACAAAAACAGACACATAGATCAATGAAACAGAGTAGAGAGCCCAGAAATAAACCCACACTTATGTAGCCAATTAATCTAGACAAAGGAGGCAAGAATAGGAAGGAGGCAAGATGGCAGAAGAGTAGGGGATCTCATTTCATCTTGTACATCTTGTTCATCTCATTTCATCTTTGATAGATAACTATCAAATCATTCTGAACATCCATTAATTCAATCTGAGATGTGAGAAAGGAGTATCTGGAACTCTACAAGTAGAAAAGTGACCACTTCCTGCAATGTAGGAGGTGCAAAGAAGTGAATCTGAGGGAACATAGTGGAAGATAAATAGCAGGGGAGGGAGCCTCAGTAAGCTGGCTTATAGCCACAGATGGCAAAATGGGAACCCTCAGAAATCTACTCCAGTGAGAGACAACCCTGCCTGAAAGGTGCTTAGGTGGTGAAAAGGGGCAGAATTCTAGGTGGGACAGCATGGTCTCAGGATCCCTGGAGTCACAGAAATAGTGGGGGTGCCTGAGCCAGTAGAGTTCCCAAGCACTGGAGCAGGGAAACTTGTTATGGTCAGTGAGCCTGAGAGGGGGCTCTCAGATTGATTTCCCATAAACCACTAGATGTGGCTCAATTGGGTGACTGCTTTCTGTGTGGGGACCATGCAAATGACAGGAACATGGGGCCCTCCACCTTCCCTCTGAGAGGGGAGGAGCAGGAGGGCTCATGACCCAGTAATGGCTCTAAGGGTGGGTGCCTTGTAAAAGACAATACTCGGTGACCTTCCACCTTTCCTCAGGAGGGAAAGAGCAAGTGTGCACAGGTTCTGGCTACTGCTTTCCATGCCAGGGCCCCACAAAATGCAGTAACTCGGGACACTCCACTTTCTCCTGGGAGGATGGTATGGGCACACACCACAGGAGTCTGCACAGTTTGGCACACACAAAAGTGAAAACTGTTTATCCCTGAGGTTTACTAAAAAGAGGGGACTGCTGTCTTTGGGCTTTGGGGCTGGAAATTATTTTTTATTGTCTAAAGAGTTGTGTAAAGCCTTCAGGGCACAAAAGCCACACAGAGGACCAGCTTGGGCTGAGCCTGGCCCCCAGGCAAGGGCGGGGGGCAACTCTGCCCATGCAAAGACACTTGAGAAGCAGCGCAGCAAGCCCCTCCTTCAGAAAACTGACTAGAAGAACAGTTTACAGACCACATAAGACTGTAAAATTCCAGCAGTAGGAGAAAGTAGTATATAAAATTCTAGATTTTTTTCTCATGATTCATTTATCTTTTAGTTTACAATCTTCCTTTTCTTTTTTTTTTCTTTTTTCTCTTTTCAACTAGTTTCGTATCAACTCTTTAAGTCTTTTTTAACTTTTATTTTTTACATTTATATTTTATATATATGTTCTTCATTTTTGGCTTTCTTTCACTCTATTCAATTTTATCTTTCTGTGTGTGTATACACACACACACACACACACATACAAGCTTGCTTTTTTTCTAATTTTGGAATTTAATATCTTCTAACACAGAGATCAAAATACACTAAGGACCAAGTGGATTACCCTGTTTTGTCTACCCTGTAAGATTATATTCTCTGCCTATGGCCCCCCCCCTTTTTTCTTCTTCTTTTTCTTTTTTGTTTCTGACCTCTTTGGATTTTTCTAGTGTGCTACTTTGCTTTTGTCATGGTTGATATTTTTCATTCTGTTCACTCATTCATCTATTCTCCTCTGGGAAAAATCACTAGAAGGAGGAATTCACAATAAAAGAAGGAACCAGAGGTAATACTGTCTGCCACAGATCTAATCGATAGGGCTATGAGTAAAATTCTGGAGACAGAATTCAGGATAACAATTATACAATTACTAGCTGGGCTTGAAAAAAGCATAAAAGACACTAAAGAATTGCTTAGCACAGCAATGAGACCTAGACAGGCCAAAATTTAAAATGAGATGCAGTCTAAACTGGATGCTCTAAAGGTAGGGTAAATGAAGCAGAAGAGAGAGTAAGTTACATAGAAGACAAATTGATGGAAAGGAAGAAAGCTGAGGAAAAGAGAGGAAAAACAAATAATAGATCATGAGGAGAAGTTTGAGAAATCAGTGAAGCCATAAAATAAACCAATATCAGAACTATTAAGGTGCCTGAGGGTGAAAAGAGAGTGTCAGAAGGTATACTTGAGTAAATCGTGGCTGAGAACTTCCCTAATCTGGGGAAGGAAACAGGCATTCATGTTTAAGAGGTAGACAGGACCATTCCCCAAATCAATAAAATAGATCAACAACCTGACATATAACAGTGAAGTTTCCAAATATCAGAGATAAAGAGAAAATACTGAAAGAAGCTTGAGACAAAAGTTTCCTAACCTACAGAGGTGGAAACATTAGACTGACATAAGACCTATTCACAGAAACCTAGCAGGCCAGAAAGGGCTGGCATGATATATTTAGGGTACTAAATGAGAAAAATAGCAGGCAAAAATACTTTATCTAGCAAGGTTCTCATATGGAATGGAAGGAGATATAAAGACCTTCCAGGACAGAAAGAAATCAAAATATGTGACCACCAAGTCAGCACTGCAAGAAACTTTAAGGTGGATACTGTAAGTGAAGAGAGAGCCCAAGAGTAACACAAACCAGAAAGAAACAGACAAACTACAGAAACAGGGACCTTACAGGCAATGAAATGGCACTAAATTATTATTTTCAATAATTACTATGAATGGAAATTGGCTGAATGTTCTAATCAAAAGACACAGGGTATGGGATTAAATAAAAAAGCAAGACCCATCCATAGACTATCTTTAAGAGACTTGTTTTAGACCTAAAGACACCTTCAAACTGAAAGCAAGGGGGTGGAGAACTATTTACCATGCTAATGGACCTCAAAAGAAAGCTGGGGTAGTGATCCTCATATTAGAAAAATTACATTTAAAAACCAAAGACTGTAGTAAGAGATGTAGAGGGACACTATATAATACTTAAAGGGTCTACTCAATAAGAAGATCTAGCAATTATAAACATTTATACTACTAATTTGGGAGCAGCCAATTATATCAGAAACACATTGATAATATTACATTAATAGCAGGGGACTTCAACACCCCACTCACAGCAATGGAGGACAGATCATCTAAGCAGATCAAAAGGAAAAGAAGGGCTTTGAATGACAAACTGAACCAGATACACTTCACAAATATATACAAAGCATTTCATCCTAAAGCAACAGAATACACATTCTTCTCAAGTGAAAATGGAAATTTCTCCAGAAGAGATCACATACTGGGTCACAGATCAGGTCTCAACCAATATCAAAACACTAGGATTATTCCCCAAATATTTTCAGACCACAGTGCTTTGAAACTTGAACTCAATCACAAGACAAAATTTGGGAGGAACTCAAACACTTGGAGGTTAAAGAGCATCCTACTAAATAATGAATGGGTCAATCAGGAAATAAAAGAACAATTTTTAAAAATTTATGGAAACTAATGAAAATGAAAACATGACTGTACAAAACATTTGGGATACAGCAAAAGTGGTCCTAAGAGGGAAGTACATGGCAATACAAATCTCTCACAAAAAATTAGAAAAATCTCAAATACATAAATTAATCTTTCACCTAAAGGAGAAAGGTGCTGGAGAACGAACAGCAAATAAGGCCTAAACCAAACAGGAAAAGAGAAATAATAAAGGTTAGAGTAGAAATAAATGAAACAGAAACCAGAAGAAGAGTAGAACAGAACAACAAAACTAGGAACTGAAAAAACAAACAAACAAACAAACAACAACAACAACAACAAACTAGGAACTGGTTCTTTGAAGAGAATTAATAAGATTGATAAACCCCTAGCCAGACTTATTAAAAAGAAAAGAGAAAGAATAAAAATTAATAAAATTATGAATGAAAGAGATCATGACCAAAACCAAGGAAATATAAACAATTTTAAGAACATATCATAAGCAACTATATGCCAACAAATTAGGCAATATGGAAGCAATAGATGCATTCCTGGAAAGTAATAATCTGCCAAAACTGAAACAGGAAGAAACAGATAATCTGAACAGACCAATAACCAGCAAGGAATTTGAAACAGTAATCAAAAACTTCCCACAAAACTAGAGTCCAGGGCCAGATGGCTTCCCAAGGTAATTCTACCAAATATTTAGAGAAGAAATAATACCTCTTCTACTGAAGCTGTTTCAAAAAAATAGAGATGAAGGGGGTACTTCCAAAATAATTATATGAGGCTGGCATTACCTTGATCCCAAAACCAGGCAAAGACCACACCAAAAAGGAAAATTACAGACCAATATCCCTCATGAGCATGAATGTCAAAATACTCACCAAGATATTAGCCAATAGGATCCAACAGTATGTTAAAAGGATTATTCACCATGACTAAGTGGGATTTATTGCTGGGATGCAAGTGTGTGTGGTTCAACATTCACCAATCAGTCAATGTGATAGATTACATTAATAAAAGAAAAGACAAGAACTATATGACCCTCTCAATTAATGCAGAAAATGCACTTGACAAAGTACAGCATCCTTTCTTCATTAAAACTCTCCACAGTGTAGGGATAGAGGGAAGATACCTCAATATCATAAAAAACATATGTGAAAATCCCACAACTAATATCATTCTCAATGAGGAGAAACTGATACCTTTTCTCCTAAGGTCAGGAACATGACAGGGATGCCCACACTTACCACTGTTGTTCAACATAATACTAGAAGTCCTAGTGTCAACAGTCAGGTAACAAAAAGAAATAAAAGGCACTCAAACTGGCAAAGAAGTCAAATTTTCACTCTTTGCAGATGACATGATACTTTATGTGGAAAACCCAAAAGACTCCACCCCAAAATCTCTAGAATTTATACAATTCAGCAATGTGGTAAGATACAAAATCAATGCACAGAAGTCAGTTGCATTTCTATACACTAACAACAAGATTGAAGAAAGACAAAATAAGGAATCCAACCCATTTACAACTGTACCAAAAACCATAAGATACCTTGGAATAAACCCAACTGAAGAAGTAAAGGATCTGTACTCTAAAAACTACAGAACACTTATGAAAGAAATTGAGGAAGACACAAAGAAATGGAAAAACATTTCATGCTCATGGATTGGAAGAATGAATATTGTTAAAATGTCTATGCTACCCAGAGCAATCTACACCTTTAGTGAAATCCCTATAAAAATATCATCGGTGTTTTTCACAGAGCTGGAATAAATAATCCTAAAATTTGTATGGAACCAAAAAAAAAAAAAAAACCCAAATAGGTAGAGGAAAGTTGAAAAAGAAAACCAAAGCTGTTCCTATCGCAAGGACTTCAAGCTGTATTACAAAGCTGTGATCATCAAGATAGCAAGGTACTGGCACAAAAACAGAAACATGATCAATGGAACAGAATAAAGAACCCAGAAATGGACTCCCAACTCTATGGCCAACTAATCTTTGACAAAGCAGGAAAGAATATCCAATGGAAAAAGAACAGTCTCTCCAATAAATGGTACTGGGAAAATTGGACTGCCACATGCAGAAGAATGAAACTGAACCATTCTCTTACATCATACATAAAAATAGACACAAAACTGATGAAAAACCAAAATGTGAGACAGTAGTCCATTGAAATCCTAGAGAAAACAGGAAGCAATCTCTTCAGCCTCAGATGCAGCAACTTCTTGCTAGACACATGTTTAAAGGCAAAGGAAACAAAAGCAAAAATGAACTACTGGGACTTCATCAAGATTAAAAGCTTTTGCACAACAAAAAGACAGTCAACAAAACTAAAAGGAAACCTACCGAATAGGAGCAGATATTTGCAAATGGCATATCAGTTAAAGGGCTAATATCCAAAATCTATAAGACATGCTCAACATCACTCAGTATCAGTGAAATACAAATCAAAACCACAATGGGATACCACCTCACACCAGTTAGGATGGCTAAAATTAACAAGACAGAAAACAAATGTCGGCGAGGATATGGAGAAAGGGAAACCCTCTCACACTGTTGGTGGGGATGCAATCTGGTATAGCCACTCTGGAAAACAGTATGGTCCTTCCTCAAGAAATTAAAAATAGAGTTACCCTATGACCCAGCAATTGCAATACTGGGTATTTATCCCAAAGATCCAGGTGTAGTAAAACAAAGGGGCACATGCACCCCAAGATTTATAGCAGCAATGTCCACAATAGCCAAACTGTGGAAGGAGCTGAGATATCCTTCAGTAGATGAATGGATAAAGAAGAGGTGGTTCATATATACAATGGAATATTACTCTGCCATAGAACAGATGAATACCTACAATTTACATTGATGTGGATGGAACTAGAGGGTATTATGCTAAGTGAAATAAGTCAGTTGGAGAAAGACAATTATCATATGGTTTCACTCATATATGGAATATAAGAAACAGTGCAAAGGGTCATAACGGAAGGGAGGGAAAACTGAATGGGAAGAAATCAGACTTGGAGACACACCATAAGAGACTCTTAACTCTGGGAAGCAAACTGAGGGTTGCTAAAGGGGAGGTGGGTGGGGAAATGGTGTGACTGGGTGATGGTCATTAAGGAGGGCATGTGATGTGATGAGCACTGGGTGTTATATGCAACTGATGAATTATTAAACACTACATTTGAAACTAATGCTGTACTATATATTGGCTAATTGAATTTAAATTTTAAAAAAGGAAGCCAGAATATACAATGCAGAAAGGACAGTCTCTTCAATAAACGGTGTTGGAAATACTGGACAGCCACATGCAAAAGAATGAAACTGGGTTACTTCTTACACTACATACAAAAATAAACTTAAAGTGGACATAAAACTTAAATTTAAGTCCTGAAACCAAAAACCTCCTAGAAGAAGACATAGGCAATAAACTCTTTGGCCATAGTCTTTTTTTTTTTTTTTAAGGATTTTATTTATTTATTTGACAGAGAGAGATCACAAGTATTCAGAGAAGCAGGCAGAAAGAGAGAGGAAGGGAAGCAGGCTCCCCACTGAGCAGAGAGCCCTATGCGGGGCTCTATCCCCAGGACCCTGAGACCATGACCTGAGCCGAAGACAGAGGCTTAACCCACCAAGCCACCCAGGTGCCCCTCTTTGGCCATAGTCTTAAGGTTATTATTTTTGATCTATTTCCTTAGACAAAATTAAAATAAACAAATGGGACAACATTAAACTAAAAAGCTTATGCATAGCGGGGCGCCTGGGTGGCTCAGTGGGTTAAGCCGCTGCCTTCGGCTCGGGTCATGATCTCAGGGTCCTGGGATCGAGTCCCACATTGGGCTCTCTGCTCAGCAGGGAGCCTGCTTCCCTTCCTCTCTCTCTGCCTGCCTCTCTGCCTACTTGTGATCTCTCTCTGTCAAATAAATGAATAAAATATTAAAAAAAATAAATAAAAAGCTTATGCATAGCAATAAATAAATAAATAAATGAAAAGACAACTTATTGAATGGTATAAGAATCTGCAAATGATCTATCTGTTAAGGGGTTAGTACACAAAATATATAAAATACATTTATAACTAGAAAGCAAAAAAAAATCCAATTAAAAAATGGGCAGATTGCCAAAAGGCATATGAGATGATATTCAACACCATCAATCATCAAGGGAGTGCAAATCAAAACCAAAATGAGATATCACTTTACACGTGTCAGAACTGCTAGAATCAAAAAGAAAATAAATAGCAAGTGTTGGTGATAACATGGAGAAGAGTGAACCCTCATGCACTGTTGGTACAAAAATAAAATGGTGCAGCTACTATGAAAAACAATATGGAGGCTCCTCAAAAACTTAAAAATAAAACTACCATATAACCAGCAATTCCACTTTTAGGTATTTATCAAAAATAATGAAGACACTAATTAAAAAACATGCATTCCTATGTTCATCACAGTGGTACTTACAATACCCAAGATGTGGAAGAAACCTAAGGGTCCACTGATAGATGACTGAATAAGCAAGATGTGGTACACACACACACACACACAGTGCAATATTAGTCATAAAAAGAATGGAGTCTTGCCATTTGTGACAACACAAATAGACTTAGAGGGTATTACTATAAGTGAAATAATTCAAAAAAAGACAAATGCCAAATGACCCTACTTATGTGTGAAATCTAAAAAATAAAAAAGAAAAACAAAACAACAAAAAAAAAGAAACACAAATAGATGCATAGATATGGGTAAACTGATGGTTGCCAGAGAGGGGAGGGGCAGATGGGATGGATGAAATAGTTGAAGGGGATTAAGAGGTACAATCTTCTAGTTATAAAACAAATAAACCATGGGGATTTAATATATGGTATAAGGAATATAGCCAATAATATTGTAACAACTGTGTCTGGTGACAGATAGTAACTAGACTTATTGTGGTGACCATTTTGTAATGTATATAAATACTAAATCACTATATTGTACCCCTGAAAGTAATACAATATTGTATGTCAATTATTATTTAAAGAATGAAATAAGTAGAAGACAAAAAATAATAGGCATAAATGTACAAATAAGTAAATAGAAAATAGTAAAGCCAACTAACCTAAGCCATTTCTTTAAAAAACATATGGAAGACACAATTTTTACAATTTCAATTACAAAAAAAGCACCAGGAAAAAGTAATGTTAAGTAAATTGTCTAAAATATAGGTGCAGAAGAGATTTGATATGAGAACACCATATGTTTTGCCAATACCTCAAGGTAACCACATGGTGGACCAGGAAGGAAAGGTTCTTCCTGTAGAAGTTTTTCAGATGAAAAACTCACAAGGAATGATAGAATTATAGAATTACCATTCCACAGCTCCCAATGGATTAATGAATAAAGGTAATGATCAAAAGTGTCTGCCAACATCACCAAACAAAAAAAAAAAAAAAGAGAGAGAGACATACACATGGTCTTCCTAACAGAATTGCACAATGTCACTTCTGAAGTGACCTTGCAAATAAAGCAACTAAAAACTTATGAATGCTAATCTGATTGAACTTTTACCTCTAACTATTGGTGATTATTGACACTGAGTGTCAGGTATATTGAGTTCATTATACTCCTCTCCATACTGTTGGATACCCTTAATAATTTCTCTAGTGAAAATGTTTATTAGAAATATGTCCTTATAACACATTTTCTTTATCCATTCATCTGTTGCTAAACATTTAGGTTGCTTCCACATTCTGGCTATCATGAATAATACCACAATGAATGTGGGGGTGCAAATATCTCTTCAAGATCCTGACTTTAATTCCTTTGCATAAATATCCAGAAGTAGGATTGCACACACTAAAAATTTTGTTAAGAGACTCTGAAAAACAATCAGGGTTTTGGAGGGACTTGGGGTGGGAGGTTGGGTGATCCTAGTGGTGGGTATTATGGAGGGCACATATTGCATGGAGCACTGGGTGTGGTGCATAAACAATGAATTCTAGAACACTGAAAAAATTTTAAAAAATAAATAAAAATTTTAAAAAAGAAAGTAGATCAAATGTTGTGTTTTTCTCACCACAATAAAGAAAACTATATCATGTTTTTAAATTTTAAAGTCCAAGTTAAATGGACTAGTTCCTGGAGAAACAAAACTACTAAATTGTTCCAAATAGAAATAGAGAAGTCCAGTCAAATAATACAAACTGAAACTCTAGTCTATGTCCCAGCCCCCCTCAAAATATTCCAAGACCAGTCAGATTTGGAGTCTAGTTGTACCAAATGGTCAGGGAAAAACTAATGGACACCTTACATAAACTCTTCTAAATTATACAAAAAGAGCAAATAACTAAACTCCTTCTAACAGATGTGCTGATCTTGATACAAAGACCAGATAAGGACACTCAAAGAAAAAAGTCACTTGAGTCAAGTTCAGTCATGTAGAGGCATCTATCCTAAATAAATTTATAGCAAATCCATTACAGTAGTGAATAAGCTGGCTGAGTTCAAGAAATGCAAAGATATTAAAATATTAGAAAAAACCTGCCAATTGGAATTTCTCTACATTAATTGAGTAAAAAATGCTTTTGATCATGTCTAAGGGTTGATAAAAGGCCTTTGAAAAAAATGTTTACCACCAATTTAAGGAAAAAATTTTAGCAAAATAACATTCAAAGAGAATTTTTATTTCCTAAAATCTACAGCAAACTACACATAAATGTGAAATGTCAGAAGCATTCTCATCAAAGACAGGACAAAGAGGTAGATGTTATGGTACTGTATCTATTGTGTAAAGGTGGACTGAAATATACAACAAGAGGAATAAGAGTGGCAAAATAAATAAGAAAAAGGAATATTGAAATGATTGAGATAATAAATGGTGACAATAGATCCTTAATTAGAAAATCCAAAGGAATCAGTGCACAAAATATTCAAAGGAATAAGATACTCCTTGTATAACAGATTACCAAAACTGGGTGCCTAGCCACACAAAATCAATAACTAATTAAGATAATTAATAGAAAATATCCCAAAACCAACAACAGCAATATTCAAAATTTACCTAAAAGGAAATCTAACAAAAATGTACACAATATTTTTGGAGGCAACTATAAATATGTACTGATACACTTAGAGAAAAAAAAATCCCAAATAAATAGTAGAGCACATTATGTTTATTCACAAGAAAAAGAATATGGTAAAGATGTTAATTCTCCTTAAATTATTTACAGACTTAAATATGAACGGCTATCAACTGAATTGTGCAATTTTCCTGATACTCCAATTCATATGTTGAAGACTTAATCCTCAATGTGACTATATTTGGAGATACTTTAGGAAGGTTAGTAAGGTTAAATAATAAAGGTGAAGCCCTAGTCTAATAGATTTGATATGGTTTTTTTTTAGAGTTGATATTCTTTTTTATTTTAAGATTTTATTTATTTATTTGACAGAGATCACAAGTAGACAGAGAGGTTGGCAGAGAGAGAGGAGGAAGCAGACTCCCCGCTGAGCAGAGAGCCCGATGTGGGGCTCAATCCCAGGACCCTGGGATCATGACCCGAGCCGAAGGCAGAAGCTTTAACCCACTGAGCCACCCAGGTGCCCCTAGAGTTGATATTCTTATAAGAAGAGGAAAACACACCAGTGATCATTCTCTTTCCATGCATTTTGAAAAAAGTCCATGTGAGGACAAAGCAAGAAGGTACCCAACTGCAAAACCAGGAAGAGAGCTCTTACTAGAAACTGAATCTATTCTCACCTCTATCTAGAACTATTTACCTTTAAAACTTTGAGAAAATAATTTTTTAAAAAGATTTTATTTAGTTATTTGACATAGAGAGTGAGTGAGAGGGAGTGTACAAACAGGAAAAGTGGCAGAGGGAGAAACAGAATCCCCGCTGAGCAGAGAGCCTGATGTGGGGCTCAATCCCAGGACCCTGGAATCATGACCTGAGCTGAACGCAGATGCTTAACTGACTGAGCCACTCAGGTGACCCAAGAAAACTAAATTTGTTGTTAAAGCACACAGTCTATGGTAATTCATTACGGCAGCCTGAGCATGCTAATACAGTGCCTCACATACAACTTCGAAGATGATACCAGACTCAGGCTGCTGTTTCCTAAAATCAACCCTAGAGAAACTATAAAAGAGAGAATGAAAAAAAAAAAAAAAAAGTCTTACAACAGCAAAACAACACAGCTGAGAAGTTCCTGAAAGAGACTATCCATGTTGAACTAGAATCTGTATGTCAGCAGGTAGGGGCATGCCCTGAAGTTGGAACTGATCTGTAACCACAAGATAGGATTGGTCAGAGGAAAGATTTTAAGTTGAGTCTTTGATTCTTCCAGGGTGTCCCGATATAATGAATTTCTCCTGCTTTAGTGAAGGGAGCTAAAGCTGTTTTCCCGAGGCTGAATGGCTACGACCATGAGGTTAATATTAGGACAGCATCAAAGTTTGGGATTGTTTAAAACAGTATGAGTCCAGAGGCTGTACAATAACCACCTGAAACCTCTTTAAAGGGTAAGGACTGGCTTTTAAAAAAATAATATTATAATCAAATATAAGGAATATAAGAATGAATCACAATAAGGGTAGGTACTCTTTCATGAAAAAATACCTACATACATACACTTGTTAAAGATGTATATTTATTATGAATGAGGATCAAAAATAAAATAAAAGTTACAGCACTGGACTGAGCAATTTTAGACAACATGGAAAGAATTGAATCTCACAAAATCATGCAGCTCTTCCTCAGAAAACAGATCTTTTAGAGTAGAAGGTTCCCAAGTTTAAGTTTGGCTTGCAAACAAACACTAGGCGCCGCTGTGTTTTTCTCTTAGAGCCTACTAGGCGTCCTAGGACGCTGCCTTACACTGCAGCTTCCCCATCTCTTATCTAGCCTGGGACTCATGAATTTTCTGCAAGGTTTGCATTAGGGAAACAGCTTAGAGCTTTCAGAGATTTTGTATTTTCCAGGCAGCCTTTAAAGAATCCGCCAAGAGGAGGACACCTTACTCCCTGCCTCCACCCTCAGGGCAGAAAGGACAACACACCCCAGAACAGAGAAGCCCTCACATAGTCCCACCCCTACTTCCACCGCTGGGAAGCAGAGGCAGAGCTGTCAGCGTGAGGTACGGACCCGCCTCCACCTCCAGGATCTTAGGTCTGAGAAGGGCAGCTTCAGGTCTGGAGAAGAGACAGGCAATGCTGAGAGTCAAGGTCAGGAACCTTACTTAGAACTGCTGGAACATGCCCCGCCCAGAACAAAGAAAACCTCACAGAATTCTGCCCCGATCTGTCCCCGTGCTAAGAGGCCCGAGGTTTGGCTGTTAGGCCCAACGCCCCCTCAATTCCGTCTGAGGGTCTCAGAGAATGAAGACTTTGATCTGAGGCTGGTGGACCCTGATCAACAGACTGAAACATCCCAGGCTTTATTCGGAGTCACGGAGAGGACCCTGAGTGAGGACTGAGGGTATTCTCAACCCCGCACAACCCCTACCCCTGCACTCTACCCAGGGAGGCCCCGGGCAGGGCTGTCAAACTTTGGGAGGTGGGGGGTCTTGGTCTAACTGGAGTGAGCACATGAGTGAGCACTGAAAACCCCAATCATCCAGTACCATGGGGATCCCATAAAACCTTACTCCTATTGTCAGCTCTGGAAAGTTGCAGCAGAAGTGGCCGACTAAAGCTTTCCCTCACTTGCTCGGCAAGAATCTAAGGGTGGTAAGACCATTGGCCTAAGGAGTTTAGCTTCAGAGCTGCGGAGGGCGGGGACGCGGGGCGGGGGGTGTCAGCGGGGCTGTCAACTGCTGACAGGCTGATCCTAAATGTGAGCTGAGAGACTTCTCCATTGCAACACAGAGGCAACCACACAGACCGTGTAACTTCTCAGCCCTTGCTCTCAGTCCCAAGTTGACCCAGACAGGGCTGGAAGCTGCAGCCTAAGGCACACTCTACTTCTGCAAGGTTCCCAGGGGACAGACGGATTAGAAAAGAAAAGGAGGCTTGTGGGGTCCTAGAGCAGTGCTCTCATGGAAGCCCGTAAAAGCGGCTTTGGTTAAAGACAAGGTGGACTGTCCCTGGTGAAGGTGCACACACTATCTCATTCTCCCTTCTCTAGGTGCCCTCATTGCCTGCCCTCCTGCCCACACTACTGTCTACTGCCTCTAACCAGTGTCACCATGCCTCGGGGGCAGAAGAGTAAGCTTCGTGCCCGTGAGAAACGCCGTCAGGCCCAGAGTGAAGCTCAGGGTGTCCAGGATGCTCAGGCCACTACAGCAGCTGAAGAACAGCCCCTCACTTTCCCCTTTCCTCCTTTTGGTGGTAATGCTCAGAGCTCTTTAGCTGCTGGGTCAGGCAGAAAATCCCAGGGGCCCCACACAGCTCCATCCACTACTATTTCTGCAGGTGTTTCACACACAAGATCTGATGAAGGTGCTCAGAGCCAAGACGAGGAAAGACCAAGTACTTCTCAGGCACAACCCAGCACGGATCATTACCGTAGAACCCTGCTAGATGACAAGGCAATTCTTTTGGTGCAATTCCTGTTGCGCAAGTACAACATAAGGGAGCCCATAACAAAGGAAGACATGATGAAGTATGTCATCAGGAAGCACAAGGAGCACTTTCATGAGATCCTCAGGAAAGCCTCTGAGCTAATGGTGCTGGCCTTTGGCATTGATCTGAAGGAAGTCGACCCTACCAGGCACTGCTACGCCCTTGTCAGCAAATTTCAGAGCACCTATGATGACAGGCTGAGAGGTGAAGAGATCATGCCCAAGACAGGCCTTTTGATGACTATTCTTTGTGTGATCTTCATGAAGGGCAACTGCGCCACTGAAGAGGATATCTGGGAAGTACTTAATGTGATGGGGATATATGCTGAAAGGAAGCACCTCATCTATGGGGATCCCAAGAAGCTCATCACCCAAGATTTGGTGCAGGAAAGGTACCTGCAGTACCAGCAGGTGGCCAACAGTGATCCTCCACGCTTCGAGTTCCTGTGGGGCCCAAGAGCCCACGCCGAGACCAGCAAGATGAAAGTCCTTGAGTTTTTGGCCAAGATCCACGATACAGTCCCCAGTGCCTTCCCATCCTGGTATGAAGAAGCTTTGCGAGATGAGGAAGAGCGAACCCGAGCCAGATTTGCAGCTCTGCTTCGTACCAGTGCCCTGGCTAACGTGAGCCCCAGGGTCAATTTTGGCAGCTTCTTCCACCTATAGTGAAACCTGAAGCACTTTCCTCACTTTGTGTTTGAAGTAGTGTGAGGGCTTAGGTAGTGCTAGAGGGAACATAGTGCATATCATTTGTTCTACATGAATAATTTATAATTTGTCTTTTGCTGTTCAAAGTTTTCCAATGTTTCTTTTTAAAAAGTTTAATTAGCTTCATAATATAAGTGTATGAATAATATTAGTTACATATTTAATGCTATTTATGAGGTTCAAGAGTAAGAGTTGTGCTATTTTATCAAACAAACTGGGTAATCTTCCATCTTATTTAATGACCTGGAACAAGAGAACATAGCATTGGAATAGCTATTTCCTTAAAATGTGAAGGAAATTAGCAACAAAATAGCTGGGATCAAAAAATAGAGAAAAAAGTAAAAGCCAATTTTTGTTTTCTCCTTATTCTTTGTCTTCTGCTGTTGTGTAAAATAAAAGTTATATACCTGAAATTGCTTCATTTATTGAAGAATGTAAGAGAAAATGAACCTAATAAATTGCTTACCGGCCTTTCTAAAAAATTTTTTTTATTCCTCAAACATTAACTGAACATCTTCTCTTTGGAGTGCATCACAGTAGTCTAGGGGATGGTAAGAAAAAGAAGACCAAGCCACCACCCAAAAAAGGAAGATGGTGAGACCTCCCCCCCAAAAAAAAAGTGCAAAGAAGGATTAGTTTGGAAAGGAGGAGCTGGTCCTGGAGAGGGCTGTCAAGTGTAAATGTCCTGAGGCAAGACAATTTGGAGCCTTGGGAAACTTCAAATCCTTCTGTGGGAGGGAAGTTTAAGTTAAGATGGGTGGTGGGTCAGGGGAGGGTATGAGGGTGGTGAACAAGGACCAGACCCCAGAGTTGAGAAACTAAGTCTTGACGAAGAACTGCTTTTAGCAGACACTTTAGGATCATGAATAAATCAGATGCAAATCTCTACCTGGGGAGGGATTGCAGGTGCCCCATGCTCTGGTCCCAGTGCAGATGAACAGATGGCAGAAATTAGGTATTTTATCCATATCATTGCCAGAGAGTTCCTCATAAATAAGGGTAATGCTTCCTTGAGGCTAGATGCCAGGAAACCACAGTGCTCTCACTCTTTGCCATGTGCTGGGAGAAACAGAGCCGGCTCCATTCAAAGGACATTTAACCAGGCTATCCTGAGTAAAATTTAGCAAACTATAAGGGAGGGTTTGATTTTGGTAGGGGTTAAATGAATGAAAATAGGGGTGATTTGGATCAAAGGGTAACTGGGAGGGAGAGGCAAGTTGATTTTTTTGTTGTTGTTGTTAATTGGATTTTTTATTTGCACCAATCAAGCTAGTAAGAGAGTTGGTTCTTGACACACATTTTAGGAGCTTTGAGTTGCATCCAGATGGGGAAGATTCCCCAACATCCAAATTAAATAATATATGCTCTAAGTGGGATTATTTAATAAGGTATTTTTTCTTGTTAAGCACAATTTTTGGCTGACTCGGTGCACAGTATCTTACAGCACTGAATAGTCTCAGACATCTCCTAGGCTAAAACAACAAAACAAAATAAAACCCAAAAATTTCAGCAGGAAGTTTGGTGGTATCTGGGGTCAAAAAATCATAACAGTAATTGCCATTCTCTAAAGTTTCAGTGCATACCACTCACTGTGCCATATGTTTCACATACATTGTACACATTCCAACAGTTCTAGAAGACAGGGCTTGGTAATGTGTTGAGTTCACACAATAAGCGATTGGATTGGGACTGAAGGTATGGTCTGATTCCAGTAGAGCCCACACTGTTTCGTTCCTCCCAGCATGAGTTCAAACTCTTGTCTCTTAATTACCTTCTCTTCTCACTATTCCATGATGGCTTTGAAGCAATGAAAGAAGGACCCTGTGGCCGAAGTACTAAAAGCAGGTCTAAAGAAGGAAGGTGCAAATTAAAATCAAGCACAATTTAGGGGTTGTTCATGGGGTTCATTTTCCTAGGATCCTCCTGCCCCTCATCCCAGGGTCTCTCGAGAGCTGGCTCTGCCCTGGTCTCAGCACTTGTGCCTAGTCCTGGTACTTTCCTGCATGACAACTCTTTCCCTTGGGACTTCCCCAGTGCCCCTCATGACCAAACTGGGATCTGACCTTCAGACTAGCTTTCCTCTCTTGTCCTCTTCTGGAGGCAGGACCTGTTCCTGGTGGAACAGACAGCCACTATCCCCTGCCTTTCCCTGACTTAGAGCATTCCAGTTCCTTGCATCTCCCATCCCTCTCCCAGACTCCCCTCTGACAGCAATTGTCCTTCTGAATAATTTTGACAATGAGGTTTAGACAACTTCTCATCTCCTCTAGGTGCCTCCATCACATCCTCCAAGTGTTTTCAAATCTGCTGGTGACTACAGTCTGATTTGGCACAGAGTTTAGTGTTTCTTGGGATATAATCCTGAAGTTAGAGAGGAGGTTTTAGAAACCACCATGATACCTTTTTTTCATTTTTCCTTTTTTTAAAAAATTAACATATAATGTATTGTTTGCTTCAGGGGTACAGGTCTGTGAATCATCAGTCTTACACAAGTCACAGACAGCACTTATCATAGCACATACCCTCCCCAATGTCCGTAACCCAGCCATCCTATCCCTACCCCCTGACCCCCAGCAACCCTCGGTTTGTTTTCTGAGATTAAGAGTCTCTTATAGTTTGTCTCCCTCCCCAGTCTCATCTTGTTTCATTTTTTTCCCTCCCTTTCCCCCATGAACCCCCACCCTGCCTTTCGAATTCCTCATATCAGAGAGATCATATGATAATTATCTTTCTCTGATTGACTTATTTTGCCTAGCATAATACTCTTTAGTTCCATCCACATCATTGCAAACTACCTCACACCAGCCAAAATGGCTAAAATTAACTAGTCAGGAAATGGCAGATGTTGGTGAGGATGTGTAGAAAGGGAGACCCTCCCTCACTGTTGGTGGGAATGCAAGCTGGTCACAGCCACTCTGGAAAACAGTATGGAGGTTCCTCAAAAAGTTGAAAATAGAGCTACCCTATGACCCAGCAATCACACTACTGGGTATTTACTATAAAGATACAAATTTAGTGATCCAAAGGAGCACATGCACATGAATGCTTACAGCAGCAATGTCCACGATAGCCAAACTATGGAAATAACCTACATGTCCATCAACAGATTAATGGATAAAGAAGATGTGGTATATATATACAATGGAATACTATCCAGCCATCAACCACCATGATATTTGCAGTAGAGTTTTAATGGCCTGAATTATTTGAGATTGGTCACTGACCACATTCAACAATAAGTGACTTTACCTTGTTGGTCAAACCAAAACCTCCTGCAATAAGTAGTAGATGAGAAAAAGTTCATGGAAATCACTTTCTAAACAAACATGTGCATAGACAGAATTTCTAAAAACCCAGGAGTTCTTCTAGTATGTGGAAAATGGTTCCAGGGCAGCTGTGCTATCTTTGATAAGAAAAGTCAACATTCTTCCACTGACTTTGGCTTTAGGCAGTAGTGCAAATACTCTTAGTGCCCCCAAGTTCTAACAATATGGATAAATAACAATTCCTCTTCCATACTATATCCATCCAAAATTCATCCCTCTTTTCGGAAGTAACCACAATTAAAAATTTGTGTGTTATTTTAAAATCTATTCTAGACTCTTCCTTATCTAGATGTGCTATAAAATACATTGTGAGTTTTTAATATACATAATAACAGTGTATATATTGTTTTGCCTCTTGCCCTTGTCACTGACTGAAATGAATGCCAGATCTTTCCATAGACCAGATATAGGTCCACATCACTCTTTTAACTCCTCCAAGTATTCTAAACTGCACATGTGCTATATTGAACTTAACTATTTTATTCCTGATAGACACATAAATTATTTCCCATACATTGTTATGATTACTAGAAATGATATTAACATCACTGAGCATTAATTTTTGGGCAAATACACGTTTTCCTAAAGGAAAGACATAGAACATTGTAAACTGGATTAAAGTGAAAAAATGTGATGATTATAAATTTTTATAAATATTGCTAAAATTCTGTTCTAATAAAACTGGGCTGATTCATTTTCTCACCTTTAATGCCTGTAAATAATTTATACACTCACAGGTATTTATTTAATCAGCTTTTTAAATTTTGGCCAAACTTTTATGTAAAAATATATTGTCTCATGGTTATTTTAATTTCCCTGTTTTCTAAGTAGGTTGAGCAGAAAATTAACTTAATCTCTCATCCATAGAAAGCGGGATTTTTTCAGTGATGCCTTGAATACCAGAATTCCTCTGGGCATGCTTTAAAATTTTGAAATGACAATAAGATTTTTCCCTTTACTTTGAGGAAGAAGAATCTGATCAGAATGATCAGATGCCAGGGAGTGGGTCCAGACAGAGCTCCCTCATCTAGTCAGGAACTTCAGGAGGACTTGGGGAGAGTGCAATGACCAGAGTATATGAGAGGGACCATGAAGTCCAGAGAGCACAGATCTTTGAAGGCCAGGGTTCCATGACATAATCTGTATTTAAACTGTTATACAGTGGCTGTAAAAATTTTAGACATAGGACCTCTTATTCCAATTTAAGCCTTTCCCAGATATCCAATTCATGATTTGAAGGCAGAAAAATGTGTGTACAAAAGGGGCTATAAGCCCACTGTCCCACCCACTCAGTACTCCTTCATCCCTCTCAGGGCTGTGGGCCCTGAAACTCAAACAACTTTGGGGTTCACTAAGTACTGACAGGAAATCTGGGTGCTAGAAAACTCTTCTAGGATTCTTTTGGATCCTGCTTGTAAACTTTTTTAGTGAGGACCAAAGTAGCATTTAGCATTTGCCTATTGAGGCAAAACACTTCTGAGCACTCTATTGATCGCTTATGAATTCTGTGGTTTTCCACTCTGACTGATGGGAACAGGAACTACTGTGAGTCCTGTGTAAGCTCTGGGACATATGTGGCTCTCATTTCCCTGGCACTTCGTATTATGGATTCTACACACTTTGGCCTTCCCTAATTCCAAACTCCACCCCTTCAACTCAGGGCCATGGCAAACTCTCCCTGAGTTTCCACAGCTTGCACTAAGGCCTGGAAATTCTCTTAAGGTGGTAAGGTGGGGCAATCATAGGGCTCACTTCTTATGTTTCCCAAACCTTAGTGCTCATTCTTCTTCATTTTCATCTTTTTTGTTCTTGTTGTTCTTCTTGTTTCTGGCAGGAGGATAAATAAAGTCCTTGCTACTAATCATGACTGGGAGCAGAATGTGACCCTTTAAAAATTTCATGTAAGTGGAACCATACAGTATGTTATTTTGTGTCCAACTCTTTTCACTTAGCATGTTTTTGAGTTTTTTCCATGCTGTAACAGGTAAAAGAGGTTTTCTTCTTTCCTTATGATTAATATTTCTTTATTGAGTAGTAGTCCATGGTATAAATATTCAAAATTTGTATACACATTTATGAAGAGATAGTCATTTGGGTTGTTTTCAGTTTCATGATGGAATAGATGTACTATGAACACTCATAAAGAAGTCTTTTTTTGTAGATGTGTTTACAATTCTCTTGGGTGAAGTTTTACAAGTGGAATTTCTGGGCCATAAGATAGGCATATGTTTAATTTTATGAAAGACTATTAGAACAATTTCCAAAATGATTACAATATTTTGCTCTCAAACAAACAATGGACACATATTTTGGGGTACTTCACATCTTTCCTAATATTTTATGGCATCAATCCTTTTATTTTTAGCCATTCTAGTGGTTAGATGGTCTTGTCTTATTGTGGTTTTGATTTCAATGTTCCTGATGCACTTGAATACACTTTTTCAAGGGCTTATATTGGCTATTTAATTATCTTCCTTTGTGTCTGTACAATTTTTTTGCCCACTTTTATGAGTTATTTTTATTATTGAGTTTTTGAAGTTGTTTACATATTCTGGATATAAGTCTATTGTCAAATATATGTGTTGTTCTTAACTTACATAAGTTGCTGGCTTGCTTATGCATTAATTTTTTTTAGATTTTATTTCTTTATTTGACAGAGAGAGAGACATCACAAGTAGACAGAGAGGCAGCCAGAGAGAGAGGGGGAAGTAGGCTCCCTGCTGAGCAGAGAACCTGATGTGGGGCTCGATCCCAGGACCCTGAGATCATGACCTGAGCTGAAGGCAGAGGCTTAACCCACTGAGCCACCCAGGCACCCATTATGCATTAATTTTCTTAATGATATCTTTTGTTTGGCAGATTTATTTATTTTTTTTCCTTTTTATTTATTTATTTATTTATTTATTTATTTTACTTTTTATTTTTTATTTTTATTTTGTTGAATTTTGTTTTATCATATTTTTCTTTTATTGTTAGTATTTTCTGACTTTTGTCTAAACATTCTTTGGCTACTTCCAGCCTGTGAAGATATTCTCCTATATTGTCTTCTAGAAGCTTTTTAAAAAAGTTTTTAATTTTAATTTCAGTTAGTTAACATACAGTGTTATATTAGTTTCAAGTGGACAATATGGTGATTTATCATTTCCAATACATCACCCTGTGCTCATTCAAGTGTACTCTTAAATACTCTATCATCTATTTAGCCCATCTCCCCACCCACCATCCCTCTGTTACTATCAGTTTATTCTCTATAGCGAAGAATCTGTTTCTTGGTCTGCCTCTCTGTCTTTTTTTTTCCCCTTTGATCTTTGTTTTGTTTCTTAAATTACACATATGAGTGAAATCATATGGTAGTTGTCTTTGTCTGACTATTTTCACAGAAACTTTAATTTTACCTATAAGTTTTAGGTTTATAATCCAACACAAATTAATTTTTTGTATTGAGTTAGGTAGTGGCCAAGGTTTGTGTTCACCCAGTTATTTCAAAACCATTTGTTGAAAAGATTTTCATGTCCCCATTAAATTTATTTGTTACTTTGGTTGAATATTAATTGATCATACAAATGTGATTCTAGTTCTGGATTTCCTACTCTGTTTCACTAATTTCTTTGCCTGTCTTTAGGGCAATCACAGACTTCCCTACTGAATCTTTATCATAAATATTGAAGCCAAACAATATAAGTACAATAACTTTGTTTTCCTTCTTCAAGATTTATTGGCTAATGTATTTTCTCTTACTTTCCATATAAATTTTGGAATCAGCTTGTTGATTTTTATGAAAATCAGCTGTAATTTTAATAAGAATTACTTTGTATCTATGGAATGATTTTGTTTCTTCTTTTAGATTCAGTTTCTCTATTGAAATATTTAGTTGTTCCTTAAATATATTTGTGTTTTCCTTTAAGTCCTTGGACACACTTACAAGAGATGTTTTAAAGTCCTAGAGCGGCTGGGGGACTCAGTGGGTTAAGCCTCTGCCTTCAGTTCAGGTCGTGATATTGGGGTCCTGGGGTCAAGACCTGCATTGGGCTTTCTGCTCGGCAGGGAGCCTGCTTCCCCCTCTCTCTCTGCCTGCTCCTCTGCCTACTTGTGATCTCTCTCTCTGTCAAATGAATAAATAAAATATTAAAAAAAATAATGTTCTTGTCTGTCATTTTATTGATCTCTGATATTTTTCCTGATTATAAGTTATATTTTCCCCATTATGGATCATATTTGCCTGCTTCCTCACATACCTAGTTTTTTATTGTATCTTGGGCATTATAAATACTAAATTCTGAAGGCCTAGATTTATTATTTTCCTTAATAAGAAGTTCAGGCAAGAAGTTAATTCATTTATCCATCATATTGTTCCTTTTGAGGCCTATCTTCAAGTTTTATGATAGTTTATGGTAGCCATTATTCTCAAACTATATTAGTCCTATTTCTACAGCCTAGACTTGTCTAAGATTACTGAATTACTTTGGGTGTTCAAAGACGGCTGTCCCCTCTCTCTATTCAATATTTAAAAGTTTTCCAGCCATGTTTGTCTTCCAGGAGTTAGTTGTTAAGCTCACTGCTCTCTAGTATATTTTAAATTCCACTGGTAGTTTTTCTTTGCCCAGCCTCACAGAACCCTGCCCTTCATAAAAGCAGCTTAGTGTTCAATGAAAGACCCAAGAGGTCTTCTATATATTTCTGGAGCATTAACCTAGCTCTATTCTCTCCAACAACTTGCCTTGCAAATTTCAGCAGCTTCACTATTCTCAAACTCTGATTACTGTGTCCAGTTCAATAAGGCCACTATGCTCTGTTTTGGCTTATCCTCCTAACACCACAGTCTAGACACTGTCTCTGAGCAGAAATAGAGGGTAATTTTGCAATCCACCTCACCCATTTTCCTACTTTCAGGGGTCATAATTTTGCACTATTTTCCTGTCACTTTATATATTCTGCCTATTTTAAAAGTTGTTTACAGCAATACAAGTGGAAGTTCTCCTGATTTTTTTAATAATGGCAATTTATTTATTTATTTATTTTTATTATGTTCAGTTAGCCACTGCATAATGTCAATTTTAAAAAAATTCATTTCGAACTACTTTTAGACTTATAGAAAAGCCACATAGTACAGAGAGTTTCAATACATCCCTCACCCAGCCTCCTCCAATGTTAACATCTTAGATAACCACCATGAAACTGCCAGAACCAGGAAATTAGCACTGTCCTAATAGCATTAACCAAATGAACTACCTCATTCAAACTTAACCCTTTTTTCCATTACTATCTTTTTTAAGGATCCTAATCATTGTTCCACATTGCCTTTAGTTGTTATTTCTCCTTGGAGTCCTACATTCTGCAATAGTTCCTCAGTCTTTTCTTGTTTTCATAACACTGACAACTCCAAAGAATACTGAACAGTTATTTTGCTGAATGTCCATTAGTTTGGGCTTATCTGATATCTTCTCATTATTAGATTAAGGCATTACTTCCTTGGAAAGAGAAATGATAGAAATGGTGCCATGTCTATTTCATTACAATATATCACAGTATCACATATCACAACCTATTTCAGTGTTACTGGTGACATTGACCTTGACCATCTGATCAAGGTGGTTTCTGGTGGACATTTCCACTGTTAAATTACCATAATTTTTCCTGCAATCAACAAGTATAGTGAGGAGATACTTTATACAAATATGTTCTCTCTACAAACCCACTGATTCTAGCTCCAATTAGTAGATCAGGTATGCAATCATCACCACTGTGGTACTTGCCTAATAGTGTTTCATTTCCCCTCTTTACACAGCTATACAAAGAGTAACTGTTATATCTCTTCTATCTATATATTTAATCAAGTATTTATTTATATTCTTATAAACTCCTAAATAGGTTTTTATTCTTTGGGTTATAATCCAATACTAGCATTATTTATTTTGTTGTTCAAAACTTTGGCCATTAGGAGCTCCTTTTCCTAATGCTGTGTTCTTTCAGTTAACATTCCTTTTCCGTATCTTTTGAGAACTTTTTTTTTGTTCCATAAAATTTCAGTAGCTTTCCCTTTCCCATATCTTTTGAGAACTTTTTTTTTGGTTCCATAAAAATACTCCAAACTCAGCTTGATTTTCCCTGTTCCAGTCGTAAAGGTATGGATCCCTGTTTCCTTTTATAGAAGAATGAGGCTCAGAAAGCAAGATGTTGGTACTAGGTATGCAAAGTTCTACTGGAATGCAGTTGCTTCCAGGCCCTCTGTGTAGACAGGGTTAGGAAATATTTGTATATTAACCCATGTATACACATATATCTATTTTTAACTGTGTGTATGTGTATATAATGAATTTATACTGATACCTCAGATTCCAATTCAACACCACAGGAATCATATTAATTTCCCCACTTTCTTTACTTATAATTTCTTTCTCCACCAGTAATGAATCTTAGTTTTATTATTTATTACCTATTTACTTATTTGTTCAATTCCAGGATACACATAAATTAGTTTCAGAATGTCTTATCAATACCTGTGTGAGAAACGCATTTACTGACTATGTAACATCATTTGTACATAATTCTTTTAGTATTTGTCTTTTTGTACCCAGTCAAGTAATTGTTTTCTGAAGTTATTTAGGTTAGTTCTTTTCCCCCTTATATTCAGTATGGTTATGTTATTGCTTTTTACTAGAGGTAGTTTCATTTGTTAGTGTTCATATCCCATGTTGGATTTCTTCCATATTCTGATTGATTTTTACTATTTGTCTTTTAATGGCAGCATTTATTAATTGAGTATTTATTTATATTTATTAATTCTTTACCAACAGACATCATCATACATGCAGTATGATGTAGAGTAGGTAGCTTTGTAATATCAGCTGGAAGTGATCATAAGGATGTGCCAAAATATACATATTCTGATATTTAAATCAGAAAAATCTGTGTCTTTCTTGTGCATTCCAGGGGTGCTTTGTTTGTTTATTCAAGTGAATGCCTCATATTTATTCACTTTTTTCTACATACTAATTCACATACAACAGCTAAAATGTTTCACATTGCTGTACATATCATGGCTCAACCTGATCATATGCATTGGTTTAATTCTTGAAAGCAAGGAATTTAATGTCTCCGTATGGCCATTAAAACTAGCTGAGGCACAACTATTCATCATGATGTTGATGTTGGGTCCTTTACTGCTTGTGTCTTTTTTTTATTATTGTTGCCAAGTAACTGAAAAAACTCATGCAGCATTGCTGAGGATAAGACCTTTCCCTATTAAGAAACAAAAGATGACAGCCTGCTGTGTGAACAATAGAGAAACTACCCTTATCATTCCTGGCACAAACACTTCATCACTAGGGGTGCATTTTTACAAAAAAAAAAAAACTCTTTGAAATTTTTCTGTAAAATATTCTGTTCCTGTTCACTGACATGAAATTTTTAGAGCTTTTAAAGAAAAAAATAATATGTAAACTCGCAGAAAAATGGAGAAAAAATCCAGAAAATGTATTACACATCTGTCTTTACCAAATAGTTGGTATCTAAAAACTCCACATTAGGAGAGATAGAAGTGATTATTACAATCCCACAATGCATCTTGGCCTACTTAATTCCAGCAGAATAAGCCTCCTCCCACTGTGTTGTAGAGAAGGATAAAGGGTCTCAAGTCAGATCAAAGGCCAAGTTGTGATTATTGTGAAAAGAAGAGAAAGGACTGCATACTCTTTTTTTTTAGCTGTCTATCCTTTCAAAATAAAATGTCCTATTTGAAATATTTGTCCCATGAATGTCAAAACAGTATCAGGTAGTAAAATTGTATCAGTAGCTCAATTCCATGAAAAATAGCCTTAAAAAATGGAAGCCCATAGAAGCACAGAAACTATGCTCTTTCAAAACATATCTTCTTAGCATAACACAGTAATTTCTCCAAGAATAAAATTACTGACTTTACCTCTCATCTGACATTTAATCCCTTTTTAGAAGTAAGAATTTTTTCATATAATATGGAAATACAGAAAATTCATGTTTTTCTATTTCTCTTCATGACTTGGACTCTGTTAACAGTTAGATATAATCTTGCTTTATTGATGAACGAACTATTTAATGTATATATTTTATTTTACAAGTAAAGAACATTACAGGAATTTAAGACATATACCAAAACTGATATGCTTCTCTTTAAAGCACACATTCACTTTTAAGCACTTCTATGTGTTAACAAATAATCATATCTTTATTCATATAACTTTTCCCAGGAATAGCTAAATTCCTCCCTTTATCCTTTCTAAAAAGCAGTTAAATACAACGTGCTGTTTTTATTGTCAAATACTTGAACAAATACATGAGACAATATATCTAAAAGTAACCTTAACTATTTGTTGTAGGTGCGATGGATGCAAATTAATTCTCCCTTCTCTCATGGTATTTAAGTGCATATTCTTTTACATAAATCACATATTAATATATACAAGATGAATATCTTTGAAAAGTCCTATCTTTGAACATGATAAATAAAATTAATCCAGTATTGACACTAGGAACAAAATATATTCAAGTCACGCAATGAGGCACAGTAGAATGAATGAGCCTATACTCATCTGTGAGCCAACATTTAATTTCTCCAAGCCGATGTCTCAAACCAAGAACTGTATTTTTTAAACAACTTTATTATGGTATGGTTGACATATAAAAAGCTGTGCATATTTAATGCATGCAACTTGATGAGTTTAAAGATATGTATATACCCATGAAATCCTCATCACAAACCTACCCAACACTTTCAAAAGTTTCCTAACACCCTTAAATTAATTAGTTAATTAACTTGTGATAGCACAACATAAGATCCACCTTCATAGCAGATTTTTAAGTGTACAGTAGTGTTGTTAACTATAGGCTCTATGTTATGCAGTAAATCTCTAAGATCTACCCTCTAGCTTCTTTAGGTATAAGATTAGGTTACTTATTTCAGGTAGGCCTGTATTGCTATATACTTCCCGCTTAGGACCACTTTTGCTACATCCCAAAAGTTTTGGACTGTTTTCATTTTCATTTGTTTCCCTGTATTTTTATATTTCTTTAATTTCTTGGTTAATCCATTGATTAAGGATGTTCCTTAACCTGTACATATTTGTGGTCTTTCCAAAATTTTTTTTCCAAATTTTTTCTTGTGTTTGATTTCAAGTTTCATAGTGTTGTCAGAAAATAATGCATGGTATGATCTCAATCTTTTTGTACTTTTTGAGGCCTGATTTGTGACCTAGTATATGATCTCTTCTGGAGAATGGTCCATGTGCACTTGAAAAGAATGTGTATTCTGCTGCTTTAATATGAAATGTCCTGAATATATCTGAATATATCTGTTAAGCCCATCTGGTCCAAATGTGTCATTCAAAGCCATTGTTTTCTTGTTGATTTTCTGCTTAGATGATCTGTCCATCAATGTAAGTGGGATATTAAAATCCCCTACTATTATTGTATTATTATCAATGAGTTCCTTTTATGTTTGTTATTAATTGTTTTATATATTTGGGTGCTCCCATGTTGGGAGCATAATTATTTATAATTGTTTGATCTTCTTGTTGGATAGTCGCCTGAGATATATATATATATATATATATATATATATATATATATATAAAATCTCCCAAACTTCAGGAAACTGGTGTGGCGCGGACCTCTGCTGGTCTTCTGGGGGATGATCTCACCATGCTGGGACATGCATTTTTGACCCTGGAAGGGTGGATGCACCAGGGTACAGGAGTGTGTGACATGGAGCATAGAGGACTAAACAACCAGTGTCTGGGTTAGCTCTCCTCAGCAATTGTCTCTGTGCCTATGTTGAGGGTTGGGGGAGGGAAATGTCCCAGCTCTTTTGTCTCTGGAGAGGCAATGCCACCTCTCTGAGATGTGCTCCAAGAAGAGGGAACAGCCTCTTTCAGTGTGTCTTAGACAATTCTCAGATCATGTCATCTGCCCAGGGGCTATCAGCTTGCCCTCTCTACAGAAGGACTGCAGGACCCTCCAGGGGAGGACACAATGGGGACCTCTAAAACTTCAATCTTTGAACCCCACTGGTTGCAAAATCTCATGAAAATCAGCCCCTCTTATTTTCCCAGTCAATAGCTTTGGGGATGTGTTCTTGTGTGAGCCCCTGTGCACTCTTCTCTCTCTCTCTTTCTCATCTTCGCAACCAGAGCTCCCTCTCCTCTATAGTACCAGCAACCTATTTCTGCCCCAAAACCATATCTCTGCACCTCCTACCTTTCACAATGTGGCCCTTGGCTCCCTCTAGCTGGACAGTTTGTTCTGTCAATCATCAGATTGATTTCTTGGGTATTCAGAATGATTTAATATTTAGATAGCTATGTTTGAAGAATGAGTCAAGCCTAAGGTCCTCCTACTACTCCACCGTCTTAGCTCCTCCTCTGTAGGCCAAGAGCTTTAAAACAGATTCTCCCTCACTGAAGAATAGGGATATCTGTTAGATCTATTCAAAATTTAGAAAATCATGTGCATTAACACAAATTTTTTTTTCTTAAATTGAATCCCACTACTGAATAAGTGGTACTCTACTGAAGGGACTGCTGTCACTCAATCTGGGAATCCACTATACTGTATACAAATTTTTAATGTATTAATATATTGTAGTTTTTCTCCATACAAGAGGTTCAATATCTTTCATTATATTTTTAAAAAAGAGTTAGTGATTCTGAAAGAGTTGAGAAAATCTTCCCTAGTGTCTACCATAGTACTAGAATTTTAAGTTAAATTCTAAGATTTATTAATTTTATCTTGTTAATTGTTCTGCAAGGAGATGACGACTCATTTGTATATGGTTAGGACAACTGGCAAAATGGCAGAATGGATAAATTCTAGTGTAAAGAAATATTTGCTTTTGGATATAAAATATGAAGTGAAAGAGTGAAAATATTTTATTGAGTTAAAATTATTCCCCCAGGGACCTGGGTGACTCAATGGGTTAAAACCTCTGTCTTTGGCTCGGGTCATGATCCCAGGGCCATGGGATTGAGCCCCACATCAGGCTCTCTGCTCAGCGCAGAGCCTGTGCTTCCTCCTCTCTCTCGGCCTGCCTCTGCCTATTTGTGATTTCTGTCTGTCAGATAAATAAATAAAATCTTAAAAAAATTATTCCCCCAAAATTAATTTGTCAAATGTAATTGTTACATAAGATAATAAATAGATGTAGCATATAGGTCGTTTTATAGGGATTTTAAAAATATCATTTAGTATTTGAAATGCTTAAAATTATATATATGTAAATAAGATACCTATAAGAATGAAGTATAAATACAGTAAGTTTAAAAACTAATATATGTGTATATTTATACATGCACATTTATGCACACACACACTTTGTACATTGACTTAAAAGGTTTTTGGCAGCCACTGAAAGAAAACACAGCTTAAACTATCCTAAAAAACAAAGAATTTTATTTCTCCATATAGCTGGCAGTGAAATTTTAAGTCAGGCTTCAGGTTTGGATTATGCCAATAACTTTTACTTTGTTTTCTTAAGGTAATCTGATATTAGTCAGCCTTCTCTCTCTCCTCAGCTTAGTCACAAGGTAGCTGCAGTTTGGGGCTCCACAACAGCATATAACAATTTGTATAGGATAAGAAAAAACTCTTGTGTTTCAGCACTCCAAGAGATCTTTTTATCCCCGCCTCCCGAAACCACCTATTTATGTCACTTGTTCAAACTTCTGTCCACTTTCATATGTGTTAATTAGCTTAAGCCAATCAGGCTCTCACACCAACAAGATGGGGTCAGATTCCTCTGAGGTAAATGGAATGAGAGTATTGAGTGTTTGATGTAAATCAAGACTCTGTTAGGATTCAGGGAGAGGGGAATGGATGTTGTGAGAATTTAAACAACACCCATTACAATTGTATATTGCTGTATATTTTAATCAATAATAATTAACATTTTGATGGACAAGTATCTATAGTAACCTAAGTGATAAAATTATTTTACATCCTGTTCTGTCTATAGCGATGGTGTATTTCTAAATGCACTCATTTTATTACTATTCCATATCTTTTAAAAATAAAAAAATCACTAAATCAAAAAAAGGAAATATTTAATTAGAAATAAAATGGGTTTTAAATCTTTCATGAGTGTATTCTGTGCAGGGAATTCTTGATGATTTCCTGTATTATGAGAGATAATGTCAAGCCCAATTATTTTAAGTCAGGCTGAATCTTTCTACATTAAAAGTGCTGAGATGAAAGCCCTTCAATTTATGGGTATTTTACCTAGAGCATAGGCCTCAGTCTTTGAAATATTTTAAGTGAAGTTCATTTTTCATTATGCATTAAAAAGTTCTACAAAGTTTCTGATGTGGGGCTTCTAATTTGGTTTGTCTTTACAAAGCTGGAAAGTTTTTTTTTTTTTTTTTAAATGTGTCAGCTGTTCCTCTGTTTGTTCTCGAATACATTTCTCTCCTTCTTTCATTTCATACCACATTGGGGCTGACCCCAGGAGAAATATTTCTCCCAGATTCCTGGGTCAGCTGGCTTCAACTATAGTCTGATGATGGGAGACATTATCAGCAAATGGGAGAATAAAGGGTATTTCTCACTATCTGCCTGCTAATGGGGCATTTTCAGAAGTAGGTACTTCTCCTCTGTGGCTCTAGTTCTTGTAAGGATTGATTCCAACTCCTCTAAGAGACCCTGGATTCTGGGCTCCAGGAACCTCATCTCTTCCCTATATCTCTTCATCAAAGGCACTGCAGCATTTTCTGAGATTGCTGTTCTCTGAGTTGCCTCATGAACTCCTGTTTGGTTTTGCAGCAATTCCATCAACTATGTAATCATTCCCAATATTAAATTCCCTCTGTCTTAAATATTCTGAAGGATTTTTCTTACCAGAAATGTAGTATAACTTGTTCATAAACAGTTGTATTTAATTTACCTGTCCTTAACCTTCTGTTATATGCTTTCTGCTTCTATACCTCCACACTTGAAATTGTTCTAGCGACATTTTTAGTGGCATAAACATTGCTACATCTGATAGACATGTTTCACTGTATACTTCTGCTTTGTTTGACACTGCTGACTATTCACCCTCTTAAACTATTTATTTCCTTTATCTCTTCAGTGCTAATCTTTATTACATCTACCTCTCTGATCATCTTTCTTTATCTCTTCCACAACCCTCCATCCCTTTGCTCAATTTTTTTAAAACAATGTTATTTACTTTCACCTTATTTTTATGCTCTACTTGGATAAAACCTTCTTAATATTAAGATTTAAAATACCATTTATATGTTGATGATTCTCAAATCTATCTCTCCGTCGCCAAATATGTAACTGGACTTCAAAAGCATATTTTCTAGCATTTGCTGGATAATTTCCAAAATTGGACTCATTACCTTCTACTTTCAGGAAACAGACACAGAGCGGAAAAAACTGAAGTAACCCATCCTTTTCTATTGCTTATCATAATCCAGCTAAACACCGATGACAAAAATGTGGGATTACTGACCACTCTGTCTACAATGAGTCTTACTTCATGTTATCCATACCCATATGCGGTCATCTCCTACCTATGTAACCAATAGAATATTGCAAAAATGACTATTTGAATTCAAAGCTAGATTATGAAAAGGTTTGAAGCTTATAACTTTTTCTATTTCTTAGATAATTGCTTGTAGGGAAAGCCAGCTGACATTTCATGGAGATAGTCAAGTAACCCTATAGAGATGTTCATTAGTAAGGAAATTACTTCTCCTGCCATATCCAGCAAGGAACAGGCCTCCTGCACAACCATGTGAGTGAGCAATCTTGAAAACAGATCCTTCAACCACAGTCAGGCCAGCTAACATGCAGCACTGGGACATCATGACTGCAACCACATGGGAAGTCCCGAGCCTAAACCACCTAGGTAAGCTGTTCCAGAATCCTGACCCACAGAAACTGTGGAAAATAATAAAGGTGTATTGTTGTTTCTAGTCACTAAGTTTTGGGGTAATTTGCTATGTGGCAGTGAATACCAATACAACTATTTTGTCTCTCTTACTCCTTACTAATCACCAAGTTCTATCAATATCATTGCACAAATATTTATGGAATCCACCCTTTCATCTTCAAGTACTATTGTTCTAACTGGGTTCTCATCAACTCTAGCTTGGATATAGTATTTTTTTTTAAATGAAAACAAAGGTTGATTTATTCAGGATTTTAAAAAGGCAATAAAAATATTTGGCGAGAGGAGTCGATATGAGCCAGACAGAGTATTACTAATGACACAATAGTTCACAGTCAATTTGCAAGACTGAATAGAAAGTGGTAGGTTTAAGTATAGTGCTGAAGGTTTAATCACTGATTGAACCAGCTGGTTTCACTCCATTCAGTGTAACAACCACAGTCCTATAGATCACCATATTATATAGGCAGATGCTCCTGGTTTAAATGTGAACAGGCCAGTACAATAATGGGAAAAAAAAAGCTTAGTAGATGGTGAGTCACTAGCATTATGTTAACTTTATAAGAACAGCATATTTTTTGGCTAGAAAATAACCTTGACTATTGTAATTGACAACCCTAAATTTGTGAACTTAAATAGGTTAATTCTTCATTGTAAGAACAGATCCAAGCATATGCTAGGAAACAACAATTACAGAAATGAGACAGTATAATAAAACATTACTCTAGAACTAGAGGATGTTTGACATAACAAACATATTGAACAAAAGTACATATTGACTTTATTGTTTCTGCCCTGGATAAACATTTGAAAACATGTCATGGTAGTTAAATTGCCTATGGACTCTGAAGAATATTAAAAAAACTATTAACTTCAGCAATTAATTTATCTTCTTAAAAATTTAGGACATTAATTCAAAGGAAAAATATCTGTTAGAGGACCTCAAAGTTTTTTATCTCAACTCAGATTTATGGGATATTTGTCTAATATTTATATTGTTACTTAGTCTTTTTTTTAATTTATTTTTTATTGTGTTATGTTAGTCACCATTAGTTTTTGATGTAGTATTCCATGATTCATTGTTCACATATAACACCCAGTTCTCTGTGCAATATGTGCCCTCCTTAATATCCATCACCAGGCTTACCCATCCCTCACCTGCTTCTCTTCCAAAACCCTCAGTTTGTTTCCTGGAGTCCATAGTCTCTCATGGATCCTCTCCCACTCTGATTTCTCCCCCTTCATTTTTCCCTTCTCCTAATGTCCTCCATGCTATTCCTTATGTTCCACAAATAAGTAAAACTATATGATAATTGACTTTCTCTGTTTGACTTAAATTTCAATGACCATAATCTTCTCCAGTCCCATCCATGTTGATGCAAAAGTTGAGTATAGTTCTTAAAATGATCTTTTCTTCTAGTATGGTGCTCTTCAAATCCATTTCCCAACACACTTTTTAAACCATTTACTTAGAATTCAAATTAACCATTCCACTTTTTTACTTAAAAAAACTTCAATGTTTCTTCTTCGTTAATATAAAAGTACTTGCCATGACATACAAAAGTCTTAGATAACCTGAAATCTTTTATTTTCCAGCTTTATTCTTACTATTTCTCTGAACTCATTTTGTACAACAGAAGCACTATTTTTAGACCTTGACACCCAGCAACTATATACCTCTGTGCTACTTCTCCCAGTTTTTTTTTTAATTTTTAATTTTTTATAAACATGTATTTTTATCCCCAGGGGTACAGGTCTGTGAATCGCCAGGTTTACACACTTCACAGCACTCACCAAAGAATATACCCTCCCCAATGTCCATAACCACCCCCTTCTCCCAGCCCCCCTCCCCCCAGCAACCCTCAGTTTGTTTTGTGAGATTAAGAGTCACTTATGGTTTGTCTCCCTCCCAATCCCATCTTCTTTCATTTATTCTTGTCCTAACAAAATTTTTAAAACATCTGCTTCCTTACTACTGTGTGTGCATAGTAGAATTAATGTGTGCATTTCTTTCAAATTCATGTGTTGAAATCCTAACCCCCAATGTGATGGTATAAAGTCTTTGGTAGATAATGAGGTTTTAAGGGCGTAACCCTCGTGAATGGGTCTAGTGCCCTTATAAAAAAGATCGGAGCAAACTCTCTAGCTCTCTTTCTAATGTGAAGACAAAATGAAAAGTCAGGGATCTGCAAACTGGAAGAGGGCCTTCACCAGAGTCTGACCATGTTGGCACCTCCAAATCAGACTTCCCCTCTCTAGGACTGTGAGAAACAACTGTTTGTTGTTCAAGACACTCTGTTTATGGTATTTTTGTTAAAGGACCCCAAACTGCCTAAGACACTGTAGAAAAACAAATCTTTGCATGGGTTTTGAATAGAAATCTGTTGGTTGCATGCTTTATTTACTTGTAGTTTGCAAGTCTATAAATGGAACAAATAGAGTCAGGGAATTACAGTTTTCTGAATGGCAGAGTTTGAGAGATAGAATAGACAGATTTAGATAGAACAAGAAATAGCATTATTTGATAGATCAAAATTAATTTTGATCTATCCATACTACCCATAATTCTATATGCTCAGTGGCCATTTACATTTTTATAAGAAATGTTTAATAATGAAATAAACCAATAATATTTCTGTGGATAAACTGTTACATTTATAAATCTTGCTTCATTTTACTACTTAATAAGCAAAAGGAGAAATTCTTAAAACTAAGACAATAGATTATACATAGTTTGATCTTAAATAGATTTTTATTACACAGTCTTTTCTCCATAGTATTCTGAGTTAAATGAACATATTATTTAAAATTTACTCCCTGGGACACCTGGGTGGCTCAGTTGGTTAAGCAGCTGCCTTCGGCTCAGGTCATGATCCCAGCGTCCTGGGATCGAGTCCCACATCGGGCTCCTTGCTTGGCAGGGAGCCTGCTTCTCCCTCTGCCTCTGCCTGCCATTCTGTCTGCCTGTGCTCGCTCTCTCCCCCTCTCTCTCTCTGATAAATAAATAAAATCTTAAAAAAAATAAAATAAAATTTACTCCCTTATCTTTAAGGAGGTATGTAGTAAATTTTCAGGATTTTAAGTCAATAAATATAACTGTAATTTCCCATTTCTCTGATTATCAGTTTAAAATAAACAAAGCTTATAATACTTAATGTCCAAAATGATACACATCTGAATTTCAGGGATTCTGTCAATTATTTCTGTACATTTAGTATGTAGAAATTTCCCAGCCTATATTAGACACTTCATAAATATTGTTTGAACAAGGATGAATTGGATCAAACAGAACAATGATATCACTAATTATTAACATATTAGATATGAGCTAACATGAGTAGATTATCATTCATTTAAGATTTGAGTTCTCCAATTATCTGAAAAAATAAACATTAAAGACTAAAATATATTTTAATAAATGGGACACTGTAACTTAGCTAGATTTGCAACAAATTTTAATAATTTGATCAGCATCCTAAACATGGTGACTAGTGACATCAACGCCCACTGCATGAAAGAAAAACGTAACTAATCCTATGAAATACTTTTTGAGGTTGAGGAAAACATATATGCAGGGACAATGAGGCCATTTACTTGGAATGATCTCTAAAATATTAAATAATATTGTTGATCTGTTTATTTTCTATCAGACTTAGTATCTTTCTATAATAAGGATAACATTATAGGTGTAGATGAAAGAGAAATGAGAGAAGCTTCCAACTGAGAGTAACAATTGGCAAGAATGGAGGAAACCACAGATGTAAACAACTATGTTAACAAACCATAAGTGACACTTAATCTCACAAAACAAACTGAGGGTTGCTGGGGGGAGGGGGGTTGGGAGAAGGGGGGTGGGGTTATGGACATTGGGGAGGGTATGTGCTTTGGTGAGTGCTGTGAAGTGTGTAAACCTGGCGAGTCACAGACCTGTATCCCTGGGGATAAAAATATATTATATGTTTATAAAAAATAAAAAAATTAAAATTAAAAAATTACAATTGGGAGAATTCAGAGAGTAATTTAAATTCTGAAAACTTTAATAATGTCAGGGAATATTATTGATTTCTAGGACAATAAAATAAATTGATTTCATAATATTTCCTTTGGTCACGAATAAAAAGTAAAATTAAGATTAGAATACTCTGTGTTTATAAAGTAATCAAGAGTGCAGTGAGGGGCGCCTGGGTGGCTCAGTGGGTTAAAGCCTCTGCCTTCGGCTCAGGTCATGATCCCAGGATCCTGGGATCGAGCCCCATGTCAGGCTCTCTGCTCCGCAGGGAGCCTTCTTCCTCCACTCTCTCTCTCTGCCTGCCTCTCTGCCTACTTGTGGTTTCTCTCTCTGTCAAATAAATAAAATCCTAAAAAAAAAAAAAAAGAGTGCAGTGAAAAGAACTTATTTCTACAAAATGATGAAGATTTAATTATACAATGAGTTTATCAAACAATGGATTATTTTCCAGTTACATGATGTATAAAACAAATATAAAATATATAAAACAGTTTAAAATAGATACATAATAACCAATATATAAGACAAAGATAAAATATATGCACCTGTGTTTTAAGAATAACATTCAAATATGTAAATAATAGAAACATATATGAAGATAAAGAGTAGCTAAAATCCACATTTTTCTACTGAATAATTGCCATACTTACTTTACATCTATTATTTTTTAAAGATATAAAATAGCACAGCTAAAATTTTACCTTTCATTAAGTTTTTTCCTTTCATTCTCATTTCTACCTCCAAAGTATCACTTATGCAGCAGTTAGTATTTACCCATCCCAAGCAAGATTTAGAATTTTTCATAAGTATGAATGTACATAAAACCATAATCATAAAACTGATATATATTAATCATAAATATGTAAGAAGCATTGTTCTATGTACTTCAAAAGCATTAATTCATTGAAAGTGTATAAGTAAGTTTTCTTGAGGTAAATTCCATTACTACTATTTTAAAGATGAGGTAATTAAGGTACAAAGAAAATAAACTTACATAAGATCACAGGATATAGCTCAGGATTTGACCCAGTGTTTTGTCTGTACAGCCTAGAAGTTTAACCATTAATTATATTAATTTTTAAAATTATAATATTCATTTTGAGATAATTATAAGTTCACATGCAGCTAAGAAACAATACAGAGAGATCCTGCATATCCCTTACCTAGTTTACCTGAACAGTAATATTGGTAAAACATTACTTACCACCTGTTGAATAGAATGTTGAAATTAATACAGTCAAAATACTGAATAATCTCACCACCACATGGATGCCTCAGGTCATCCTTTATAGTTACCACCCCTTTTTCCATCTCATGGAAAACACTTGTCTCATTTTCACTTCTATAATTTTCTCATTTAAAAAATATTATATAAATGGAATAATAGAGTTCATAATCTTTGGGAGATTTTTGTCAGTCATCATAACTCCCAAAGATCATCCACCTGTTTTGTGTATCAATATCTCATTCTCTTTTATGCTGAATATTATTCTATGATAATAGAATAGTTGGGTTCTTCCTTTCTGATGGAGGCATAATGCTCCATAGTGTATATGGACCACATCTTCCTTATCCATTCGTCCGTTGAAGGACATCTTGGTTCTTTCCACAGTTTGGCGACCGTGGCCATTGCTGCTATAAACATTGGGGTACAGATAGCCCTTCTTTTCACTACATCTGTATCTTTGGGGTAAATACCCAGGAGTGCAATTGCAGGGTCATAGGGAAGTTCTATTTTTAATTTCTTGAGGAATCTCCACACTGTTCTCCAAAGAGGCTGCACCAACTTGCATTCCCACCAACAGTGTAAGAGGGTTCCCCTTTCTCCACATCCCCTCCAACACATGTTGTTTCCTGTCTTGCTCATTTTGGCCATTCTAACTGGTATAAGGTGATATCTCAATGTAGTTTTAAATTTGAATCTCCCTGATGGCTAGTGATGATGAACATTTTTTCATGTGTCTGATAGCCATTTGTATGTCTTCATTGGAGAAGTGTCTGTTCATATCTTCTGCCCATTTTTTGATATGATTGTCTGTTTTGTGTGTGTTGAGTTTGAGGAATTCTTTATAGATCCTGGATATCAACCTTTTGTCTGTACTGTCATTTGCAAATATCTTCTCCCATTCCGTGGGTTGCCTCTTTGTTTTCTTGACTGTTTCCTTTGCTGTGCAGAAGCTTTTGATTTTGATGAAGTCCCAAAAGTTTATTTTCACTTTTGTTTCCTTTGCCTTTGGAGACATATCTTGAAAGAAGTTGCTGTGGCTGATATCGAAGAGATTACTGCCTATGTTCTCCTCTAGGATTCTGATGGATTCCTGTCTCATGTTGAGGTCTTTTATCCATTTTGAGTGTATCTTTGTGTACAGTGTAAGAGAATGGTCGAGTTTCATTCTTCTACGTGAGAGGATATTTTTATGTTAAATTCAAGTTTCCTGTTCCATGAAATTCCTGTGCCTATCTTACTTGTATTAGGTTTTTATTAATGATTTATAAGAGCTATTTGTTTTGGTATACTTAATATATATATATATATGCTATGTTTTGAAGATAGTGTCTGTTGTATATGATACCATGCTTTATAAATGCTGCTATAACTAACAATTGTTTCAACAGTGTATTTCTGAGATTCATCCATATTGGATCACATGGTTTAATTTCGCCTTTTATGAAAAGAACACACTTTATGAAAAGAACACATTTTACATACCCATTATTTTGTTGATATATACATTAAGATTGTTTTCATTTTGTCCATTTTTATACATATTTTTCTGCATGTGTTTTGGGCATACTTGCAAAAGTTCCTCTAGGAGAAAAAAATATTCATCTATAGGCTGTAGGCATTGTGATAGGTAGAATACTAAGATGTCTCCCCAAGATTCGCATCCCCCCCAGTATACACACACCTCCTCCCAGTTACTCAATAAAACACTAATCTAGGACTTCTGTGAAGAGATTTTGCATTTCTTGAATAGCCCTGAAATCATTTGACCAAGTGTTCTCTTAGAAATCAGTCAAATGATCATGGTATAACTGACTGTAGTCCCTACAATTTCTACCTTGTGGGTAGTAATTCTAAATATTCTGCCTCCTCATCTTTACTGTAACAGCCATTCCAATTGTTGTATTAGCTTCTAATCTCTCCTAATGGAAGGGTATTTTGTTTTTATGATTATGACTGATACACATTTTCTTGCAGTGTTTGTTTTCTAAATTTTCCTGTAGTGTCTTATTCTTGTTCTAGATACAATGTGGCTCTGTGTATTTCCATTATTACAGAAAAAAATAATATTCCATTGCCTTGTATAGTATATGCCATCTATTTTTAAATTGATAGAACACAAACAAAAAGCAGCATATACTTTAGAGATGTAGAAATAAAATAATTTTGAGAAAAATTCACTAGATATAATTCATATTGTTACTAAAATGACATAGTGTCTAATGCCATGGGACAAAACAGTTTTCCTCACTGTATACCTTTAAATGTAGCTTTAATACTGGAAACCGAGAGAGAACTTGAATGGCCTTGCAGGGATATTAAATATAAACTACACCCAATTCTTTCTTTTTTAAGAAAGAAACGGCAAAATTCTTCTATAAAGCTTTTTTTCTTTCTTTCTTCTTTTTTGAGTTCTTTCTCCTTTTTCTTATCCTTCTTCTCTTCTTGTTTTTCATCTTCACCTTCCCTTTCTTCTTATATGTCCTATCTCAATTATACAAACATGAAAAAAGAAGGCACCTGTAACCTTGGGAGAAATATATATCTGCAGGATAATTAGCCTAGCAAAAAGGCTCCTTTCAATATTCCTTGGTTGAATATCCTATTTACTAAGAAGGAAATAAATAAATGTGCCTTAGAACCAAAGAGCTACATGAGAAAAAAGAGTCAAAACTCTTGCAAAAATTCCTTTTGAGGTCAAACATTATGAGAAACTCAGTGATGTTCTGTGATGTTTCTAGAGAAGATCTGCTGGCATGAAAAGCCACCAAGCACAAGGTCATAGTACCATACGAAAAGGGGTAAAGGAGGGCGCCTGGGTGGCTCAGTGGGTTAAGCCGCTGCCTTCAGCTCAGGTCATGCTCTCAGCGTCCTAGGATCGAGTCCCGCATCAGGCTCTCTGCTCAGCAGGGAGCCTGATTCCTCCTCTCTGTCTCTGGCTGCCACTCTGCCTACTTGTGATCTCTCATTGTCAAATAAATAAATAAAATCTTTAAAAAAAAATAAAGAAAAGGGGTAAGGGAGCTGAAGATTTAGACTCTGTATCAGTAGAAGGGCTGTTCAACACAATAAACAGAAATTAAGCTCCTGCTGACATACACATTTGTGGACTTGAGCAGTTGGTTTGATTTGAAGTTTAAGAAGGAGGACACACCTGGTTCGTAAACTTTAAATAAAACACTGCACGTTGAGTATCTCTCTAGTTTCTGACAGTGGCCACTCAGAGTCAGTTATTTATCCCCCAATTCCTCCTTCATCCACACCAGAGGAGTAGAATTTGTGTCATTTGTTTGGTTGGAATTTGCAGATTTCTTTTGGTCTTCTAGTCAATGCAAAGCACAAACTCCCAATTAATCTCCCCTCCAATTCTGACAAGTCCTCTTATCATTATGATTACAACTCTTCTATAAAACTGTTATAATTTAAGCAACTTTGTATCTTAGAGCTATTTTCTGTCCTCCAACATAAGCAATGACTTCTTGATCCTGATCAACATTTGTTGATACAAATATTTATTCCTCTAACAGTAGTAAAACAAAATTATTCTTAATTAAATCAATCCCAGAATTTGGTGGTTATATCCCACTATAGATGTACTTTATTGAATTTGAATAATCAAAGTATCAAAACATTTATACATTAGGATATTTAAAATCTTGTAACACTAATAAATATTAATACTGTGGGAAGTAATTCATTTTATGGCAGTGTTTATTAATAGCTTCAGTCTGTGTGTACATCACAGTAGTATACTTAATTAAACCAAACTTTTTTTATCCAAATAAATGGGGAAAATAATTAGGCTAACTCTTTTGCTCAGTAAATATCCACTCATTTCAAAAAATTATTCATTGTGATTCCCATCTTATACATGAAGCCAACATTATCAATGAAAAACTTAATACTATTTTTGAAATAGCAGTTATATAAACACTTTCCCACATTTTCTTAAAAATAGCCCACCCTTTAATGATTCAAGACATGTATTTTATTTCAAATAGCATGCTTACTACTGTGAGTAACAATTTGCTCTATAATGCACAGTTCCTAGCCCGCTTCCTTAAAACTTAAATTCTTGATTTTATTTAAATTCCTCACATTTTTCACAATCTTTATCTCCTCTCCAAGAATCAGCATTTTTGCTCTTTGAGTTGCTTTTAAATAAAAATTTTATATACTTACGGTATGCAACATGCTGTTTGATATAGATATACATAGTGAATGATTGCTACAATCAAACTAATTAACATATTAAACATTCCATTTTTATTTAAAAACATCAAAATTTTCAAAATGGTATTCCTCAACTTGCCATAGAGTAAAAACCTCCTTTTGATTTAAGTTACAGGTATTTTACTCCTTCATATTTTGCACTGAAAATAGTGGACCAACTAATTTCAAGTCTAAAACATAAGTATAAATATTATATATGGAATTTAGAAGTCTTTTGAATAGGATTATAGTATTTTTTATAAATTTTATTAACAAATACCTATAAATTAAGGCATTTTGGTAATTGTTAAACTGATTTATATTCTCTTTATTATCATATGTAGCTCTTCACCTAAGATGAGGCCCCAAAAAACCAGAGGCATCTTGGTACACTCAATGGGAATAAATGCAATGAAATGTTTGTTTGAGTCACTAGTAAACACATGCCATTTTGTTTAAAAAAAAAAAAAACTGTCAATGGTTGTATTAGAAAAAAAAAACTACTAAAGGTATTTTATATTTTAGCTTAAAATAAAAATAAGGGCACTAGCACATGGCTAAGTAGTAGTTTATACAGTCAATCCTGATTTGGTAAACTAGGATAGAAATGTTCAGATTAAGTCAGAAATATCTGACTAAAAATGAATATGTACTATGTACCCTGTAAAACAGCTATATTGTAAGTCTTCATTACAAATATATTATTGTAGCACAAACTACATCAGCAAGATTATAAAGAAGTATTTATCTAGCCATGTTCATAATACTGCCACAAACCAAATACTGACAACATTTCATTTTATTCTCAATGCTAAATCAAAGGTGAAGTACCTGGATAGCACACCCGTACACAATTAAATGAGATCATTCAGAATGAAGGAGCATTACTTTTGAAATTAACACAGTTTAAATATGCCAGACCAGAAAATAGAACTCACATCTTCTGAGTCCAGACTCTTCTTTTTTTTTTTTAAGATTTTATTTTTATTTATTTGACAGAGAGAGATCACAAGTAGGCAGAGAGGCAGGCAGAGAGAGGAGGAAGCAGGCTCCCCGCTGAGCATGAGTCCAGACTCTTCTTTCTAAGACTGTTTATATATGACTATTGCTTCTAGAATAGCTATATCCACAGATGATGTCCTCTTCCTCCTCCCTAGTTGCTGCCATACACATCACTTCTTCACTTATACCGAGCTAATTTGCTTTCATTTGAGGTAGGAAGTGTAATTCTGACACTTGACAGATTTAGAAGAGATTTTTATTTCTATTCTTGTTTCACAGGGGTGACATTTAAGAAAGTTATTTAAATATTTCTTTTTTTAATTTTTATTTTATTTTTTCAGTGTTCAAAGATTCATTGTTTATGCACTACACCCAGTGCTCCATGCAATATGTGCCCTCTTTAATACCCACCAACAGGCTCACTCATCCCTCACCCCCCCCTTTCTGTTTATTTCTCAGAGTCTCTCATGCTTCATCTCCCCCTCCTATTTCCCACAATTCACTTTTCCTTGCCTTCTACTGATGTCCTCCATGTTATTCCTTATGCTCCACAAGTAAGTGAAACCATATGATAATTGATGTTCTCTGCTTGACTTATGTCACTCAGCATAATCTCCTCCAGTCCCATCCATGCTGATACAAAAGTTGGGTATTCATCCTTTCTGATAGAGGCTTAATATTCCATTGTACATATGGACCCTATTTTCTTTATTCATTCATCTGTTGAAGGGCATCTTGGCTCTTTCCACAGGCATCTGAATTGGCAATGAAGAAGTCAAACTTTCACACTTTGCAGATGACATGATACACTAGGTGCAAAAACTAAAAGACCCCACCCTAAAATCTAGAACTTATACAGGAATTCAGCAAAGTATCAGTATATAAAATCAGTTCACAGAAATCAGTTGCATTTCGATTCACTCACAACAAGAGAGAAGAATGAGAAATTAAGGAGTCAATCCTATTTAAAATTGCATCCAAAACCGAATGATACCTAGGAAAAAACCTAACCAATGAGGCAAAGGATCTCTTCTCAAAAAACTATAAAATAGTCATGAAAGAAATTGAGGAAGACACAAAGAAATGGAAAAACATTCCATGCTCGTGGATTGGAAGAACAAATATTGTTAAAATGTCTGTTCTACCCAGAGCAATCTACACAGTCAATGCAATCCCTATCAAAATATCATCAACCTTTTTCACACAGCTGGAACAGACAATCCTGCAATTCGTATGGAACTGAAAAAGACCCCAAATAGCCAAAGGAATGTTGAAAAAGAAAACCGAAACTGGTGGCATCACAATTCCGGACTCCAAGCTCTATTACAAAGCTGTAATCGTCAAGACAGTATGGTACTGGCACAAAAAGAGATACATAGATCAATGGAGCAAAATAGAGAACTTAGAAATGGACTCTCAACTCTATGGTCAACTGAACAGGAAAGAATACCCAATGGAAAAAGACAATCTCTTCAACAAATGGTGTTAGGAAAATTGGACGGCCACATGTAGAAGAATGCAACTTGACCATTTTCTTACACAATACACAAAAATAGACTCAAAATGGATGAAGTACCTAAATATGAGATAGGAATCCATCAAATCCTAGAGGAGAACATAGGCAGCAACCTCTGTGACCTCAGTCGTGGCAACTTCTTATTAGACATGTCTTTAAAGACAAGGGAAACAAAGACAAGATGAACTATTGGGTAAAAAGGTAAAAAGCTTCTGCAAAGCAAAGGAAACAGTCAACAAAACCAAAAGACAATCAACAGAGTGGGAGAAGATATTTGCAAATGAGATATCAGATAAAGGGCTAGTATCCAGGATCTATAAGGAACTTATAAAATGCAACACCCAAAGAACAAATAATCCAACCAAGAAATGGGCAGAAGACATAAACTGACATTTCTCCAAAGACATACAAATGGCCAAGAGATACATGAAAAAATCCTTTATATCACTCCACATTAGGGAAATCAAAAGTACAATAGGATACCACCTCACAATAGTCAGAATGGCTAAAATTAACAAATTAGGAAACAACAGATGATGGTGAAGATACAGAGAAAGGGGAACCTTCTTACACTGTTGGTAGGAATGCAAGCTGGTGCAGCCACTCTTGAAAAAAAACATATGGAGGTTCCTCAAAAAGTTAAAAGTAGAACTCCCCTGTGACCCAGCAGTTGCACTACTGGGTATTTACCTCAAATATACAAATGTAGTGATCTGAAGGGGCACCTACACTCCAAAGTTTATACCAGCAATGTCCACAATACCCCAACTGTGGAAAGAACCTAGATGTCTATCAACTGATGAATGGATAGAGAAGATGTTGTATATATACAACATTGTCTGAGTAGTACTCAGACAGCAATGATAATGAAATCTTGCCATTTGCAATGATGTGGATAGAACTAGAGGGTATTATGCTAAGTGAAATAATACAATCAGAGAAAGACAATTATCATTTGATCTTATTTGTATGTGGAATTTAAGAAACAAAAGAGAGGAAGAGAGGAAAAAATAAAACAAGACAAAATCAGAGAGGGAGACAAACCATAAGAGACTCTTAATCATAGAAAACAAACTGAGGGTTGCTGGAGGGGAGGTGGGTGGGGAATGGGGTAACTGGGTGATGGACATTAAGGAGGGCACATGAAGTAATGAGCTCTGGGTGTTATATAAGACTGATGAATCATTAAGTTCTACCTCTGAAACCAATAATACATTATATGTTAATTAATTGAATTTAAAATAAAAACAGAGCAAAGTATTGCACATACAGGAAATATTGTCCCCAAAACTACTTTTTCCAGCTTTATTAAGATATAATTGACATATGACATTGTGTAAGCTTAGGGTGTACAATGTGGTGATTTGATATTATCTATTTTATTTATATATTACAATATGATGACCACAATAAGGTTAGTTAATACATCCTTCACCTCACATAATTATCATTTTTAAAACTATTTTATATGGTCAACTACTTTTATAATCATTCACATATACTTACATATATATGTATATGTATATATATGTATGTATATATGTATATGTATATACATATATACACACACGAGCACACACACACACACATATTCTTTCTGAAAAGTACTACTTTTGGCTAAATAATACTTATTACTGCATATTGCATCATACCCTGGGTTAATTTTCTCTAAGACAAAAATAGTTAATATTTTGTTCTTAATAAAGTAGGTAATATGTTAAAGTTTTGAAGAAAACCATGACAGTCTTTTTTAAAAAAATTTATTTATTTATTTATTTATTTATTTGACAGACAGAGACCACAAGTAGGCAGAGAGGCAGGCAGAGAGAGAGGAGAAAGCAGGCTCCCTCCTGAGTAGAGAGCCCAACATGGGGCTTGATCCCAGCACCCTGAGATCATGACCTGAGCTGAAGGCAGAGGCTTTAACCCACTGAGCCACCCAGGTGCCCCAACCATGACATTCTTATATTAACCAACCACCCATATTTCTCTCTCAACTTTCTTCCCTCCTCCCACCAACCTTTTCTCTTTTCTACCTCTATCTTTCTCTTTGATTCTGGGTGAAATATGAATATATTGTCTTAATAGCCATATATCCAGATGTCTAGGACTTTTTGCCAACTGCTAAAAGCTTTGCATTTTTCTTATTCTGTAAAATGTTCCTATTTTCACTTCGATTACTATGATTATATTTGCTTACTATATACCATTAAGTTTCTGTCATATCATCCAGGGCTCAGCTAACTACATCTCACTGGACAAATCCACCCACCACCTGTCTTGCTTAATAAAATTTTACTGGCACACAGCCATGCCCATTCATTGGTATATTATCTTTAGCGGATTTTATACTGCAACAACAAAGCTGAATAGTGTTGACATAGCTATGACAAACAGCATATGACTTGCAGGGCCTAAAGTATTTACTATCTGGCTCTTTGCAGCAAAAGTTTGCTATCTCCTGTCCATTGCCTGACATAAAGCAGGTGCTGAATATACACACATATGCTAAGTATATTAATAAATGGATAGTTGGATAAATGGCAAATGATAAAAAAATGCAGTCTTTATGTAACAGAAGACCACTTCACTTCATTAAGAAAGTTGAGATCCAGGGATGCCTGGGTGGCTCAGTTGGTTAAGCGGTTGCCTTTGGCTCGGTCATGATCCCAGGGTCTGGGGATCAAGCCCCACATCCAGCTCCTTGCTCAGGGCCTGCTTCTCCCTCTCCCTTTGCCTGCTGTTCCCCTGGCTTGTGCATGCTCTCTCTCTCTCTCTCTTTGTCAAATTAACTAACTAATTAATTAATTAATTAACAATTATATAAATAAAATCTTAAAAAAAGAAAGTTGAGATCCAAATTTATTTCTGGAGTACTGTGGGTTTTATTATGATTAGAAAAAAAGAAGAATGTATCTCTTTATAGAAACAACAAATATTGAGACTAGGTGTTGAAGTGAACTAAAAGACTTAGTTCTTGACTGTTGTAAAGAACGTTTAATTTCAAATCAAGAGTGTACTAATTTCTGATTGCCTCTAATTCCCAAAAACCAGATGCTCAGTAAGATCATTAAATGTGGTAGAGTTCACCATTACCTAATTTAAGAAATTTTCACACCCTATTATGTTCTTTATCTTGGGATAATTTCTTAGCTACTTCTACCTTCTCTGTGGAACTGTTAACTAGTCAAAAATGAAAATACAGTCTTAATGAATTTCTTTCTCAAGACTGCTATAAAAATTTTTTAAGTAGAAGAGCTTGCAATACTTAGGATTTTTAACTATAATATTATATTATAGTCCTTTGAAATATGGATAAATGAAACCTGGTTTGAATAAGACTTTTTTTTGTTTTAAAAAGCCTTTTATTATGGAAAGCAAATAGAGAATAGTACAGTGAAATAATAGTGATCAATATCTTCTTTCATTACCTCTCAATATCACTTTATTCAGACATATTTAAAAATAAAATTGCACTTCCTCTCATTTCTACCTTAAATAATCCAGTATGCAAACCTAAAATACAAAGACTTTCTTTGAATAAGAAATTTAATGGAGACAGAAGTAAGCTACGTTTCTGTTAAGCATAGCATTGTACATAGTGAACCTGAATCACTGTGTTGTACACCTGAAACTAATACCACATTTTGTGTCAACTACACTCAAATTAAAAAAAAAAAATTTTAGTGGAAATTATGCAGCAGAAATTTAGAGAAGGAGAAAGAGTATAATTTCTTCAGTTAGCAAACTTAATTTCTTGGGTCCCTCAAATGAATAGTTACTGGATTATGGAATCTCTAGGAAGTGGCTGAAGACCAAAAATTTTCATGGTTTATAGGAATTCATTTTCTTTGGTTACCTATGAAGCAATCTAGAGGATGGGTAAATATAGCATATAATGAGATTGTCGACCTTGATGTTTAAATTTTATTGCTTTTGTGGATTTAAAGCAGGTTTATATTTTAATATACCTTGTATAAAAATACAATATATAATTGGATTCTTCAAAATATAGAAATGATATTTATGTCTCATTTCCACTCACATAATTCCTTATTTCATTTTTTTCATTTAAATTTTCTTCTGTCATGCTATTTTAAATTCTTTTTATCTGCTGTTTTATTTATATTTATACTCATCTATGAAGATAGAGAATAAAGGATGTAGCTGGCAATAAATAAGCTGTGAGACTGAATATTTTGTAACAATGGAAGCTTGGGACATGTAACAGAAGTCCTATGCATTAAACTTTCCCTCTCTCTGGCTGTAGAGGAATGCTGCATTACCTCTTGAATAAAAGAAGACACGGCTATGGAGCTGAGAGAACTAAAAAAAATCTCTCTTTGCAAGCACGGAGTCCAATTTGTAAGTTAAAGTGGAATACAGATGGTCAATAAATTTAAGAAGCAAATCTACCTGCCATAAAAGGCATTACTCCTTTTAAATCAAGAGACCAGAGAAAATTAATAATTGGGAAAGTCGTCATCTTAGAAATCACCAGTTTGAATATAAATTATTAACACTGGAGAGAGAACTTCCGTATGTAATGTTTATATCAAACCATCTGGTTTGATAGATGAGGAAATCTGGCATATTGAGGCATGAGATATTTGTGGTACAGAATAGAAAATATCAATCCATTGTTAGAGTATCTTCCATACTCTTCCAAGAATGAAAAAGATACTGAAATGTCAAAAATGGCCTATGAAAAAACTTTTCCTCCCTTCCTTCCTTCCTTCATCCTTCCTTTTATTGAAGATTTATGCAATCAACAAAGACCAAATAGCAATTATAATTCATTGCAATAAACACTGAAGATAGATAAATAATAAAACAATACAGTAAATATAATAATAAAAAGGTGTACATAATATTATTGGACACCTAGAGGAAGCATGTAACAACAGTTAAGATGACAAATTCAGGAAAGAAATACCCCACATATTAATTCATGGTATGTGTATGAATTGGCTGTGGGAAGTCCATTTTTCAATTCATTTCTCTTTACTTTCTCACTTCCATGTTGAATTCATATCTTTGCTATAGTCCCTTATGTATGTAAATATATATGTATGTATACATACATATACATATACATGCATGTATTTATAAAATTTTTAACATTATTCTGGAAAAGTACTCTTTGGTTTATTTAAAGCTTTTGGTAGTTGTGCAAATATCCTGGCAGTCTTTTGAGGTGATTTTGTTGTGTACTTGGCTTTACCATATTTGTGCTAGACACTGTGACAGATGTTGAAGGAAACAAAAATTAGCAGATATTAACCTCTGTTCTTTGAGGGTTTAAAATTTAAGTAATAATATATGCTTAAAAATCACTATCATTTGTTATAGTAATTACAGTGAGATAAGTAAAAAATATGTAATGTAAGAGCTCAGTATTTTTAATTTCCTTCCTTTCCTCCATTTTAGAAATAATAAAACTGAAACCCAGAAAGTTGAGCTGGACTTTCCCAAGATCATGGAACCAGTTCACGTGTAAATATATAGTTCTTTGGTGAACAAATGAATGTTTTAGGGTCTAAAAATTCAGATTTAGAAGACAGCTTCAGGATTAACTATACACCAAAGAAATGTACATTGACATAGAAAGGTGACTATTTAATGCTCTTTTCTGGGAAAAACATACCATTTAATGTAAGATTCAAAATACATGACACACTCATTTCCATTCAGTATGCCTTGCTACAATAATTCCAGATGCTTAGTAAATAAATGGAAGTCAAGCTCTTTAAAAACCACAGGTCACTGTCTTTCCATGTCAAAACCCCTCACTTTTCTTTCAGCACATACAGCACATCATCCTAGTTGATGTTGAGCTGCAAAGAACAAAGTGGATTGTTTCTGCTAGACTTCACAAAAAGGAGGTGATGGAAGCCCAGGCATGCGCACATAGCCATGGCCTTTGACACGGTAGGATAAAACAGTCCCTCCATTCTGCATAAAGTCACACATTAACTGTATATCTATTGAAATGTTGCTATCTCCACTCCTGATCTACAAAACACTGTGAAGATAGTTCTGAGCAAATTATGTTCTGTGTTCCAGAACCAGGGGATTTTTTTATGGCAATGATGTATGTAAATGAAAATATCTTATCCACAGTTGTCACTAACTACAGTGACCAGCCCACAGGACTTGGTTTTCTGGAGGGAGAACTCACAGATCTTTATGGCATGCCTGTAAATGTCCAGGCAGCCATCATGGATTTCCAGAAAGGGCTACTTACCTTCCTGGATACCAGTCAGATGGCACAATCTTCAAAGGCTTTTAAATATTTGAGTCAGTACACTGAAATTGGCTGGTTGCAGTTGGCTGTTGAGTATTGCACTGGAAGGACAGCTTTGGAACACCCAGTTGGCTAAATATGGGTTCATAATGATTTGTTCTGGCAGGTTCATTGTGTTGGTAATGGTCCAGATCACAAACTTGGCCTTCTTGTGATTTAGCCAGTGCAAGAAATTATACATTATGTCTTATTTTGAGTCCACAAGTTGAACTCATCCACAAGTAGCTCCATAGTCTCCAAAGGTAGTTTCTGAGTTATGTTATATTGGCTTTATTGTGAACTACAAATGTTGGCCTTTACATGTGATAATGGGAAGCTCCTCTAGAGCAAGGTTTCTGAAATTTGGGACTATTACCATTTGGGGCTGGATAATTATTTGTTGTTGGGAGACCATCCTGTGCACTGTGCGATGTTTAGCAACATCCTGGTCTCTGCCTACTAGATGCCAGTTCTGACAATCAAAAATGTTTCCAGACTTTTATAAACACCCTCTGGGAGCAAACCTGACCCTGATGGCAACCACTATTCTAGAATTTTATTGGTAAATATATTTGAATGGCTATGTTTTGTTTTTCCACTAAATCAACTCATACTTTAAATTACTTAATAGATTTGGGGTGCCTGGGTGGCTCAATTGGTTAAGTGTCTGCCTTCAGCTCAGGTCATGATCCCAGGGTCCTGGGATTGAGCCCCTCACTGGGCTACCTGCTCAGCGGAGAGCTTGTTTCTCCCTCTCCCTCTGCAGCTCCCCCTACTTGTGCTCTCTTTCTCTTGTATGCTCTCTCTCTCAAATAAATAAATAATTTTTAAAATTACCTAATAGGTTTTATAATATTGATATTTCCAAATGTTTTTTTATTCTCTATGTGCATAATAATTCTTTATCCAAATTCAGCAAAAATGTAAATCAGAATTCCATGAATACCAAGTTTAATCGAAATTTCCTTGTCTAGACAGGAAGATATGAGCAAACAGAGTAGGACCAAGGTAACAGCACCGGTCATGTGTAAAGAAATTGTGTTATGACATATGTGACCATCACAGTTTAAAGTGAGGTAGATCAAAGCCATTCAAAACTTACCAATTTCAAAGTGATTTTGAAAACTACTTAACCTTTTAGGAGTGCTGGGTTAAAAAAAATTAATTCCAGGATAATTAAAATATAGTGCTGTATTAGTTTTAGGTGTGCAATATAGTGATTCAACAATTCTGTACATTACTCATTGCTCATCATAAGTGTATTCTCAATCCCCAACACCTATTTCACCCATTCCTCCACCAACCTCCCCTCTGGTAACCATAAGATTTTTCTCTAGAGTTGAGTCTGTTTTCTTGTCTCTTTTTTCTTTGTTTTTCTCATTTGTTTTGTTTCTTAAGTTCCACATATGAGTGAAATCATATGTTATCTGTATTTCTCTGATTGGCTTATTTCACTCAGCCTTATACTCTCTGGATCCATCCATGTTGTTGCAAATGCCAAGATTTCATTCTTTTTTTTATGGCTGAGAGAAATGTTGAATTTCTTTTTAAGATTGAGATCTATGAGTATCATGTTAACATTTTCTTCTGCTTTCTTTTAATCTCCCACATACATATTGTCATTTCTTACTGGTTTTTGGTAAAACAAGACTTTTACCAGGGAGTATGTTTTTTCTGCAATATAACAAGCATGCATTTTTCACGTTAGAATTTTCTAAAAATAATAAATACCTCACTCGTTTCCCCAAAGATTACCCCAACCATAAATAAAGTAAATTTACTAAGATGCTTAACATTTAATTGGCAGCAGCATTCAGAGCTGTTTCACTGGATAATTTTTCATCAGGACTTTTTTTTCAGAATCACTGGTATCAGAGAATGCTTATAGTAAAGAAGCAGCTAATTTTTGGGTGCCTGGGTGGCTCAGTGGGTTAAAACCTCTGTCTTTGGCTCAGGTCATGATCTCAGGTCCTGGGATCCAGCCCCAGCCCCCCCCCCCCACCCGGGCTCTCTGCTCAGTGGGGAGCCTGCTCCCTCTCACTCTCTGCCTGCCTCTCTGCCTTGTGATCTCTGTCAAATAAATAAATAAACTTCTTTAAAAAAATAAACAGCTAATTTTATCTTTACACTGTGCTTTAAAATTATTTAACACTTAATTCAGATTTTTCTTAATAACATCCAAATAACAGTAGCAGAAATATACAACTATTAATGTTATATAAAATTCATGTGTTTATGTTATATAATTAGTAACAATATAGTTGTATATAATACATAATAGTTACCATATAACTATCTTAATGATAATTCATTCTTGATAATAAAGATGATGCTGATTTTTAAGTAATTTTTGAATTCTGATAAATATACATAAATTTAACATTTTAACCATCTTAAGTGTACTGTGTAGTAGTATTAACTAGATGTACACTGTTGAGCAACAGATCTCCAGGGCTCTTTTTATCTTGCAAAACTGAAACTCTATACCCATTAAATATCAATCCCTTACTGTTCCCAACCTAGCCCGTGGCAACTACTATTCTACTTTTTATCTCTATAAATTTGACTATACTAGATACTTCATATAAATAAAATTATATAGTATTTGTCTTTTTGGACTGGCTTATTTCACTTATAATGTCCTCAAAGCTCTTCTATATTGTAGCATATGTCAGAATTTCATTACTTTTTAAGTCTAAATAATATTCCATTGTGTGTATATACCACATTTTGTTTACCCATTTATCCATCAAAGGACACTTGAGTTACTTTCTCCTTTTGGTTATTGCAAATTATACCTCTATGTATGTGGGCATACAAATATCTTTTTGAGATCTACCTTTCAATTATTTGGAGTATATACCCAGAAGCAGGTCTGCTGTAACATATAACAATTCTATTTTTTTTTTTTTGAGTAACTGCGTACTGTAGATATACCATTTTATATTCTCACCAACAGTACATAAGAATTATAATTTTTCCACATCCTCAACAATTATTATTTGTTCATTCATCCATTAATGGTAGCCATCCTAATAGGTATGAAGTGGCATCTCATTGTGACTTTGACTTGCACTTGCCTAAATAATAGTGATATTGAGCTTCATTTCATGTGCCTGTTGACTATATGCACATCTTCTTTTGGAGAAATGTTTATTCAACTCCTTTGCCATTCTTAATCAGGTTGTTTGGTTTTCTTTTGTTCCTGAGTTGCAGTTACTTTTTTTTTTAATTTATTTATTTGTTTTAGAGAGATAGAGAGAGAATGAATATGGGGAGGAGCAGAGGGAGAGGGGCAAGCACACTCCATGCTGAGCATAGAGCCCAACACAGCACTTGATCTCACCACCCCAGTTCAAGACCTGAGCTGAAACCAAGAGTTGGACACTCAACTGACTGAGCCACCCAGATGCCCCAGAGTTACAGTTCTTTATATATTCTGCGTATTGACCCCTTATCGGACATGTGGTTTGCAAATATTTTGTCCTCTTCTGCAGGTTGCTTTTTCACTCTTGATTGTGTCCATTGATGCACAGAAGTTTTAAATTTTGAGGCAGTCCAATTTACCTACTTTCAGTTTTTATTTTATATCTCAAATCAAAGTTCAATGACTTGCATCATTAGTTTTCAAACTATATCATAAAAGAGTTTAGGAAATCAACCAAGAATGGTGCACTGGTATATGCATATCTAGTTTGCCTGTGAATATAGTTTTTGGTGGTTATTTTTTTTTTAAATGGTAACTACAGTCAGTTTTGAGGCCCTGACTGGAGGCCAGTCAGTTCTCCTTCCTAAGCACCTGATTAAATCCACACACCAACCTCTTTTCTTTTTGGGTCTCACACTTTAGGTCACTATGTACTAGCCCCAATCACCTTATAGCCAGGTACCAGAAAACTAGGGGAAGCCCTTATGCCCCGGACCTGTGAAGTTACTCAAATTAGCCAATCCACACGGAGCCTGAGAAATCTAGCTAAACTCACCTGCTTGCCAGACATAAACTGCTTCCTATCACCCTGTCCCTTGGTGTAACTTTCTGTGTGGCCCTTACTGGCAGCCTTCTCTCAGTAAGAGCTGTAAGTAACAAAAAGTTTCTTTTAAAATCATCCTACTGTCTTTGTGTTGTGTCCTGCCTTCAAGATGTGGTCCATATTCACTATGGAGTATTATGCCTCCATCAGAAAGGATGAATACCCAACTTTTGTAGCAACATGGACAGGACTGGAAGAGATTATGCTGAGTGAAATCAGTCAAGCAGAGAGAGTCAATTATCATATGGTTTCACTTATTTGTGGAGCATAACAAATAGCATGGAGGACATGGGGAGTTAGAGAAGAGAAGGGAGTTGGGGGAAATTTGAAGGGGAGGTGAACCATGAGAGACTATGGACTCTGAAAAACAATCTGAGGGGTTTGAATTGGCGGGGGGGAGGTGTGAGAGGTTGAGGTACCAGGTGGTGGGTATTATAGAGGGCACGGATTACATGGGGCACTGGGTGTGGTGAAAAAATAATGAATACTGTTATGCCGAAATTAAATAAAAAATAAATTTAAAAAAAAGAACCTTTAAATCATATAAGAAACAGACCAAGAGAAAGTAGGGTGACATCAAACCAAAAATTAAGGATATAATGGTAAAGCTGTCAATTCAAGTCAAGACAACACAGAAAGAAAACATTAGATGCATCTTCAACACCCCAACCCCATAGAAAAAATAGATAATATAACAACAGAAAATGAGAAATAGTAGGCTTAAAATAAGTATCTTCATGGACCAAAGACGAAACAGAAATATTTAGCTTGAGCCACATACCTCCTACTTTACAACCTTGGAAACAAGCACTGGTGATTACACTTCATATTTCATGAGATAATGGTGTCAAAATACACTCTACCTATACAAATCATAACCCAACAAATGCAATAAATAATAAATACACATGTATACATATATAATTCCTAAGGAATATTATTGTAAGAACCTTCAGCAATACATTAGCAAGTTGGCAAATTCTCAAAAAAAGAATACTTAATAAACAAATGTTATTTATCCCAGGAATGATGAAAAAAGCTCAAAATCATTAGTAATCTGGGAAATGAAAATTAACATAACAATAAGATACCACTAAACCCACCAGACTGCTTAAATTAATACTAATCAAAACTAATTTGTCAAGGGTGTGGAGCGTGCCTGGGTGGATCATTCTGCCTTCAGCTCGGGTCATGATCCCAGAGTCCTGGGACTGAGTCCTGCATCAGGTTCCCTGCTCAGTGGGGAGTCATGCTTCTCCCTCTGCCCTTCTGTCCCTGCTCATGATCTCTCTCACACACACACTCTCTCTCTCAAATAAATAAAATCTTTAAAATTAAAATAAAATATGGAATACTCTCTTAAAAAAATAAAACAAATAAAGGATGTGGAACAACTGAAACTCTCATATATTGTTGGGTAGGGTCATAATATTATACACGTACATTGGGAAAAAAGGTCAGGCAGTTTTATGTAAACCTAAAGATACACTTATGATATAATCAAGAAGTATACTACTAGATATTTACCCAAGTTATATGCAAACATATGTATTTACACAAAGCCTTGTATGAGAAAGCATATAGGGCTTTATTCATAAAAGCCAAAACTGGAAACAGCTCAAGTGTTGATCAAAGTGTCTATCAATAGGATATTGAATAAAGTATGGTATAATCATATAATGAAACACTACTTAGTATTACAAAGGAGTATTTCTTCCATTACAAAGGAGTAAATTTCTTCCATTACAAAAGAGTAAATTTCTTCCATAGAGTGACATGGATGAATGTCAAAAACATGATGCTGAGTAAAAGAAGCCTTAAACAAGAGAGTACATAGTGTATAATACAATTCAAAGGAAGTGCTGGAACAAGCAGAGACAATTTATGGTAGAAAAATGTCAGAATAGTGGTTATCTCTGAAAGGAGGGGTAAGGGTGGATAATAACTGGAAAGGGGCATTTGACAACTTTTCTGGTGTGATGCTAATATTCTACTGTGATAGAAGTTTGGTTATTTGATAAAACTTATCAAGCCACATGCTTAAAACTTTTACATAACATTGTAAGTAAATTTTACTTCAAATTTAAAAACCTGTAAATAAATACTGAACCTAGCTTATGATTTGCAGGCTAAAATGTGTAGGACTGAAGTAAGCTGATATGTGCAATTTACAATAAAAATGCCCAGAAAAGATACGGTAACATGATGGATGGGTAGAAGGACTGAAAAAGAGGTGTGAAAAAACATGTATAGCAAATTTTAACTGCTGAATATTGGTGTTGGGTATGTGAATACTGAACATAAAATTCTTTCCAATCTTCTGCATGCTGGAGATACTTTATAATATGTTAGGTAATAAGTTGTGAGTCTCATGCTTTAGAAATATATATATATATATATATATATATATATATATATATATATACTTAACACCAAAAAGTGGCAACATTTTCTTTGGTTCTGTGACTAGATCTGTGTTACTCACCATTTCTGTTGAGACAGGAACTCTGAATCATCAACAAGATGGAAGCTTCCTGAGGACGCTCTGGAATGGCAACTGCAAATGTTCTGAAAGACACAGAGAAAAAGAAAGAGAAAAATCATTCAAAATGAGATTCCCAATCAAACACAAAACATGAATAAATGGCATGTGAGAAAAGAAATCCATCAAAATCCACCATTCAAAATATTCAATAAATTCCATGAGGGCAGCTGCAAAGCCCTAATGAAAGACAACCAGGTACTCTAAATGCTGTTAATTGACCCTTGGAAATAAAAAGTATAAATTAAACATTAAACTGTCATTTTGCAATGACATGACATGTCCCTGATGGGAGTTTTGATTGGCTGGTTTAAGTATATAATTAAAGGTGCCAGAGAAACAAATATATTCAATTATATTCTAATGGATTTAGAATTATCCTGGGTCTTAGAATGCTTCAGACTACTCAGCTCTTGATGTATTAAGTTAATATATTCATTCATTCAACAAATATTTATTTTTTTATTTATAAAGATTTTATTTATTTATTTGAAAGACAGATTGAGAGAACAAGTTGGGGGAACAGCAGAGCGAGAAGCAGACACCCCGCTGAGCAGGGAGTGGCATGCAGGACTTATCCAAGAGCTCTGGGCTAATGACCTGAGCCTAAGGCAGACCCTTAACTGACTGAGCCATCCAGGAGCCCTCAACAAATATCTATTAAATATTTAGAATTATCCAGATACTTCCCCTGGTATGCAGTGATGTAAAAAACAGCTAATAGCAAGGGCCATAAAGAGAATACTTTCTGAAGACTCATCTTTTTTTCTGAGGCACGATGCAGGACAAAAGTTGAAGGAATGACAAGGGTAAGTCTAGGAATAAAACACTTAGTGAGCCTCCAAGATTAGCTATCTAATCAAGTTAGCAAGAATAATGTATATAGAGAACACATGTTAGATGTCTTTTCATTTTGTCTCCAAATGAGGCTAACAAGATATGTATGTATGTGTGTGTGTGTGTGTGTGTGTCTGTGTGTGTTGGAGGGATTCAGGGAGACATCTGCCTGCCACTGAATGCAGAACACATTTTTACTGCGAGACCTAAAGTTGGTGATTTCTTATATGAGGTTAGAAAGAATTTTTAGGAGTGGGACATGTGGTCATTCAAACAGTTAAAAAGTTATGGTGTTGAAAAAATTAAGAGATTTTAAAAATTGAACTGAATTGTATTGAGCTAAATTGTTGTTTAAAAATTCTAGTCCACATGTTAAGGGAGAAATGTAATGCTATTTCCGCAGACCTCAACATATTCTCAGCTTCCCTCTAAATAATACACTCATGTCAAAATTATTAATCATTTATGTATTTAAAATTCTACTGATCAATAACTATTTTCTCTGCTAAAGTTCCTCCACTATATATATACAGATATATAAGGTTTCTCTGATATATATAAAATTCCTGACTTTAGGGGGCTTTATAGCCTTCAGAGGAAGACTGACAATAATTAAGAGGATACAAAAAATAAAATAATTATGAAATATGATAATCTCTATGTAGTAAATACATTTTGTAGTGCCTATTGAATCCAGGAGCATTCTTACCCTGATTTAAAATTAATCAATGGAGAGATTTTTGAGGTCCTTAATCTAAAGAGTTCATGTCAACTCAACTGTGCTTTTCACACACAAAATATTTTTTTCCTAAGCATAATGGGCACTGAAATAGCATTTCACTATGCTTTTGTCATTTTATTTGGGATTAATTCACATTTTCCTAGTAACCAATGAGTATGCACATCTTTTAATGTTTATTGGCTGTTTGAGTTTCTATTCTGTGAACTCTCCCATCTTGTGATTTATACTTAATTTTGTCCATGAAATTTCTGTACATTTAGGATTTTTTTAACATTGAAGAATTTTTCTCAACTTGTCCATACACATAAATTTTGACTTTGTCCAATATTCTCAAATCTTACTTATTAAACAAAGCTGAGTATTCAGTAAACAAAAGGTATTCCAGTTTTTGGAACCTATGCATTTTAGAAAGTATACAGAATGTTAAAATTTAAAAGTAAATTTTCTACAGAGCACATTTTTCAATTTAGATAGATAGATGGCAGGGATTTTATAACGTGTATTTGGTTTCAACTTATTTACCACAAGGACAATGTGTGTAGCATTCTATTGAAAACAAAATGTGGGAGGTTGAAGCCTGAGTTGGAGAAATAATGGAGTGTCTTTTTAAAGAACAAGATGGGATTGGGAGGGAGACAAACCATAAGTGACTCTTAATCTCACAAAACAAACTGAGGGTTGCTGGGGGGAGGGGGTTTGGGAGAAGGGGGTGGTATTATGGACATTGGGGAGGGTATGTGCTTTGGTGAGTGCTGTGAAGTGTGTAAACCTGGTGATTCACAGACCTGTACCCCTGGGGATAAAAATATATGTTTATAAAAAATAAAAAAATTAAAGAACAAAAATTTCATTATTTACTTTTATATCACATTTCCTAAATTGTCCTATCTGCCCCATATTTCAATAAATTTTACTAACACAATAGTCTTTTGTGTGGAAAAAGGAAATAAACTGATTTCTGTATGTAAGCCAACATGGTGAAGAACAGGGAAAGCATGAATGACTTTAGATCTTCATCACCTGGCTAATTTAGGGAAATGGAGTTTAGGGTTAGACCTGAACGTGAGAACACTGAAATTGAGCTGCTTCACTGAAATAGAAATTGGACTTTCTACATACTATGGAATGGTGTTTTGAGCTAATATTTCATTATACTTAAAGGAACAGGCAATACCAGATTTGGTTTCCTATGCTTAGTTTTCCACTCTCAAGATCAATAATGCAGCAGAGTAGCTGAGTGTTTTAAGACCATTCAATTAAAGATTTTTGTACATCATTAGGACATCAAACCAATATTTTCACCTCCTCTGAGTCTGTTTCAATTTAATAAAGTTCTATTCAGGAAAGTGAGGAATGTGTCTGAATTCCACATTTGATTTGGATGCCTAGATACAAAGAAAGGAAAAAATTTGAGGCTAAGCATAAAGAACAAAACATCAGCAAAGGAAAAATTGTAGTCAAAGATGACCAAAAAGAAACTAAGTTCAAAGCACTCCATCTATCCCCATGAAACACAAATAAAAATGTGCATAATATTGAGGGAAGGATGGGCTGAAATGTCAACTGAGAAAAAAGAACTGAAAACACAAGCATTTATTTGGAGTCTTAGAATTACAATTCAGATGGCACAGATTTGGGTATATCCTGTCAGAGGAAAAAAGATAGGAGTTTTATTGGGAAAAAAAGAGAGAGAGAGAAAGTGTAAGATTCCTTACATCAGTTGTTTACTAAGAATTACAATTGGGAGGTATTATTATAATTTACAAGGGCACGTGGGTGGTTCAGGCAGTTAAGCGTCTGCCTTCAGCTCAGGTCATGATCCCAGGGTACGGGGATCGAGTCCTTGCTTAGCAGGTAGCCTGCTTGTCCCTCTGCCTGCTGCTTCCCCCTGCTTGTGCTCTCTCTTTCTCTGACAAGTCAATAAAATCTTTAAAAAATTACAGTTTATTGGTTTTCTAGGTATATATTTTTTAATTTATTTTCAGCATAACAGTATTCATTATTTTTGTACCACAGCCAGTGCTCCATGCAATCCGTGCCCTCTATAATACCCACCACCTGGTACCCCAACCTCCCACCCCCCCCCCCCCGCCACTTCAAACCCCTCAGATTGTTTTTCAGAGTCCATAGTCTCTCATGGTTCACCTCCCCTTCCAATTTCCCCCAACTCCCTTCTCTTCTCTAACTCTCCATGTCCTCCATGCTATTTGTTATGCTCCACAAATAAGTGAAACCATATGATAATTGACTCTCTCTGCTTGACTTATTTCACTCAGCATAATCTCTTCCAGTCCTGTCCATGTTGCTACAAAAGTTGTATTATGCCTCCATCTGAAAGGATGAATACCCAACTTTTGTAGCAACATGGTTTTCTAGGTATATTATATTAATTGCTAGGAAAGTCTCTTGTGAAGATTGTCCAATTTTTATTTAAAATGTACACAGACGTCAGGTGCTCAATTATATGTCCTTACTTAATTCAAGGATTGAATGCAGTTCCTGTTTTAAAAACAGGATGATGTCTCAGTCACAAAATGGAGTCTCTTAATGCTCAAAGCTTTTACGAAATTTCACAGGAATTTGACCTATTCTCTTTTAGATCTTACGGGACAGACAGATCCTACTAACCTCATTCTCTTTAAGAAGCATAATATCTGCTAAAATTGCAACTGCCTATTACATAACTCAACCTTGATATTTCTCAAATCTGGTTTCATTTTGGAACCACATAGGAAGCTTTAAAAAATAAAAGTATTTAGGTCCTATTACATGCCACTTAAAAAATACCCTCTGGGGTCCAGTCTTCTACATTGGTATTTTTTAAGCTCCCCATATGATTGTAATATGAAAAGTTGAAAGCTACTACAACTTGAGTTTGTCAGGATAAGCAAACCTAGGCAGGAATATAAGCATTCCAGATATTTCTTTGAGGTGGGTATATTGTAGACTTTCTGCACAAGCCACCTCCCAGAACAGAGTTAACTGATGTCAGTAAAAAGATGTCTGTGTGTTCCATACCTAGTTAAACTGAAATTCATTAGTTCAGAGCAGTGTTTCTCAAACTTGGGTTTTCATGAGACTCCTCTAAGGAACTTGTTAAAAACACTTTAAGGGTTCCACCCAGAACCTGCTGAATCAAAATGTTTAGGGATCTCAAGCAGAGTAGCTCAGAACTTGCATGTTTAACAAATATACTAGGTAAATATTATGGTGAGGCAAATTTGCTAAACACAGCTTTAGAAGAACACTATTATAGATTAGGATCTTGAACTTTCAATATCTCTTGTCTTTCCAAGAAGGCATCTTGTTGTCCCATAGGAATATGGACATAGTCTACTCTCCATAAAATCTGGTAACTTCTTGAGATAAAGTTAAGACATGGTCATGAGCCAAGTGGGATGCTACATTCTGATTAGACTTTAGCAATCTTTGCAGGGCTGAGATAACAACTATAACTAACTCCTTCTAGGGACTTATTCTAAACAGAAAAACCAAGGTAATTTCTTTCTTTCTTTCTTTCTTTCTTTCTTTCTTTCTTTCTTTCTTTCTTTCTTTCTTTCTATCTTTCTTTTGATTTATTTATTTGAGAGAGAGAGAGCGCGCCTCTGTGTGGGGGGATTAGGGGCAGAGGGAGAGGGAGACAGAAAATATCAAGGAGACTGTCTGCTGAGCACAGAGCCCAACACTGAGCTCCATCTCACGACCCTGAGATCATTACTGGAGCTGAAATCAAGTTGGATGCTTAACTGACTGAGCCACATAGGCACCCTCAAGGTAGTTTCATTTTTAAACCCTAATAAAAAGTTGATGTGTATACTTACAGTTTGTACACCATATCAATTAGTAGTGAAAAACAATAGTACCAAGCTAACCCCCAAAATAACCAAGTTTTCCAATTCTTCAAAATATAAGTAAGGTGATTTGCATGGTGACACATACAGAGAACTTCCTTCCATGCTGAAGATTTAATAGGTCTAATTTCAGATAAATATGTGAGACCTGAGAAGAAATGATGCTAAGCCTCCATTTAGGAATCATTCCCTACATGAGTAATTACATCTGACCTATGGGCAGATTCACATGGGAATAGTTTTAAATACACAGATAGCTCAGCTATGGAAGAATAAACAAAATTCAACAATAACAGCAAAGCTAAAATTAAGAAGCAAAAATGATATTATAAATTTATTTAAGCATTTTTCACATATACACAGAGTTAGAGAAACTAGTTATTAAGCCCAGCTCCCAGAATAGTAATTATGTATTTATTAATCTCTAATATGTTAGGAAGTAGAAATTTTAAAATAAATACAAGACATTGTAATTTTAAATGTAAAGGCTTTATTATACATGCATAAATGATTAATATATTTTGATTTTTCACATAACAATTATATTATTTTCATACTTATCAAAATTCAGTAATTTCTTAATGCCATCTAATAATCAGACAATATTCAGATGCTCTGATTCTCTCAAAGATGACTTTTACAGTTTGTTCTGTTTTTTTTTTTTCTTTTTAATTAGGTTCCAGACAAGATCTGCTTATCGTGTTTGGCTGTTTTGTCCTTTAAGTCTCTTTTATTCTTTAAAAGCTGCACATCCCCACCTCTTTCTCCCCTTGCAAGTGATTTTCTGGAGAAACTAGGTCATTTGTCATATAAAGCTTTTTACATTTTTTTCAGTTCCATGTTTTCTTGTAGTATCATTTAACTTCTTCCTTAAAGCCATGTATTTCCTATAAACTCTAAACTAAATCTAGAGGCTGATTTTACTTAGGGTCAACTTTTTAAAGCAAGGATACCTCATTACATCACATCATAAAGCACATGATGTCTGGTTTTACCACATATAGTGAAGCTAAGATTGATCTTAGTGGATTCAGGTGAAGCGTTGAAGGAAGTAATGTGAGAATGTATTCTATTACAAATGTGGGATGTGTCCCATTCCATTATAAAACTGTGTCAAATAATAGGGAAGTAAGAGATTTCTTTGGAGATTTGTTATTCATCACCTTCCCCTCCTTTGTCATAGGTCTAGTAATGGGAAGTTCTGTATGGACACTCAGTCTATGTCTCTTGTCCTGAGGTATGGAGAACCTGTGCTTGATTGCTGCTTGAGAAAACTTAAAGTAACCACAGTATTAGGTGGCTGCATTAGGATCAGCCTACAACTTTTGGAAGTACAAAATGTTCGCTTGTGTCCTGTGGACTAGATAGAAGAAAGAGCCCACATGAATTTGTGCTGAGTACTTTTCGGGGGCTGAATTACATTATTCCACTGAATAAAATGGTCAAGATGAGATGAAAATAAAATTACATTGTGATCACATCCCCTAAGTTGTTCATTCCTTTATATATGTATGTATTTATTTATTTGGTAACACATGAAGATATAGATTGAGAAGAAATACAGTCATTGAAAATGACTAGCGGATGAGTAATTATGGACACAGTGGGAAGATACTTTTCAGAACTTTGCATTCAGTGGGGCCAGAATAATGGAGTGATCCCTGGAGAAAAATGTAAGGATTTTTTTTTTTTAAATGTAATGAAGACATTTGAGAAAATAGAGATTGAGTCTACCCAATAGAGCCATCTAGAGGGAGACAGACACTATCATCAAGTAACTGCATGTACTTTGGATACTTTGGGTTTAGAAAGAGCTACAAGTGATAATCTGGAAGACAGAAAAATCCACTTGGATCAAGGAAAATGCAGGAGTGATCCCTAATAATGGAAATTTCCAAAGAACTCAGAAAGTGCCCCAAAATAGAAGTTAAAATTAAAAGGTAGGCAACCTGATGATAACCTTTTTAAAGTATTAGCGGTTATCATTCTAAAATACTGCATGTTGGAATCATTTGGTCCACAACCCAGAATAATTCAGTTAGAATCTCGGCAGGGGGTGGGGGTCAAAGCAGACATTGGTATTGTATCAATGATTTCCACGTGATTCCAAAATGTAATCAAGTTTGAGAACCACTGCTGTAACTAATACATTTACTTCTTTTTTCTTTTTTTTTTTTTAAATTTTTTATTTTTTATAAACATATATTTTTATCCCCAGGGGTACCATATCACTCGGCATCAGGGAAATACAAATCAAAACCACTAATACATTTACTTCTAAGGAGACTCAAGTTATACTAATGGTATATAAAGATGTAGTATGGTGATTTCAGAGGATGGAGCCGAAAGGTAAAAGAGGAAGGCTGCAGAGGGGGAGTGTGGCAGAGATTATGACAAGCATAACAGCCTGGGGATGATGGCAGGTCTGAAGTTTGGGCTTTGGAATACCATAATCATGGATCCTAATCCAGGCTCTACCACATTTTAGCTTTGTAATCCTGGGTGATTTACAGAAATTCAATTCAATTTTAATTTCCTCATTTATAAAATAGCTTTTTTTTTTTACTAGTACCTATCTCTTTTATTTTATCTGCTTATTGTTTGTCATCCTTCACTGAAATGTCAACTCCATGGGAATAGGATCCTTCTCTATCCTATTCAAAATTAAATTCCCAGTCTCTAGAATAGTGCTTGGGCATGTATTTTATGTTTATTATATATTTTTTGAATGAGTGAGTGAAAATACTTTATATTTCCCCAGTTGTTACTATATGCTTGGCACTTTTTTTCTCAGCACTTTACATCTATCATTTTATTCAGTTCTTAAACAACCCCAGGAGATGTGTACTATGATAATTTCCAATTTTCAGATGAAGACAATAAAGCACAAGTCAGTTAATTAGTAGATAGTACACATGGCATGATGCATGGAAAGCACTTAGCTAATCTAGGAACTCTCACTAAATGCTAGCTAAGTATTAGAAAATGACGCGAGACACAGTGGAATTAATTGCCCTTAAAATTCTGAGAGAAATTCAGGTGTTAGATTGCATCCACACATTCTTACATATGGGCACGGAACACTGGGATGTCAAAAGTAAGGCAAAGCTTAGAAGTATTCAAATTTGTTTACATTCCACATAAGGCATGTGTGAAAAGGGTAGTTCATGCTTCTACAGAACAAGCAGCAGCAGGTGGGGGTGCAAGTCCTGTATACCGAGAGAGAATATTGTCCACTTTGGACTTTGGCTCAACCTCTTGCATCTTTTATTGAAGAACCAATGGGTCTCTGTCAAAATTTATTTTTGATTATCATTATGTAGAAGGAAGCACTGAAGGAAGTAATAGTGTTTGAAACAAGAAATATAATATTCTTTGGAAAAGCTTATCATAGACAGTTGTTCTTCTGGAAATAGAATACAAAAAAAAAAAATGCTATGTAAAACTTAACTCCGTTAGTTCCTATAGAAGGTGTGATGTGACCTCTCAGCACTTTCTAGCTTTAGTATTACTAGCTATAGGAGTGAAAGATATTTGTCTCAAAATCTATCTAGAATATAACCATTCTGTTGAGATTGTCAACAATGTAGAAAATTAATCCTTTAAAGATTTTCACAGGGAGAATTTTTTTAAGGGGAGAATTTTTTAAGTGGGATATTCGTATTATTTTATTTTTATTTATTTATTTTTTAAAGATTTTATTTATTTATTTAACAGACAGAGATCACAAGTAGGCAGAGAGGCAGGCAGAAAGAGAGAGGAGGAAGCATGCTTCCCCGCTGAGCAGAGAGCCCAATGCGGGGCTCGATCCCAGGACCCTGGGGTCGTGACCTGAGCCAAAGGCAGAGGCTTTAACCCACTGAGCCACCCAGGAGCCCCTGTATTATTTTTAAAGTGACAAATTTCATTGTAAATCACAGCCTCTTTTATTCCAATTTGTATCATTTTTCCTTTGTAGAGATACTGTGCCCTTAACTTGACAATGTAGTCAGATATCTCTTCACAGTTCATCCATATAATCACAGCATAACAGATGACCATTAGAGGATCAGAGTCGAAATGTATGGGAATGCACAAGCAATCTCTAGACAGGATTAAAACCAAATTGCCTGCCAACCTGGTACCAATAGGGAGAGCTTTGCTTTATGCACTGTCCAGTAAACTGCATGCCCTATTTAGTAAAGGAAATATGTAAAACTAAATTAAAAATCATGCATCTATTCATACAATCCTCTGGTTTCTGTAAAATTTCTATTTCTTGAAATAAAGTGAATAATAACACAATGCTGAAGAAATGATTAATGCTATCAGAGCCTCATAATAAGCATTTAAAACTTGATCCTTTAAATGCAAATATATTTTCTAACGGGAATTTTTCCATTAGCCTATAAATAACATACCAGACTTCTCCATCATTTCTAAAACTACACGTAAAATAAAGTTGGCTGGAACAGTTTCATGTAGCAAAGCACAGCTACATATCCAATCATTAAAGAGGAATGAGGTAGATTTAATTACTATTCCTAATTTTTCACTCTCTCTGACAGAATTCTGTGTACATTCCCTTTGCTGTGCAGCTTTGTAGTGCCTGCCACTAGAATAGTTGGATTTAACATCTCTGCCCCACTGGCTTTGACTCCACCGTATAATTAACTTTGGACAATGAAGAGTTAGTATATATGGCACAAGTGGAGGGTTTTAGCTGTGTTGGTGGGGTATACCTTAACATCTTGTCTTTCTGGGCATATGCCACAAAAGTAACTGCTCCTCTCTAAATGGAAGACATGTAGACAAGATCTAGACTCAACCCACAGCCTGAAACCAATCTGCCCTGAGTGAACTGCACACCTGCCAGCAAGAAAAATGTCTGTTGTTTTAAGCCACCGAGATTTAGTGGTCATTTGTTTTGCAGAATCATTGTAGCAGAGACCTAAAGGATACAAGTAGAAATGAAGAAACTGAGGCATAAAGGGGAAAAAACCAGGGTCCTTCTCAAGGTTATACAGAAAGTGACCAGACACTCTAAGTTAAAACCTAACTATTCTCATTTCATTCAAGTACTTTATTCCCTTAACTAATATTTTTCTGCCAAGGAGAGTAATTTCATTATATATATATATATATATATATATATATATATATATATACACACACACACACACATACACACACATATATGTGGTATATGTGTATATATATAGGTATATATATACCTATATATGGTAGCTGCAAATTATGATCAACTTAAAAGTTTCGAAAAAAAAGAAAAGTTAAATTTTGAATATCCATTTAAATGAACAGAGGCAGCTCTGAGTATACCAAAATTCAGAAACCTGACTTTCTTTATTGTGGTTTTGAGTTCCTTTCACTGTTTTCTTGAGATCTTTGTTTTCCTCTACAGGCCATGTCTTAACAATTCTTTCTTAGAAACTTGGGTTCATTTTTCTTTGCATAATATAAGGAATCATAAATCATGCCAAAGCTTGATCTCAGCGTTGTGAGACTTAGACCCTTGTTGGGCTCTGTGTTCAGTAAGGAGTCTGCTTGAGATTCTCTTTTTTCCTCTCCCTCTGCCCTGCCCCCAACTCATTCTCAATCTCTCTCTCTAATGTAAGTAAAAAAATCTTTTTAAAAAAATAATCGATTATGTCTCTCCTGAAGCATAAGCACTCCATTTACAGACTAGTCCTCCAGATTATTATTTCCTTAAATGTAGTTACTTTTAAAAAATTATCTGTAACCCAGCACTTGTGTTTGATACACATAAAGTATATTTCCCTTATCAAATGTTATCCATCATAATTCTGGGTAAATTTCAGGTAGCAGCACTAGAAGTCTCTAACTCATGGAACTGAGAATTGCAGAAACAAATGGGAACCTAAATTCCCATTTAACACTGAACACAATATTCTGATTGTACAGATGAGTAAACACAAACTCAGACAGGTTAAGTAATTTGCTCAGTATGCAGTGACTGACAGGGAACTGGAGCCTATGCTTCCATTTCCAAGGATCCCATTCCAGTAGGATGCTCTTGCCATGATCTCCTCTTAATGGTAGAGCAATGGGAAAAGAGGGGGCATTTTATACACCTTTCCTCCTACCCTTCTGACCTACGTGAAATAGCTTCATATTTCAGAAATAGACCAAATGCACTGGGAATAACCCTTTAGTTAACTAGATTTTCTCTTTCAACTGGTTATCCTGGTTCACTGAAGCTTCCAGTCTAATCTGTAAGCTATTGAAACTGACAGCTTCAAAGCCTGACTTAGTATATAGTAGTCTCTAGGCAGTGGTTGTCTGATACAACTTTCAATGATGGTGTAAATCGTTAATACCTATACTATCTAATACATAATCAGTACTTAAAATGTGACTACTGTGACTGGGGGACTGATTTTTTAAATTTAATTTTTATTTTAATTAATTATGTCTAAATAACCACAGGTGGCTAGTGCTTGCTGTATTGGAGAGTGCAGCTCTAGATCCAGAAAATAAAATACCAAATATAAACGTAGAGAAAGTATTTTCATGGAAATGATACCTTTTCAATTTAGTGTCCACAAGAAAACTAGTATGTTTTAGAGGCAGCCTGAACAATTAGCATCCAGGCAAAGATAAAAGACAATAGCAAGTAGGTAAAAGAAAGGAGCGGTGAGTGTGTGATATGCCAACTAGAATAACCAGGTAAAATTTTCCTTTCAGAAAACACTTTTGAACAGTGCTTCTCCAACTTCAGTGAGCATATAAATCAGCTGGAGTGAGGGTATTTTAAAAATATAGATTCTGATTCACTAAGTCTGGGGTGAAGTCTGAGATTCTACATTTCTATCAACCTCCAGGAAATGGTGATGCTGCTGGTATGTGGACCACAATTCAAGTAGCAAGAATTTTGACAAAAGGTAAGATCTCTGATGGGAAAAAAAAATATTTGGTGAACAAAAGGTAAGAAGGTATTGTTAACTTATCATGAACCATATAAAACTGGATTTAGAAGAACATCCCATACAAATCAAAATTGAATTCTCTCCATAAACCAATAAATGACTTTCAATTCCAAACATTACGTATTCAAATTTCATCTTTTATGAGATATAACAGCAACAGAGATATCCTTTGTCACATATTCTTGTGTCACTGTGGTTCACAACAATATTTTTAAGAGGATAAAAATAAAGGAAATTGATTGTTCTAGGAAAGGGCTCACTGAAGCAAAATTCCCCAAAAGCATTTCAATGTAGAGATAACCAGAAGCATGTCTATGGCTTGGAAAAGGATATAAGTGGACATTGTTAATGACTTATGTAGTCTGAATGACAACAGTGAGGTCTCTTGCTTGATACGAATTGACCATAGTGTACGATTTTCACAGCTTTGGTTATTCCTGTAGACGTATATTGAGGAAAATAATATAAACTTATTATTATTTTTTAATTTTTAATTTTTTATTTTTTATAAACATATATTTTTATCCCCAGGGGTACAGGTCTGTGAATCACCAGGTTTACACACTTCACAGCACTCACCAAAGCACATACCCTCCCCAGTGTCCATAATCCCACCCCATTCTCCCAACCTCCCTCCCCCCAGCAACCCTCAGTTTGTTTTGTGAGATTAAGAGTCACTTATGGTTTGTCTCCCTCCCAATTCCATCTCGTAAACTTATTATTTTTAACAGCAATTTGGATAGACACATTCATGGGTTTGACCATTCCTATAAAGAATTTTAGGAAACAAAACTAGTTGTATGCAGTATATAGCTAGCAGAAAAGGCTAGAGAAGCATGGGCTAAGGTAGAACACAAGAACTAGTCTAAATTTAAAATTTTCTGGCAGTGTAAAGCCTAAGTTCAAATATGTCTTCGTTCATGTTTACAACTAAGCCCACAAACAGGCAATGCAATTTGATAGGATGGAGATAGCACCTTCCATGTAACTATAGTTACTTCTAGAAACTAATACGTTGTTTGGAAATCTCTATTATTTGACAAGGAGTGAAGAATTTATCAGGTTTTAAGAAACAGAGAAACCATGGGCTTAATTCACTTTATACACTAGGTTTAGAGAGGGGCCATATTAACATTCAAAGTCTACATATTACTAGAAAAATTATTTGATATTCCACAGTTACATAATATCATATTCTAATTTTTACTCCTTTATCAGGCCTAAAGCAGTCCTGGCAAGGCAGCAGGAAAGCTAAACCCTCTGGTCGTCATATCTTGCTATATTTTATAGTAAGAAAAGAAATGATTAACAGACTAATCATCTGTCATCATAATGTCAAAGATGCTGATGATTTGCCCAACTTTAAGTGTTTATATATTTACTAAATTGAAAGTGCCAAAATGATTGCATTTCCATTAACCATTAATCAGAAACACTGCAGTGATAGAGGTCACAATGTGTGCAATTGTGTTGACATGTTAAAAAACTGTGTCATTTCTGTTTTCACTCAGCCACACTTAAATATATCATGTGGAAAGGAGTTGTTTGCAGTTTCTCCAGTTTAATATCCCAAGTCAGTTTGCAAAATGAGGTCATCTTTAGAACTGCTAATATTATTTAGATAATAAACCTGTGAGTATGCAGGGAAAGATAGCCTATTTCTGCAATGGGTTAGAAGAAAATAAAATTATTCTACAGTTGTAAAAGCTATGAATTACAGAAGCTAAGATATTTGGGGGAAAGTTGTAACTTTGCAATAATGTTTTCATATTTCAAAATTTAAATGACTATTATAAATATCCCATTATTTCTACCTTTTCACCTTAGTGGTACAGTTTTGAGTTAGCATGGTTAGTGTAGCGTAGGAATACTACAGCTAAACTGACCCTCATTCTTTGTCCAGAATATATATCACTATGCTTTGATAAACTGAAAAAACTGCAAACTTCAGTCATCCATATTAATAGAGAAGAGAGATATAATGAGTTGCATGAATGAAATAGATGTTTTTGTTCCTACTGTAATAGGCCATTTGGAATTATAATGAGATAGTACTGAGGAATTCTACCAGAATTAAAGACCTGTCACCATTTTCACTCAATTTTCCTCTTTTCCAGGGATTGCCATTTAGCTATTAAAAGAAAATAATCCTGGGGTGCCTGGGTGGCTTAGTGGGTTAAAAGAAAATAATCCTTCAGACAACTAGTAAATATTCAAAGTGATTTTAAATGTCATTTTCTTCTTGACAAATTTGGTTAGGGCCACACTGATCATTTATAACATGTAGATAAGTGAGATCAACTTTTGCTTTAAGGTTTTTTTTTTTTTTTTTTTAATTTTTTATTTTATTTTTTTTTTAATTTTTTATTTTTTATAAACATATATTTTTTATATACATATATTTTTATCCCCAGGTCTGTGAATCACCAGGTTTACACACTTCACAGCACTCACCAAATCACATTTAAGGTTTTTTTTAACTCTGGCTAACACTTCCCTCCCTAGGCAATTCCAAAAGTATTCACAAACAAATATATCAAATTTATGTTTCATTTTGGTAAATATTTTCTACTGCATTAAAACTAATATATAACTGTTATAAAATACAATTTTGAAATAGAGACAAAAACAAATGTGTATTTTTGCTTCCTTTTTTCTCAATTTTAGTTAATCATTATTTTGTTTTAATTTGGTATTGTGTAAACAGATTAAAAATAGAAACTCAATTCTTTTCCCCTTCCTGAATGCATATTTTTTGCAAAGTAACTTCAATGTTTCTTCCATTAGATGATGTAATCCATTATTTCAACTTTAGAATCTGAGCTGATCTCCTGACATACTTTGACAGATGGAATGAGGTAGAAGTTATACCATACTATTTTTGAGTTTAGGCTTTAATGAAGCCTTTAGGCTTTGTCTTGAAACCCTGTCCCAGCCACAAGAATTATCAGAGCTAGTCTTCTGGAGAATGTGGAACAGAGATAGGACATCCTAGCCAAGGCCACTGTAATTCAGCCAGCCCCAAGCTAATCTGCCAACTAATCATAAGCCCATGAGGACGCCTAGCTGAAATCAGAATTTCCCCACTTAGCCCAGTCTAAATTGATGGCCTGCAGAGCTGGGAGCCAACTAAGTGGTTCTTGTTTTAAGCCACTAGTTTTGGAATGGTTTATCATGCAGCAAAAGCTAAGCGATACTAATAAAAATATTCAAAACGAGTGCACACAATTTTAGTAATAGATTAAATAGAGTTACATTTATCTGTGTTCATACCAGCAGTGATTTTACTCTTATCCTAAGACAAAGACTAGACTGGCTCTCTGCTCAGCGGGGAGCCTGCTTCCTTCTCTCTCTCTCTGCTTGCCTCTCTGTCTACTTATGATCTCTATCTGTCAAATTAAAAAAAAAAAGACAAAGACTAGAAATTAGTTCATCAAAAATGGAAATTAAAGATGAAAAAGTAGCTTTTAGAGTTTATAAGAATGATAACAACAAATATTGCGCTTGGAGTTTATTATTTGCACATAGACAGTAAATAAATTATTAGATCTAGGATATTCATTGTTATGTATTTTATACTAATTGATGTACAATAAGCTTTTCTCTGTTTACTATAGAAAACTGATAATGTAGTACTACTTTCTTTCTTTGGTATGTCTCATTGTAACAAAATCCTATAGTCATTGTTTCAGTTCCACTGGAAGCCGACCTTGAGTTGAAGTGTTGAGTGGACATAAATTAATTCTGAGATTAAGGGTACAGCAGTAAAAGAGTGGGAGAATGAGACAGAAAAAGGAAGTCAGTCAGATAAATGGTGATTATGAACTACCTACTACTGTGGATGAACGGAGCTTATTTTTCTTAAAGACACACATCTCAGACTTACACCAACTCATTGGCGTAGAAGATGGGATATTTATACACTCACTCCCAACAATTATAGGGTTAGGGCTGTTGCTGAGAGTCATTAATTGCCTATCACTTCTGCCTTCTGCCTGGCCACAAACCAAACTCCAGAGGTCAAACAAACAAATGAAAAAAACCCGTAAATTCAAGAGTTGGCAGTGTGAAGTCCACAGATGTGAACAGAGATGATAAAAGTGTGAAGATGCAGGTGGGATGCCAACAGTGTCTGATAGTACCATCATTTTACAGATTCAGTCTAGGGACTGATTCAACTTATGCAGGTTAAAAAGAAATCAAGATTTGAATTAGTGTTTTTGTATTCTTTGGGTAAATACCTAGTAGTGTGATTGCTGGATTGTAAGGTAGTTCTGTTTCTAACTTACTGAGAGACCTCCATACTGTTTTCCACAGTGGCTGCACCCCTATGTTTATAGCAGCATTATTTACAATAGCCAAGATGTGGAAGCAGCCCATGTCCATTGACTGATGAATGGAGAAAAAAGAGGTGGTATATTTCTATTTATCTTCTATCTATCTACACAATGGAGTATTATTCAGCCATAAAAAAGAATACTATCTCGTCATTTTAATGACATGGATGGAGCTAAAGAATATAATTCTAAATGAAATAAGTCACAGAGAAATACAAATACCATGGGATTTCACTCATATGTGGAACTTAAGAAACAAAAGAAACAAGCAAAAGGATAAAAAAGAGAGAGAGAATCAAAGCAAAAAAATAGATCCTTAAGTATAGAGAACACACTGATGGTTATCAGAGAGGATGGGATGGGGGATGGGTGAGACTGGTGATAAGGATTAAGGAGCACACTTGTGATGAGCACTTGGTGATGTATGGAAGTGTTCAATCACTATATTGTACACCTGAAACTAATATAACACTGTATGTTAACTAACAGGAATTAAAATAAAAACTTAAGAAAGAAAGAAATCAAGCAAACATTTTCCATTGCATTAGGTTTCCTCAAATCTTTTCTTAACCTTTTGAAACTACTGTAGAATCAGCATGTATAATGCAAGTAAATCTATATCCAGCATTGATCTCAGATTTCCTATAGAGTTTCTATTACAAAGAAAATGCCATGAGTTCATGACCTTTGCTTATGAAAAGTTAGTCAATTTGAACTCTTTATTATATTTTGCTCCACTAGCTTTGCTTGAAATTACTGTCACCTTGTACATTTAATCTAAAATATAGCTCTAAGGGTCTTTGCTATGGTCCTACTCCCCTAGTCTTTTTCACACAGATCACTGTCTTCTTCATTTTCCTTAACTTCAACATGAACCTCCCATTTTATTTCCATTGTCTTTAGCCTTTCTCCCCTCAATTAACCAATTTGACCATTCCTTTTTTCCTGGCTGCACTGTTATTTGCTAAGGAATTACTTTACAGTCTCCTTATATCCTCAGGTCACAAAGTTATGAATGCAATGGCAGCAAAGAGCTTGAGGAAAAAGAGCTTGGAAGGAGATGGGGAGGGGAGGCTCTTCCTGAAACTATGAAGTGAGAAGGTACATGTAGAGAGGAGTGTGATGCCATTGCCTTTGAAGACAGTCAAGGTAAATGATGATGCAATAGTGTCTGATTTTTTTGTTCTTGAAGCAATACTTTTCACTATAATAAATATAAGATACATGATTCTGAGCTAGTGCTTCAACTGATTTCACCAAAATAAACCCAGATTTGGTCATTTCTTTTGTTGTTTTCCTCCATCCATGGGTCTTCTCGTGAAAAAGTTACTTGATGCATATGTAAAGCAAGGGTTCCCAAGTACTTCTATCTAATTCTATATGCTGACTTTCTGAAAAATTCTCAGCATAACCCAGCAGGCAAAATTTTGACCCTTGCTCAAATATAGCATATTGTTTGGTATCTCCATTCCCCACACCATTAAACAGACTGCCACTTTAGCTAGGATATAATATTTCTCAAATATTTATGGTGAACTCTTATCTTTTGACACCAATATTGGCCAGCACTTCCTTGGCAGGGCTTTTCTTGACACTGACAAACTGACTAGGTCAATTCCCTTTTTGGTACCTCATCTATTTCATGTGTTCTACCTAATATGTAGTGTCTAGTTTATGGAATAGCATAGATTTGCTTTAGTATTAATCTCCCAGCTAGACTTTGAAGTTCCTATAATCCAAAACTGGGTCTTATTTTCTTCTAACACCCGGAGCTAGGAAACATCTGTTACATAGTAAGAATACCATAAATGATGTTCATTGTTGAATCACCATTTTATCTGTTTCTCCCTTAGAACACTTTTTATGCCTCTGTGACTTTGTAAATTATAAAATTCACATAGAAGTCGCCACTTAGGGGCACCCGGGTGGCTCAGTCAGTTAAGCATCTGCCTTTGGATCAGGTCATGATCCCAGGGTCCTGGGATCCAGTCCTATGTTGAGCTCCCTGCTCAGCAAAGAGTCTGCTTCTCTCTCTACCTTTCTCCCCCGCTCAAGATCTCTCTCTTTCAAATAAATAAATAAATAAATAAATAAAATCGCAAAAAAAGAAGTCTCCATTTAAACATTTTACTCTTCTTAAAAGTAAAAGGACATACTCAACTTTTACTGAACCTCATTTGATTCCTTCTCTTTCAAATAAAATAAAACCTTGCCACTTAATTTTTTTTATAAAGCAAATGATTACTTTCCTGATTTGAAATGTTCCATAATTAGGTCCATTTCTAGAAGCTATTTATATAATAATTGTGATCATCCCTTCCTTGGAAGTTACTATAAGATAGCAATTGTATCTGGTTAAGTGCTTTGTAGTCTGCCTATATTAGTAATTTGAATGAGAGAAAGAAGAAATGGCATATCCAAGCAGGTGCTTAGTAATATAATTATCATGATCAACATAATCCTAATTCTCTTTTTTGAAATATTGTTTCATAAAACTGTTACTATGACTAATTATGTAGGTGAAATCATTATTGTCTAGAAGCAAAGTCAAATGGCAGTCAAGACATTAATGTTCCAATTTGGTACTTGCACATTGTTGTATATCCTAAAGTATGCTGCTTAACTTTTCAGACCTTTGATTTCCTTACCAATAAAATAAAATTGCTGATACAAATAATCTGGAAGGTTCACTATAGCTCCTAATGATATCCATTCCTAGGACACAATGTGTATTCCTTTGCCTTTTCTGACACCACTAGATCCATATGCCATTATATATTCTGACACCATTATCTACATATGCCATATATATACATATGTGTACATAAGTATGTTGGATAAGTGACTTTATGGAATTGGGACTTAAATTTCTATGGTTTTAGAAAGAATATGAAAATAAAGAAGGTTGCATTTATATACTTAAATGAGAAAGAAAAATACCCAGGTGTATATAGGCCAAAGAAATGGAAGCCTGGAAGATAACAGCTTTTAATTTGTACTGATTTATTTAGGTTGTGGCCATGGGGATGTCAATAACATCTTTATTTTAGTCATTCTTATTGTTAAATCTATGTAAAAGACAAAGGTAGGATTTGGATTCTTTAAGTAAAAAAATAATGATGATGATGATGAAGAAGAAAACAATGACAATGATGACAACAGGTGATGAAGAAATCCAAAGAGGAGAAGTTAACAGCTGCCTGAATAGAAAAGAAAAAGGAAAACAATAGGTGCCACTTCTTAAATACCCATTAATGTGAAAAATAAACTGAACAATAAAGAAAAAGTTTTCTTTAAGGAACAAGTACCACACAAGAAGTCTATTATATTACATGAGTTTACAAAGATCTATGATCATGGATACCTATAATAGTCCTTTAATTAAGGAGTAATGTTATAAGGGTAATGAGAAATTTAAAGAGGATAAAAGAGACCTCAATACTTAGTTTATTCTAAGATTTTAAAAAGGGAAAACATTTTAAAAATATTGGTTTTCTTCCAAAGCCTTCAGATGGCTACTTCAAGCTTAATAATGTAGAAAGATCCTAGAAATTGAATTTCAGATCTCAGTGAAATTCTAAAGAGATTAAAAGGAACTTTGGATAAATTTTTACTTCACATAGAAAATAGTTTGAAGACTACCCTTAAACTGAAGAATCATGTATTACACAATTCGTCACGTTTTTAAAAATAGGGACATCATGCAGAAAAATATGCTATTGAATTTGTGGAGGATATTCTGCAAATGTTGATTAGTGGACCAATACATATTTCAGCAATATTTGAGAAACTGACAAACATAAATTAAATTTTGTCAGATTGTAAACACATAAGAATTTCTTTCAGTACATCTCTCTTTAATCATAATCACAAATGTTACAAAAAATGAATTTGGATATGCAAGTTCTATCTTTCACTCCACATGTTGCCTACTTGATAAACTATCAAGTAAATTCTTATGTGAAAAGCACAACTAAAAGAGATCTTAGTGCTCATTCTGCCACGGTCTCAGCCTATCTTAGGCAAACATGTAGTTGTTTTCTATAAGAAATGTCAAAGAAATGTTTCCTAAGCAAATGTCTTAAAATCAATATTTTCTATTACATGGTATCATAAATATACTTAGCTATAACCCCTGTAAAATTTGTTTTAAAAACATTTTTGAAAAAATGGATTTTAAAACTGTAACACTAAGGCTAAGTAGGGAAGCTTTCTCCTGTCTAGTACCATTAATTCAGCTGAATTACAGTCTCCTTTCTGGTCTCTTTGCCCCTGCCCTAGCCCCACTGTACTATATTCTCAGCTGATGTCAACCTTTTAAAAAATATTTGGTCGTATCAGTCATTTTCTGAAAACCAAAAGTTTATGATCTCACAGGGCTCTTAATAAGCTGTGCCCTTCCAACTGTCTTTCCTTCTTGACTCATCACCAGTAACATATCTTCTTTGCTGTTACCTGAATATACAAACAGAGTCCTGCCTCATGTATACTTTACTTATTCTTCCCTTATTTATATGCTCTTTCCCTAGATATCATTGTAGCTTACTCTTAGTGTTCTTCAGGCTTTTACAAAAATGAAAACCAAAACAAAAGCCCTTATACCCTCTTCCTTCCTTACACATTTTCCTCCCTTATTCTGCTTTGGTACTCTACATCGTATATATGACAGGTTGACATTTTACCTACTTTTTAATACTACTCTCTTTTCTACCCTTAGAATATCAGCTACCTGTGGGCAGGAACTTTATCCATCTGGTTCATTGCTTTTTCCCAGACTCTAGAGTATTTGTTCAAGGAATGACTGAGGTCAGACTATGCATTTTGATAATAAATATAATAAGTATTAACTCTGCTGGCCCTCTCATACAAATTATCTGTCAATTCAAACAATCAAGAGTATATTTCATATAATTAGACTATATATCCTAATGTTTGACGAGACCTTAAAAGTGTGCATATATTTATTCTTTGGTCTGAGACACAGCCTAGAGTGTCAGGACTGGAGATGGCACCAGAGAAGCTAAATTTGAGAGGCCTTGGTTTTATTTCTTCTTAGAAGTATACAACTGGACAACTCAGCTGGCTTTTCTGCATCTTATTTTCCTTATCTACTAAATTGTAACAATAGAAATAATTGTCTTCTTGCTTACCTCACAGGATTGTTATGAAATTCAAGTAAACTAAAGCATTTTTATATATTGTGTAAAAATTTTTGTGGGCTAAGTGTGCCTCATATTTACAAGTGTCAGGGAAAATACAAATTAAAAAAAAAATTCAAATCAGTTCTTCCTGGTGCAAACAGGCTCCTCCCCCTTCCTCTTCTTAAAGTATTTACTTTAGAAATTTTGTAATTATAAGATCTTTACCTCCCTCTTTGAAATGTATGTACATCTTTTCAAAAACTAAATACGCTTTTTATCAGTTTACAATTCAGGAATGTTTCCTTAAACCTGGGAGCCTGTCTTTGAAATGTAATCATCAAGGAAAATAGCACCCCTATTTCCCAGTTTCTAAAAGAGATAAGAGCTCTAATGTGGCTGGAATCTGACTTCAAGTTGGAAACTCCTGTCATAAAGATATGAGAGACTTATTCATATTTTGAATAAAGACAACTACCAGACACAAATGGTCACTCCAACTACCAAGTGAATTTAGGATGATCTATGTGTGAGAAAGGATGCTATCAAGTTTTTTTTAAGGAGTAGCGTTTATCTTAGGTACAAGTATACAACTGCTTGGCTATATAAAAGGTGAGATTTATTTCTGTCTTTGCATTCTTTTTAGATTGCTTGTGATATGCATTACATTCCAGTTTAATGCTTATTCAATAAGAAAATGGTCTTCTTTCTCTTCTTCTGACTTGGGGAGAGGTTTTCTGGGCTGGCAGAAGGTTTTTGTTTCTAATTATATTCTCCCAACATAGGTAAATTAAAAGTCACACTCACAAACAAACAAAAAACAAAAACAAAACAAAACAACAACATCCTTACAATAACAATCAAAGCTGGACAAATACAAGTTTACAACTTTTCTCAAATCCATAAAAGACTTTCAGTCACAGGGTAACCAACTAGGGTCAATATATAAAAAGAATTCAATCTGAATTGTTAACAAACTAGTAGGGGACCAGCGGAGATGGGAAAGAGAATGTGATTCCCTTGGGGATCATAGATGGAGGCGTTCAAACCCACTCTTAGGACTTAACTTTCTCTATGGGCCTCCCTGCCCTCCCCAAAAGATTGGTAAGGTACCAGAGACAGCAAAACACACTGTTAAGAGAATAAAAAGACAAACCATAGACAGGGCAAAAATATTTGTAAATCACGTATATGGCAAAGGACTCATTTCCAGAATATATAAAGAACTTTCAACACTCATCAAAGAGAAACTAAACACCCTAATAAAAACATGGGTAAAAGGTTTGAATACACACTAAATCAAAGAAAAAGTAAGGAAAATGAACAGACTAAATACAGCTCACTATCCCTGCTCTTTAAGGAATTTCAAATTAAAAACACTACGAGGGATGCCTGGGTGGCTCAGTTGGTTAAGCACCTGCCTTTGTCTCAGGTCATGATCTCACAGTCCCAGGATCGAGTCCCCCTTTGGGCTCCCTGCTCAGTAGGGTGCCTGCTTCTCAACTCTGCCTGCTGTTCCCCCTGCTTGTGTGCCCATGCTCTCACTCTCTCTCTCTCTCTCTGTCAAATAAATAAATAACATCTTTTTAAAAAATAAAAATAAAAACACAATGAAATACTGTCACATGTTCATTAGAATGAGTAAAAGAAAATAATTTGCTGGTGAGGAGACAGACCAGTTCAAATGCTCATATATTGCAAAATGGTACTCTCATTTTGGAAAGCAGAAACAGTTTGGCAGTTTCTGATAAAGTTAGGCACACCTATACCATGTGACCCAGAAATCACACTTCTCCCCAAAAGAAATAAAACTTATGTTCACATAAAAACCTGTATGTGGATGTGTACAGCAACTAGCTTTACTAATAATTACAAAACACTGGAAAGAATCCAAATGTTCTTCATCCAGTCAACAGATAAACAAACTGTAGTACAGCCATATAGTAGAATACTATTCAGCAATAAAATGAAAAAAAAAAACTATTGATACATGCAACAACATGAATAAATCTCAAATGCTTTTCCCTAGTTGTAAAAAAGACCATATCAAAAGACTATAAACTAAATAATTATATTTATAATGACATTCTGGAAGAGGCAAAGCTACAGACATAGAGAACAGATCAGTGGTGATATGGGTTGAGGGCTGGCCTAGGAGTTGACTATAAAAGGAAGGCATGAAGAAATTCTTTGAGTTGATGAAACTTTTCTGGATCATGACTTTGGTTATGGACACACGACTCTACATTTGTCAAAACTGATAAAATGACACATCACAAAGAGTAAATTTTACTAAGTGTAACATAAAAAATAAATTTAGGAAGAATAAAATAAAATACTAATTTGTCATCAGTTACTAATATATCTCAATGGTTCCAGATTGGATCATATAAAAGTTTCAGATTTATAGAGCATAACTTACTCAATTTTAGTGTACCAACAATCGATCAAACAAAAAGTCTTATCATTTTATGTTTTTAAAATTATTTATTTATTTATTTGACAGAGAGAGACACAGTGAGAGAGGGAACACAAGCTGGGGGAGTGGGAGAGGGAGAAGCAGGCCTTCCGCAGAGCAGGAAGCCCGATGTGGGACTGGATCCCAGGACCTTGGGATCATGACCCTAGCCAAAGGCAGACCCTTGACTAAGCCATCCAGGTGCCCCTAAAAGTCATGTCATTTTCAAACTGAGGACAAAATAAAAAAGAACATAAGGTGTATTTTAGAACCAAATCGCTAAGTCTGTCCTGTTAAAAGAAGGTAGTACCATATGTGAAACATCAGGCTTACCTCCAGTCTCTAGAACTGCCCTATGACCCAGCAATTGCACTATTGGGTATTTACCCTAAAGATACAAACGTAGTGATCCAAAGGGGCACATGCACCCGAATGATTATAGCAGCAATGTCCACAATAGCCAAACTATGGAAAGAACCTAGATGTCCATCAACAGATGAATGGATCAAGAAGATGTGGTATATATACACAATGGAATACTATGCAGCCATCAAAAGAAATGAAATCTTGCCATTTGCGACAACATGGATGGAACTAGAGCGTATCATGCTTAGTGAAATAAGTCAAGCAGAGAAAGACAACTATCATATGATCTCCCTGATATGAGGAAGTGGTGATGCAACATGGGGGCTTAAGTGGGTAGGAGAAGAATCAATGAAACAAGATGGTATTGGGAGGGAGACAAACCATAAGTGACTCTTAATCTCACAAAACAAACTGAGGGTTGCTGGGGGGAGGGGGTTTGGGAGAAGGGGGTGGGATTATGGACATTGGGGAGGGTATGTGCTTTGGTGAGTGCTGTGAAGTGTGTAAACCTGGTGATTCACAGACCTGTACCCCTGGGGATAAAAATATATGTTTATAAAAAATAAAAAATTTTAAAAAAAAGAAAGAAAAGGATAGTAGAGATTGAAAAGGTTGGGTCAGAAGGCACAGAAATAGTTTAGGGTTTTGGGAATGAATTATAAAGACAGATTAGTCAGAGTTGACTTACAGAATTAAGGAAATGAAATTTTAAGATCACTGCATGTTATAGAGATTTGAAATAGAAATGGATTTATTCTAGTAAGCTGTTTGAGCTAGTGTAATAACTAATTAGAAAAACAAGAGGTTTATCGATCAACTTTGAGAAGGTGATTATTCTATAAGCAATTCAAGCAAAATTTCTTTACAAAATGTTACTTAGAATATGGAATTAACTGTCAGAATGTCTTTTGTATGAAAATGAGATAGATAAATGTGTATCTATTACAGCAAGGACTTTAATGAGAAAACTATTGACAGGTAAGGTGCAATTATCAATAATTAGAAACAGAAAAGTGGAAGTTAGAATTCAGCTCAAAGCAGGGTACAAACAACTGACTGTGGAGACTGTAGAGTAGTTCCTCAGACACTGGCCAGGTTTCTCTAGTGCACACAAAGGTTTGTAAAGCATCTAGATAATTTGACCAATGTCAGCAGCCTAGTTTGAAATAACAAAGTAACAAGAGGGCTAAATTATCCTTTGGAATATAAATTTAAGCAAGGCTTTTTTGCTTTTGACTATTTGGGTTTGAACTGCATTTTCTTTACAGATTAAAAGCCAACACTCTCAAATGAAAATTCATTAATTTCACTCAAATTATACCCACATAAAAATCAAATGGCTATTCTGAAAGGCCATTATAATTTTCCCAATTGTCAAATGTTTATACAAATTTTATTTGTCTACTTAACCTGCTTCAACTCTTTAAACATAACTCCATTTGACCTTTTTTTCTGACAACATGTAAAAGTTACTTATTAAAAAAATACTCTCGCACATTATTGGTAGAATTTTAATTGGTACAACAGGTCAAGAGGCTATCTTTTAAAAAAAATTGATTATGCCTTCAAATACTTTCTTGCTTAGTACAGGAGTCAGATGCATTTAAAAAATATGGAATGATACCTTAGAAGTTTATAACAGAAGCAAATGTATCTAGATCCCAGACTGTACCTTGTTCTTACAGGGATAATAGGACCTTGAAGTTGACAATAAACATCAGGCATATGAAAACATGAAAAAAGAGAAGAAAATCACTAGAATTTTAGTTTTCTGGTAGAAAAATTCTTCCCTAATCTTTCCTGCTACCAGCAGCTCCGCTTTCAGTTATTACCTTTTCTGGAAAAAAAAAAAATTCCTACTCTATTGGACTATTTACTTGGCAAATGTTTCCTCAATCTCTTCAGTGAGTCAGATACTATTTTAGACACAAGGGATACAATGATGAATAAGACAAAGTCCTCCCGAAGGAAAAATGAAATAAGATAAAAACAAAGAGGGAGGCACACCATCAGAGATTCTTAGTTATAGAGAACAAATTGAGGTTTGCTGGATGGGAAGTAGATGTGGGGGTGGGACAAATGGTTGATTGGTATTAAGGAGGGCCCTTTTTGGGAGGAGCACTGGGTGTCATATTAATTAATGAATCACTAAATTCTACTCCTGAAACCAATACCACACTACATGTTAACTAACTTGAATTTAAATAAATAAATAAACAAACAAATAAATAAATAAATAAAATTTAAAAATAATTTAAAAAAGACAAGCGCCTTCACCTTATGGAGCTTACTTAAGTACTGGAGAAATCCTTATAGACAAATTACTGCACAAATAAAAAAGATATTTTAGTGTGCTATGTCTAAAGTTGTGAGTAAATTTTAATGTATAAAGTACCTAGCAAGGAGCTCAAAACTTAATAATCATCCCAAGAATATCAGTTCCTTCTTTCCTTTCATCTCCCCTTCCTTCCTTCCCTCTCTTTCTTCCTATATCCCCAGTTGCTCTTGTTTTTTTTTTTTCCTCAACTTTCACTGTTCTTGCTATGTGTAACTTCTACTATGCTATGTATTCTCTTGTTCTGTACAGTTTCTACTATGGCTATCTCCCCCTCCCAAAAAACGTAGATTATTCTGTTGCAATTTCTTTTCTTTTTTGTTGTTGTTGTTGTTTTAATTTTTTCAATTTATTTATTTTCAGAAAAACAGTATTCATTATTTTTGCACCACACCCTGTGCTCCATGCAATCCGTGCCCTCTATAATACCTGCCACCTGGTACCCCTCTGCCACTTCAAACCCCTCAGATTGTTTTTCAGAGTCCATAGTCTCTCATGGTTCACCTCCCCTTCCAATTTACCCCAACTCTCTCCTCCTCTCTAACACCCCTTGTCCTCCATGATATTTGTTATGCTCTACAAATAAGTGAAACCATAAGATATCACCTTACACCAGTTAGAGTGTAATTTGTTTTTTCAGGATGACTGCAAAAAAACCAATCTCAGTGCAGCAGTGCCGACACTTAAAAGAGCCTTTTCATTGTGAATTTAAACATAAATGGAACATCCCATTTCATACTTCTACTATTAACCCCTATTATTAAAGCTGATGCTATTCTCAGTGATTAGAATCAATGTGTGGCCTGACCAATTCTGACACGACCAATTCAGGACCAATGACTTTCCACCCTGGGTGCCACTGAAATCTCTCTCCTCATATCTGTAAGCTATCCTGTGGAAAAGCGGCAAATGATTTAACTCTCCCTCTTAATATCTCAGCTGTATTTTCATCTTTTCTCAATCAGAGAATCCCTTGGATTAAGACTCCATCAAGCAAGAGTGCAGGTTACAGCTGTTCTCTTCTGTCTGCAGTCATGTCATACTATGTGAGGTGTAATATGTGGATACAAAAATCAAGTTAACTGCCCTTTCTGCTTGATCATATCATGGTTTACACACCCTGAACACTGATGCTTCACATTATGTAGAGAGGATTATATACAGACACTCCAATACTGAAGCTAATGAAATTTAATGAATATATAAAATTATTACTTCTTTAAGTGCTTATATTTTCATTTCTAATCTGAATCAATTTCTGTGTATGTGGATAAAAATGAATATAAATATTGTCTGGTTACTGTCTTATATTTTAAAATAGTTTGCACCTTCCTTTTAGGCATCTTACTGACAATGTCTGCCTTGACTGATTTATAAAATATTGCAAAAAATATTTCAAGGAATTTATCCTCTTTTTTTTATCTTCTTTCTAAAGAAGTTATATGTCAAATAGTTTCATGCAGCAAAGGCAGAAAATTTAGAGTTAAAGAATGATCTGGAGGGGCGCCTGGGTGGCTCAGTGGATTAAGCCGCTGCCTTCGGCTCAGGCCATGATCTCAGGGTCCTGGGATCGAGCCCCGCATCAGGCTCTCTGCTCAGCAGGGAGCCTGCTTCCCCCTCTGTCTCTGCCTGCCTCTCTACCTACTTGTGATCTCTCTCTCTGTCAAATAAAATAAATAAAATCTTTAAAAAAAAAAAAAAGAATGATCTGGAAAAATAAAAAAGAATGATCTGGAAACAAAAGTAAGGAAAATAGCTGAGGAGTGATCTGAAAAACAGGAACCTGTCCTTACTAAGATATTACAGCTTGCTTCAGAAATAGCCTTTGTTTAATTCACTGCACCAATCCAGATAATCATGCATTATCATAGTCCTCTTTAGGACTGCCCACGGCAAGGATCACCATAGCAACTCATCCTAAATAAAAAATACCATAGTAGTGATTTTAGGGGGGAAAAAAAGCTCTAGGTGCTGAACTCATAGCTATTATCCCCCACCAAGATTATCTAAAAAGCTGAGCTATTTCACAAGGGTAAGTAACCATACTAGTGTCTCAAAAGGTTAGCTGCTTAACAGTGATTCACAGCATTGATCCCCATTTCAGCCAAAGCCCAGTTTGTTCTCTCTATTATGAACATTAAACTCTCAAGCCTTGGGACACCTGGGTGCCTTAGTTGGGTAAAGTCTCTGACTCTTGGTTTCAGCTCAGATCATGATCTCAGAGTTGTGAGATCAAGCCCTGTATCAGTCTCTGTGCTCAGCAGGGAGTCTGTTTAAATATTTTTGTCCCTCTGCCCCTCCATCCATACTCTCTCTGTCTCTGTCCTCTCTCTTAAATAAATAAATAAATAAATAAATAAATCTTCCCCCCAAAGTATTTTTTTTTAAATCTGAAGCCTCAACCTCAATGCACCCTCACTAACCTCTGAAAAAGTACATATACCTTTCCCTGATGTTTTTTTTTTTCCCCACAAGCCCCTGTCTTTATGCTCCTTCAAAATTTTACTTAAAATGTATCTCCATTTTATGGATTCTAAGCTAGAACCTATTTAGGATCTATCACTCCTACCATTTTAAGGATTCTCACTCTCTTCCACTCTTCTCTCTCTCTCTCTCTCTCTTTTTCTACTTCATCTTAGCACTTATCTCTGTCTTGGGACAGCTGCATGCACTTGGTGTTGTGCATGCTTACATGTTCCTGTCACTTGAGCTTAAAGACACTCTTCAATATATCCCTTGTCACCTACTGGCTTATATAGCTATCAGATGGCATTTTTTTTAAGAAGTATCATCAACTGCACAAAATATGCTGCCATGTTCAGTAACAATGCAAGACAGTCACAGTCTAGAAAGCATCGTTTCTGCTTTTACAAAAAAAAAGAAATTATAAACTTACAATAAAATGATAAGGTAGACATTGATTTAGAGTGTTCTAGAAAATGATTCTGGTATTTAGAGTAAGAATTTTCTAAAAACATTGTTCTTTCCTTCATTTAAAAGACATTTGCTGTATGCATTCTAATCACTGTCCAAGGCACTCGGGAAGTGAAGATGAAACACAAGGACCACCATATTTTTCTGAAATGCAATTTTTTTGTGTGGATAGCAAATATAAACAAGCAAGAAAATATGTAAATTAGATAATTTTGATACTGATAAGTGACAAGATATAGGGATGTGCTAGCTATCTATATATTGAGTATGTGTGTTTGCAGGATGAGGTGCATGATGCTATTAATGCCCTGTCCTATATCTCTGTGGCCTTTGAGTTCACTTGCAACTATGGTAGATCACCATCTGGAACCTCAAGCACCTGCATATTTCTGCTTCTCTGTCTGGGGCTTTCTCTGGCACCACAGCAGTATGCTTGCCCAGGCACAACTCAGAAGGGCAGGTGGCAAGGTTCAGCTCAACTCTTAGCCAAGAGGGCATGAGAGTTAGTATATAAACATCACAGCCTTCTTCTCCTCTGACAGGACAATTCTAAGGTATGTTCCATAGTTTCCTAATGTTTTCCAAAAGGATTTACCCTGAGTTGGTCACAGCAGCAACCTCATGATTAAGACATATTTTATAGTTTTTCTTCACTCCCTTGCCTTGCTTCCCCCATTTTTTCATATATTTTTCCTAGCATCAGCTCCTAAATAAACTACCTTCCTTGTCTCAAGATTTGCTTTTGAAGAAAAGAGAAACTACCACAGTAAGAGAGGGAAATTGAAAAATGCAATTGGGTAATTACAAAAGATCACACTAAGGCAGTATTGTTAGAAATTAGATCTAATTTGCAAGAAGTTACCATCTGTGGGAAGATCTGGAGGAGAGCAACAGCAAAGGCCCTGAGGTGAGAAATGCTCAATGAACACAAGAAGACCACAGTGGCTAGAGTAGAGTGGTAGACAATGGTCTTAAAGGGGCAAGTAAGAGATACATTTTATAGGACTGTGTAGGTGACATTAGGGAATTCAGGCTTATAATCAGTCTTTAAAAGGTTTTAAGAAAGGAAGTGATTCAATTTGATTTTTTAAATAAACCTTGAGCTTATTTAGAGAAAAGATTTTAGGGAGGCAAGAATTACAAACTAACAGGAATACCAATTATGAAACTACTGTACTAGGCTAGACAAGAGAAAAATGTGTAAGATTCACTTTTAATAGGGAAAAATGGGGATAGAAAGAAGGTTAATGGTCAATATACATTTCTGAGAAGAAACCAACAGACTCACTGATAGATTACATGAAAATGCAGTAAAGAGAAGAGAAAGAAACCAAATTCCACGAAATATGAAAAGCCACATTCAAATGAGGATGTGGGGGAAGATATAAATTTGGGAGAGAGTGGCATCTAACCTTTTAAAAACATGAAATCAGATGCGATCCTCCAGAAGAAAGCAAAGAGCCTGGGAAGAAAACTTGAGAAAGAGTTCAAGCAAATACAAACTAAATTGAGATGGAAAAGTTGGCAGAGTGGAGAGAAGACAAGAACTATGGTTTCATGGACATGAAAAAAATGATACAAATCAAGAAATACCAGGAAGGGGGAAGTGGCCATCTCTATGGGATGTTATTGGGAGTATAAATAAGAGGACAGAAATTTAACCATTTGCTTTGTCAACTTTCAGATCATTGATAAAAGCAGCATAAGTTAGTAGGCATGAAAAATAGATTGTTGTATGTTGAAGAGAAAAAAGAATTTGAGAATGTTTAAATAGAGAATAGATAGATCTTTCTAAAAACATTTGCTCTTAAGAAGAGCAGAGCCAGGGACGCCTGGGTGGTTCAGTGGGTTAAGCCACTGCCTTCGGCTCAGGTCATGATCTCAGAGTCCTGGGATTGAGTGCCACATCTGGCTCCTTGCTCGGCAGGGAGCCTGCCTCTCTCTCCACCTCTGCCTGCCTCTCTGCCCGCTTGTGTGCTTTCTCTCTCTCTCTTTCTGACAAATAAATAAATAAATAAAATCTTAAAAAAAAAAAGAAGAAGAAGAAGAAGAACAGAGACCTAGAGCAATAGATGGATAGGGCATGTGGGATCACTCTGACTATGCCAGCGAAAATATTATGTGTTCACAACATTTCCTCTTCCTGGGCATAGAAAGAGTACATTTCCCTTTCTCCTTTGCATTTCAGTTCCTACCATGAAACTGCATCTGGACAGTGAGTTGTTGGTAGAAATGGTGTATGCCATTCCCAAGCAATGATCTTTAAAAATATCTCATTCAGTCTTCCACTTTTTTTCCCCTTCAATGGAAAACTTTAAAATCCGGTGTTCCAGATGGAGCAACCACAGAGTGGAAGCAATCTAGTTTTCTGGATCAGTCCTGATGAGAACCTCCAAGAAGAGCCATGCTACTCATCTTGGACTCCAATATGAAGAAAAAATAACTCCTTATTGTGTTTGGGCACTGAGTTTATTATATAAGTTCAATTGTTACCTCAGCAGAGCTAAGCCTATCCTAATATCCCAGCAATGTTTTTAAAATGATTGATAAAATATCATCTTGCACATTTTAGAAAATGCAGTAATAGGCAGACAGATTGATATCGCAGGAGAGAGAGTTCTAGGAATATTATGCAAGAAGTGCAAGAATATTGTGTTTGAGAAGATAAATTCTGAGATCAAGAGTAGCAGTTATTGAGGTTGGCTTTAGAAGTACAGGCACTATAACAAAAAAAAAAAAAAAAGGCAGGGAATATGAGTACAAAAGAAATCACAATGATAAACCCAGTGAAAGGAAGCTGAGGAAGTTTCTCCATTACTGCTTCCATTTGGTCAGAAAAAAGTTGAGATAAGAAAAGAATATTAGCTGACAGAGAGGGAGTAGATGGAAAAATACTGGTCCTTTGAGAAGAGAGGACAACTTACAAAAAATAATTTGAAAAATAAGAAATTAGTCATATTAAGAAAGTAAAAGAAGACTGTCTGGCAATATTGTGTATATTTTAAATGTGTAATAATGAATGTAAATTATATCCAAGTAGAATATTTGTGTGTGTTTTTATACTGCTTTCAGTTTCCTGGATGAAGACATAAAGTTTTGAATGGATGGCATTAGCCAAGCATGTATAATGGAGAAAAGAGTGGAACAATAATATTGCAGGTAATTGCAAAGGAGTGACTTTAATAATGGATCAAGGAATAGTACCTGGGTAAAAGGTGAATATAGACATCTACAAGCAATGGCCAGTGGATAATCTGTAGATGAGAAACCTCCATAAAGACAATTAGTTGCTGAATTAAGAGTACTGGTATAAGTGATCTGGAAGGGTAAGAAATGGTGGTCAGAATATAAAACGCTTTAAATCAAGATTTTAAAAATTAGTTCACTTATTTATTGATGATTAAGAAGTCACATGTATTGCACAATGAAGGACAAAGAACATTTTCCTTATGAGATCTCCTGGGGAAAATCACTCTCATTCTCAGAGTCGGAAAAACTATGACTTCAGAGCAACACATTTGCTTTTATTTTGATAGTGGGAAATGAGTGTTATTAGAGAGGGTTATACACATACCAGAAACATGAAAGTTATTTCTGCTACAAGTTGTACAGATGATAATAAATCTCAGAAAGGGACCAAAAAATAACTTGCAGCTTATCTTACAGAGTATGGATCTGTGGAAATTAAAAGAGGCTAAAAGCACGAGAGAGGACAGAAGGAAAGAGCAGGGTGTTAGACAGATGGAGAAGGCACTATTTGGTGTCTTTACTATATTTGATATACAACACTTGGGTTATATAAATGTTAGACCCAGGATATAGGCTGCAACAGGAAAGAGAAAAATCATCTATGAGTATAGTGACGATAATTCACCTCAAATAATATTTCTTACTGATTAAGAGGGACTTAGAAGGAGTCCAGGCAAGTCATACCACAGTGCAGTGTCATCAAAAAACACAGAAGGAACAGATAAAAATGCTCCCTGATTAGATATGCTACAAATAGACCTTGCAGGTACTGTCTTCCATATATATAGCTGCTGGGTAAGTGAATTACCAAGCTAATCTAGAGCTTAGTAAATCACAGGAACCAGTAACAGCAATAAAGTGGAAAGCAAAAGGATTAAAACAGCCCTCATTTACCACACTGGACAAACAAATATCACACTTGTTTGTGATATCCATTATTCAAATAAGCAGAAATCAAAAGACATGTAAGGCTTGTGAAGTAAGTTCTATAGGATATAAGAAACACAGGGAAACAAATATTTGCAAAATATGCAAATTAAGTGTAATCAATATGTTATGTCATATCATCTAATTCATAAGAATAAGGATTTCTGAGACAAGATTAGACAATGAGATAGTGAGAAAACAGTCACCCAGAAAAGTGCTGAATAAGGTACAGAAGCAAAGATTAGGTAGCTATAGATTTGCTCCAAAAATGAACAGGGGTAGAATGAGAATATACAAATAAAGAGAAAATAGTAAATGTATAAGAAAGAATATAAAAATTCAATATACATAAAATTTGTGGTCAATTAGAGGAATTAACAAATTAAAACAAATGCTACAAAGATATGATAGTAAATCCAATTCTGAATAAAGACAAAACTACGAGTGTAAAGATAGTGATCCTGGGTCCCAGACCAAGTTGTTAAAATGGGAGATACCTCTAGATATACGCTTGAAATGCGCAGTTATTATCATAATGATGAAAATAAATATAACAATCTGGGCAAAAAGAGAGAAAAAAATAATCACCTCACTCCTAATCATCAAAAATAAAAGAGGTAAATGCTGGAGAACAGGGATCCCATGTAAACTTTTGGTGAAAATGTAAATTTTCACTACTACTATGGTGCAACTACTATGGAAAACAGTATGGAGGTTCCTCAAAAAAAAAAAAAAATAGAACTACTTAATGATCTGACATTCCCACTTCTGAAATAAATGAAGTTTGAATCTCAAAGAGATATTGGCTCTCCCATGTTCATTGCAACATGCTTACAATAGCCAGCATACAGAAACAATCTAAATGTCAACAGTCAAATGAGTAAAGAAAATGTGGTATATAGCTGGAATATTATTCAGCCATAAATAAGAAGCCATAAATAAGTTGTTGTCATTTGCAACAACATGGTTGATCTTGGAGATTATACTAAGTAACATAAACCAGACACAGAAAGACAAATCCTGCATAATCTCATTTTTACATGAAATCTAAAATATTCAGATTCAATGAACCTGAGAGTAAAAAGGTTGTTGCCACAAGCAAAACAGAGGAGGAAATAGGGAGATATTGGTCAAAGGGTACAAAGTTTCAGTTACACAACATAAATAAGTTCTGGATATCAGACATACAGCATGCTGTCTATAGTTAACAATACTGTATCATATACTTGAAATTTGTAGATGTTAAGTTTTCTAAACACAATGACACACACACAAAGAAAGAGAAGGAAAATAGTAACTATATGAAGTGACAGATAACTAAATTAGCTTGACTGCTGTGGTCATTTCACAGTGTATGCACATCTCAAGACATGTTTTATACTTTAAGTATATGTAATTTCTATTTGTCAATTATATCTCTATAAAGCTGAATAAATTTTAAAACAACTTAAAGAAAGACAAATTTCACCGATTTGTCTCCTGTTTTAAATTCAAGGGCAGAAATCAAAGAAACAATATGAATAGTTTGGGATGAAAAAGAATCCTAACCTTAGAAAAGGTTTTGTTTACATATCAAGTATCACGTGCAGGATTTAGAAAACAGATTAGTCAACCTTGAAGGAGTATTTGGAGATTATTCTTTAAAAAACCCTCAAGAACAAAGGAGACATGAACTGGTAGAAATTATTAAAAACCAATTAGTAAAAATTTAATTTAATCAATTATTAGAAATGATGTCACAAAGAAATCAAAAGCATCTTCAAGTATCAAATCAGTGAGAAAAATAGAAACCAAAATAATGTTTAAAATTAAGATAAGGTACTGAGTTTGAAATTCCAGATTATACCAACGTCTAAAGAAAAGGTATCAATTTCTTTTCATATATGGGCATGGAAAATATCAGAAGGTCTAGTTTAATTCTACAAGTATATTTTTCTTAGTTGAGGAATTACTTAAATTACAAAAAGAAATCTTAATTTCTGTGGATTTTTACATATGTTCACATATGTAACCACCACCCATATCAAGTTATAGAACACTTCCAGGATCCCAGAAGTCTTTCCTGCGTCCCTGCCCAGCCAGTAGTGTCTGTCCTACAATGATACTTCTCTGATCTCTATTGCCAGAGATTAATTTTGTACTCTATTATGTCTGACTTCTTTCTCTCAACATTATGTCTTTGCAATTAAGCCATGTTGTTGCACCTATTACCGTTCTCTTTTTCATTGTCATGAAGTGTTCCATTGCATAAATATAGCACATTTTGTTTACCCATTCAACTTCTGATGGATGTTTACATTGTTTCCAGCTATTATGAATAAATGTCCTATGATTATTCTCAGATAGGCCTTGTACATGGATAAACATTTGTTTCTACTGGGTATATATCCAGGAGTAAAATAAGTTGCTTAAGTTGCTGTGTAGCTGAAATTAATACTTCTACGTATTTCCAAAAAACAGCTGTGCAAAATTAAATCATCCCAAGCAATGCAAGTATTCTAAAATTCCATATCCTTGAAAATACTTGATAATGTCAAACATTTCAGTTATCCAATCTATCTCTAAGAGAATTTTTAAAGAGTTTTGCCTTCTAGGTGACAAAGAAAAAGAAAAACGTGTAAAATAACTTAGTCTAGAAAAGTAACAAAAAGGAGAAATAAAAATAACAAAAAGTAAACTAGTAATCATAAAAATACCAAGCACAGCATTTATTTCAGTTATTATAATGCCTTGTTAAAACCTGTAATGGACTGTATGGGTGGCTTAGTCAGTTAAGTGTCTGACTCTTGATTTCATCTCAGGTCTGACATCAGGGTTTTTTTTTAATTAACATATAATGTATTCTTGTTTCATTTTTTTCCTCTCTTCCCATATGATCTTATGCATTATTTCTCAAATTCCACATATCAGTGAGATTATATGATAATTGTCTTTCTCTGACTGACTTATTTTGCTTAGCATAATACACTCTAGTTCCATCCACATTGTTGCAAATGACAAGATTTCTTTTTGTTTTGTTTTGATGACTGCATACAGTCAGAATGGCTAAAATTAACAAGTCAGAAAATGACAGATGTTGGCGAGGATGCAGAGAAAGGGGGACCCACCTACACTGATATCAGTGTTTTGAGATCAAGCCTCTTGTCCAGCTCTGCACTAAGTGGGGAGTCTGGTGGGGATTCTCCCTCTCCTTCTGCTCTCTCTCTCTCAAATAAATAAGTAAATCTCAAGGAAGGAAGGAAGGAAGGAAGAAAAAAAAGAAAGAAAGAAAGAAAGAAAGAAAGAAAGAAAGAAAGAAAGAAAGAAAGAAAGAAAGAGAGAGAGAAAGAGAGAGAGAGAAAGAAAGAAAGAAACCTGTGTGTTGAATATATTGGGCACCTCAACTTCTGTTTTAGAATGCCTGTACAGAATATGTATTGATGGCTCATATATCTTTATGGTTAACTACCAATTAGGCATGAACTTACTGTTTAAACTAAGAAACATACTTTTAATTGACACACTAGTAAAGAAACAAACAAAAAACCAGCAAAAAGATTCTGTGAAAGTGGAGTTTGGAGTATTGCATGAATACACAAGCATGGGAATGGTTAGGGAGACCAAATCCTGCTGCTGCATGCAGCCAAAGTAGAACAGCTGCTGCAATGAAACCATATAGTATCTGTGGAGAATTCTGGAGCTCTTGATTCTAGTTGATCTTTCTGCTCAGTGTCATCAACTGTAACAACTGATTAATATTATAGAATATCACTCACTTTCTCCTCAGTTAGCAAATTGTTAAGTTACCATAAACTCAAGGCCTTTAATATTTGCATAGGTATAGCTAAGATAATGTAATAGTGTATTAGAAAAAACCAGGTAGCTGCATCTTGGAGTTGTGAATAGGTGATTACAATTCCAAATCCAACTTTAAATGAAAACTAGTATTTCCCAGGTTCCTGTCCATTATTATGAATATTTGAGCATTTATATGCAGTAATACAAATAGTATTTCTGTGTATCATTTGTTTCAAAGTTAAATAATGTTAAACTTGGATCTTCAAACCTCATAGTAAAGTCATCCCAATTTATAGAAGTTAGACAAAATTACATATATCTCTATTCCCTGCCAAAAACACAGTATTTGTTTTTGCTTCTCACACTAAAAATATTTTAAAGTATTTGTGCTTCCCATTCAGATTTTGATTTTTTGGAAAAACAAGTCATGTACCCAACAATATGGCCATATGATTTAAGCATATTTTTACAATGCTGGAGATGGTTCAGAAAGATTTCATCTGCTTAGTTACTTCCCCTAATGCGTTTAATATCAGTGATTACATGCTTGTTGCCTTTTTCTATAAAAAGAAACTTCTGAAACAGGAAAACACTTACCATTGCATGAATATGTAAAGTCATGTTCAATGCCAAAATCTTCATTACTTTAGATAATGCCATGAACTCTTTCTTCCTATTGTGGCATCTTATAAATAACTCAGCTAATTTTTAATATATTCCTTCTGTATCTACAATGCATTACCTTTATTTAATCTTCAGCAGTAATATCTAATACACACACAGTAAAACTGAATGTGATTTCCTCTTGTCACTGACAGTAACGAATTGTACTTGATAATTATGATCCATGTCCAGCTCCTTCTTTCATTAAAGGAGAAGCGCATACAATGCCAGATCAACTGCTAGAGCAGTTCTGTGTCATCAATCTCAAACCACTTGCCCATCTTGGGAATGCACATATATCCACAGAGTAATATATCTATGTCATCTCATTGTCATATATCCTGAACTGTTTAGAAAAGCAAACTAGAAAGGAAAAAACAAATATAAGCATTTTTCTTCTCTGTATGAAATGTGAGATAAAAGGACATTTACTGAGTCTGTGTTTTCCTGTGTGTGTGTGTGTATTAATGTGCATATAGGCACATGTTATTGGTGGGAGGGAGGTATATTTACTAGCGTGTACTTTTAATGTGTTTATCCCATCCATAATTTAACCACCACACACTGTATGGGGAAAAATAATAGAAAGCAGAATTTCTTTTCTTCTTGTGTTAGTCAATGTTAAAAGAGCCACTTTCCCTGAAAATTAGCAAATGATCAGTGACATTTTTGAAGATGTACAATCAAACTGAGGTAATATAGGCATCATTACTATAGCTATGATCCTAAGATGTTATCATCACTAGAATCCTTTTTCTCCTAGTTAAATTCTGTGAGAGGGATTACTTGGGGTTCAAACCATCCTTTCATGATGGAAATACTAAATAACTGTGTGGAACATGTTGCAAAGCTATAAGTAACATCCTTATATTATCGGAATGTAAGAGATTAATACCATTAAAAATGGGGGATAAGTTAAAGAATTTCTAAAAATCCAAATACATCAAACCATACTTCATTCTTCCTTTTGTCATCAGATTTATTATGATATGGATATTTCACATGAAAAACAAGAGCATATTTATTAACACTATCAAAATAGTAGCAAGAAAAATCATTTATATTCTACCTTTTTCTGAGCACTTGGACAAAGTCACTTAAATTCTCTATGCTTCAGTTTCCTAAGTCAATTTTTTTAAAGACTGAGTATCAAATGGTATAATATACTTGGAATCATCTTATGAAACTGTAATCAATGATATATCTGTAATGTCATTGTTGGTTGCCTAGTTTTAAATCTTAAAAAGAGCCACCAAAACACAGCAAGAACCCCAAGAGGCCAAGACTATTTTAAAACAAATGCTTATAGAATTATATATCTTATAATATGTATTAAACGGGATAGACTAGTTAGGGTGTGTTATGCACAACCTCCAATATCAGCAGCTTAATACAACATGGAAATTTCCCTGTAGGTCTGGGCAACTCTTCAGTTCAGCAATATTCCATGTAATGTACATGCCAGTCCAGGCTGATAAAAGCTCTACCGTCCTCTCCCTGTACCAGCTGGAACATGCAGCTGCCTATGTTAAGAAGGGAAGAAAAGCACTAGAGAGTCTTCCTGTAGGAATTATATACCTCAGTATAGAAGTGGGCCAAGACCTAATTAACTTTCACTTACAATCCATCAGCAAAAACTAGTCACAACAGTCCCTTCTTTTGCAGAAGAAAAAAAGAGCATGGTCCTCTTGTGTTTCCTGAAGGAAGAGAACTGAATATAGGAGAGCACCAGTCTACTACAAGTTTCATTAATTATGGTAAGGTTTTAACTAGCCCTAAATACAATTGCCTATAGATTATTTGATATGATTGGTATCTTTTTATTCCATGCAGGTGATTCAATCAGAAAAAAATTGAACCACATGTAAAAATAAATATACTTATAGAACAAGGGTAACATATTAACTTACAAATATAACTCATGGTTTGATATTTGTTCTGTACCAACTTATTCTATATCTCGGGCCAACCATGGGAATCCCAAGAAACAACACAAAAGCTTTCCATTTCCCAAAGCTCCAAACAGAACCTGCATGCATACTTATACACATAGGCACACAGTTTCAGACAAAATGCATGACCATCTTAATGGAATAATATAAAACATCTTCTGAAGACACTAAGACACCATTACAGAGAGAACTGAGAACTGAGTGGTAGAGAAATGTCCATGCTATAAATTTAAAGCAAATTTCTAACATTTCTTTCCCAATGTGGACAGGCCGAATACCAGAGTATATGAAGATGAAGTCACTATCATGATGAGGAAGATTATTATCACTACTAAATAGCTTGAATGGAAAAAAAAGAAATATATATATATATATGATTCATGACACAGGAAATTCTATATGGCTCATTTTGGTATAAAAGCATTATATGTATAGTTGCTATAGATCCTTGACATTAGCAATCAAGATTTTAAGTTAATGTTAATCTTAAAACCACATAATTTTAGAGAGAAAATCTGAAGAAAGTTTTTCCTAAGGATCCAGGCAGAATTGAGAACCTTATTTATTTCTGCTCCCCAGCAAATATTATGCATGGTGCCTCTAATACCTTCCCAATGGTGTATTTTAATAGTTGACTTGCTCAATACCAAACTGTATTTTTTTTAAATATATTTTTTTAAGATTTTATTTACTTATTTAAGAGAGAGACAGTGAGAGAGAGCATGAGCGAGGAGAAGGTCAGAGAGCGAAGCAGACTCCCCATGGAACTGGAAGCCTGATGCGGGAGTCGATCCCAGGACTCCGGGATCATGACCTGAGCCTGAAGGCAGTCGTCCAACCAACTGAGCCACCCAGGCGTCCCAGCAAACTGTATTTTTTTAAGTCTCAAATAATCCTCCAAATGTGGTGGATTCTCAGTAAACATTTGCTGACTGACTGAATGTGCTGGGAAACTAAAGGTATGTGACAGATCCGAGGAAAACAGTAATTTAGGCTAAATGTTTTTCTCCCAGATTTAGCTTGAGCTCCACTCAATACTAATGATTTTTGGATAGGACAAAGCTGATTTATGAAGGGCTACCCATTTCCTTACAGTTTTAAGGTATATAAATCATAAAAACAGGGTCTCTAGTGTCAGACTACCTGGGTTCAAATCTTGTCACCACCAATTCATTCTTATGGGACACTAGGTAGGATACTTAAAATTTTTTGTGTGTGTTCCAATTACCTCATCTTTTAAATGAGAATAATACTATCTACCACAGAAATTTGTTGAGAATAAAAACAGTTAATATATGTAAAGTACTTTAAAAAGTGCTTTAAAATATTATTTTCTGGGGGCGCCTGGGTGGCTCAGTGGATTAAGCATCTGCCTTCAGCTCAGGTCATGATCTCAGGGTCCTGGGATGGAGCCCTGCATCCTTCCTGCTCTCTGCTCATCAGGAAGTCTCCTTCTTCCCCTCCCTCTGTGCTCTCATGCTCACTCTCTCTCACTCTCTCAAATAAATAAATAAAATCTAGAAAGAAAGAAAGAAAGAAAGAAAGAAAGAAAGAAAGAAAGAAAGAAAGAGAGTGTATGGCAAACTGAAGCACTTATTAAGTGTTTGCTTTTATTGCTTTCTGTTCTCTCCCAAGGTGATTCCTCTGATGTACCTAGGGCATTCTTAATTCTCAGGCTTGGAATTTTCAAGAGGTGACACAGTAGGAACAATGTTATTACTGGCAAACATGGTTTTTTCTATTGTTAAGAACAGATTAGGAAGAGAGATCCCAAATTAATTGCAACTACCCACACTGCAATTTCAAAGGGTTAACTGTTCAGGATTTTTCCTTAAAAAGTCTTTTTTTTAAAGTCTTTAAAAAGTCATTTTTCCTTAAAAAGTCTCAGCCCCCTATTTCACATTAATTTTCCTCTCCCTCATAAAGGTGCCTACATTTTGAAAGTGGAAAGAAGTTGAGGACCACTGTTCAGTGATAAAACAATATAGCATTTCTATCAAAATCTTATACATTTGTTGGGTAAAAATCTCTTGATAATTGGAGAATCAGTTTAGAACTTGATTTAAAGAACACTCTTGAAAATTCAGAAAGCAATATAAGTACAAATTTATCTCCTCAATGACTTAAAATTACCAAAGGTAGGTTGTGTCATCTTCCTTTGTTCTGTCTATGAAAGCGAAGTGTACTCAGCTACTTAATATTGGACATGTTCAATCTAAACATACTGGTATATTTTATCTAAAAAGGCCCCAAAATACTGTCCTTTTAATTATCGGCTAAGAACAACTGAAAATTCCTTAGGAATATTTGCTGAACTGTACTAAGTTCTAATTAATTTGATCTACTGAATGAAGACCAACTTAAAGTGAAATCATCAATTTGATGTGAATGATAATAAATAAACCTTCCAGGAGGTGCCTGAATGGCTCAGTCAGTTAAATAACTGACTCGACTTTGGCGCAGGTTATGATCTCAGGGTTGTGAAACTGAGTCCTGCACAGGTTTCTGTGCTAGGCATGGAGCTTGCTTAAGATTAGCTCTCTCTCCCTCTCCTTCTGTCCCTCTCCTCTGCTTGCTCTTGCTTGCTCTCTCTAAAAACAAATAAATAAGCCTCCCATTATATAAGTATCTAACAAGAAGTTAAAATTAAAATATTTGTATTTGTTTTCTCTATCTATGAAAATTCGTGGCAAAAAAAAAATCACAACTAGAATCAGAGTGAAGCACCATTTTCATTTATAAAGAAGTGAAGTGATACAGAAACAGGCTTACTATTCGGCTTCTTGTAACATTTCTGGATTATAAAAGGAGTTACCCAATTCATGAGGTTTTTCAGAAATTTTTAACATATGCTCAAAGGAAATTACTTCTTCTGTACCATACCTCATATCTAATCCATGTCTTTCATATCAATAAGGATTTTTCACTGTCATTAGATATATTTATTAACCTGCTCTGGAGCTTAAATAAAATATTATTTAGTTCTTTTCTGTACATTTAATTTTTTCAAGGTAGAATATGGGAACTGACATAGAGCTTAGTTATGAAAATTCACAACAGTTCAGCCTTAAAAGTTGTATTTAGTCCAATGAGAAAATTTGAAGACCAGTAGATCTCTCCCTATCTGAGCTTCCACCTATGCAGAGTGCCCAAACTGGAAATGAACTTAAGAATAAGGAACAGGAAAATGCATACAGTACTGCCAAATATTTACCAAGCATTCATTTATGCATTTTTCATGTGCTTGCTCATTTAATTGTTCCAAAAATCCTTAGACCTATGCAATTTTACCCTAAACTAGGGTTGTGAGATTTAGTAAAGTACCCAGTTGCCCGGTTAAATGTGAATTTAAGATAAACAGCACACCAATGTTTCTATGTACATCTTTAAACTAGATCCAAGCCTTGAAGCTTAGCTTTTAGATATTAGATATTACATGAGAAAATCCTGCATGTATGTGTGTGTGTATGTGTGTGTGTGTGTGTCAAACATGGTGTGCATGCACAAACACAAATGTTCTGAGATGGAGGGGAATAGTGAGTAAGGCCAAATGTCTAAAGTCATGTCACAGATGGACCTGCTTGCTCTGTTTCTGTTGAGGCTGGTTGGGATTTAGGATATTTACAAAAGTTAATAGTCTTCCCTAACTTTTGAAGGAAATGTTCTTCTCTATCTAATCTGGTAGACACTAAGCACTTGTAGCTATCAGGCACTTGAATGTGGCTAGTGTTACTGGAAAACTGAACTTTGAACTTTACCTAATTTTAATTCATTAATAGCCACATGTGCCTAAATGTTTACTGTGTTGGATAGTGAACATATAGGTCAAAAGGTCAATTAAACAAGATGTAAATGCGACCTTTTAAAGATAGTTATGTGTACATATTTATAATATTTTCTTGAATACAAAGGATTCTAAGTGATTATGAATGATCAATGAAGAATCTTTATTTGCAAATCCAAAAATCTTACATATATTCTAGACCAATGATTCTTGAAATGTAGTCCCCAGACCAGAGCATCAGCATCACCTAGAAACTTGTTAGAAATGTAAATTATCAAGCCCTGCCCCAAACTTAAATCACCAGACTTGAAGGCTGGGGTCCAGCAATCTGCTTTTAATAAGCCCCCCGGCCCAGTGATTCCAATGCACTTTTGAAAACCTCTGTTGCAGTACACTACCAGTGTACTAAATAATTGATAAAATAATTACTTAACCCAAGTACTTTCTTCACTAAATAACTAATAATCATGTAATACTTTTTAAAAATTCTTTCAGATGTCAATGACAATGACACATATTTATTTCATGATTTCATTTAAAATAAAATGAAAAAGCCAAGGAGGCACATCTTCCTAAGCTGATGGATCACTTATTCTCTTGGCATATTTCCTGGGCTTCTAATGGCTGTCCCAGTGAAAGGAGTTTCTGTCACAGCTTTTGTTATACAAAAGCTGTAGCAGCTTTGAGACTCCTGCCAACAAGGGTTTCTTAAGGTGCATTGCTGCTTTGGGGGTAGAAAAAAAGGTCTCAAAGGAATCATTTGATTTTAGGCCAAATGTGTCTAAGACTGTTCAGTATCAAAGCAACTATGTGAGAAGTGAAAACTTTCTATTAATCAGCCATTTTGATGTCTAGCATATTATTGGATAAAAACAGTATTCCTTTTATTCTTTCTTTTAGTTTTTAAGGTTTTTTTTTTCTTCAGTTAACTGACTGAAATGAACCATGATTTGAAGATCAACAGCCTTCTAATTTGTAAAGGGTTAGCATTTCATTAAAAGCAAAGTTCCAAATCCATTTTGCCACTAAGAATAATCCCATCTCATTTTTCACAGAAAGTGGTCTTGGCTATTACAATTTTCTTTATATTTTAATAAATCACCGTTCACTAAACCTCAGAGTAAGGTTAAGGTCTAAAAAACCATGGGATTAAAATCAAGCTGATATGAGTGTGGAATCCAAGAAGTTTAATGTCTGTGTGTCCTTAAGCAAGTCATTTAATTTCTCTGAGCCTCAGCTTCCTCATGTACAAAAATGGAAATAATAATATTTAACTCAGAGAATAATTTTGTGAATTAAAATAAATAAATGGAAAAGTGCCTAGCTTATATTCATCAAAAAAGTTACCAAAGAAGATCTACAAGAAAGGAAACATTCTTATCACTAAAATAGATATTTCCTATTAAAAAAGCCAACATATTTTAATATTATTATTAGCTGGAATATATTACTTTATTCTCTTGATACTTTTTCCATTAAAAAACAATTAAACGAATATATCCCACTTCTCTATTTAACTGAAGGTTTTTATTACTTTCAAACATTTCTTCTCAGATAATTACATTTCTAATGAAGATACTTAGTTTCAATTTCATTTGATCCTTAGTGCCTGCTTTAGAGCTTGATAGTTTATGAATCTATATTCCTTTAAGCTTATGAATTAAATACTTTATAAGATACTTCCTTCTATTCCATTCTTTTAGTGTGTTTCATTTTTCTTCTATTTTTCAGATTTACTGAGGCATAACTGACAAACAGGAAGTATATATATTTATGATGTACAACTTGATGTTCTGCATATATTGTGAAATGACCACCACAATCAAGTTAATTCACATAATGATAACCTCACACAGATTCAATTTTCTTTCTTTTTTTTTCTGTTTGTTGCAAGAATGCTTAAGATATACTCTTTAAGCAAATTTCAAGTATATAGTATTGTATTGTTAACTATAGTTACTATTCTGTACATTACATACAGAAAACTCACTCATCTTGCATAACTGAAACTTTGTACTCTTTGACCAACATCTCCCAATTTCCCCTTCCCTCTTTACCCTAGCAAGAGCCACCATTATACTCTGATTCTGAGTCTTAATATGTTAGATTCCACATGTAAATGAGATCATGCAACATTTGTGTGTCTGTAACTCGCTTATTTCATTTCACATAATGTGCTCCATGATTTCAAACTTAAAGAAAAGTTGCCCCAAAAAACACATCCTTACAGCCTTACTAGATTCACTAATTATTTATATTTGCATTTTATCTCACTATGCTCTTTATTCTCCCCTTTCATTCACCTACACACACACAAACATACACACACAGCAAGTACACACACAACTGCTTCTCAAAATAAAGGTGATCAGGAAACACTGTGTCATTTAAGTAGAATTCATTTCTTCCTTGGCACTACACAAAATAATACATCTTACAATAGATGGCAGCTTAGATTCGATGAAATGCAGTAAATCTTTGTACGTTACAGCAAGGAGATTGTGGGGGTTTTGTTATAGCAGGGAACATTAATTACTCTATTAAAAGTGGAATGAGATTCTTAGATAAAAAAAACAGTGTCAGCAAGCACCTAAGACTTAAAACTGTTTTAGAAGTTGCAAGCAGTTAGGTCTGAGTGGAGTGTAAATTATGGAATGGCAAATGACAGTAACTACTACCTAGCTGAATGTGAGTGGAACTAGCAAAAGCTTTGATATTTAATAATGCACTTCCTCTTGGGGTGAACTGTATAATCATGACTATTTGTTTGAGTGATGTTTGTGGATTTTTCACTATGGTTTTAATAATGAAAGTATATTTTAAGAAATATTTTGAAGGAGATAAGCCAAATAATTAACATCAATGGGCTGCTATTTTACTTGATCACTTATTAAGACTAGGTATACATATGATACAAAATTATTGTACTAAAATTAAGGTTATGACATATGAATATTTTATGGTAACATAGTTGTTTTCATGTGACATATTTTCACACTGAAAAGTCTTTGTTAACTATATTTTTATTCTTAGCTTTTGCCTGGAAGAAATGCAGTCTTAACATATTTGTTGATCATTCTTGTAATACAATGTAGAACTTTAGTTATATGCGAACTTCAATATACAAACATCAGTGATCACGGACGCAATTCAAACTATTCCTCCAGGTCTTAACAGAGTTCTCTTCAGTGAAAGAAACAGCACATTTACACTTTATTTCTTAACCTGAGACAAATGACCCTAACATGGAGTTCATAATAAAGTTGTAGAGATAATGCTATATTTTCAACATCCTATGAAAAAAAAATGTAAATGGAATTAACATGTACCTGCATAGCTAAAACTATAGACTGAAGAGTCATGCTTGTTTTATCACATCCGTGTTTCCCAAATGATTTTCTATCTCAATAAAAACATGATAAAGTGAAACTTAAAGGAGCCATTGAAACAAGAAGCTAAGATAACCCCAGGTTGTTGGTTTGGGGATTAATTCTATCAGTATCCTTCAGAATTTCAAATAATGACTTCCTTTCGTTCTATGTACTTTTGACCCCCAAGACGATATTTTATTTTTGTACTCTGATTATATACATACATACACACTTTGGTTATGTTATCAAGTGGACAAAATGAAAGTTATTTGAACTCTGATAACTATGCTAATCTCCAGGATAATCTAGTCTGAAGGGTGTGAGGCTGTTTCTAGGGACAGAGAATAAGGCAGATGGGACTGATGGAGTCTGAGTAGTTTTGTCAAATTCCATGCTTTCTCAAACCAAACCAAACACATCCACTTTATCTACTTTATGTATTGGGATATACATGAGATTTCATTTAAGAGACAACTGTATAAAAACTTCTAAAGCCAAAAAAAAAAAACCCCAAAACACTTCTAAAGTCATTTAGATACCAAATGCCAATAAAGCAGAGTAAATAAAGCAGAGTAAAATGGGGGGGGGACATAGAATCAGTTTTGCATTGAAAATCTTCAACCAGTACTTGTTAACTGCAGACACTTGAGTAAATTTTCTAACTCTGGATCTCAATTCCTTGTGAAATGAGGTTAATAATTATTGCCCACAGCATAAATTTAAGGAATAAATTAAGTAATACATGTAGAACCATGCTACACCAAGTTCATAGTTGCCTGTCCATGACCAGGCTACAATGAGATAAAGAGTTTATGCCAAAGTGTAAATCAACTATATCACTAAGAACATGGTTTCATTTGGCTAACTTCTTACTTTTTACACTACAACTTTTTCAAAAAAGGAAGTGGTGTATTGAGTTCGTTCTAGCACAAGTCCTTATCTTACTGAAGACTGGCCTTTTGGGAAACAAAGAATTTTATTCATTTTTTCCCAGCATTATTGAAATATAATTAATGTATTACATGGTGTAACTAAACATGATTTGATACTTATTTTATGTACTTCAAAACCACAGTAGCGCTGGTTAAAACCTCCATCACAGAACAACCATTTCATTTTTTGGTGGATACATTTAAGATCTACTCTTGTAGCAACTTTCAAGAATATAATCTAGTATTGTTAACTAAGGTCACCATGTTGTACATTAAATCCCCAAAACTTAATAAGTTCTTATAACTGAAAGTTTGTATCCTTTGATCAACCTCTCCCTACTTCCTCCACCCCTCCAACGCTGGCAATGTCCATTCTATTCTGTTTCTTTGACTTCAGCTTTTTTAGATTCCACATATAAGTGAGATTACATAGTATTTGTCTTTCTTTAACTTATTTAGCATATATATAGTGATATATATAGTGTATACACACACACACACACACACACACACACACACACACACACACACTCCTTTATCCTTTTATCTGTAGACAAATAGGCTATTTCCACATCTTAGCTACTGTGAATAATGCTTAAATGGACATGGAGGTGCAGATATCTAAAAAGAGGTCCTGATTTCATTTCCTTTAGATATAAACTAGAAGTGAGACTGCTGGGTCATATGGTAGTTCTATTTTTAATTTTTTGAGGAACTTCCATACTGTTTTTCATAGTGGCTGCACCAATTTACATTTCCACCAACAACTCACAAGTGTTCCTCTTCTTTTATATCCTTTCCAACACTTGTTATCTTTTATATTTTTGATAATAGCCATTCTAGCAGATGTGAGGTAATGACTCTTTGTGGTTTGGATTTGCATTTCCCTAATGATTAAATGATGCTGAGCACCTTTACACATATCAATTGACCATTTATATGTCTTCTTAGAAAAAAATCTATTCAAATGCTTTGCTCTTTTTTATTAGAATATTTATTTTGGCTATTGAACTATATGAGTTCCTTATATATTTTACGTCCTCGTAACCCCTTATTTGGTAGATATTTTGGAAATATTTCCTCTCATTCCAAAGGCCACTTTTACATTTTGCCAGTTGTTTCTTTTGCTATGCAGAAGCTTTTAGCTTGATGTAGCTCTACTTGTTCATTTCATTTTTTTCTTGTGTTTTTGGTTCATACTCAAAAAATCATTGCCAAGACAGATGTCAAGAAGTTTTTCCTCAGTGTTTTCTTCTAGCAGTTTTAGATATTATGTTTCAGATATTATGCTTAAGTCTTTAATCCAATTTGAGTTAATTTTTGTGAGAGGTGTAATATAGAGGTCCAATTTCACTATTGTGCAGGTGATTGTCCAGAGACTATCATTTCTCCATTGAGTATCCTTGGCTCCCTTGTCGAATGTTTGCTGTTCATAATTTATTTTGGGGCTTTCAATTCTGTTCCATTGGAATACATGTCTTTTTTATGCCAGTAGCATACTGTTTTGATTACTATACATCTGTAACATGAAATCAGAAATTGTGATGCCTCCTACTTTTTTCTTTTGCAGGATTGCTTTGGCTATTTGGAGTCTTTTGTTCCATATGAATTAAAAAAAAAAAAAACACCTTTCTACTTCAGAGAAAAATGCCACTGGAATCAACTTGTAAGAAAAACTTTCTATTTCTGTGAAAAATGCCATTGAAATTCTGATAGGAATTGTAACTGCATCTATAGATGGACATTTTAACAATATTAATTCTTCTGATCCATGAACATGAGCTATTTTCCCATTCACTTATGTCTTCTTTAATTTTTTTCATCAAAGCGTTATCTACAAATCTTTCACTTTTTTGGTTACATTTATTCCTAAGTATTTAATTGTTTCAGATGCTGTTGTGAAAAGGTTTGTTTTATTTCTTTTCCAGATATTTTATTGTTAGTATATAGAAATAATAACTGATTTCTGTATGTTGATTCTATATCCTGCAACTTTACTGAATTTATTGATTCATTTTAAATCTTCTGGGTGAACTCTTTATGACTTTCTATATATAAGATCATATCATCTGCAAGCAGAGATAATTTTGCTTCTTCCTTTCTGATCTGGATGACTTTTATTTCTTTTTTCTTGTCTAATGCTTCAGCTAGGACTTCCAGTAAGAGTGGTGAGAGTTGGCACCCATGAATTTTTCCTGATTATGGAAGGAAAGTTCTCAGCCTTTCACTCCTAAATATGATGTTAGTTGTGGGCTTTCCACATATGACCCTTATTATGTTGAAGTTTATTCCTTCTATACCCAATATTTGAGAGTTTTATCATGAAAGGATATTGAATTTTGCCAAATGCTTTAATCTGCATTTACTGAGATTATCATATGATATTTATCTTACATTCCAATAATGTGATGTATCACATTTATTGATTTATGTATGTTAAGCCACCCTAGTGTGTTTGGCAGGGACAATTAATTACCATTCAGCTCAGTTTGAGTTTTTTGATATGTCAACTGGTAACGTCCTTAGGCAGGTAGTTTGCTATCAGGGTCTATTTTGGGTTGAGGCCACTGCTCAAACTCTGAAGTACGGTGGTGCCACTGGCTTAGAACAGCCAGATAGGACTGTTGGCTTGGTTCCCTGCCCAAGTGAGGCCATAGGATGGGCTCCATGGTTGCCTGCGTTCTCTGGTCAGGCTTCCTAAATACTAGATCTGAGTACTATACTTAGATTTAGGTGAGGTGTGAATTAGATTCCTGGCTCTGGCAGGCCAGGAAAACAGACCCCCAAGGCCAACAGAGCTCATTGTTTGGGAACCTAAATCAGGTAAGAATGTACACTGAATTGCCTGGCAAAACGGTGCCCATGGTTTTGCTCTGCTGATGGGGAAAGCCACCAGCTGTGCTCTCTGTTCAAGTGTCACTATAAGCAGGGCTGTTGGATAAGATATGCTGCTTCCTATGTGTTCTGATGAGGTTCTCTGGTTGTGCAGGCTAAAGGCTGTGTTCAGCAAATGGTGAGGCTATGAATTAGTTTCCCTGTCTGGACAGTGGGAGAACAAGCTCCATTAAGAACAAGGTTCTTTGTGTTAATGACTCAAGCCAACCCAAGTCCCAAGTTCCCTGGTTGAACAAGGCCACTGGCTTTGCTCTGTGGATAATCAGTTCTGCCTGCCAGACTCTCTGCTTGAGTGTTGCTAAGCTGCAGCGCTTCTAGGTGTTCTAGATAGGCTTTTGGTGGGGCAGGACCAAGGAACTACACTCAGTAGTAGGTGTACTATGACTGAGGTCCTCTGCCTGGGAGGGTGGTAAGGGTGGGAGTCCCAGGACAAGGAGGCTCCAGGGCTTTCAAGGTTCGTAAGGACCAGAATCAGGCAGACTTGTGCTCCACCAAGTTCCCTGGTCAAAATGTGCCACTATCTTGGCTCTGCGGGTGAGCAGAGACACTGGTTGAGGGTACTACTTGAGCGCTGCAGTTAGGAACTTGGTCGTCTCAGATTCAAGTGCTAGTTGAAGCTCCTCCCGTTTCTCCATCACAATCAGATTCCCGATGGTCAAACCCCATAGATTTCCCATTGACCCCCATGGGGTGAGACCAGAGCAGGGACTCCCAAGAAGTGACCCCCAATGATGGGGGAGCTAGATGTCCACCCCACACCATCTTTTTCCACTGCAGGAACTATCAGGGGAGATCTCTCAGTATGGTGCTGTGCCAGCCTGGGGGAGGAGCAATGTGTTTGCTATCACTATCAGAGGTTAAAACTATCTGAAAACCTGGCCCCATAAACTGAGGGGAACTTCTAGTAATTCATTGTGATGAAGTTGGAATCTCTGATTCCATGACTTGGAGGCTGATACTGTCTTCTTCTACCACTAAACTGCTAAGAATAACAGTTTTAGAAGTGTTCTAAAATAGCCAACCCCAACATGCTTCATATTATTGCAATCCTTCATCACAGACCAAAATAAGTAATTCCCGTTATCTGTATGCCCATGATATATTGTGCTTCTTTTCAGTTGGAGCTCATTTGCACTTTATCTATAATACCAAGGCTTTTTTTCTGAGCCCTTAGTTATTGAAATGTGTCCCTAGATAATCACTCCCTCACTGAATATGCTACCCACTTCACCCACACAAGTGAACTACTTCAAAATCCCAGCCATTCTCCGCTATCTTCTCATGGTGTACTTCTTATGCTCCGCTATCTGGTTCATCTCAGAAAACAAAGTTTATTTGTTTGAAGACCACCTTATGTGTGCATATAACATTATATCTTGTGATAATTCTGGTTTATTCTATTTTGGATACTGGCATTTAATTGTTAGGTAATCACTCATTTTAAACAGTTCACCTGTGCTTGTAAATCAAAATAAGTGAATTGTAGAGTAAGAAATTATGGAGCCAATATAGTTTATATAATATATAACAATACTTGTCAGATGTTCATGAAAATTCTAGATCTACCTATCCATCTATCCAAATGAAATACACATTTTAATAATTAAATGAAATCCATGCAATTAACCTACTTATAAGGTTATATAAAAAATGAAAAGATCTAGCTCTTAATATAATTGTTGCCTACAGCATATACTGAAGTAAAATCCTTGTGACATTAAAAAATGTTGTCAAAATAGCTTGAACAAACTATAAATTACAGCAAAGTACACTATTACCAATGTTCTAAATTAAATATAGAATTTAGATTAAAAAAATATTGGGTGTGGTGCAAAAACAATGAATACTGTTACGCTGAAAAGAAATTAAAAAAAAAACTGAGGTTGAATTCTTTTTTTTTTTTTAAGATTTTATTCATTTGACAGAGAGAGAGAAATCACAATTAGGCAGAGAGGCAGGCAGAGAGAGGGGAGAAAGCAGGTGCCCTGCGGAGCAGAGAGCCCGACGTGGGGCTCGATCCCAGGACCCTGGGATCATGACCCGAGCCGAAGGCAGAGGCTTTAACCCACTGAGCCACCCAGGTGCCCCTGAGGTTGAATTCTTATTTCACTATACAGTGGATATATAAATTAAAAAGCTTATGCACTTCATTTTGACATCAGTTTCTTCATAACAACTGGTTGAAAATGATACAAAACTTACCAGGTTATTATGAAAATTGATACCAGATATGTATATGAGACACCTTGTAGGCTATCTGACCAAAAATAGTAGAGCAAATTCAAGTAGAAAAACAGAGCGTCTGAGTTCAAACAAAAAAGGCAGAGTGGAACTTATGAGATCTCTTTGAAATAAAGAATAAGACTTCTCTTTTGTTGAAAATTTAAAATTTTTTTTATTATGTTCAGTTAGCCAGGAAGATGACCCTTCTCCTAATAACAAATACTTAATACTTAAAACACTTACAGATGATTTTGTGACTTACTGTATTGAACACTAACGTGCTGCCCAAATTTCCTTCAGAAATGATGGGCTGATTACTACCCCAGGTGCTAGAAGTATGGTTGCTGGTTGACAGTTCCCAACTATAAGGCCTGCTTCAGTAATTACCTCGGTTTAAAAGAATAGTCTCAACCAAGGTTATTCCTCAATTCCAGATGGCCTACAGCTAATCCTGATCTATAAAGGAGGATAAAGACTCATTCCCCTCATCCAAAATCAAGACTCTTCTGAAGTTTCATCTCATCTACAGAACTCTCCATGGATTGGCTAAGGCTTCCACTGATACTGCATTTCTGTTCAACTTCCTCTGAATAATCCTATTTTTTGTGAATTCCCTTCCATACCATTTATCCCATGAATACTCCTTAATGAAATTAATCTTCAAATCACAGTTAGATTCCTGGGGAACCCAATATGCTAGAGCAACACACACAATTTATAGCTATTATCTCATGAAATCATCACAAGCACCATTACCATCATCCCTAGAAGTAAACTGAGACATGAAGAAGTTATTTGCCCACTGTCCAGGATTTAAACCCTACATTTCACAAAAATGTAATGAACTTTGCCAATATCATATTCATTCTATTTCTATTACTCTCATGTTCATTAAGAGTCATAGAATACTGGAGATAACATAATATTTAAGCTTCTATTGTAGGAAAGCCCTGTATTTCCACAAGAATATCTGTGCCACAGAAAATTCCTTAGATCAAGTCCTATGTTTGGCATAAGTTAAATCAAAAAACAAAACAAAAAAATTGTTTCTGTAAGATGAAATTATTATTGAATATGTTACCTAGTTTATAAACTCATGTTTAATACCTGTATTCTACTGTATTAGGCCCTTCCCAGTTAGTATCAAAGTGGATCTTCAACATTTTGAAATTGAATTTGTTTTTAGTAAAATTTTTCTCCAGTTATGAATTCCAGTCAAAACAAAATCTTTGAATGTTAGAATATTACAATACAGGTTGGATTTATAATAATTAACAGAGACATTAACAGCTGGGTAAAAAAAAAAAAAATCTGGGCGCGCCCAGGTGGCTCAGTGGGTTAAGCCGCTGCCTTTGGCTCAGGTCATGATCTCAGGATGCTGGGATGGAGCCCCGCGTCCAGTCCGGATTTCTGCTCAGCAGGGAGCCTGCTTCCTCCTCTCTCTCTGCCTGCCTCTCTGCCTGCTTGTGATCTCTGTCTGTAAAATAAATAAATAAAATCTTTTAAAAAAAAATCTGTCCTCATGAGTTTTGTTATTTAAATTTGTAAAGGACAAGGTTCGACTTTTTTTTTTTTTTAGTCTAAACTTCTGAGCTATTTGTAAAGTGATACATAAACGGTGGATTTCTTAACTTGTTTTCTCAGATGTTTTCTATATTCACTTTCTATTAAGCATTACAATGATCTGACCTGCTCATTAGATTTTTCATACTAAACTAGTGTAGTAATTTCAAGCTGTTCTCCTAAATGATACAGCTGGGCTAAGGTGGTCTTGGATGGTTTATTAGCAAACGATAATCAAGTTAAAAATGTTAGTTAATACTGGAACATGTGCTTAATCAGAGAGAAATATATAGTGGTTGAACCTAAAGGGGAATAGGTCCTGGCCACACAAACATGGTGAATTTAGCTCTTTAAATATTTGAGGTCAATGCTCACCATCAAAGCTTTCCTCAGTGATCTCATGGCAGGAGTCTGCATTTGAGAAACGGAATTCTCGGTCCAGAAAGTTTTACTATTTCTAGTCATTATATTAAAAAATGAGTAGGTTAATGGACATTTACCCCTTTTGCCCTTTAAAAATTTCTGTTCTGAGAGAGTTATAATCTCATTGGGAGTAAAATCTGTGTTTTGTGTTTAACATTCCTCACTGCAGTTAACTCCCTAATAGCTCCAATGTGCTGAGTGCTTAGTGTGTCTTACAGAAAAATAATCTCTAAAATACAACCCTGTAATTAGGTATTTTTTTAAGATGAGAAACCCGAGGCTCAAAAAGGTTAAATAATTTTTTTAAAGATTTTATTTATTTGACAGACAGAGATCGCAAGTAGGCAGAGAGGCAGGCAGAGAGAGGAGGAAGCAGGCTCCCCGCTGAGCAGAGAGCCCGATGTGGGGCTTGATCCCAGGACCCTGGGATCATGACCTGAGCTGAAGGCAGAGGCTTTAACCCACTGAGCCACCCAGGTGCCCCAAGGCTAAATAATTTATATGACTTATATTTTAATAGACATTTGATGATGCTTGCTAACTTGAATTTATTACTTTATCTTGATTTAGAAAGAAAAATATCATGATATATGCATTAATTATATATGCATTTATATAATGCATACATTATCACACATACTTTCACAAAATAAACACAGGTATATTCGATAGCATATGAGCAAACACAAGCTAATATTTGTATCAACTCCTGATATGTAAGTCCCTATGCCACATTCATAAAGAATTATTCTTCCTCTCCTGAATTTTCCATACATTCTTACCCTTCTTTGTTTTTGCAAATGCAACTTTCTAAGGCTGAAGATAAGAAAAGAATTTTGTAGAAGAGGGGTTTTCAAAGGATATGAAAGAAGATAATAAAGCTGACATAAAAGAAAAGCAGGAGAAACAGAAGATTTAGTAGCACATTTAAGACATTAAATTTTATTCCAAATGTAACTAGAAATGATTGAAGAACTTAAGCAAAAAATAAATTAATCTGATTTGAATTTTAAAATATCTCTTTACTGGTAGAGAATGAACTGATGAAGTTTGGATCAAAATTAAAAGTGAGGGTAGGAAAGACTTTCATGGTGCATAAATGTTCTCTAATGATATCACTAGTAGGTAGTAAGAGACGATCACTACTGGGCTACTCATAACTGTCAAGTTATAACAATACCATGAAGGGAGGAGTCCTGAATAAGAGAAAATCATGTTTTAAAAAATAATGGTGTGGGTCAATTTTTACATAAACACACAAATACCAAAGATATGTAGAAAAGAAAAAAAAAACTTATGTCAGTTCTGTTTTTTTCCATGGAGGTATCCCACTCAAAATACTTAGCCTTTTTTTTAAAGATTTTATTTATTTATTTGTCAGAGACAGAGACAGAGAGAGTACAAGCAGGGAGAGTGGCAGGAAGAGGGACAAGCAGGCAACCTGCTGAGCTAAGAGCCCAATGCAGGACTCCATCCTAAGACCCCAGGATCATGAAATGAGCCAAAGTCAGATGCTTAACTGACTGAGCCACCCAGGCATCCCTGAAACTTTTTCAAAACTTATTAAGTGACTGAATTTTCAGATCTTTTTTTACAAAACTACAGCAGGATTCACCTGATTAAAGAGAGAAGGAGTCAACTAACATTTAATCTATAGTTCTGTTTGAATAGGTTCACTCTGCAACTGATGTATGTTTATAGAGATTAAAAAGAATTTGGACATGCCCTCACAGTGTGTCTAATTTTCTGTTAAGCTTTATAAGTAGTGAAAGAGCATGTCCAAAAGGTTCAAAATATACTTTAATTTTATCTCATACACTTTTTTAAAGTTCCAATTATTCTTTTCCTGAACACAATACAAAATAGTAACAATAAATTAAAGAAAAAAATATTAAGAGTAAGGATGTGTGATATGAATAGAGAATCCTAGACAGAGCCAGTTTATATTAATCCACATGAGAAGATTCAAGGAAACCAGAGCAAAACAGACAAGTAAAACACCCTTCATTGATCATTTTTTTTGTTTGTTTAAAAGATTATTTGTGAAAGGGCATAGATTGAAAACAACAGATGGAACTAAAAAACAACATACTTTAAGGAAGCAATTTGATATATTTCAAGAAAAAAACATGGAGCACCTGGGTGGCTCCGTTGATTGAGCATCCAACTCTTGATTTTGGCTCAGCATGATATCAGGGTCGTGAGATGGAGCCCTGCATTGGGCTCCATGCTGGGCGTGGATCATGCTTAAGTCAAGCAGAGAGAGTCAATTATCATATGGTTTCACTTATTTGTGGAGCATAACAAATATCATGGAGGAAAAGGGGTGTTAGAGAGGAGAAGGGAGTTGGGGTAAATTGGAAGGGGAGGTGAATCATGAGAGACTATGGACTCTGAAAAACAATCTGAGGGGTTTGAAGTGGCGGGGGGGTGGGAATGTTGGGGTACTAGGTGGTGGGTATTATAGAGGGCACAGATTGCATGGAGCACTGGGTGTGGTGAAAAAATAATGAATACTGTTTTTCTGAAAATAAATAAATTTTAAAAAAAGATTTCTCTCTTCCTATTTTTCTACCCCTCCCCACCACCTCTCTCCCTCTCAAGGAAAAAGAGAGAGAGAGAGAGAGAGAGAGAGAGAGAGAGAGAGAACATGACTGTGGATGCTTTAGTTAAGCCCAGAAAATGCATAAAGATTTTAGTAAAGTTATGTCTACACTATATTCCCTTCAACAAGATTCTTCAAGCCTCAGGTGAAGGGAAAACAACTTAAGAAATTGTGAAGTAGGCAAAACTGGCTTTCAGCATGCCCTAATGTATCAGTTACATATTGCTATGACACACTGTAACAAAAACAAAATCTTGGTTGCATACAACACCATGCATTTATTTTTCTATGCATCAATGGGTAAGTTAGAGATCACCTGATTTAGGTTGCTGGACATAGCTAGAACAGCTCTGCTCCAAGTAACCCTCTTTCTATTTGTTGAAATGATAGCCTAGCTCAGAAATATCCTCATGGCAATGGCAGAAGCACAAGACTAAAAACAAACAAGCAAACAAACAAAAAAACCCTACAAAGCCCTCTAAGACCAAGGCTCAGACCAGGCAAAATGTTACTTTTACTGCATTCTGCTGGCCAATGAAAGTCACATCAACAAACCCAAAAATCAAAGGATAGGAAAAGATATTCCACCCCTTGAGTAGGGAGAAGCAAGAGAAAGTAAATATTTCTGAACAATAATATAATCTACCACACCCCCTTTCTTTTTTTCTTTGCTTCTCTTCTGTCAGCCCCTTTCTTTAGCTCTGGGGAAAACGCAATTAATAAAAATTAAATCACAGTAAAGGACTTGACATACTCCCCACTGGAGAAATATGTCTGTTTTGAAGAAACAAACATAGGATAGGTGTAATCACTGATGGTGTCATTTCAAGCATCTTCTGGGAGTTGTACTTCTGGAGAGGGCCTTTATACATGAGAGCATATTGAACCATAGACAGATGAGCCCTAAACACCAGGTAAGTTTTTTATTTTCCTCTCGATATCACTTCTGGATTATATTATTTAAATAAGTCTCCTTTTCTCTGTTTTTGCTTCAGAAACACTCGAACTCTTCTGCAACCACAGGAGCAAATAAAATGATGTGCTCACCATAGCTGGCAAGCCACCAAATTCTTAGGCTTTACTGGCTTGGTGAATTGTTAGTATTTTAATAAGAGAAAACCATAGCATCATAATTATAAAATAATCCAAAGCCTAGTCTACTGAAATTGCAACATTATCATTTTCATTTTTGTTCTTTATTAGCTATGAGAATTCAAATTTCCAAAGACCTCTGGGCTTTTTAACACACATGCCATACTCACGAAGAGCTGCAAACTGCCATGGATTCTGTTTAACATGTCTTACTGAGATATGAGACCAATGTCTTATTTTATTCTTCATTTGGGCAATTTAATTTCTGTGTCATAGCTACAAAATTTACTCAAGTACTACCAAATAAACAAATATGTCCAGAATTAAATTATTTCTTTAAGAACCATACAGGATTCTGAATTCCCTGTTCAATCCACTCCTCCCCACAGCCTGTGCACATTTTCCATAAGGCTTACTTCCACATCACCACTTGACAGAAACACACAATCTCTCTTTTCTTTCTCTCCATCACTGACCATCAGGTCTCATTACATTTTTTAAATCAATTCTCTGATACAATCCTTATTTCATAGATGAAAAGTACTAGGGTTTTGAATGAGTGAATAACTTATCCAGAATGTATCCTTACTAGTTTTTATAGTTGATATTTTAATGTCTATAAGTTTAACTCAAAAATCGATCCTTTCTCTACAAAGCAGATTTCCATAAACTCATTCAAAGAGGGTAGTAGATGGTGGTGGCAATTATTATATGTATAGTGGAAAGCCATAGCATTAATAGTAATTATCATAACTTATCAAGCACTGTTCTTTGTCAGGCATAATGCTATGCTTCAAATAAATTCCCATTTTCTTCTCCCAACAATTCTGTCACTTATGTCTTATTATCTTCTTTAGATGACAAGGAAACAAGCACAGAGCTCTCAAGTTATTCCCTCAAAAGCATACTGCTAGCTTTGAACCCAGAGCTTTAACTCTTAACAACTATGTTACAGAACCATGTATCATCCCAGAACCATGTATGATGACGGATCAGAAATAAGGTGAAGGACCAGAATGTCATCTTTGATCTGCAGACTACACAGCTGGGCCACACTTCACTTCAGGAATACTTTATATACTAATGTTCAGTGGTAGAAATTAGAGCAGAAAGTTATCAGATAAGAAAAGTCAGTCCAAGGCATCAACAATTAAAACATAACAAATAGCATGGAGGACATGGGGAGATAGAGAGGAGAAGGGAGTTGGGGGAAATTGGAAGGGGAGGAGAACCATGAGAGACTATGGACTCTGAAAAACAATCTGAGGGGTTTGAAGGGGTGAGGGAGTGGGAGGTTGGGGGTACCAGGTGGTGGGTATTAGAGAGGGCATGGATTGCATGGAGCACTGGGTGTGGTGCAAAAATAATGAATAGTGTTATGCTGAAAATAAATAAAAATAAATTTAAAAAAATCACTAGGCAGGGATGGATCCCAAGGCATGGGAATCCCATAGCAAGTGATAATATCAGGCTGCAGGACAAAAGAGAAGGTCCTGCCATCTGGCCTTCACCCGTTCCTCTCTCAGGACTCATAAAACCTTGACATCCTGGACACAGTCATAGCAGCTGGGAATTGTCTGGGAAACAAAATATGCATGCTTCGTTGATTAATCTTGCTCCCTATTAAGCAATGAAGAGAAAAAAGTCACATAAAATGTACAAGGGAAAAAAAAAGGAAAACTGAATACTGTAATCAATATAGTGAGGAGAGAAAACCAAGGACAGAGTGTCATAAAACTAAATTCCAGCCCTGAGATGGGCTAATAGAAACCTTTGGCCTGGTCATTTATCCTTCCAGACCCTCAGTTTCCAGATCTTTAAAATGGAGAAGAGAGAGGTGGAAGGTAGTCAAATGTCATTCAATTTTCTTTCCAGCTTTCCATTTTCTATGTTTTTGAATTTTTTTCAGAATTTCTGTTAAAAAAAAGACATTATTCTCTCATACCTCGTTAAAATATACACAATGGAATACTATGCAGCCATCAAAAGAAATGAAATCTTGCCATTTGCAACAACATGGATGGAACTAGAGCGTATCATGCTTAGCGAAATAAGTCAAGCAGAGAAAGACAACTATCATATGATCTCCCTGATATGAGGAAGGGGTGATGCAACATGGAGGCTTAAGTGGGTAGAAGAAGAATAAATGAAACAAGATGGGATTGGGAGGGAGACAAACCATAAGTGACTCTTAATCTCACAAAACAAACTGAGGGTTGCCGGGGGGAGGGGGTTTGGGAGAAGGGGGTGGGATTATGGACATTGGGGAGGGTATGTGATTTGGTGAGTGCTGTGAAGTGTGTAAACCTGGTGATTCACATACCTGTACCCCTGGGGATAAAAATATATGTTTATAAAAAATAAAAAATTAAAAAACAAACAAACCAAAAAAAAAAGACATGAAAATGAACCACTTTATCCTTGTAGGTATGCAGCTCCATGTTTCATCATATTTGTCAAGTCATGCAACAATTTAATTAGCTACTTTCAGCAGTTTTATGCTAGGACTTTTGACTCTGCCCATGTATACACTGAGACTTACTGTAGTGATAGAGGTACTTAGAATTTCTTCAAGTAAATTCTGTTATTTCAAAAGGTCCAAATTCAGATTTTAAAACATGTAATTGTGTGATAATAAAAAGAAGACTCTTTTGTGTTTTTGTTATTTGTGTTATTTATTTTAAGCATGAATGGTCAATTAGATTTTCAACCTACATTTTTTTGTCCCCTATTACCTAGGATTTCCCTGTCTTCTAAGATGAGCAAACACTATAATCAGTTTCCCTCAGGCTTGAAATTATCACTGCTATAACTTGAGTTCAGATGGTACCTTCCTTACAAATCCTTGCTTCAGTTATTTGCCATGAAAAATTACTTTTGGGGGCTGAAATCTCTTACTTGCTGTTATCCCAGAAGTGAATTATTTTAAGGAATTTAACTAATACACATCCCAATAAGGTTTATGGGCCTGCCAAACATCATTTTAAATAAACAGAACAATTCCCCTCCAATTTCTTTTGTGATACATAGGTGAGGAAAAAGAAAATCTCAAATTATTAGACACTTATTATTTTCATTAAAACAAAAGTTTCCCTTTTTCTTTAATTTTCTATAAATTTCTCCTTTCATCATACGTGTAATTTTTTGAAACTAGCACAACACTAGATTTGTTGACTGTGCGAGGAGCTGATAATACTGTTCTTTCATGCCATGCAACATTTGAGGTAAAACTCAGAGAAATTGTTCCATAGAAACTGTGCTTCAGCAAATTTAATAGGTTATATTTTTTGCAATTAAAAATGAGAGATGGTTACTGTTGAACTTCAATTTAGATTTTCTGTATTATACATACTGATAATATATGAGCATAATATTCTTCATAGCAATTAGTCATGAACACAAACTTGCACAATATTTTAAAAACACTTCTCAATCCTTTGGGAACCATAACAGACACTGAATTTAGAAACAAATTCCCCTTATTGTTATAACTTCTACGTCTCCTATAAGAAGTCATTTTTACACCCATTAAGAAAGTCATTAACATGTTTTTTTGCTTGTATAGTTGCAAGAAAAAATTAATACTAAGAAAATATGTATGCATTCTGGAAGATAGAGGGAAAAATGAACCACAAAAGACACACCAAATAAATTATTTTTTATTATATAATGTTGATATTGTGAACTAGGTATATGTTTTCCCATTTATAGCCATAAAAGCCAGGTTATCTAATGAACCTGTTTTGTTTAAGTAGAACTCAGAATTATAGAGTTTTAGAATGCTAGAACTGGAAGGAATATCCAACCCAAACTCCTGGTCTTCTTACTGAGGAAACCAAGTAGACTGATTAAATGAATTGTTCCAGAGTCCACTGATATTTTATATTTATATTCAAATCACAAACCTGATAACCCAAGTGAAGCTATGGTGCAAGTCTTCCACAAAAAAATATGCATATTTCATAATGTATTAATCCTAACAAACCTTTAGTGGGAAACACATAGCAATGCATTGTTCATGGTTGGGGGAATTGATTTGTTCTTAATTTAAATAATTTTACTCCTTTTGATTTTCCTTCTCCTTTAGAATCTAATACAAAGTTCATTCATCCAATATTTATTGAGCATTTGCTATGTACCAGGCTATATTCTAGACAACAGAGATGAACAAGATTCATGGTGTTCATCATATTCAAGTATGCAAATGGATATGTTTGAATTACTGATTTCCATTTTTTGAAAAATCATTCATATTCTTTTCCCATTTTGCCTTCTAGAAATTTTAAATTTCCTTTGTTAGGCTCAAGCTGTTCACTACAAAATGTAAGAGATCATTGTCATTAACAGGTATACCAATACTATGTTTAAGGAAAAATAAAAACTAATTTGACCACTGCAGACAAAATAAACCTTTCAAGCCTCTGTTTTAATATCCCCAGTAATTTAGACTGCTTTGATTAACCAAAAGTTTTTCCTTAAACATGTTAGATAATGATACTTTTAGTAATCCTATGGGATAATAATTACCATTTCTATAGAGATTTACAATTCACCAATTACCTGAAAATACAATAAATAAAAATAACTTACAAGTACAGTTTTTTTTTAATTTTTTATTTTTTATAAACATATATTTTTATCCCCAGGGGTACAGGTCTGTGAATCACCAGGTTTACACACTTCACAGCACTCACCAAAGCACGTACCCTCCCCAATGTCCATAATCCCACCCCCTTCTCCCAAACCCCCTCCCCCCAGCAACCCTCAGTTTGTTTTGTGAGATTAAGAGTCACTTATGGTTTGTCTCCCTCCCAATCCCATCTTGTTTCATTTATTCTTCTCCTACCCACTTAAGCCCCCATGTTGCATCACCACTTCCTCATATCAGGGAGATCATATGATAGTTGTCTTTCTCACAAGTACAGTTTAAATATGGATGGCAGTGGGTGGTTTTGGTGCTCTGGACTTTAATTCCTCCCCTTACCCTTTGAGAATCAGATTATATATTAATTTGCACTATTGTTGAGCTTTTTCTTTATCTCAAATAAATCTGAAAAATAAGCATGCCATTTGATGCTACTTTTTAGTGAAAGAAACTGAGGCTCAGATAATTTGCCCAATTTGGGAAGTGATAGTGCTCTGATTCCGTATTATATTTCTAGAGATAAATAATATTTTCATTCAAGTTAGTCTTTTCCAATATTTCCCCAAGCTTAAACATTACTAACTTAATATAAATTTGTTTAACTTTTTTTTTTAAAGATTTTATTTATTTATTTGACAGATAGATCACAAGTAGGCAGAGAGGCAGACAGAGAGAGAGGGGGAAGCAGGCTCCCTGCTGAGCAGAGAGCAGAGAGCCTGATGCGGTGCTTGATCCCAAAACCCTGAGATCAGGGCCTGAGCAGAAGGCAGAGGCTTAACCCACTGAGCAACCCAGGCGCCTCAAATTTGTCTAACTTTTTAAAGGGCCTTTTAACTTTGTTTGAGTCTTTAAGCCATTTTAATCAGCTTTGTTGAATGTTATAAGCCCTACAGTATTTTCCTCAATTCTGTATTATGATTTATAAGGCAATAAATGAATACATACATATGTAATATATGGTTATCTACTTTTCCAATCTTTTTTCCTTGATGCTTATTCTTCTTATGCCTATAGAAACAATTAAAAAAGAAATATATATCCACATAAAAATTTTGTCTCTTTCTCATACATGTATATTTTTCCAAAATGAAACTTCTATTTCTTAAATCATTCTGAACATTACCTTTTTCTTAAGACAGAATTGATATAAATGATCATTGTATTGATTAATGGATAGTTTTCATTCATAGGCAGAAAAGTCTACTCTGTTCTGTACAAAGCACCTATGCCCTTTCTTATGACTTAGCCATTAAAAACTACATTGCACATGGTATGAAAAAAGAATAAAAATATGTAAAGTTATTTCTTCCCTGTGAGGTAAAGAAAATACATCTGTCATTTAACATATATTCATGATTATTCCTGCATTCCCTATTTAGATATTTGGAAACTTAAGTCTAAATTGTGTCTGTTATCTCTACCTACAATACCTAATTTACAAATAAATATATATGTATATGTGTTTCATATACTTTATTACTTATTATTATTATTTTTTTACTTCTGGAGCATTTTATTAGTCAAAAAACCCCAACAACAATAAAAACAGTTTCTGTATCCATTATTATTACTTATTTCTAAGTGTTAAATTTTGTCATATGGGCTATAGATTTTTGTTAATCAAAATAACAAAGGAGAGATGCATGATGAGAATTTGAGGAATCAGTGAAACTCAGGAAACACTTTCTGGGCTGTCAGATACTGCAGAAACAGGACCATAGATGCTATTCTACACAGTTGCAAAGGAAAAAAAGAGCCTAGAACTGGATTGGGTAGGAATGGGGTGAAGTTTACAGAAGTAGTGCTTTCTAAACTGGCTATTAAGGATGTGTAAAAATTAGTTGGAAAGAGAAAAGGAAAGGATATTCAAGGCAGAAATAAAAACATGAATTTAGGTAAGGATTTCTAGAAGAGCAAGGAATAATCTAGGATTGAAAGTGATTAGTAGTGTCTGATGATCTGCAGATGAAGAGTGGGTGATGATGAGACTAGAGAGAAAGCAGATGTCATGGAGGTCCCTGTTTATCTTTCTGAAAAGTCTGACTTCCAGCTTTAATATTAATTTAGGAAACACATCAAGGAGGAGAAGCAGTCACACATTTATGTATATTTGAATATATCTACAGAAACACAAAAGATATTAAAGAAACTTACAACGTTGGTAATCTGGAGTAGAGAAGATATCAAATTTCCTTATAAATCTTTGTATTACTTCATTTGTTACAGCAAGCATGCATTATTCATTATGTTTAAAATATATAAATTACAAAAGCCTAAGAAAATAAAATTGTAGATAATGTATCAAATAGGATGATTACTTACTAAGAAAAGTTACTTACTTACATAGAAAAGTTGGTAAAGGCACACTACTCATTGAGGAAAGGCTAATAGGTCTAAATATGTTCCTTAGAGAAAATCTATTTATTTATTTATTTAAAAGATTTTATTTATTTATTTGACAGAGAGATAGAAGAACACAAGTAGGCAGAGTGTCAGGGAGAGGGAGACGAAGAAGCAGGCTCTCCATTGAGCAGGGATCCCCAAGTGGGGCTCAATCCCAGGACCCTGGGATCATGACCCTGAGCTGAAGGCAGACCCTTAACCAACTGAGCCACCAAGCACCCTGAGAAAAATAATTTAAGTAAAATAAATGTTTGATTTTTGAAGGAAAAAATTAACTGGAGAAAAACATTAAAAAGCCCAGAACATTTAAGTAAAAAATTAACAAATTAGAAATGAAAAATCAATTACAATACAACATATAGAACCCTTATTTTCCTAAAATATATCATGCATAAAATATTGACAAATTAAATAATGATAGAAAACACTGATAAATAAAATTTGAAACAAAAAAAGAAAACCCTATAACACTGTTTAAAAATATAGAGACAGAATGCATGCATTCTACAATCTGAAAAAAATAATTATGGAAAATATAAATCATCTAAATAGACATAAGTAGACCAAAACTGAACAAACAAATGAGCATAAAAGAAACATATACATCAAAATTTTCAAATTGGTTCTAAGTAAAGATTATGTGTTTTCTGTTATAACTCTTGTACAAAAATATTTAGTTTCTTTGTTCCAAGTTTTTATTTAAATTCTAGTTAGTTAACATATAGTGTAATACTAGTTTCAAGAGTAGAATTCAGTGACTCATCACTTACATATAACAACCAGTGCTCATCACAAGTACTCTCCTTAATACCCATCACCCATTTATTTAGCCCATATCCCGACATTCCCTCCAGCAACCCTCAGTTTTTTCTCTATAGTTAAGAGTCTTAAACCATTTAGTCTTATGGAAAATAATGGAAAGCCAAGCAATTTATTTTTTTTTAAGATTTATTTATTTATTTAAGAGACAGAGAAAGTGGGGGGAGAGGAAGAGGAAGAGGGAGTAAAATCTCAGACTCCCCACTGAGCATGGAGCCTAACACCAGGGCTTGATGCCAGGACCCTAAGATCATGACCTGACCAGAAATCAAGAGTCAGACGTTTAACCAACTGAGCCACCCAGGTACCCCTCAAGCAATTTATTTTTGAATGTAACACAGTTAGACTGTCAATAATTGGCAAAGGTAATAGACATGTATAAGTTCATGTGCACATACATATACACACATCTACATAAAGCCATGGTTCCATGACAGTCCAACCTCAAGTAAATCAAAATAAGAATACCTGATTTCATGAAAACAAATCCAATTGTTCATTAAATGATTTATCTACTGAAATAAAAGAGCTATATCAGGAATGAAAGAATAGCTTAATATTAAGAATTTTATGAATATTAACACTGAAAATAAATAAAAATAAATGTAAAATGCTCTTAAAAAGAATTTTATGAATATAAAGTAAGAACACCTCTGTATGATGATAAATAATCTTGAACTACTTGGCAAATAACATTTCACAGTGGGGGAGGGGCAATGAGCAAAAGTGTCCAAATATGATCCTGCGAGCTCACTTCGTTTGTTAGACAGTGAGTTGGTTGGCTCTTCTCTCTGGGGAAGAGATGTATTTTCACTCAACTTCTCCAAGATGAGTTCCTACTACTGCAAGGAGGGACAAGACAACTGTTACGAGCCTCAGTGTCTCCAGAGGTAGGGCAGCTAGCTTTTCCAGACAACCCTAATGCCCTTGGTACCACAACAATCTGTTCCCACACGGATGAGCTTGTTCTCATATGAACCACCTAAAAAGGAAAAGCAAGAAGCAGGCAATGTTCCTCCACTTGACCCTAGCATACCTCTTTGTGGAATGGTGGGAATATCAAGACATTTATGCCTTCTCTTGAGTACCCTTGCCTTGTAGGTTTCCCCAATAAAACTTGTTCCTTAATCTATTCCTTGTGATACTGCACATTTCCCCCTGACCACCAAATAGCACGTGACAAATATTTCAAATACTGTCCATTAAAATATGAAACAAAAAACCAACAACAATAAACCTAAAAAAACAAAAGTAGCATGCTTTCTAATGCAAAGAAAATAATAAGAAAAAAAAAACAACATATACATTAGTTTGGGTCCTTTGAGAAACAGATGCCAAAATGGGATTAGATGTCCACAAGATTTACTGGGGGAAACACCTATGAAGGAAAAATGGGAGAGAGCTACAGGGGACTGGGTGAGGGGTCACACTGTGAGGCAGGTCAAAATCCCATGGAAGAGAAAAAAAAAAGGAGATGAAATTTGGGCAGGAAATACATTAGACTGTGATTCTAAGAAAGTTATGGCAAAGTTTATGAGGAGTCCTTGAGCCCAAATCAGCTGTCAGAGGAATCCTGTGTTTCCCAAATGGTGCTGGTTTAGTATTCTCCATGCTCAGTCATTGACGGGGAGCAGCTCATGGGAAGTGTGGCCTCAATGCCAATACCATGATGGACTTCAGAAGGCAATAACTGGGACCTCTGTAGTCAGAGATCTGAGAGGCTTATTCTCATGGCTGCCACAGTATAGTTTTTAAATAACAGAAAACCATAATTCATAGATATGCTTGGAAACCCCAAAAAGATTAACAGCGAAATAGTTATTATTTAAAAGATGGTTTAAGGGGTGCCTGGGTGGCTCAGTGGGTTAAGCCTCTGCCTTCAGCTCGGGTCATGATCTCGGGGTCCTAGGATCGAGCTCCATGTCGGGCTCTCTGCTCGGCAGGGAGACTGCTTCCCCTCTCTCTCTGCCTGGCTCTCTGCCTACTTGTGATCTCTGTCTGTCAAATAAATAAATAAAATCTTTATAAAAAAATAGATGGCTTAAAACTCATCTGCATACTGGTGATGTATTGGAATTTGGATGAAATTGCTTTGCAGGTAAGAACACTCTATGTGCTATAAGGTGTGATACAGCAAAAAGTTTATTTGTGTATGATAGCATATACCCAAGAATGATAATAATAAACCAAGCACCACATATAAGCCTCCAAATCTCATGGCAATCTGTCCAGCTTTCATATGCTATGCTAATATGTAGAAAAACAAGGAGAGTGTTTTAGATCGATTATATCATAGCAGTTTTAAAATAGCAAAATATTAAAAATAATATCTAACAAAAATATAAATAACTTGTCTTTGCATACATGTAATGAAATATTACAGTTATTTAGTAAATAATTCCAAAGAATTTCTGTTAAAATGGCAAAATTTTTATAGTAAGTGAAATTTAGTAGTATATAAATGTTTCTGAATTGTGATCCCAGTTATACATATGCATATATGTACACACACACAGAGAAGTAAATGCAAGGGAACAAACATAAGCATTCATGTATAATTTCTGAGGGTTGAATTGGGAATAATTATGCTATTTTGCTCTTTCAGATTTTTCCATTATGCATGAAGTGTAATACCAGAAAATAATTTTGTAAAATAATTTAAAATCTATAAAGTATTATAGTAGGGATATGGTCATCATTGATGTTGTTTTTCAAATATTTCTGGTCTCCCCCTTCCAAGCACATGGTAGGAATGCACTTCTTGGTGACCTCATGGTTAGGCCAAAATAGGGAGCTGAGAGCAATAGCATGATGTGTCATTTCCAGGTTGGCACATTTAATTGCTGATGTAACATACTCTCTGCTGGGATAACCAGAAACATTGAAACTGATAGCTGTTTCACCAGCCTGAATACCCGAGACACTACATGAGCAAAGCTTCTCTGCCAACCTGTGATTGCCATGTAGTATGGGTGAGAGATAAGCCTGTGTTTCTTAAAGCACTGAGATACACAAGTTGTTGTTTCTTTAACATAACCTAGTCCATTATGTCTTACATAAAACCGAGTCTTAGGAAAGGGGTACTGCTATAATGAAAACATCAAATATGAGACATTAGGTTTAGGACTAGGTAGCAGACAGGGAGAAAACTGTTACAGTCAGGGGCCTACAATTAGGACAGAGAGAGAAACAGAGAGACCTCAAAAATAACTATGGAAAAGGGTGCCTGGGTGTTTCAGTGGGTTAAGCCTCTGCCTTCAGCTTAGGTCATGGTCTCAGGGGCTCTCTGCTCAGCGGGGAGCCTGCTTTCCCCCTCTTTCTGCCTGCCTCTCTGTCTACTTGTGATATCTCTCTCTCTCTCTCTCTCTCTCTGTCAAATAAATAAATAAATAAATAAATAAACAAATCTTTAAAAAAAAACTATGGATACTATTTCTGTGATATTCTTCCCAAAAATAAGTAACTTCAACCTAATCATGAGAAAACATGAGACAAGAAACATTCTACAGACTACCTGGGCAATACTCTTCAAAAGTGTCAAGGTCATGAGAGAAAAATAAAAAAGAATGAAAAACTGTCATAGATTAAGGGAGACTAAGAAGATAAGACACTCAATACATGGGATCCTGGAAAAGAAGAAAGACATTAGTGGGAAAAGTGAGGAAGTTTGAATTATGTCTGTAATCTAGTTAATGTTGTTAATTTCCTGATTTTGATAACTATACTATTGTTATGTAAAATATTAATATTAGGGGGAGCTGGATGAAAGATATATGTGAACTCTCTATAATTTTGCAACTTTTCTGTAAATATAAATTAATTTAAAATAAAAAGTTGAAGAGAAAGATGTAGTGGGAGGAAGGCTTAGTAGTTTTGTCAAAAACATTATTCAAAGGTGAGTAAAGAATACTTCATGCAATTTTTTGTGTGTGTATGTTTATACAGGGAAGAGATGGAATAGAATAGAAAGAAACCACAAAGTTGTAATGAAAATCTTTATGATTCTTTGAGATACAAAGCAATAATGAAGATTCTAAGCTTTGAAATAGACAAAGTAGTATAAAAAAGCTGTACTGCCCTCAGTGAGGGCTTAGCCTCAAATCTTATTTCAAATATGGAAAAAGCTATTAATAAGAAAGTAAAAGCCTACCACAGGACACATAAAGGGGTTTTAAAAATCAACAGCCAGCGAATACCTACTAGGAAAAAAACCGGGGTCTAATCAGTTCAGATATCTGCCCAGTAACATTTCAGTATTGCTAACCACTCTACACATGTCTCTTTCTTTTCCCAAATAGGAGTGTTTACTGAGTTACACTGAACTTGCTCCCTCGTTATATATGTTGGGAGTGAATGGGGAGATAACTTGTGCTTGTTTTTGTTTATAGATTCTGCCACAGCAGAAACCTATGTAAGACAGACAACCCACACGTCAGTCTCCGTGATAGAAGGCGCTGTGTGATCACGGACATTGAAACTGAGGTTTTGACTAAAAGACGCCTTTGGTTTATTTCCTCAAGGAGGATACGCAGATGTATTCTGTCTGAAAGAAAGAGGCCAAATACTTCTGGGTATTCTTCCATTTGTGTACATGGTAGGACTGAACTTCCTGGTCTCTGTATGGCTGGATAGGAGTTGTGTCACTAGGTTCAGCTGTTCAGTTGTGAGCAGAGGTAATATTTGTCACTACAGCTGGCTCATTGTTCATGTGCTGTCATCCATAGATCCGTTTCACCTCTTTGTTTATGACCAGCAATATTCCACATGGTGGCTGCTTTGTCTGCTTGATCCATGCACAACCACCATAAAGAAAAAAACACTTCCTCTATCCTTCCCCAGTGACTCGTTACGGATGTGTAGAATAAACAAGAAATGAATTTTATCATCATTATTAATTTTGGAGAACTGAAGATATTCTGTTACTTCAGAACAGCCTAGTCCATCTGAGACAAAGTAAGCCTCAAATTGCTACAACATGTTCCTGTTATTTAAATCTCTAACTAGTAAGCTATGCTTTATACTGAGAGGAACAAAGTATTCAAGAGTTGAAATATTCTAAGTGTCTGGATATCCATTACAAGATAGTCATGTTTGTCCATAACAGCAAAGTATCCAGCACAAGATACTCAACATGTATTTATTAATTAATTTATGTATTAAAGTCATATATGTATAACTAAATATAGAGAAGAATAAAACAAAAAAAAAATGTATCAAATGTGCCCTGGAGAATAAATATAGTAGTGGATAGCCCAAGAAAGATACCCATATTGAGTTTAATATCAATGCAAAGATTGAATGGTGAAGAATTTCACATAAAGAAGACACAGGCAACAGTGCCTAAGATTCAGGCTCCAGATCTTTCTCTAAAAATTTTATAAGAAACAGTAAATGTATGCCATCCTCATAATGAATCCAGTTAAGGGAAGACATGTTCAAATGCATATTTAAAATGTTAAATTAAGGAGTACCTGGGTGGCTCAGCCAGTTAAGCACCCAACTTGGTTTGGGCTCAGGTCATGATCTCAGGATTTTGAGACTGACCCCGTGTGGGGACTCTGCTTAAAGGTTCTCTTTCTCCCTCTCCCTCGGCCCCTTCCTCCTTGCTCTCTCTCTCTCCCTCTCAAATAAATAAATAAATCTTTAAAAATGTTAAGTTAAGATGTGTCAACATGAATATGTGTGTGTTTTCAAACTAAGCTTCCTTTTCTGTCATCTATAGGGGTTAAATTTCAGAATCTACATAAAACATCTATCAGAAGATCTATTTAACTCCACAATATATAAGGAAAACATGTAACAGTGACTGCTAAATATCACATATCATTTCAACTGCATTATATCCTCTCATAGTACATAGATTACTTTGCACTTCCATGAGTTAGTATACATTACTAGTAGAATTGGGGAAAGTGGGTCATTGCTCATGTACAGATGGGCAAAGAAGTTTAGTTTGTGAAAGAGTAGGCCAACTGCACCACAATTAAGACATCTGCCCACTTATTTATGCTGCATTGAAAAGATAACCTTCAAGTTTTCTTCTAGCCCTACTATCACTACAAAGCTTCACTATGACACAGTCAGTTAACCCAGAGAGTTAAAATTTTAACATGTATTTCTTGACAATTGTCATATTTTTCTATTTTCCATGTTCAATAAGTAGGAATCCCATGTAAAAATTAAATCATCACAACATTATTGTCTCTTTGCTGAAAACCATATTTCAATGGAAGATGAGATCTGTAATTGACTCAGTTTAACTCAGCCAGCTATTGAATTTTAAGAACAATTTGCTTCCCTCAGCTTGTATTTTCCATTTTTTTTCCCCTTCCAGTGTTTGTAAGTGAGTTATTTGGTCAGCAGGGAACATTCTTTAACATCAAATATTTAAAACAATGGAGCCACTAATTTGAAATGGTATCCATGCTAGGCTTCTGCAAAGAACAGAGAATTTGAGTCATGAGGTAAATTTGCTAGGAGGTGCATTAACAAAAAGAACAATCTGAGAAAGAAATTAAATAAGTTTTGAAATTTGTGAGGTGTGTGTATATAAAACACTACCACACTGGGGTGCCTGGGTGGCTCAGTAGGTTAAAGCCTCTGCCTTTGGCTCAGGTCATGATCTCAGGGTCCTGGGATCGAGCCCCGAGTCGGGCTCTCTGCTCAGCTGGGAGCCTGCTTCCCTTCCTCTCTCTGCCTGCCTCTCTGTCTACTTGTAATCTCTGTCAAATAAAACACTACCACACATTAGTCTTCTCTTTTTATGATCAAAATTTCTTCTGAAAAATGCTACAAAGCTACAATTTTAAAAATACAAAGAAAGAAAAATAACAAGGAAAAATAATGGAGCATGTATGTTATTCTACTCCTTAACAACTCCAGCAACACAAAAATAAATAAGACATGAGGAAATCCGTAGCATATCCTACAGCAAAGCAACATTAATAAAATGAAGTTAAATTTGAAATGTTAATAAGTTTTTCTCACCAGTATGTATGGGATTGCTTTGACATTTTATTTACTTCTTTTTAATAAGCATAGCATCTAACTTAGAATGTTCTATATAGTAGATGTGAAATAAACATTTGCTGAACTGATTTAAGTGAATTTTTACTTAAAATTTTGGTAAACACATATAAACTTATTCTCTCATCATTATTTGCCCTTACTCATTAAATTATATCTTGGAATGTTCTTTTAGTAAAGTATGTTTCCCTAGGGGAATAATATCTTAAGGAAGTGCTTAGACTTTAGCAGAGATTAATACAAGTACTCTCTCACTCTATACAAAAAGAATCCTCACAAACTAAATAATGTGTCACCATCATCAAGCGCTACATACAAATGCTGATATATCCAGTGTTCTTAGTATTTTACATATCTAATTTAGCTTCTGACAGAAATTTCTCTCAATATAAAACATTTTTATCAAAGTATATTACAGGAGTTGTTTTCCATGTGAATTTTGAGCTTTTAATTTTAACTTGATTTGTGTGGCTGTGGCTTGGCGTAAAAGCCTGAGCCATGGGCATCCTTTCAACACAAAATAAGTGAAAAGCAACAATCCCACAAACCTTCCCCTCCTTCACAGTGCAATAAGTACACTGTAGTTGCACGTTTTAATCGATCAATAAGGATTCACTCCATCTTTTACATGGGAGACGTTACCAGGTGCTTAAGGAAATGAAATAATTAAAAGGGGTATTTTTTGCTCTTGAGAAACTTCTAAGATCTACTTAAGGGGCTGGAAACCTAAATATTCTTCCTTATAAGTGAAATAATGTTTATAGAAGCCACTGTGATCTTATTAACCTTGGAGTTTCACAGTGCTTTGTTCCTTATTTTCGGTACACACTTCATTTAGTTATCTTACTATTTTTACTTAATGCCATATCCTTCTTGTTAGAGTGCAAACTTCTTGTAGGCAGACACTTGTAAGACACTTGTTTTCAAGATTTACGTTGCTGGTCCCATATAGGACTTTTCAAACTATAGTGAGCAGTCAAGAAATATGGTGAACCCTCTATGAAATTCGCTTTGAATATTATTTAGAAATAAAAATAAATGGATAAATCTTTACATACAACAAAATAATTTTGAGGATAAAAGAAGGAAGTGACTGAAGAATATATACATTATATTTCTATTTACATGAAATTTAAACATAGGCAAACCTATATAACATGTTGTTAAGCCATGCATATACATGTAGCAAAATTTTAAAATTCAGGAAAATAATTCATATAAAATTTAAAATAGTGGGTATTTCTGGAAAAGAAAAAGGAGATTTAAAAGTTTATGCTGAGGATTTCAAATGGTTTCTCCTTTAAGATGGATGGGGCTACTGAACAATAATAATAATAAGATGAACTCTTTAAAAAGTATGACATATTTTACACTTAAATTATTAAATTCTGAAAAATTGAAAAAAAAAAAAAAGAAATTCGCTTTGACAGCAGGGTATTTTCTTTCTAGTTCACCTTCTCTGTTGAAGATCTTTTCTTTAACCTCTAGAGGGACATGGTATCCTTAGGGGAAAAAAGGCATGAAGAGGCACATATAAAATAAAATAATGCTTTGCAATTATGTTACAAATAGTTGTCAGTATTAGCAAAAGAGAGTTCGGTTTTGTCTGCTTTCAAAAACTTAAAGGATCTAAAACCCTTTGAGAAATACAGAGTTAGAATCTATTTTTCCCTTTCTTGAAACAGCCAGGACTATAATCTACCCTGGGAGCCTTGTCACACTTATAAAGAACCTTGATCCTGATGGGTGAGAAAAGACAGGACAGAGGGAACCAGGGAGATAAAAAGGAGGGAAGTCCATCTAGATGTACTGAAAAATGCAAGGAAAAAGGAACATTTACCCAGTCCTTTGAATGACATATTCACCATTCTTCTCGTTTTGTGACAGACTAATAGATTTTTTTCCTTCTGTAGGAAAGTTTTAGGTTTTGTAGACATAAACAAATGATTACAAGGAGCATCTTACAATTTTTAGACCTGGAAAAGGTTTAAAATTGAATTTTAAGACAATTCCTCTAATTAATATATGAATCAAAGAAACTGAGACCAGGAAAAGTTAAGTTTCTTGCAGATTATAAAGAATTTATATTGACAACAGACTAAAGACAAAGGCCCAACAACCATATTTACCTTATCCATTGTTGTTGATTTTTTTCCTGTGGGGGTGTCCTATTATCACAACTTTATTCTCTTTTATAAAACATGCATAGAATGAATACATACTTCTTCATACATTCATTTTCTCTGAAATTAAAACTAATATTTAGCAGTACAGGAACAGAACAAATAGAGAAGTAAAGATATCATTTCCTTCTTTTTCTACAAACGTTCCCTCATGTCTTTTGTTCACAAGTTATTAATAATAAAGCTTGGTCAGATCTGCCTGTCTCATAATTGAGGCTCTCAGTAACTTTTCCTTGTTTTTACTGATGGAAATCTACTTTACATTTTTGCAGATAATACTTTTTTTTTAATACTTTTAACCAAGGGCCCAATATTTCATCTTCCATAAAGTAATTTTATCATCGCTATGGTTGACATGCATATATGTATTAGCTGATGTGTTAGCTTATAACCACATGATCATATATTATCTGTAGCTATAAATGTAAATTTATTCACAGTAAGGGTCATTCTCTTTTTGCTGTGAAGAATTAAGTACTGGACCTCTGCAGAACAATCTGATATGAAAGAACAAGTATATTAAATGCATGCTGTCATCCCAAGGAAAGACCAAATATCCCCTAATCACTATACTAACAACCGGTTTAAAAGAATCCCCCTTACTTTTTGGCTTTTTACAGAGATGGCCTTCTTCAACAGCCACACTAGTAGAGGATGGAAACATGTTCCTTGCATTTATATTAGAGATTACAATGCATCATCTCCTCTTCTCATTGTTAGCTTTTCCTCTTAAATTTGTCATTTTTAAATTTAGCTACCACTCAAACCCAAAAAAACAGAAAAATTAACTTCTCATAAACTTCTCCCATAAACTTCTATACCTAATCTCACTAAGGTTTTTGCTATGAAAAAACATATTACCTCAGGCAAAGTCTAGATCTATTCCAACTGTGGTAACTGCTAGAAATGTTATTAAATAGTAAAGAGCTAGAATTAAATCTAAGTTCAACACAAAGCAGTATTATTTAAGCCTGCATTTAAATAAAAATCTTCTGTGTTCATCATGTGTTTGTTAAACATGCATATGGTATTTCATTTTTAGCTGACGGTAAAAGAAGAAAAATAGTGAAAAAAGAAGGGAGACTGAATCATGGCAATCTAATGGCTTACAATTGATTTAAACATTAATAATAAAATCCTGTGCAGGCAAATAGTTGTTCTCAGATTCATTAAAAGAAGCTCAGTGTTTTGTGATGTTGTCCTAATGTTGCTATTTACCAAGAAAAGTTTCAATTTGCCATGGATTTACCTCTACAGGAAACAAACTGTCAAATAGCATATTAAGGCACACCCATATTTTATAACAGTTTCTTTGTTTCAAAAGTCTTTTTAAAATGTATAAATTCACACAAGTAACCTTTAATATCTTTTAAAGCTATTTTTATATGAAAAAAACAATGATTAAAATAAAACCCCTAATACATTGCACATATAAACCTATACTCCATTTCCTCACAGGAAGCTGTTATTAAGTTTCTTGTCAACCACCCAGAAATAGTCTAAGCATACAATCCTTATCTTTCAAAACACTTTTATTTAAATGAGCATTATACACACTCTTTATATGTGCCTGTGTGTATAGTTTTACATTTTCTTAGAAAATGCTTTATATGTTTCAATATGACCATATAAGAACAAGAATTTGATTTAACAACTAATATTACAATTGTGCTATTACAATTTTTTAAGGCAGAGTATGACTATAAAACTTTAGGTCCATTCCAGGATTTTACCCATAATTGATAATACTGAAATGACAAACACTTTACATATTATTACATGGTATGTTCCAGTCATATTTATAAATATATGTGTAGGTTACATAAATGAAATGACCACATTAAAAATATGTGCATTTTTAAAAATATGATACTGCCAAATTGCATGCAAAATGTTTCCTTCTTTTACTTTTTTAATCAAAATATGGACAATGAATTATAAATCTTCAGATCTGTGTCAATATAAACAAAAAACTGTGTCTCCAATTTTTATTCTTCACTCTTTTATTCAGGATTTGATTTTTCTAAAGAACCTGTTCAAATGCTATTATTTTTTTCTGTAAATTGCATATTACTTTGTTGATCTATTACATTATTGTTTTGAGTTTTCTATTAACATGAAATAATTCATCAAATGTCAATAAAATAAGCCCTTCACCATATTTCTAACTAATGTGTTTTGTGTGTTTTATTTGTATTTTGATACTGTGCATGTCCTATTTTGCCTTAGAAGATAATTTATAGCTTCCACTCGCTGATCTCTTTGTGCCAGATCCCTATCTATAAAATGGGGGTAGGACTAGTATCATAGATTCTTCCAAAGGATTAAATGATTAAGAAGGATTAAATGTTTAGAAAAATGCTTAGCACATATTAAGTACTTGGCTGATATTCATCACCACCATCATCATCATGGTGTTTTGGTTATTTAATCAGGTTTGGCAACTGTTTTAGAGTTTCTAGATTTTCAGCTTTTTAAAAAAGTTCTTGCTCAACATAAAATTACAAAATAGTTATTTATTTTTTTAAAAGATTTTATGTATTTATTTGACAGAGAGAAATCACAAGTAGATGGACAGGTAGGCAGAGAGAGAGAGAAGGAAGCAGGCTCCCTGCTGAGCAGAAAGCTCGATGCGCCACTCAATCCCAGTACCCTGAGATCATGACCTGAGCCAAAGGCAGCGGCTTAACCCACTGAGCCACCCAGGCACCCCAATAGTTATTTTTAAAATATGTTTTTTTATCTGTTTATTCCCAAATCTTTTTTGGATTATTTACTTGGCATGAAACACTACATTTAATACATGCTAAATTTTCATATTTTGGAAATTTTCTGGACTTACTATTTAGTTTCTTTGATCTGCCTATGCATTCATTTATTGATATGAATGCAGTTGACTATCTACAATTTATTTAGCTTCATTGTGGTTTTTTTTACACGTAGTTAAATATATGCAAATAATTGTGTTATTTATTAGGATCATAAATTTCTAGATTGTCTTGGGAAGAAATGTTAAACTTACATGAGTTACTCTTCAAGGCTAAAAGCAATCTTTCACTTCTAATAGTCTTAATTCAATTGAGTTTTAAAGTTTTTCCATATAAATCTTTCACATTTCTTAACTGTAATTTGCTTTTTTTCTTACTGTAAGTGGTATTGCTTTACTTCATTACATATTCTAACAGGATGCTATGCAAATCTAGGAGAAATTTTAATTGTTATCCATTAATTCACAGGTCAGCAAACTAAGGCTCTCAGGCTATATCTAGCCCTCTGGCTTTTTTTGTAACTAAAGTTTTATTAGAAAACATCCATGCCGATTTGTCTATATATTGTCTATGGTTGCTTTCATGCTAAAAAAACAAAGCTGAATGATGAAATTGAGTATATGGCCCAGAAAGCCAAATATATTTACTGTATGGTCCTTTAGAAAAAAATTGCTATATTATATGTTACCTAACTGGAATTTAAATAAAATTTTGAAAAAAAAAAGAAAAAAATTTGCTGATCCCTGACTTCATTAATTTTATAACCATTTTATAATTGTGATTATTCTAATAGACATTAAGACTGTTTTCTTTTGTCTTCAGCCATATGAACACATTACCCAAATAATAAAACCCTTTCTACTCTTCATTAGTTTATGTATTCCCTTATTTCTTTTGCTTGCTTTATTCCATTGGCTAATACTACAATAACAATGCAAAATAATGATGGTGATAATAAAGATATTTTTCATGATCCTAAATTAAAATTCCTATAGAATTTAATGGCTAAAAATAAGTTGGCTTTTTATAGTCACATTAAAGTATCCCTATGCTCCTATTCTATAAAAATATTTTATTCTTTTCAAAATTAGATTGGTTTTGAATTTTTTAAATCATTTGTACACATACAGTAAGAATTATGTCTCATCTCATCACTAATTAATATTAGAAAACATATTCATAAATATCTTAATTACTTTGCAGTGTTATATTAGTATTAGCCAATTCCATTGACTTAAGCAAGAGTAAGGAACAATAGGTATATAAATTATGCTAGTTTGGTAAAAAGAATTTGGAACTGTACCTGTTTTCTATGCTCTTTACAGTTTAAAAACCATTGGGTTCATACTACCTGAAGGTTTGCTAGCAATTTTCTTTGAAATTGCCAAGGATTAGTACCTTTTTAAAAAAAAAAATATTTTATTTATTTATTTCATAGACAGAGATCACAAGTAGGCAGAGAGAGAATGGGAAGCAGGCTCCTTGCCGAGCAGAGAGCCCGATGCCGGGCTCTATCCCAGGACCCTGGGATCATGACCTGAGGTGAAGGCAGAGGCTTTAACCCACTGAGCCACCCAGGTGCCCCAAGGATTAGTACTTTTTTTGAGAGTAGTTCTTCAAAAGCATTCTCAATTTATTCAATGGAATTGGAATGATTAGATTGTCTATTTCTGAGATAAAGGTTATTATTATTAATATCTTAAAATAATCAATAAATCCATACTTTCTGCTTCTTTATAAAGATTTGAGGAAGACAGTCTCTTCTTTTTTTCTCAAATATTATTTTCCCCATTTAAATTTTTAATATTTTTATTTTTTGCCTATTTTCATTTTTATGTTGTTTTTTTAAAGACTTTATTTATTTATTTGACAGATAGAGATCACAAGTAGGCAGAGAGGCAGGCAGAGAGAGAGAGAGGAGGAAGCAGGCTCCCCACTGAGCAGAGAGCCTGATGCGGGACTCGATCCCAGGACCCTGGGATCATTACCTGAGCCAAAGGCAGAAGCTTTAAGCTACTGAGCCACCCAGGCAAACCCCTATTTTCATTTTTAAATGCATGTATTTGTACTTTCTTATTTTTTTAATTAGTTGATTATATTATTTTTTTGCTCTATTCTCCCTCAACCAATTTTCAATTTGTTTTTATATCTCTCATACTGTTTTTCTGAAAATAAATAAATTAATATCTCTCTCTCTTTTAAGATTTACTAAACCTTAAGTTATGTTGCTCTTTTTCTGTTCTCTCCATTTCCTTTCCTTATATTTATTTTATCACTCTCTAACTTTTAAATTGTATGCTTAATTCATTTATTTTCATCCTTGCTTGTAGTATCACTTTCTGTTGAAAGAGAATATCCTTATAAATGTGGTTGAAAAAATTAGGACACTTATTATATCTCATATAACAAGAAGTCTGCAGGCAGGGTCATTTCCACAGCTGGTTTAGCAGCTCAATGATATCTTAAAGGGCCACCCTTTATTTTCTATCTTTCTATTCTACCATTCTTACCATATCAAAGTTGTCACCACTCATGTTTTACAGGTACCTAGAACAGCTCCTAGCTCCACATGCAAATTCAACTATATCCAACAAAGCACTTTATATTTTAAGCCTAAAGTGAGCAAAGTAATTTCTGCCAGTAAGTAATGAGGGGGTAGGGAGCTGTTGGTTAGGAAATAACAATATCTGCCACACTTGTTAGGATTTAGAATATTTTAAATTATTAGACACTGAACACAGCTTTAGCTAGAGCTGTATCCTACTTACACTGATATATTTAGTGTTTGCTTAGATTATGTTAGATATTTATGACTCCTAATTTTTACGTCCGATTTACACTATTTCAAGTGTTTAAAAGTTATGCACATGTGTTTATTTCCTAAGTCATGGTGGTCTTTTCTTATTATTAATTTGTGGTTCCATTATATTATGAAGAGAGAATACAGTATACTTATTTTTAAATATTTGGAAGATTATTAGCAATTCTTATTGATATATGTGACCAAATATTGTCATGTGGGCATTTCAAAGGAAGATACAGTCTCTGATTTTATGGCACAGATTTTGATATATATCTATCAGAGCCATTCAAATTTGTATTTCCTTGAATGGACATGAATTGATAGATGTCAGTTAAAGATGCTCAGTGATATTTCATTCTTTCATTTCTTTCTATTTTTGCTGATTTAAACTTGACTTTCTTTTAATGACTTATTTCCTTTTATTTCATGCATTCTGATTGTTTGTCTTTCTCTCTTATTCTCATTTCCCTTCTTTGGAATCTTATACCACATTTCTTAAGCCCTGTTTCAGAGAAGGCATATTTATTTTAATATATTTGATTAAATGTAGAAAGTTTTTATATGTGTTTTTATTGTATACAACTTTTTCTAAAAGTTTTTTCTTTTATTTTTAATGTTTTGACTCTATGGCTTATTTTCATTATTTTTTGTATATGACATATCTTAGATATGCCATCATTCATCTCTGAATCAGTAAACTTCCTTTTGGCACAAGTTTCAAGCAGATTCCAGTTATACAGAACATAAATGTCTATAGTTATTTTAAGAACAGATTTAAAACAAATTAGAACATATTAGGGAATGGGCTGACATACTTTATTCCATAATGAGCAACACAGAACAGATCCACCTGTTGGAGTTGCTACATCTTCTATTATCAAGACGATAGCTAATCAGAAAGATGTCACTGAAACTAATGGCTGCAAGAACACACCACCATAGCTTCAATCCAGTGATCATTAAGTGGCTCCAGTTCTTGGCTCTAGAACCATGCCATTCTTTATAGATCCCCACCAGCCCAAAATAGATATCTCACATTCTGCTTCTTGACACCATGGATGCTAGCAATTAACATTCAGTGTTGTAGGGGTGGAAACGGGGGAACATGGCCTTCCTGACAGCAGAAAAAAAATAGGAACAACACTTCATTCCAAAATTCACATAAATGCTTACAGAAAATACCTAAGTTTCTAGCTAAAGACAGCTAGAAAATACAGTTTTTAGCTTTCCAGACTCTGAAGTACAAAAAAACAAAAAAACAAGACAAAACAAAACAAAACAAAATAACTAAAATGTGGTTGAAATGAATACTAAGTGCCAACTGAACATATCTTCTACATTCAAGCTTTCATTAAACAGTGTGAAGGAGAAAGACCCAGGGGATGAGTTGAGAAGTAAGTATCTCAGGTTTAGATCAACAGAATTAAAAACTCTTTCTCCTTGTCATTCACTGCTGAGAGTATTTTCCATTTGCCAGTTGGTAGAAGGCATGACTCTCAGTGAATCCAGTAACTTAGAGATCCTTTATATTGTAATTTAGCTTCCACTCATCTTCAGCTAAGATGAGCAACTACAGATCTTTATTCTCACCTGTTAGTCATTTATGCTCAGCCATAATTACAATCTGATTCCCCCAATGATGGTATATCTAATTCTTTGAACTCCACTTTTCCCTGAACTTCTTGTTATTTCATGAGTTTTGCCAAACTTCCCCAGCCTGTCCATGGAGAATGACCTTATGATTCAACAGATGGAAGGCCAGTTTAGTAGGCTAATAACTTATGAACAGTTCTATGAGACTGATGCCTGAGAACTTAGAAAGCATATAATTTCTTCAGGGCTACTATGTAGATCTGGTCCAAAGTTTACTCTAATTCATCAGGGACTTGATTTGGATTTTTTGCGTGTGTGTTTCTGTTTGTTTGTTTGTTTGTTTCCCACAAAGTTTGAGTTTTTAACTTATTTATTTTTCCATGTTGTTTGTCCTCAGCTATTTACAGGGAAGAAGGTGATCCCATTTTATGCATCTATCCCCAATCTCATTTAATAATCAAACAAGCTCATTATAGATAAATTGGAAATGAAGAAAGTAAAGAAAAAATAAAAGGTACCAAAATGTTTAAATTATGTGATCAATAAATATGGAAGCCTGGAAAGATAAAACCAAGAACATGACTCAGAAAAAAACCTTAAAAACCAAATAGTTCCCAACTTCCTTATTTCATAAGTTAGGAATCTTATAGAAACACATTTGTTTGTTCTAGACTTTGTCAATTTTTAGGAGTGGTCAGGAGGAAACTAAAATCATAAACATAGTATTTTTAAGTTAGGAGCAAAATTATTTCCAATATATGTACCAAATACGACATTGGACACAGAATTTGTTGACTCTGAGAAACAAACTGAGGGTTTTAGAGGGGAGAGGGAGAGGGGGTTGGGTGAGCCTGGTGGTGGGTATTATGGAGGGCACGTATTGCATGGAGCACTGGGTGTGGTACATAAACAATGAATTTTGGAACATTAAAAAAATAATCATAAAATAAATAAAATCTTTAAAAAAGAAAAAAAAGAATTATTTGAGTCTGTTCATTCAGAAGCACAATGGTTCCAACAACTTTGTAATGTGTTATCTTTCAGTAAGGCTCATCAGATCCTCACAGATTCTAATGGTTAAAGTTTCATAATTATCAGTCACTCATTCAAAACATGGTCCTGTGTAAAGGGAACTTTCACAAAAAAAGGAAAAACAGCTGCTGTGATCTTCAGTTTTTTTAATTTCTTTAAACAAATCTAAGGCAACATGTTCTCCATGGCAATATAGATTCCTTTGAACATAGTTGGACAAAAAAAATAGAAAAGAAGTAATAGCAAAAAAGGGCAGGGGGAAGTACAGAAGTGGATATTGTGGGCACAGGATATCTGAAAAAGTAAATTTTCCACGGTGTGTTTTCTTAATACCTGGAATAGTCACAAAAGAATGATCAAAGGGGCCATACATGATCCTAAAAGTATAGCATATCCATGTTTATATTTGTTTATATGAGCAAGAGTATCCCATAAAGAAATGAGAATGAAACATATAAAGGCAAGGTTGATAAGATGGCCACTTAATAGTAAAGCTCTAGATAGAGATTTTAGTTTAGTTCAGAAGATGTACAAAAACTGATTTCCCTCAGCACTGCAAGTTAAGTGTTAAAATCTCCCATGACAGTCAATTAAAGTGTTCATTTTCCAACCATTTTCAGCCTATGGGCAGTAAAGGTGGAATTAAAGAGCAATCACCTTATAAAAAGAGCTTAATGTAGTTTACAACTCTTATTTATATCATCTTAAATGCTGAAATGCTTCATTCAATATAGTATAGCATAGACTATTTTTATAAGTCTCACTTATAAAACTGCAATCACTGTGCAATTAAAATACCACTGCAATTAAAAATGTGTGTAATGGAACATTCAGAAATGTACACATGACTTTCCATTATAATCACCAAGGGAGACATTTTATATTCAAGTCTCCCAACTTAAAAGATTCATTCAGCTAACAAGGGAACTTCTTTATTCACACAATAGCTTTATACACACACACACACACACACATACACCCCTATCCACTCTGGAGTGTCATATGTTTATAAACACCCAAAGAAAGATTTTAAAATTTTATACTTTTAAAGCTTGAATTGTTATATGAGGATAAAATTTATTTTGTATTGTTTATAGATTATTCTTTTACATTTTATTTTTTTCAGCTGAGAAGAGCAAGTGAGCAACATCATGGCACCAGACATTATACTAATTGCTTTATGTAAGTTATCTTAATTGATTTCAAAAACAATGTGGCAAGAAACTCTCTTTAGTTTCACAGAGACTAATGCTCAAAGTGACCATGTCACTTATGTTTAGTAAATTATATGGCTGGAATGCAAAACTAACTTGCAAAACCCTTGCCCACATATGAACTCTAGTTACCTAACATAATTCCTACCATAGTTAATGTACTTAGAAGTTGGTTTTGGTTATTAGGTACACCCAGTGTGAAAAATTCACCAAGCATTTAGAATGTGCTTTACTTAAATATAGGTAGACTCTTATAGATGATGTGGTTTCACCTAAAGATTTTGGGGATCTAACAAGTTGAGGTGATTGCCTCAAGTTTTCAGCAAGTACAAAAAAGCAGTTTCAAGTTTAGAAATCCCAAACACTTAATAACCTGTTTGCTGTTTGTTGTTTATAATTTACCAAGAACCTTTGGTTTAATAACTATGTAAGTACTGTAGACTCTAAATGGTATTCATAAATATTTCAGAGTATTTAAAAAATCGAAATTAAACAACTACATATATACCACATTAAGCACTGAAGGTGCAAATATTACTACATATTACAATGTAGATCATCCAAAAGATCACATTTTTCTTTTTATATGTTAATAGTACCTACCTCACAGGGTTGTTCTAAGGATTAAATGAAACAATTCATGAAGAAAACAGAACAACCCATGACACATAATGAACTGCTGAGTATTATTATTGGTAATGTCACCAATCTATCACCCATACTTCCATCCATTCCATGTAAGTACTACTGCCTATCCCCTGGAGAAATACAGCTCTATTTCCTAAAGCAGCTTACAATATAAAAATAACTGTGATTGAGAAATTAAGGAAATGGTATAGTATGTTTGATTTTTTTTAAAAAGGTCAAACCGAGATTTTTTTTTTTAAGATCTCTTTGATTCCTTAATTCCTGTGGTGGCCCCCACATTTTGCACCTACTTATATTTCATGCCTTGCATAATACCCTCCCCTTCAGTGTGGATAGGACTTGTGACTTGCTTCTAGCCACAGAAAAGGCAAAGGTAAAGGAGATCTGCAGATATAATTAAGATACCAAATTAATCCAAACTGAATTAATCAAAAGGGAGATTATCCAGGGTGGGCCTGATTTAATCAGATAAAAACCCTTTGAAAAGGGACTGGGCCCTCCTTGAGCAGATTGAAGAAGTAAGTGGTCATGTTGGAAAAGCCCATGTGGCAAGGAATGTAGGTAGTCTCTGGGACCTGATGATAGCTTCTAGATGATAGCCAACAAAAAGCCAGGGCCCTCAGTGATAGAAGGGCAAAGAAATTAGTTCTGCCAATGACTTGAATGAGGTTGACAGAAGATTCTTTCCCAGTCAGGCCTCAAGATTAGAACACAGTTCAACCAATAGCATGACTGAAGTCTTGTGTGACCTTGAGCAGAGCACTAAGCTAAACCCAGACCTGGACTCTAGACCCACAGAAACTATGGGAAAATATATATGTATTGTTTTTTTTTTTTTTTTTTTTTATTTTTTTTTTTTTTTAAAGATTTTATTTATTTATTTGACAGAGAGAAATCACAAGTAAGCAGAGAGGCAGGCAGAGAGAGGAGGAAGCAGGCTCCCTGCTGAGCAGAGAGCCCGATGCGGGACTCGATCCCAGGACCCTGAGATCATGACCTGAGCCGAAGGCAGCGGCTTTACCCACTGAGCCACCCAGGCGCCCCTATATGTATTGTTTTAAACAGCTAAATTGGTGATAATTTGTTACCCAGCACAGAAAACAAATATGGGCTTATGTTTTATTCCATCTGTCCCTCTCTATAGCATACTGGTATTACAGACTAGAAGAAAAGAATAAGACAAATATGGAGAGAAAGGAAAGAATAGCTTTTTGGTTTACAAGTTAAAGAATCAAACTATGGAGAAAACAATCCTTGAGTTTAGGCAGCAATTTCTTTGTAATGAACTTAAAACCACAAAGTAAGTTATCTCTGACCAATTTAAGTTATCCTTAACCAATTTATTTCCTTGAAATGCCCACTCTTACATTTTCACGGTTGAACACAGTGAAGGAACTATTTCACATACTATCATTCTAAAGATAACACCTAAGTGTCCAAATGCTTTCATACTAATGGTCTGATTTGAGTTTCAAAACAATTATGTAAGGTAAGAAAAAAAGAACTGTGATAGCCTTAAATGCTGGGGCATAGTTGTGAACCCAGCAGTTATCCATTGGCCTGAAGATATCAAAGGCCCTCAGGAAGTGCTAAAATGAATGAAGATTACTTTTTCAGATAAAGACATTACAGTTCAGAAAAAAACAAATGACTTTCCTGGCAAAGACTGTACACAAAAGTATGAGAATTAAAACTCAGACCATCTGCATCAAAGGCCAAAAGTTATTTTCTGTTACAGCATTTTACCCCTGAGAGGGAAACACATTTAGCTATTAACAGCCATTAACCTTTTTGTTCAGATTTGCATCTCTCCTTAGCAAAGAACCCTGAAGGAAGGGGTGCAAGGAGAGATGAAAGGAAACATCATGGGTATGGAGCAGTGTCCAGCCTGTGGAATGCCTTGAATATCCAAGACACAGCAGCATCACAGTGGATGCCTCTAGATAGAACTACCTTCTGACAAAGGGAAGATGAGTTGGAAAATGAAATCTTAAGATTTTAAAGGAAAACCACCTATTTATTTCCTTTTCTAGCATGGCCTATGAAGATGCAAATCAACAATGGTCTTTTCTGAAAATGAATTTCCAAAAGCTTTTAAAAATAATTTTGCTACTAACACTTTCTCTTATTCTAATGTAACCTCAAACAATAGCTCACCATGTAAGTCCCTGTCTCAACAAGAGTACTGGATTGACTTGGAAACTACACCACCAGATGTTGAAGAAAATAACAACTGAAGCTTAATACCAGTAGCATCTTCACACTGCCATGAATATCAAACCATCAGTCTTCTGTTACCCTAAGGCTTCTCATTCTTGTTCAGCTGAAATATATGATTTTCTAGTTTTATCCATACAAAAAGCAGTGGTCACTGAAAAGACACCAAGATTCCCTAAGCAATAGTTTTGTGGTATTGATGCTTACCATCTAAAGAACACCAGGAAAGATATCTGGATTTATTAGAAGCTTCCACACCAGGGTGACATGTCAACAAAAGGCTGTTGGGGAGGGCTTTTTTGTAGGATTTGGGCTTGTGGTGCCTTTGGAAAATTTTCAAGGAAGTGGAGGTTTGTATTGGGTGTCATTAGAAAGCAGAAGCAATTGAGTGACAGGATATCTTAATAACTTTTGTCTAGGAGGTGTGAGAAATAAAGTAGAGTTGGAATTGGTAAAGAAAGAGCAACCATCTTATAAGCTGGAAAAGGGGAAAGTGTAGACAATTTTGTGGTTTTCACCATTCTTGTTTTTGGCTGAGCTCAGACATGATTATGAAATGGCCATGTTTTTGTCTCACTTCATCAGGGACACAGATGGACTTCATCTGATGTTGGTATTCTGTGTATTCTTGTTCATGTTCAGCAAGAGATCCCTACCAGACTACAGCTGTCAGGGATGCTTTGTTCTTTCTCAGTGTACATTCAGGTTGTCAATAGAGAGCCACTCCTCCCTATTCACAGACTGTTTGGTTCAGATGAGACTGACTCAGTCCCTCTCTTTTAAGGATGGTCACATGATGTAGGTCTGGTGAATTAAACTTTGGTATCTTTCAGCACACAGTGAATGTTTCAGAAATGAACACTTGATTCAAGGAGGGTCAATGACAGCCAATATCCACAAAAATTTTGCTGAAGCTACCTGGAAGGAGGTGTATTGCTTTAATGAGACCATGTAGGCCCAGAGGCTATAAAGGGTTAAGATGTTTTTACTACCTCTACCCCAGGAGTTATAAGCCCCTAACCTGAACCATCTGGATTTCCTGCTAAACACAAAACCAGTCTTCCTTAAACTGTCCATTTTCCTTGTTAAACTTGAACTGGAGTATATACTTTCCCAGAATTGCTTATCCATAAAACATCTACTTTGGAAAACTGACTGTTAGCCACTTGCTTTGCCTTGTGTATCATATTTTTTGTTTTTCTATTCCTTTTTCTTTAACCACCTGAGTGCCTGTAGCACATAATACCTCAGCTAACTGCCAGAAGGCACAACAATCTCATTTCAAACTGCAACATTGTGCTTTATAAGAAATATATATATTTGGTCATTCAGATGACCAAAATTTATTTCTCATACATATCTGGTCTTTGTTCCCCATTTCTGGCACAGAGCTCCTAAAATTCTTGGAATTTCCTGTCATAAAAGCAATAAAGTTATCTTTTGCTATGTTAATGAGGTGACTTTTGGAAAACCCTTAGGAAAATGTAAGGATAAGGGGTCTGGTTGCCAGGAGAACCAACCCAGCAGAGGAGAAAGGCCTATGTAATGAAGCCTCTATAAAAACCAAAAAGGATGGGGTTCAGAGAGCTTCTGGGTTGGTGAGCACTTAGAGGTGTAGGGAAAATGGTGCACCTGGACAGGGTATGGAAGCTCTGAGTCCCTTTCCCATGCCTTGTCCTATGCATGTCTTCCATATGACTGCTCCTGATGTCAACCCTTCTATAAAAATTGTGTAACCTAGTAAGTAAATGTTCTTCTGAGTTTTGTGAGCTGCACTAGCAAATTAATCAAACCTAAGGAAGGGGTAGTAGGAACCTCTGATTTATAGCTAGCTGGTCAGAAGCACAGTTGAGAACCTAGGCTTGTGACTAGTATCTGAAGTGGGAGCGGCAGTCTTCTAGGACTGAACTCGTAACCTGTGGGATCTGACACTATCTCCAGGTAGATAGTGTCAAAAATTGAGTTGGTTTGTAGGACACCCAGCTGGTGTGTAGAGAATTGCCTGTTGTGGTGCAGGAAAACGCCCCCTCCACACGTTGGAAATTGGGTCCAGGAACCCAAAAGACAGACCAACCCTCCTACTAGCAGCTGATGGGGAGCAGAATTTGTTACCCCAAAATATACCTCTTGGGCGTAAGGATTATTTTAGGCTGATTATTTTTAAAAAACAGCAGACATGAAGGAAGTTCTGAAAACCAAATGGAAGTTACCCTTTTGTAAGAGACATTTACATTTATAAAGGAAACATACTTAAAAGAGTTTCTCCCTCTCTCCTCTAGGTACCAGATGAATGACTCAATCTCTAGAACCTCTTATCAATGGAGAAGGCAAGAATTTAAATCTGCATAACAACCTTACCCTTGATTACTCTGTTTTCCCTGGTAACTGGCTTCCTAACCCCAACAGCTTTTATCTTTCGCTGGAGATGTTATTCAATGTGATGGCTTTGGAGAGTTACAGTTTTCCTGGGTATCTTCCTTGCATAAAGGAGGTAAACATGTTATCAAAATAATGATTATTTTTCTCTTTTTAATCTGTCTTTTTATTACAAGGGGCTCTCAGCCCTTAGAAGGGTAGAGAAAAATTTATTTTTCCTCCCCCACACAGCCTGTAAAGGCGTTCTTGTTCCACTCTGAAGGTCTTTATTTCAGGATCCTTTTGAGAATGTGATGGTGGCCATTTTTTATCTCTATATTGGAAGACTTTTCTTAAGTAAACAATGACAACAACAAAAGGAGAGCCAAAATATGGACAAATATCGTATCATGATGTCATTTGATCTTGTGGATAGTTTCTCCTATTTGACTTCAAATAGAGGGAACTTCTTGTGAACTTCTTAGTTATCAATAAATTACCTTTTGGTTTCAAGTACTCTCTGGTTGGGCTTCTGTTATCTCCAACAGAACACAGTTCTCTCACTCCCTCACACTAACATTTTGAGTACATGAAGTATGTCAAACAAATAGAAATCCAGACTAAGATAGGAGAGATTTTAATTAGAAAGACAAGTGCAGTTGTGAAAACACTCTACTCTCTGAAATCTGCGTCTCAAAATCAAATGGAAAAACTTTTTCTTCCATTGTGGAAAGGAGCTGCTGGACAGGCAAGGGGAAATGACCGGTAGGAGTTGAAAGGAAAAGGGTTTTGCTGTGATCAGCTGATTTTCCAGGAGGAACCCAGAAGGGGGACAAGTTCCACTTTTCAGTGTTTGCTAAGACTCTGGGGCAAGCCAAGCTCACTCACCTAAAGGAAGGAGAGAAGCGAAACTCGAATTTGACAAAGACAAGGTCTTTGTCAAAGACTTTGACTTTGACAAAGTCAAGACAAAGTAGAGAATGAGAAATGGGCAATGGTCACCACTTGGTCAAGTTTAGGGTTCTGAAGATCCACAAGGGTCTTGATGAGAAGGACAATGACCATTCCTTTGTATCTAATGGTTTATTACTTTAGGCTGCCAATGAAGATTCAACGTTAAATCTCCATTTCCTTAAGTTTAGCATATGTATCTGTTCCTACAGAATACCCTGTTTTTAGACATTATCTTTTTCTCTAACATAGTATAAAATGGCTCAAATCCCAATTCCATGAAAAGTGGGAAAGAGTCCTCAGCAAAAATCTGTGAGGTTTTCCAGAGACAGAGAACTTAATTTTCTTGATTCAGTCCACATTGCAGCCTGCTTCTCCAGCACTATCTCACCCCTCACTGATAATCTGAGATCCAGAGCTTCAGTCCTTCTGTTACAGAACCTGGACTGGATCCTGACAGAAGAACCAATGGGCACTTGGAGACTTTGGAGGATCGGAGGTTTATTTAACACCAGTGGGCTCAGAGGAGGTTGTTCCCCAAAGGTCTGCGTCCCGAGCACAAGCAGGGAGGGGAATTTTTACCCTTCTACTTCTGCACACTTGGTATTTTGGTGGGCATGTGGGAAACGAGGTAGGAAAGAACCCAGAAGGGCTTTGAGACAGGGACTGGAATTCCCTTGCTGGTTTGGCCAGCCATCTTACAGTACAGTTTTCCCCTAATACTTCAGTGAGAAGAAATTAGAAGCTTACATAGTAGACTCTATTCCATACTGTGCAAATTTGGCATTATACATTTCATAACTATTTCATATATATTTTAACATGTTTAATTAATTAAAACTATAGAGTTAATGATGGGGTGCCTGGGTGGCTCAGCTGGTTAGTGTCTGTCTTTGGCTCAGGCCATGATCTCAGGATCCTGGGATTGAGCCCCACATCAAGCTCCCTGATTGTGGGGAGTCTGCTTCACCCTCTCTCTCTGCTCTTCTCCCAGCTCATATTCATTCTCTCTCTCTCTCTGTTCTCACTCTCTCTCTCTCAAATAAAAAAAATAAAATCTTTAAAATCAAACTGTAGAGTTCATAAGAGTTAAGATACAAGTAAAAATTAAGTCATGGAAGTAATAATTTTCATGTATTTTTTGTGGTTATTTTCATTTGATATAGCTACAGAGTGAATTAGAAAAGGCTATAATATATATTTGCTTCTTACCTCATGAAAGATAGGCTTAAACATTTACAAAGGTTAAAAAACCCATTTGGGCTTCCTTCACTGCATCATTAAGAACTCATTCTAGAGTTTTCATGTCAATTAAGCAACATTATTCTTTAATGGACTCATGAGCACCCTACCAGGTTGTGTAGGGAGATATGCCTGCCTTCGAAATTCTAATGATCATTTGAGTTAGAGAACATACATGGTGAACAGGTATAATCCAAATATACTAGCAAGCTTATGAGAACAAACCTTAGATGAACTGATATTATTGATGACCTTTACTCTGAAGTCAAGCAAACATTACACTTTTGATCTCTTTCTGGCTGAAGGCAGCATATCATAAAAACAAAGAAAAAAACCGAAACATATAAATTAAAAACTCTACCAGCTTTGGGGCACCTGGGTGGCTCAGTTGGATAAGAATCTGCCTTCTGCTCAAGTCATGATCTCAGGGTCTTGGGATCAAGTGTCATGTTGGACTCTCTGCTCAGTGGGGAGTTCGCTTCTCCCTCTCACTCTCGCCCTGTGTGTGCACTTTCTCCCTTTCTCTCTCTCTCTCTCAAATAAATAAATAAAGTAAAAAAACCCAAAAAACCAAAAAACAAAACAAAACCCTACCAGCTCTAAACAAACAAATCTGAGATAATAATCTTGGCTAGTAGTTCTAGAAATGGGATAATTTTTTAATCTCTCTGAGCCTGTTTTTTCCTCTGAAAAATGTGAAGTTATTTGTCTCCTAAAATAGAATTATACAAAGATCTGTACCTGACATACCATAAGCATTCTATAAATGTAACTCTTATTACAATGCATATAGAATCAATTGCTGAGAGACACATAACTGGGGGAAATGGTGGTATATATGAAAGTACAAGATGACTTTTTTTTTTTTTTACAAAACAACTAAAAAAGATGAAAAGACATTAAAATAAGGGAGTATGTAGGGGATTTGCCTATGGTTTTGCCTTTGCTTGCTTGTCCCTCATTAGAATTCTCTTCTATTCCTGAATAAACCCATTTTGGCAGGTAAAAATAAGTAAGTAAGTAAATAAATAAATAAATAGAGAGCTGGGGGGGGGGGATATAATCAGCCCTGAAACCAGGAAAGTTAAAATTTAGATTCTAAGCTCAGAGAATGTAATTTAACAATTTGGATTATATTGGCAATTGAATTCTGGGCTCTATTTTTAGAAAGAAAGGTACATAGGAGTGAATAAACAAGTAGAGAAAATAGAAAAACTTACTAATATATCCAACTATAAAAGTATATTTTAGGCATGAAGATGGTTCCTCATAGAACTTAGGGAAAAAGTCTTCCCACAGAACTAGTGCATTGAAAAAGATAGGATGTGGGAAATGATTTGAAGAGAAATATTAAGCATGCACTAAAAGTTTAACCAAGCCATAATTTTTTTTCCTGTCCATATATTTTCAACCATTTGGCTCACTGTCTAACAGGAAAAATCATACTGTATCCAGGTAGATAGTGAAGAAAGCAAAACTAAGCTTTGTTCTACCATTTTAGTGCCAGAAGCAGGTCCAGAGAGAATTCCCTCACTTAGCATTTCCAAATACCTGTATATGTGTATCCCTCAAAGAAATATCCATATGCTGACTCATAGATAAGTAGGAGAAAAATCAAATTGGGAACTATATAAACTTATAAAAGGAGAGGAGAATGAGAAAGACGCAGGAAGAAAAAAAAAGGGGAAGATGGAGAGGAGGAAGAGGAGGAGGCTCTAGAGAGAGGTGCAAAGGAGAAGGTAGAAAAGCAGGAGAAATCAGGCAAAAGAGGGAGTGTACGCACCTCAGAAGTATTCTTTTAAAAAATGAAGGAAAAGAAAAGAAATCCTTCATAGTTTCAAGACAATTCAAATGAAATCTGCCTCTATTAAAATGAAGTTATGAGTTATAAGCTGATGTAAAAACAGAATAAGATAAAAAGAGAACTTCCAGAATTAAGGAACTAAATCTGAGGACAAAACACAGAAATTTAAAATGCATGCAAAGTAGCAAAGTGCAAAAACAATGCTGCCAGGAAGTGAATACGTGGTTTTGAAGCAAGTATTGGTAAATGTTACAGAGAGAGTAAAGAGAGAATAGTGGGTGGCTTAAAAAGATACAATATTTAGAAGGGAAAATAAATGTTTTAAGAATATGATGCAAGGAAATTTTCTTATAATAAGAGAAGACCAGGTATTCAGTATGAAAGTCCTCACTGTGTACCAAGACAATTCATAAGGAATGTGAATACTAACACACATCCTAGTGAAATGACTAAACCACAAATGTACATTCCCATAAGACTTCAGTCAGAAAATCAGGCCATTAAGTTGGGGGAAATTATTAATATTAACTACTATTTCTTTTCAAGAACATTAAACATAAAAAGTATAAATGGAGATACCTACTGGGGACTTTTTAAAATAACATTTTCATCTAACTTTAAAAAGTTAAAATAGGTATTATAGAAAAACGAAAAACCAAACAAGGAAAGGACACAAAAAACATCGATAATCACGAGCAGCTTTGTTTGACATAAACTTCTAGTTCTGTGTGTGTGTGTGTGCATGTGTGTACATTTATACAAGTAAGCATCCATTTTGCGGTTGAGGTCTGAGAGTATACATCAGTCTTTATCACATGCAAAGATATTTAACCATTTAAATCCCCACTTGGTCATGTCTACTTTGATAATGAAGAATACAATACACCAATTCAGTCAGGATAGAAATGTAACCTTTTCTTTCTCCAGGTCAAATATTGCTTAAATGACAAAAGTGACAAGCCTTTAATAAAAAAAAATACGCTGGCAGAATTATAATTAAAGTACTACATTCCCTGAAGCACCTGGCTGGCTCAGGTGGCAGAGCATGTGACTCTTAATCTCAAGGTCCCGAGTTCAAGACCCATGTTGGGCAAAGAGACTACTTTAAAAAAATACTACATTCCCTTAATGTTCAATTTAAGATGAAACAAAGCAGGAGTGCAATGAGCATAGTGCTTTTAAGGGAATCTATTATCAGGTCCATAGCATTAAAATAATAGGTAGAAGGTGTTTCTATTGAATTATTTAACAATGTATTCAAAGAATATGGCCAAAAGTAAGCACATATATGTCAATCTTCTTCTATAGTTTACAAATTATATTTCCAAAGAAAATACTTCCCATTAATATTTTCAAAGGTATCCAAAATTCTTATTTTACTACCACTACTTAAATACATTGGGCTTTTCTACATATCTAGAAAGTTTAGCTATCTAAAGTAAGAACTGTTTTTCCACATTATTCACAGTACCATTTAAACAGAACTACACATGTAAGGATGATTACTGTCCAAGGTAACTTCTAATTGTGACCATCCTAGCTATCAACCATGTCCTTCTCACTTCTCTATACCAATCCCGTGGACAAATATAGATAAATATACTATTCAGAGGTGGTTGAACAAATTCAAATTAATTTCCAAAAGTATTTTACACAAGACAAGCTTTCCTATGTGTTTCAACACAAAATGTAGAAATGGGCTAATTTTATTCATATAGTTCTTAAATATCTAGATAGTAGATGCTGCAATATTGGGATTTATTTGTCTTTTATGTACTATCAACAGAGCAAAACAAAATATGGCTTAAAGAAGAGGTTTAGCCATGTCATTCCAAAATGATAAGATTTCATACAGATTTTAATAAAATATTAACAAAACATGTTCTTTTACTACATCTACTTTTAACATATTTTGTGCATCTCAGCAAACTTGGAACATGTAAGATTAGATATTTAAAAAAAGGACACAACTTTATCAACTATGTATGCAAAAGTGGAATAAGATGCTATATAGATATAGATCCGTGTTTATGACATGAAAACATCCTCTAAATATGAACTCTTTTTCCTCTAGGTCTTTGTTCTACCTCCAACCCACTGAAAAAATGTGGTCCTGTGTTGCTCCTGGTGTCCTTCCTAGTGGTGGTCTAAAGACTCTTCCACTTCCAAAAGGCCTACCAGAAGACTTTTTTTTTTTAAGACTTTTTTTTTTTTTAATATAGAAAAGGTTAGTTAATAAAACCTGTGATTTCTAACTATATTTATTAATCAAGTGTCAGCAACCTCTTTAGGTCTAGATGCCTAGTTGTAGCAAAATAAGAATTTGAAGTTGACTTCCAAAAGGCTGAGGGAAAAACTGAGGGAAGTCTTTTTATGCCATATGTATTAAGCGTTTTATAAATGACCAGTACGTCTCTCCAACTGTAGGGCTTGCCCTGCTGGCCAGGATAGTACATTTTCTATCTTTCCTCTCACCCACTCACTCCCCAGTCCTGGCAGCAGGCCTACTGCCCACTGCTGGCTGCTAACCTCTCCCCTGGCCTTGTCCAGGGCTCTACTTACCTGCCGGGCCAGAAAGGCCTTGCTGTGTTCTGGTCGCATGAGGCAGCATCTGCTTCAACTGGGACACAGCGGTTTAGCTGAGTCCCAGGATGTGCAAGTGTCCCGTCAGGATGTGTTCACCTCTGAGAAGGCGACTTCCCGTGCCTATGGGTATTCTGGCAACCTCCAGCTTCTGCATCCTACTGTGGGAATCAAATAGCAAACCACAGTCTGGAAGCGGGGTGGCCTCCAGCCGTGCGATCAGGTCACCAACACAGGTTGTCGCTGCCTCTGGGCCAGGCAGGCTCCCGAGGGCGGGAGCAGATGCGCAGGAGCTGATGCGCGGGAGTCCTAGCTTCCAAAGCCTACGCGAGGCTGCGGCTAGTAAGGTTTCCGGAACCCTAGTGGGAAGGCACGCGTGTGATCGGAAGAGCCCCCAGCGGCACCAGCTCAGAGGCCGGAAGTGGCTGGAAAATCCCTCGGTCAATAGCCCGAGATGTAACAGTGACAGGAAGGTCCTTCGTTTGCACAGCTCTGGTGCAGGTAAATGGTCAGAAGGGCCTGGGTTCCACAGCGGTCCGGCTGGATTGTGGCCTGAGGAGCCTCACGGATCCTCACCACGGGAGCCACGCTGTGGCTGAAAGGGCAACCAGCTAAGGAGCTCCAGGGCGGGCCGGGATTGAAAAGTACCTTAGGGCCTCAGTGTGTGGCTGTGGTGATCGATGTTAAGAGTCCTAGATTCTGTCCTCACCATGAAGGCAGGTTAGGGATTGAAAGGAACCTCCTGGCATCGGCGCACACGAGGAGGATGGTGGCCAAAAGGAAAAGCCTTCAGTTCCCCAGAATGCTTGCAGGCCAGTGGCAAGTAACCAGCAGAGCCCTAGCGCCCCAGGATGGGATGCAAGATGACTAGAAAGGCCTTTGTTTTCCCAGCAGGCTGGCACATTGGGGTCTGTAAAGTCTTGTCTAGGAAAAACTGTGTGTCTAGAAATTAGTAAGGAGAGGCTCTTGAGGAAAAATGACTATTGCAATAGGGACGCAGGGACAGTTGCACTAAGCAGATGTTTAAAACATAAGCTGGAAACAGTTTAGGGAAGAGGTGGGTAAGAAAGCTTTTATAATCAGAAACCATGGGATAGTTGGCTGTGGGAGGAGAAAGGAGGATGCTGAAACTGCCAGCCGGAGGGTTTACACCTTAACAACTGTATCAAATAATTGCAATAAGGGAAAGGTTGGGGCAGAAAATGTTTATCTGTGCTTAGGCACCTGAGTCACAAGTTGGGCTTGAGGTGAGCAAATAAGTCATGGTGCACGAAGTTCAAGTAAAGTTTAGGGCTTAGCTGTCCTAGTCAAGCTGGCCTAAAGCTATGTCAAGGACAGCATTTGGTCAGTCTTGTCAGTCTCTTCCCTTGTTCAAGATAGGTTGTATGATACAGTCTTTGAACAACTCAGGGATAAGGAGAATCTGAAGTAAGATATGGCTAAGTGAAATAATTCCCAGGGTCAGTATTTTCTCATAGTTTTTTCTCTGGAGGACCAGTTAAACCATCTGTTAGATCCACTGACATAGGTCACTTGTTTCATGGTCCTACAGATTAGGCATCTGATAAGAGTGGTGCCCAAAATGCAAATGATAAATATTATTATGAAAGGTCATAGAAAGTAATATGAAAGATCAGGAATTGATCACTAAAGGAATCCAGCCCAGTGAATTCTAAGAGGTCAGTGCTTAAAAATCTTGCAATCACACAGCATTGCTTATTGAATTTTTGATGCTGTTGATGACGTTGACTATAGCCTTTGTTAACTCTCTTATTAGGGCATGCCTTGCCTGAGCAGTTCATCAGCCTTTACCAGTGGCCCTGACACTTTTCCCTGAAGAAATTAGCTCATGTATAGTCTGCTGCTGTGATGAATCCTTCAAGATATAAATCACGTTGGTCTGGCTTTAGCTCAATAGTACTTCTTCAGATCCTGGAGAAAAAGGCAGCTATAAGGTCACCTAAAATCCCTAAAAGAATCTGGTAGTCAGGTTTTAGTTTTTGATGATAACAAGGTAAGAAGGAGGTAGAAAAATTGGAAATGTTAGTTTGGAGGAATATAGCCAGATATTAAAATCCACTGGAAGAATGAAAAACTTGGTACAGCTTGACTGTAAAGGGATTCATTCCAGTTTACAGGTAGATAACAAAAATGGTTTTTCTACCATGGGAGAGAAAGCCAATTTTATCTCTACCATAAAACACAGAATTTGCATATTCACCAATTACTTTCAATTTATAAAGGGGAATGAAATAGCTCAAAGACACTGCATGAGAGCAGAATCTGATAACCCAGAACGATGTGATATAGTTTTTCTTTGTTCCTTTATTTAATTTCAGGTGTACAACATACTGACTTGACAGTTCTATATAATATGTACTCACCATGGTAAGTGTAGTTACCATCTGTCACCATACAGCATTAATACAATGTTACTGACAGTATTCCCTGTGCTGTACTTTTCATCTCTATGGCTTTATTTTATAACTGAAATTTTGTAGCTCTTAATCCCCATCACCTATTTCCCTACCTCCCACAGCCTTTTCCTCTGGCAACGACCAATTTGTTCTCTGTATTTATGAGTCTTTCTTGTTTGTTTTTTCATCTGGTTTGTTTTTAGATTCTGCTTATAAGAGATCATATGATATTTGTCTTTCTTTGTCTGACCTATTTCACTTAGCATAGTACCCTCTAGGTCCATCTAGACCTTGCCTTAAAAGTAGGGGTGCATATAGCTTTTGAATTAGTGTTTTTTTATTCTTTGGGTAAATACCTACTAGTGGAATTACTAGAATATATGGTAGTTCTATTTTCAATTTTTTGAGGAAACTCCATGCTCTTTTTCACACTGGCTGCACCAATTTATATCCCCACCAACAGTGCACTAGAGTTTCCTTTTCTCCATATCCTTGCCAACAGTTATTTCTTATCTTTTTGATACGAGCTATTCTGACACATGTAAGGTGGTAACTCACTGTGATTTTGATTTGCATTTCCCTAATAATTAGTGATGTGGAGCATCTTTTCATGTGTCTGTTGGCCATCTCTGGAAAAATGTGTGTTCAATTCCTCTGCCCATTAAAAAAAAATTATTTATTTAATTTATTTCCAGTGTTCCAGAATTTATTGTTTATGCACCATACCCAGTGCTCCATGCAATACGTGCCCTGCTTAATACCCACCACTGAGCTCACCCAACCCGCCACCCCTCTCCCCTCCAAAGCCTCAGTTTGTTTCTCAGAGTCCACGGTCTCTCATGGTTCATCTCCCCCTCCAACTTCCCCCAACTCCCTTCTCCTCTCCATCTCCTCATGTCCTCTGTGTTATTTCTTACGCTCCATAAATAAGTAAAACCATATGATAATTGACTCTGTATGCTTGACTTATTTCACTCAGCATAATCTTTTCCAGTCCTGTCCATGTTGCTACAAAAGTTGGGTATTCATCCTTTCTGATGGAGACATAATATTCCATAGTATATATGGACCACATCTTCCTTATCCATTCATCTTTTGAAGGGCATCTTGGTTCTTTCCACAGTTTGGCGAGTGTTGGAGAGGATTTGGAGAAAGGGGAACCCTCTTACACTGTTGGTGGGAATGCAAGTTGGTGCAACCACTTTAGAAAACAGTGTGGTGATTCCTTAAGAAATTAAAAATAGACCTTCCCTATTACCCTGCAATTGCACTACTGGGTATTTACCCCAAAGATACAGATGTAGTGAAAAGAAGGGCTATCTGTGCCCCAATGTTCATAGCAGCAATGGCCATAGTCGCCAAACTATGGAAAGAACCATTTTTTAATCAAAAAAAGTTTTTGGTGTTGAGTTGTAGGAGTTCTTTATATATTTTTTATATTAACCCCTTATCAGAGATATCATTTGCAAATGATATCCAGTATGTTGCTTTTTTCCTTTTTTTTTTTTTTTTGGTGGTCCTAGTAGCTAATTTTTGTTGTTGTTGCCCTTGCCTGAGGAGATATATATATCCAGAAAAATGTTGTTAAGGGTGATATCTATGTTTTCTTTTAGGAGTTTTATGGGTTCAGGTCTCACATTTTCAGGTCTTTAATCCATTCCAAATTTATTTATAAATAAGTAGTTCAGTTTTATTCTTTTTCATGTGGCTATCCAGTTTTGCCAACACCATTTGTTGTCCTTTCCTTATTCTATATTCTTGCTTTCTCTGTTGTAGAATAATTGACCATGTAAGTGTGGGTATATTTCTGGACTCTCCATCTTGTTCCATTTAAGCATTTGTTCCATAAAATCAACCTTAGCTCCTTAAAAGTGACTAGTTGTAGCTCATTAAGTGAACTTCATTCTCAAATGTGAAATTCTAGACAAGCCTCAGTGGCATAACCAATGTTTCCAAATACGTTCTGTTAATAAGAAAGATGCATTCTTTGAATCTGTGCAAATAACTAATATTTCCATGAAAATAAGAATACTCAATTAAGAGTTTCTGGATTAATAGAGGGATCAGGCAGGGATAAAAAGATAAATGTTTCATTCTTTTTGCAAAACTGTAGTCTACTAAATTGTCATGAGTTAGAGATAGCTTACATGCAGAAATAGAACATTAAAGTACCAGCAGTATTCCCAACAAACCCTATAATCATCCTTCATCAGTTCATTCAGTCCTATGTAATTAATTCTTGTTCCATTTGATTTGGGTTACCAGTCTCATGAACCCATCTGCTTTTTCACTAGAATTCTGGAAATCCTGACTCTAGCCACTGGTATGGTTTTAAAGTTGTTACAGTGATGTCATCAGAAGCCTGTACCCAAGAATACCCAGCTGGCATAGTTCTTTTCTGTGGGCCTCTGAGACTGTCCTTTGTTGAAGATAAACATTCTGGCCTGTAGCTGATGGCAGGTACTTTCAGGGAAGCCTCATAAGAAAACAAAAGCTATGTTCTATATGACAAAAGACAAAATAGCTATGGTTAACTTATTACTGATAAGTTTCAAAATGAATGATCTGATATGAGCTCATTATAAAAATAATGTGATTAACCAGGACGTTTGCTTGTTTTAAGGCCTGCAAAATGAAGAATGCAATCCCAAAAGGTTTTGGACAAGAACAATTTATAAACATAGTGATTAGCCCAATTTTCATAGGAAAGTTGGTATCTATCTTATGAAAATGAATGAATATAGTGTTTACAGGGGAAAAAAATCTTCAAATGTACTCCTAAGATATAATATACCATGAATATATCAAGATTTATTTAGATTATACCCAAGAATCTATCAAGAATATCAAGTAAAGAATATCAAGTCTGGAGCAGTTCCTAAATATCTTTGTATTAATAAAATTACATAGGTTAGTGTTATGAATTCTCTCTCTAACATGCTGTATTTACTTTTGAGCAGTAAAATTTGATCAAGTTAACATTAAAAAAAATAATTGAAATTATAATTAATAACATTATATTGCTGTTGTCTAATATTAAGAAAAGCAGCACCAGGACTCTGATAAGTAGAAGTATCATTGGCAGCAAAGGCATTGATAAATATCTAGGAACTTCATTTAATTTAATTTATTAATTTATTATTATATATATTAATAACATTTTTACCCATACACATTTATCTTAGGAAAGGCTAAGTATCTCTTCTGATTTACAGTGCTTCCCATGTAGCTCAAAACATCAAATAAACGTAATTATTTCTAACAACTTTCTTTTTACAAGGTGAAGGTGAAGGAACAAATCTTTTGTGATTTTCCAGGGACCTTCTGGGAAATGCAAAGATAGTTTTAGTTACAGAAGATAACATTTAGGATTCACTTTGAGGAAGACAAAATGTCATAAGCTGTCAGGACATTTAAATACTTGATTAAATGGGGCCAGAGGTCAGTGTAATAGAATATTTGGCTACCCAAGTGACAATAGAAGATTTTAAGAGTGAATATAGGAACTAACATGATTATAAGATATCTTAGATCTTTGAAAAGTGAGAACATTTTGTTTTCTTAAACAATCAGGAACATTATAGAGTCAACAAAAGGCATGGGAAATTATTCCATAATAACCAGCCTATTTGCCTAAAAAGCAGATTACTCAGAAGATAAAGAAAAACTTTTTGCAACTTCTTATTAAAAGAGCAATAAAAAAATAAAAATAAAAAACAAAAAAAAATTTAAAAAGAGAGAAAAGCAATAATCTAAGAAAATTGTGTCAATTTTACAGAGGGAAAAACCAAATTCTAGTTTTGCATGAATATAATATTTGATACTAAAGCCCTTTTAGAAATCATATAAATAAATTTATCAACCTTAGCTAGCTCAGACCACAATAAAACTCCCTGTACAACAAAATTCCCTGTCGATGAACCTTTTACAACTTTTCAGCTTTGTCCTACACTTTTCTTTCTCATTCTGAAACAACCAGTACTTTTACCTTAGGACAAAACTATCTCTTTTCCTTAATAAAAACATATTCTGCATACCTTGTATACAATACGTTGATTATAAATTTTAACAATCGGTAATTTCCATTATATAGAGGAAACTTGTAAGTGGATAATTATGAACTATCATACACTACCATTTTATAGCAGACTAGCAAAACTGACAGATAGCAATTAATATTTCAGTATTTTATCTCACTTACAATGATTTAAGTATTTAATGAATATCTATTAATTAACATAATTTAGTATAAGTCTAAGGTTTTTAGTTACCTAAACATCTTTAAAAGCATCTTTTTTTTAATAGGCTCCACACGTAGTGTGGAGCCCAGTGTGGGGCTTGACCTCAAAACCCTGAGATGGAGTCCTGAGCTGAACTCAAGTGTTAGATGCTTATCCAACTGAGCTACCCAAATGCTCCAAAGGCATCTTTTTAAAAACAGCCTTATTGGGGGATACCTGGCTGGCTCAGTCAGTAGAGCATGCAACTTTTGATCGCAGGGTAGTAAGTTCAAGCCCCATGTTCTGCACGGAGCAGGCCACTCAGTGATATCCCTCCCTATTGAAGGTCACTGTATCAGTGATGGGGTTCCCATCATTACTTTTTCTCCTTCTCTCCTACCCTTCTCTAGGTAGTCTCTCTGTGGTTTATTGTACAGAAGCTCTTCAGTCAGTCCTCAGTTCCTTTTTGAGAGGAATTTCTCTATATGTAGGTATGAATTCAGTGTGTCCATGGGAGGGAGTGAGTTCAGGATCCCAGACTGCCCTCCTATATATTCTTTGGTGAGGTGTTTATATTTTTTACCCATTTTTAAGTTGTCTTATTTTCTTAATTTTGAGTTCTCAGTGTTCTTTCAATATTTTGGATAATAATCCTTAATCAGATATGTGTTTTGTAAAGATTTTCTCCCAGACTGGCTTATCTTTTCATTCTTTTAATAGCTTCTTTTTCACTGCAGTTTTTAATTTTAATGAATTCCTGTTTAACTTTTTCTTTCATAGCTCATGTTTTTGATGTATCTAAAAACTCAACACTCACCAGAATTACCTACATTCTTTTATTTTAAGATTTTATTTATTTATTTGACAGAGGCACAGTGAGAGAGAGAACAAGCAGGGGGAGTAAGAGAGAGAGAGAAGCAGGCTTCCCACTGAGCAGAGAGCCTGATGTGGGGCTCTATCCCAGGATTCTGGGATCCTGACCTGAGCCGAAGGCAGACCCTTAATGACTGAGCCTCCCAGGCGCCACCCCTCAACATTATTTTCTATGTTATCTTCTAGTAATTTATATTTTTTTGTGTTTTACAATTAGCTCTTTGATCCATTTCCAGTTAAATATTGTGATGGGGGTAGATGTGTGTCTAGATTTAAATGCATTTCTTTGAAGTTAGTTGTCCAGTTGTTTCTGTATCATTTGTTAAAAATACTATTCTTTCTCCATTGAGTTGCCTTTGCTCCTTTATGAAAGATAAGTTGATTTTGAAAGGGTCTATTTCTAGACTCTCTTTTCTGTTCCATTAATTTGTCTTTTCTTTCACAATTACCACACTATCTTTATAAATAAAGCTTTGTACTCAGACTTTAAGTTGAGTAGTGTTACTCTTCTGACTTTGGTCTTCTGCAATACTTTTGTTGACTATTCCAGGTCTTTTACCTCTCCATATAAACTTAAGAATCAGTTCTGCAGCAGAGTTGACTATTGAACAACATGGGTTTGAACTTCATGGGTCCAGTTACATATGATCTGCTTATAATATAGTAATGTAAATGCATTTTCTGTTTCTTAACATGATTTTCTTAATAACATTTCTTTTCTTCACCTTACTTTATTGTAAGAATACTATATAATATATATAACATACAAAATATGTGTTGACTATTTTATCACTAAGGCTTCTGGTCAACAGTAGGCTATTAGTAGTTAAATTGGGGAAATTAAAAATTATACATGGATTATTGACTGCATGGAGATCAGCACCCCTAACCCCTGCATTGTTCATAGGTCTCTTGTAGCTACAAAATAACTTGCTGTGATAATGACTGAGTTTGCATTGAGTCTTTCAATGAAGTTGGGAAGAACTGATTTCTTTCTAATATTTACTCCTCCTATTCATTTATATGGAATATCTCTCCATTTTTTGTTTCTTTCATCAGAGTTTTCTAGTTTTGTCATATAGGTCTTGGATATATTTTGTTAGATTTATACCTAAGTATTTAATTTTGGTACTAATATAGATGATACTATGTTTTAAATTTCAGATTCCAATTGTCCATTGCTTTTACATAGGAAAGCAACTGAATTTGTATAGTAGCACTATTCTGCAACTTTGCTATGATTACTAATTATTAGTCCCAGGTATTGTTGTTGTTGTTGTCAGTGTTTTTGTTGTTGCTAATTTAGATATTTGTCTTCTTGTGTATATCTCGGCAGATTGCGTCTTTCAACGAATTGGTCCATTTCATCTAGGTTTTCAGATTTGTGGGCATAGAGCTTTTCATTATGGTCCTCTATTTTCATTTTAATGTTTATGGGATTAGTAGTAATTGGCCCTTTCATTGCTGATATTAGTAATTTCTTCTTAGTTTTTCTTAGTCGGTCTAGAGGTCTGTCAATTCTATTAATCTTTACAAAGAACCATCTTTTGGTTGTGTTAATTTTATCTGCTAATTTTGTTTCAATTTCATTGATCCTGCTAATTTTGATCCTTTCTTGTTATGCTGGATTTAATTTTCTTTATCTAGCTTTCTAAGGAAGAAACTTAGATTATTGATTTTTATTTTCTCTTCTAATTTGTGCTATTAATTTCCCTTTAAGCACCACTTCTGCTGCATCATACAATTTTGATAAGTTGTATTCTCATTTTCATTTCAAATTCTTTTAAAATCAAAATGTCTAGTTTCTCTTGAGACTTATTATTTAACCAAGTATTATTTAGAAGTGTGTTATTTAATTTCTGAGTGTTTAGTGATTTTCTGGGTACCTTTCTCTTACTGATATCTAGTTTAACTTATTGTGATCTGAGAGCACAATATATATTATTTTATATATACATATTATATAATTATATGTTATAATTATACATTATATAATTATAATTATACATTGTACTATATATACCATGTAATAACAATATATACTATGTAAATTTTATTATTTCATAATTATAATTATTTATAGTATTCGAAACTTGTTACCTCGTGGTTTATAGCCCAGAATGCGGCTTGTCTTTGCGAATGTTCAGTATCAACCTGATGAAAATGTATTCTGCTGAGTTGGATGAATTATTTTTTAAGGTCAGATAGATCCATTTGATTGGTACTATTTAGCTGAACTCCATTCTTACGTACTTTCTGCCTCTTGATTCTATTAATTACTGCTTGAGGGGTGTTTAAATCTCCATTCGTAAGAGTGGATTCATGTATATCTCCCTGCAGTTCTGTCAGCTTGTGCCTTATGTAGTTTGATGCTGTGTTTTAATTGTACATACATTAGGGACTGTTATGACTTCTTGGAAGATTGACTGTTTTATCATTATTTAATGCTCCTCTTTATCTCTGTAATTTTCCTTACTTTTATGTCTATGTTGTCAGAAATTAATATAGCTACCCCACCTTTGTTTTTATTGGTTTTAGTGCATAATATCTATCTTGATCCCTTCATTTTAGATCTATCTGTGTTTTTAAAATGAGTTTCTATGGAAGATACATAGATAATTTGTCTTTATTTTACTATTCTGCCAGTTTCTTTGCTTTAATTGGTATATTTAGACTATTGATATCTAAAGTGAGTGTTCCTTCTCTAACAGTATTCTTTTGTTTATGTAGATCTGAGTTTCTTGCCTATGTAATTTTTCTTCTCTCTGAAGAGTTTCTTGTAACATTTCTAGTAAGGCAAGTATATGGACTACAAATTACCTCAGTTTTTGTTAGTCTGAGAAAGTAGTTTTTTTCCTTCTTCACTTCTAAAGGGTAATTTCTCTGGATACAGAATTCTAGTTTGGTGTGTTTTTTTCTTTGAATATAGTAAACATTTCATTTTACTCTTGTCTTGCTTCCATGCTTTTAAAGAGAAGAATGGTATAATTCTTATTCTTGCTCCTCTATATATAAGGTGATTTTCCCCTTTCTGGCTTCTTTCAATATATTCTCTTTGTTTTTGACTTTCTGAAGTTTGTTTATGCTACACCTAGTAGCAGACTTTTTGTTATTTATACTGCTTGGTGTCCTTTCAGCTTCTTACATCAGTGGTTTGGTGTCTCTTGTTAATACTAGTCCTTGCCATGCTGTGTCTGGTTTTGATACTTGCTACATCTCCTTCAGTTTTGTTTCTTGTCTTTTGGTATGACTTGTAATTATTTTGTTCAAAAGCAGTCATGATGTGATGGATAAAAGGTACTGATAATGACTCCAGTGGTTGTTTCTGCTCTTGGGCTTCTGCAAGTTGTCTGTTCCTGCCTGTGTGTCACTAAAATATGAGGAGCATCAGTTCTCCCTGTTACCTTATCTCTGATGGATTTTGACCTTGTTTTATGGCCTACCACATGGTCTATCCTAGTGAATGTTTTATGTGCACTGGAAAAGAATGCATATTCTGCTACTGTTGGGTGGTGTCTTCTATACATGTATGCCAGCTCTAGTTGGCTCATAGTGATTTCAAGCCCTATATATCATTATTGTTCTTGTCTAGATAGTCAGTTCGTTACTGAAAGTGGAGTATTGAAGTCTTCAACTATTCTTGTTAACACTCTAATTTCTCCCTTAATTTTAGAGCTAGAAAGGCCTTCCTGACACTAATATCATGGGAATAACAGGGGTCAGAAGGGTGCCAATATGCTGGAATTATGGTTTTCAAAAGATTTGTATAATCTATGGCATGTGATTTGCCTGTGGGCATTTTGGTCATCAGAAGGTTTCACAGGGAAGATGGTGTCCAGAAGTTCTACCCGCAGCAACAGCAAACCATCAGTAAGTGTCAGAAAGGGTCCTAGAACTTGAGAGGGCACAATGGAACTCAGGCAGAAACGCCTTGTCTTGCTGATGGCCTAGGAGGAAGAC